>NW_026606840.1:2400000-3600000 GCF_029890125.1 Rhinichthys klamathensis goyatoka
AATCCCTGCCGACAAGACGCTCCTCTGTCGGTCACGGATCGAAAGTGAAACTTAAATCTGTCACGGGTTGTTTGGATTTATTCACGCTGCACGCACGTTAAAAAATATTTATTAAAAGCTTCTTTCTTTGCACATTTTTATTGACAGCATTATCATAATAGGCTGTATATTAACGTATTGACAGAAAACCAGTAGTTCTATGTGAAATCAGACATTGAGCACACTCATATAGCCAAAATGACATAATCCTCGTTTAATAACACATCTGCGAAGATTCGACCGTGAGATTGGTAGTCAAATCAGACGAATCTTCGACTATTCGGGGTCACCCCTATAAAAACATGAATGTTTTCACTCATCCATAAACATTATTAGATCCATCGGCATGACACATTCCATGATTCCGCTTATTCACTGCGTCATAAATCTACACCTTTGTTATTGTAAGAGGTTAGCGACCCCTAGCGGTGAAAAAAAAAAACATTGTACACTGTAAAAAAAACCCGTAACGGCCTGTTTTTTGTTACAGAAATTTGCCGTTTTGTCATTATACAGCGAATTCCTGTTATTTTACAGATATTTGCTGTAATTTAAAGGTCCACTATTAAATTTACAGGTAATTGCTTGTATTTTAGTTTTACATCAATTTTACGTTTTTTTAAAGGAAATTGTCTGTATTTTTACAGGGTTATGTGTAATTTTACATAAAATATTCGTAATATTTTACAGATTTTTTCTGTTAAATTAGAAAACACAGAAAAGAAGGTATAACTGCAGAAATCAGCAGTCATTTAACATGTTTTCCTTGAAGATCATTAAGCATGTGGGTGTTAAAGTGAGTTTTAAGGTTAAATAATAGTATTTCCGTACTATATACGGTAAAAACTGTGATCTAATGGTACATTTAATGTAATTTTACTGTAAAATACATTTAAATTTACAGTTTTTGAAAGTGAAAAAGAACAACTCGTTTAAATTACAGTGAAAAAACGTAAATTGACATTCCCACAATTCTCTGCGTGACACTTAACATTTGATGTGTTTTTGTTGAAAAAACTATGTTTCTTCATAGTTTTCTTAGTTTTTTTTAATCAGTTATGTATATTAGGGTTTTATGTTACATTTAATGTTGTTAAACTAATGTTTATTGCATTTTTAAAATATCATGTGGCACCATGATGGTGTTTAATGTTTGTGTGAATGACACTGTGCAGTTTCTATATATTAGTATTAACTCTCTTGTGGAAGAGCTGCTTGTAATGAGCTTTGAATGATCATGTGACTCATCACCACTGTGGTTGTTGGTTGTCAGTGTATTACAATGGTACAAAACCGAAATTAATACTTCAATAGGTCAGTAAATTAACATTATATCAGATAATGAAAGATAATTTTGTGTAGAATAACAGTAATAAACCATAATTATAGGATAAGAAATTACCATTTTTTTACAGTTTTTTTACAGTTTTTTTCCTGACAGTATTTTTCCGTTTTTTAACAGACATTTTCTGGCGCCCCTGCTGCCAGAAAATTACCGTTTTTTTACGGGGTTTTTTTTTACAGTGTAGCTTTAAGATTTAAAGCCTAGGTTAGGACAAGGGTAATAAGTTATTATACAAATTGTATCATCTACTTGAAAGGGCAGTTTTCATTCTGTAAATGGAAAGATGATGTTACATTCTTACAGAGGTGGGTAGTAACGAAGTACGTTTACTTCGTTACATTTACTTGAGTATTTTTTTGGAAATTTTTTACTTTTAAGAGTAGATTTAATTGTGGGTACTTTTACTTTAACTCGAGTACATTTCTAATGAAAAAACTGTACTTTTACTTCGTTACGTTGGGCGATGTTCCTCTCGTTACTTTATTTTAATGCAATATGTTGTTAAAAGAGTTATTCTAAGCGCACGCTCTCTCTTTTTTTCTGGGCATGAGCGATGCTCAATTCACAAATGAATCACTCTTTTGAGTCGATTCTGTTCAAAGACTTCATCAAACAAGTTGGGCAGATCTGTCTAAATCGGTTCGCGAATCAGTTTGAATGATCTGTTCAGTTTCCTGCACGCACTGAATCGTCTCGGAGTCGTAACAGGAAGATTTAAGAACATCAAGAGCGTTGTATGAAGTGGCGGTCCACAGTCTACAGTACAGTCTAGAAAGTAAATCTGCAAATGCATCATATTTTTTTGGCAGCGATGAAGATCTTTATTAGTTGAACATCTTCGTATGCTACTTCGTAAGCTGTCTGTGAATGAATTATTCCTCACGACGATAGGCCTACACTCGATTTCATTCAGGTAATACATTTTACAACCAAACAGATTATTACGCCATATAGCACTACTACAAAGTATGACATTACCCTTTTTTTGGACATACATTACTTTATATACATTAAATAAGCAATCATCGTCCAGTTTTTGAATGTTTGTACACACACAATTGTGTGTGTATTGCGCAGTGGCGTGCGAACTCGACTTGAAAACGAATGCCTTTGCCTGCCTTATTAGACTCCGTTAACCAGTTTAACGATGCTTTCATAAATATAGCCTACATTTAAATATATTTTGGAGAACAGACAGAAGAAGATCCAAGCATTTGATCGTTGTTTGTGTTGGGCATGACATGACTGCGAGCACATGTGAAGAGTTTTAACTCTTTCTAATCTGTGTCAATGGTTCCCACCCCTTTACATATGAATGCAAAACTCCTTAGAGTCACTTTATTCCGACATTGTCTAATAATCCAAATGTAGTTGTATAAGTTATTATACTATTATACAAACCAAAGGACAGGCAATGGTTTTCAGGCTACAGATATAATATACGCCTATACAGAAATAATGTTTGTCTCTTCTGTTTTTGTTGCAAAGATAGCTTATCTAAATATGATAATAATAGTAATTTAAATGAAAAAAAAAATCGAAATAATATCATGTTATATATACAGTATATATATATATATATATATGTAGGCCTATGTGATCCAAAGTAACTAGTAACTAACTACTTGAGCAGTTTTTTGATTGGATACTTTTTTACTCTCACTCAAGTAACTTTTAAGATTATTACTTTTACTTTTACTTTGAGTAAATATTTATATAAGTACTTGTACTTTTACTTGAGTACAGTTTTTGGATACTCTACCCACCTCTGCATTCTTAAGATTTAACATTTAATGGGATAGTTCACCCAAAAGTAAATTGATTTACTCACCCCGAAGCCATCCTAGGTGTATATGACATTCTTCTTTCAGACGAATACAATCAGAGTTTTATGAAAAAATGCCCTGGCTCTTCCTAGCTTTATAATGGGAGTGAATGGGTGTATGTCTTTGGAAGTCCATCAAAGCGCATCCATCCATGTGTCCATCCATTTAAAACTTTATCAACTAAAATAACTAGCTTCCGGCAGACGGCCGTACGCAACAATTTACGGCGAAACCCTCATCACTAAAGCACGAGGAAGTACAGCCAATTCACCACAGTTAAGAGGAGTTGCCACGATGCAAAGTGAAGTGGCTCAAGTGGCGTAATGCAGCACAATACAGATGTTCAATAAATAAATAATTAAATATATTAATAAGGACAATAACCAATCAATGCACCAAGTTATGTAATCAGCATAAGTGTTTACATTACCGATTTAATGGCTTGAAGCAATGGGGCGCATTAATAACTCTTTTTAAGTAAAGTAATGCTTGTGAAAAATATTATTATTTAGCTATCCTTTACCTATGTTCCTAGAATGCAACCCTGAATAGTCATTATGTTCTAATCCCTTTTCCCTCCGAAATAATCGCAAGATGGAGTTTAGCTCTCTTCTCCCCACACCAATAGTCTATTGATTTTGCCCTGGTCTGACTTCAGGGAGGATTTTCTCGTTGAGATAATATAGTAGTGATATCACCTGGAATCTCCTGCCACTGCTAAAGGGCCAAATCCTTATCTCTTCTGACAGGGAGTCTGACTTTGCCAACTCCGAGGAGGCCCGTCGCTCTCCTGACCTACCAAAGGTCTTCACTTTTACTCACAGGATTTATCACAGCTCTGCGGTTCTAAGCGGCTCGCATACAGTTCAGATAATAATGCAGGAGCTGTGCAGTCTAACGGTTATCTAACGATACCGTTCCCACCCAAAAATGCAGTTAATAGAGAGAGACAACAGGCACTTAATGTGAAAGTGCTGTCAGCGCTAGCACCCAATCAGAATTCTATTGCAATTCTTGTTTCCTTGGAAACATTTGAGTATGCAGTAATCCTGGGGTTCTGGGATGGTGTGTGACGTAGAGTTAAAGTGACATGTCTTGTTGGACTCCATAAAGTACCTTTCAGTTGATGAATATTAATGAGGCTTCCTGTATAATGCTGCAGTGTATCCACCGTGGATATCTCTGTAAAGCAGGGGTGAGAACTGGAATGATCCATTACTAATGCACCCGCTGTGCACCGGACAAAGAGAATTTCTAACATGCTCCAGTCCTTCAGCAAACCCAGAGGTATCTGAAAGGTCTTCTCTCGCCCGGAGCACCGCGTGCAGGTCACCACCTTTGCCTGAGGTGTTATGAAGACTGAGTCTGAGAACCATTCAACATTTCTTGTCATTATTTAGAAATCTAGATGCTACCTAGATGCTTCACTGTTTGTTATGAATTCACTGAAGTTGACAGTTTGTCAAATATGAAACTGTTTTGCTGTGTAGATTGCAAGGTAATATTATTTCTCAAGTACGTTCTGGATTTTTTTAGTTTACTGTAGGTAACCATCCTGCTAAACATCAGTAAACTTGTTTTATGGGATATATATCTGCATGAATCAGCAAAGCCATGGACATTTCTCTGCATGATGAGCAATAGAGTGAAAAAAAGGCGGAGGAGAAAGAGAGAGGATGTATTTTCTGCCATACAGAGTTCAATGAATGTTCTTTAGAGCTGCTCATGGTAAATGAATCTTAGTGTGAGGTTAATCTGATGCTGCAGTATTTTTGGTATGCATATCGAGGCCCAAAACAGAGCAGGTCAAAGGTTAATAGGAGACCAAGAGATTTGATTTCATGTACATTATTATGAAATTAAAATATGATGTAAACGAGAACATTTGCATTTTTAAAATATAGAGTTTTCTTGTTCACTAGAATGCAAATTAAAACCTGTGGAATATATATATATATATATATATATATATACAGAATCTTTAAGTAATAAAACACATGCTTCAGTTCAGTGTATTTACAGGAACTTTGTTATTCAAAAATTAACATAATGCCATCATTGATTTATTTTTTGTTTAAATTGTTTTAAAACAAAAACATTTCAACTTATGGACAATTTTCTTCCAAATATCGTCTTTTGTGTTCCACAGAATAAAGAAAGTGATACAGAGTTGGAATGACATGACAGTGAGTAAATGATGACCACATTTTCATTTTTGGGTGAACTATCCCTTTAAGGGCCAGATTTACCAAAAAGGGCAAATTAACGTTAGAGCAAAATCCCCCAAAAAGTACCAATGGGAGTGTAAAGTTCTGCGGGTGATTTACTGACAATGTGCACATTAAAGAACACAGACGCAGCCGTATCATTTCCATAAAGACCAACGCAATCTACCAAGAGCAGCGCCAATTAGTGTCTGGTTTAAGACATGCTTTTTTGGGGGCGTTAAATGATGCCGCAAATGTCAATAAATTGACTTGCACAAGCCTTAGTAAATTGTGTTGCATAGTTCATTTAAATCCCATAAATTCCTCCCATAAATGTTGTATGCCCGGCAACATTGCTAAAAAAAAGTTGTCCTTTGTATCATCACCTTAAGTTTGTAAGATGTGCAATCTAAATGTCTATTCACAGAGTATCATGGGTGGTTTGCTTATATTCGGGGAGTGCAGCACAAAGGCAGTAACTGTGGGCATCTAGCTGAGCTTGCAAGCCCGTACATCAGCAGCTGACATCGATGTTGAGAAGCCATTACAGAGGCCGAGGAGATTTACATCTGTCTGTGTGTATGAGTGTGCTTTTTTATTGAGCGTCCCGCCCGTCCTGGACACTGCCTATGAATTGCAGAGGTTTGTCAGTAAACCTGTCAGGGGCTAAATTTTCAGTTAGGGTTCTGGAATGGCTCACTGTGCACTCCATCTGACGAATTCAGACATTTTATTTCCTCGTCCTATAGAGAGATGGTTCTGATCAGATAGGGCATCCATCATAAGCGAGTACAGACGGCAGACTGCCACACAAAAGCACTCAGTGGAGTTACGAGGCAAAAACATGGCAATATTCCCTTTGAGTCTGCTGCCTTTTTTTTTGTCAAACAAATCAAACAGACCCTCACCTGGATTGAGATCAGTCGTCGCTGGAGTGTGAACTGAGAGTGTCTCAGTGGGGGGAATCACTGCAGGACTTTCTGCAGAAATAATCAATCTCCCTCAGAGCTTTTCCTCTGCCTTAACGGCCACATTTGCTGCATTAAATGCTCTGTGCTGTACCAGCCTAATTCAAACATATAACTGCCCTATTCGCTGCACTAACTATTACATGCTGTGTCTTAACAGCCAATAGGGTTTTAAGTTAAAGCAGCCAGCTGCTCTCAATTTGTCTCTCTCTTTTGTCTTTTTTCCTTTCTATCTTCCTTCCTTCATTTCTTCCAATCTGTCTTCAGGCACATCTGACTGCTCAGAGGGCCATTTTTGATTGGAACTCTGCCCATTATGCTGGAAGTCAGTTTATTATTTGCTGTACTAGAAGAGAATTGACTTGAAATCTTTGGAGTGGGTAATCGGGTCTCACATGCTCTTCAATCCAGCCGTGTTGCACACAACATTCATTTATCAGCCCCCTTTTTTTCTTTGCTCTTGGCAGCAGTTCAACCCTATGTGGTCTATCACAGTCTGCCTGGTCCTACCCTGTCATACAGCAAATTCAAATGACCTTTTCACTTTAGCTTGACAGGTTGATGGATGGTCTTACAGGCAAATTATGTGGAAAGCAGGGGTGTAGCAGCTATTAAAACTTTTAGAAATTTGAAAGTATGGGAAATATTTTAAAATCTCCATTTTGCTTCAGAAGAAAAAAAAATATATATATAGTCCTAAATTCATTGTTTTATGTATAAACTATTAAAAATGATAGATAATGATTTTATGGTGTATTTATTCTTAATTATGAAAATATGTTAAAGTTACTATTTTCCTCTAACTACACATTACATAGAACTAGAGATAAAATAACTTGTAAGCTAATATCTCTCTTTTTTTGCAATCTATTACGTTTTAGTCAATGAAAACTTTTCGTCACATTTTCCTCATGCTGCATAATGGTTTCATTGTAATCATGATTATTTTGCTCAAAATTATAATCGCAATAGTTGTTGTCATTTGAGAAATGTATTTTTACATTACATCAGAATTATTGCACATTCACATATAAGCACAAATCAAGAGAATGTCAACAAATGCATAGTTTATTTGACCTCATCTAGTTTCCTAATTTATTATATGCTATTTATCATATAATGAATGCTCTCTACATTATGAAAACTATTTAATTAAAAAAAAGAAACTTCTCTCAAAAAAGTAAAACAGTGAAATTCCTAATAGTAATTCCAATTAATCCAAATTAAATTAATCTGTTTTTATTAAAAAAAAACTGCTTAAAAACCTTTGTATTGTCACACTGAAGTTGCTTTAGTGAATTTATTCTGCAGATGCAATCACAAGCATAGTTTAGAAGATCCATGTTTGGGTTTATTACAGTTCATCACTGAGAAGGTTTGATGAGAGATTCGATCGCAGCAAACCCAAGCAGCTTGTGAATGAATGACACTTTCATTTGAGCAGAATATCTCATGGAGATCGCTGAACTCCAGTTTACTTGTTTGTCGTATTTTCAGATCATCTGCTTCCGCAGTGTAGATAGAGCATGTGCGCATGGTTGACATGCTGCAAATATTAAATAAAACATGAGGCAGAAAATGTATCCTCTCAACAGAAAATCGTTGATTGGGGGATTTAAGCTCATGCCATCTGGCAACCACAAGCATAAAAGCTCTTAGTAGAGGCTTGAACAGTTGTAATATTTTGTCTCCTCACTTTTTCCCAACAAAAATAGAGATTTTGGTAAAGATTTTATTTTTTTAAAAATTGTCTCGTTTTTTGTCATCAACAAGATTGCATGTTAATATAGTCACAGTTATCGTTTAATGACCTTGCTGGCGTCTCATCTTAGTCATGGGAAAAAGGTCATTGACAATTATTTTTATTTTTTACGAAACCAGCACTACTTCATTCATACCCAAAAGGTGGTGCATGATTAAGATTAAGATAGTGCAGCAGTTAAGCAAGACTCCCTACTCTTTGTCTGTGATTATCCACACATAAATCCTGACAGTGTATTGTAATGAGCACATTTGTGTTTTCCTGGATGATACCAACTGTTTTCATATGACGACAGCTGATTCAGCCCACGGTGAACAGAGTGCATCACAAGGGCTCATAACTGACTCTGAATCAAAAATACCTCGTAAATGACCAGAATGCATTTCCTCCACAAGCAAATCATAAACAAGTCTGTTCAACTGGTCTGGATAACAATTCCAAGGGAAGTAGGGGAGTTTAATGCGTGTCTGAGGACTTCCTTCATTTCCATGATACGGGCAATTTGCATGTGAGAGTTTCACTGGCAGACATTTACTAAATTCCAGCTCTTCAGAAGTCGCAGATGAGAAGAAAACTTGATGAGAGACTCGCTGCTCTCTCCAAAGACTTTAGACTTAATCCTGCTGATCTTCTCCAATGTGGTGATAATTTCACAGTTAACTGTGATGCACTATTAAGCAAGAATGGACACTAAATTTGTTTGAAAATCATCTGGGTGATAGCACTTTGCAAATGTATTGACACATCCATGTACAGTCAGTCTTCAAAAGGAATACTGTATCTCATCAGCATCTTCTGCCTTGTTGTTCATAATAACAGCATTTGAAGCCTTTTGAAACTTTGACAGTTGCTCTCTGCCAAGGCAGTGGTTGACGAGTCTATATCCAGAAAAAATAATAATAATAAAGGAGTTGCTGCATCTCAGTGGGGGAAATAATGAGCTACAGTTCTTCCTATCAGCATGAATCTGTCAGCCAGCTCAGATCACTGTCACTCACTCATCAGAGAAAACCTGTGGTTTGTTCATAGGGTCTTGTCCCTTGAGTTCTACACAGTCTGTCTGTATGTGGCTGTTGGCTGATTTATGTTTCACTTTCTTTGTGTGCGGGTATCAGCCCAAGGCAGAGGAGTGGGTCTGTCCCACAGGCCATCATGGGCCTCTTCATTAAGAACAGACCAAAACATGTTTTTTTTTTTTTGCTTCATTGGAATGGGATGACAATTGATGACTTGCATTAGCTATCTGAACACACACACACAAATCATGGACATGATTTGGAGATGTTAAAGGGTCGAAAAATAAAAAGTAACACTTGGTACTTTCATGGTCAAAAATTACAACATAAGAAAAGAGTGGAAAATATGAAAAAAATACGAAAACTCGATATATGTTGTATATGAAAATATCATATATGTGGTATATGAAAAAGAATATGTTGGTGGTACAAACTACAAATCAGCCATGATGCAAAAAAAAAAAAAAAAAGAAGGTTCCAAAACAAAATCACCTAGTAAATATCCTAAAATTCCTGGTAAAACCACCAAAGTTGGCACACATCAAGTCAAAACCCAAATCTATAGGAAAAATAATATTTTTAACAATAACAATATATAACAACTTTTTTTCCATGATTCCTTAATTGTTTAATTAACATTAATGAGACAGGCAGCCTATTAAGACCTACTGTAATGAACAGATCTAATATAATCTTACACATCAGATGTTTTCCCCCAACAGTTAGCCAAATGTTAATTTAAGACATAACAGATAATGTTTGCGTGAATACTCGTTAAGACAGAAATTTTGAAATACTGTAATTCTGTATATATATATGTATATCTGGATTGTGTGCTGTCTGAGAGGCGTCTTTGTGTGCAGGCTTAGTGTCAGTGGAAGTAAGATCGTCATGTTTACAACAGAATGGGTTTGAAAATCACATTTCATTGGTTTAGACTCATGCCGTAGAGAATTCGCTATGAATATTCACAAAGTTGGAATGCTGCACTTTACAATGATACCAAACTTGTGCTGAGAGGAAGGACCAGTCGTTGAGAAGCGAGCAGAGAAAAAATGCATTTTTCCATGGATTATTAAAACAAAGGAATGGCCAAAAACATATTACATTGATTTTCCTGAAAAAAAAAAAGAGTTGCATTTCAAGGCTTCTGGCTCTTTTGATCGTGAAGGTACCAAAAGTAACTCAAAAATGAATGGGCTTAGATGTTTACTAACACCGGGCTCCGATAAAGGGCCATATGGGAAGCAGAGAGGGGGGAATAAGGTGGCATGGCACATTAAAAATTAGCCATGCTTAGAGTAGTAGGACGTCTTCTGATGTTGCAACTGCTAATAGAATCACAGCATCTGCTTGCTTTACTGATGTTGTTCTAGGCAAGGGCGTGTGCGTGTTGGTGATGGTGAAAAGCTGTGTGTTCATTTTAGCCATCTTTTACAGCTTTGATACATATTTTAGCCTGCCTGTTTGAAAATTCCAGATAAAATCAGCCTCTTAGGATAAAAGAGCACCTAAAATTATATTGTTGCCTTTTTTTATTCTTCTTATTATTTGTAATTAATATTTGTTGTTGTTGTTGTGGTATTTATACAACAATTAGTTCTAATCCTTGAATATTTTTGGTCGAGCAGTGTTCAAAAGTTAGAGGTTATTATCATTATGTCATTAAATGGTAGCAAGTGACTGTCTTTATGAATAAATCACTGAGTCATTCATTAAACTGATTCCTTCAGGAATAAAACAAGGCACTGTCTTTATTATTGTGCCATTGAATCACTAATTTAACCAACTTGTTAAAAATAATCCTCATTCATTTGAAGCAAAAAGGTGATTTATAAATGAGTTATTTAATCACTTATGATTTAGATAGGCATTTCTCATAAATGTATGCAAATGCAGAACATCACTTTCTTTAGACAGTTATTTAGATCTTAAGGGAACATGATGTACCTGACAAAGGAACATTTAAAACTCTAATACAGCCGACCTTTGGCGTTTTCTTCAGTCCACACTACAGCCTGCTTCTGCACTGCAGACTTTCTCTAACATGTGCTTCTGTAGCACTGCTACAGTACTTGCTTTGCATTTGATATGCTGGATTAGGCTGTGATCCATTAAATTCCATCCATGACAGAGCTGTGTGAAAAAGGTGAGACACGTCTTCAGCTGAAGGACTTGTGATGAAGGACTCTCCGGGTCTCTGAGATAGTCATGAGAGACAATGATGGGGCTGCTGGAGGAGGGTTTTAAACTCACTCTGTATCCAAAGCAACAGACAGTCTTTCTCACTGTGCCTCTGGCAGGCACACATCCGGTCTAGTATTCAGACTTTTGTGCGTGTTTGTCTCTATGTGTGTGTGCGTAGGTGGTTGCGTAGGTGGGTTGGTACAAATTGCAGCGGTCAACTTCCATTGAACGAGTAGGTCAGGGGGAAAAACTCCTGACATTCCCACGAGAGCATTTTATAATGTATCATGCAACTCAATAAGAACATTTGCTTGTATTTTTGAAGCCCAAAGTCACTTCAAAAGGGCAGACAGAGAGTTCACATAAGAGCGGGAAACAATGTCAGACAGACAGCACGTCTCCTGTGGATGTTCTTGCGATTGCAGGCAGCAATAACTAACCTCAGTATAATTCACGTATTTTTTACTTTTTATTTTGTAATTCAGTGTCTCTGTACTTAATGTTTTGGGGATTTCCATTTGTGATATTTGCTTTTAGAATCCTGTAGTATTAAGGTATATTTATAATAATCAAACAGACAAGAAACAAATACAATTCAGCATAATATATATATATATATATATAAATATATATATATATATATACGTGTGTGTGTGTGTGTGTACTCACCGGCCACTTTATTAGGTACAGCTTGCTGGTACCGGGATGGAAACCTTTTAGCCTTCAGAACTGCCTTAATTCTTTGTGGCATAGTTTCCCCATGGAGATTTAAACATTCCTCAGAGATTTTGGTCCATATTGTCATTATAGCATCTTATCAGCTGCACATGCATGATGCGAATCTCCTGTTCCACCACACCACTTTTGGATTGAGATCTGGTGACTGTGGAGGCCACTTGACTATTAGTGAACTCATTGTCATGTTCAATAAAACAGTTTGAGATGATTTTAGCTTTGTGACATGCCACGTTATCCTGCTGGAAGTAACCATCAGAAGATGGGTACACTGTGGTCATAAAGGGATGGACATGGTCAGCAACAATACTCATGTAGGCTGTGGTGTTTAAACAAATCTCAATTGGTACTAAGGACCCCAACGAGTGCCAAGAAAGTATCCCCCATACATCCCATTACACCATCACCACCAGCCTGAACCTTTGTTGCAAGGCAGGATGGATCCATGCTATTATGTTGTTTACGCAAAAAATTCCGACCCTACTATCTGAATGTTGCAGCAGAATTAAGACTCAGGCAACGTTTTTCCAATCTTTCATTGTCCAATTTTAGTGAGCCCCTGCGAATTGTAGCCTCAGTTTCCTGTTCTTAGCTGACGGAAGTGGCACCTGGTGTGATGATCTGCTTCTGTAGCTATTTCAAGGTTTGACGTGTTGTGCGTTCAGAGATGCTCTTCTGCAGACATCGGTTGTAACGAGAGGTTATTTGAGTTACTGTTGCCTTTCTATCAGCTTGAACCAGTGTGTCCATTCTCCTCTGACCTCTGGCATCAACAAGGCATTTTCTCCCACAGAACTGCCACTCAGTGAATATTTTCTCTTTTTCGGACCATTATCTGTAAACTCTAGAGATAGTTGTGCGTGAAAATATCAGTAGATTAGCATTTTCTGAAATACTTAGGCCAGCCTGTCTGGCACCAACAATCATGCCACATTCAAAGTCACTTAAATTGCCTTTCTTCCCCATTCTGATGCTCAGTTTGAACTTCAGCAGATCGTCTTGACCATGGCTGCATCTGAAATTGCATACTCTCTAGAGTATTTACTCATTTTGAATAAGTAATTACTTCACAACTGCTAAAAAAGTATGTTCTATATAGTATGAGTGCATGTAATATGAATGTAATCCAGGCGTACTACATTCACCATTTTGTCATTATCATGTGACCTACAGTTACGTCGCTTCACTATCGTTCATAAATCCTCTCCCGTGGCCTTATGCGATAGTAAAGTGTACATTGCATGCACGCTTCAGTATCTCGCCGGAAGAAGTAGGTAATTCGGGTACTTTTTTACTGTGAATTACTGAATGTGAATTCGGACGTACTTCTTTTGTCGCATACTGTTTTTCGCCTACTATATAGTAGGGAAGTATGCAATTTCAGTTGTAGCCTACATGCCTAGTAAATGCATTGAGTTGCTGCCATGTGTAAGAGTATATGCTGTTTTATTAACAAAGTTCGGGAGAAGCACGTTCAGATAATTAAACAACACATGTGGAGCACATTCAGATAATCAAACCTAATTAGACACGAGTGGAGCACACTCTGTTAATCAACCCAATCAACGAGTTAAGTGGTGTATATATACAGCAAACTTACCTCCGTTAGTTGACAGTTTAACAGCATCCCTCCACCACCCCATCTCCTCACTTCTAGTCCTAATACTCTTACAACAACTGGGGGAGAACTCTGGGTTCGGGCAAAAATTCCGAGCTCAGAGCCCTCCCCCCGGACAGCACGCCAAATACGCATAATCTTTACTCTGTTTAATTGATGTAAGTGTGAACTCGTGAAATAATATTTATTTAAGGCATGTTATTGATAAAATATAATAAAATATGTAACATTATGAATGGAATTCATATGGTTTTCATATAGAATATTTGATCTTGTTGAACTTGGCAACTTTGTTTTTCAAAATGGTGAAAGAAAATCAAGATTATTATAAGTAATGAAATGATCCAAAATATGGAATTTAGACAACTTAACTCTTATTAACATTAACATTGCGACTTTAAAGCCCAATGTTCATGCACAGTCAACTTTTCCTCTTCATTGTCCTTTCCATTTCTTTATATAACCATGCTCCACTGGCTCCATGGCAACTGGTGTGAATTAAGTCTGAAGTCATTATGAAAGTAATTAGCGAGAGTGTGTGTGCGCGCGGGTGGAGCTGGAAGCCCTCTGTTTCGTTCTGTCTCATCGTCTTCTAAGACTGCTGTCAGATGAGTGCAGATGGGTCCAGGTTCTGCCATCTGTTGAGGGACATTAGTGTGCATGAAAAAAACATAAAAAAAAAAAAAATGGAATTGCTTGAGTGCGAAGCACTGATTCAAGCAGTGGCTTTAACTCACCCTGCGTATTTAACTTAAAATGCTTGTTGTCAGAATGTGCCTGTGACAGTTCTTCATGCTGTGAAATAGGCTGTTGTGACACGAAAATGTAAATGTGATTTGCATTTAGAAAAAATTCCATCTACATAGATGATTAAAGAAGATTAATTTCATTACGACACTTTCTTAGAGAGTGGTGTCTTTTATTGGGCAGGTTTCAGAGAGACATGGCAGTGTTTGCTTTTCCAAATGGAAGTCTGATCAGGAATAGCTTATCTCTGGACTATTAGCTTTGTCAATATTTGCTGAGGTAAATAATTAATGGATTGCGATCATTCTCCATCTCCTCATCTACAAAAAAATCCCTCTTGGTTTAGAGGGGTTCTTTTAAGAATCATTTTATGCCATGCATATGGTTAAGTTTTGGCATTAACATAGCACATTGGTGTCAAATAAAAGTGTCCTTGAAAATATTTTTTTAACCTGTTAAGCTTCAAGCCCACTTTTGAAAAATCCCCAGAAATGACATACCCAAACTAAAACAGATACAGTTCATGAACCCTTTGCACTAAAAGCACAAGTATGATCTCATTTGAAAGCTGACACCTGGTTGTTTATTGTAAATGTAGAATTAATTATTGTCATAATGAAAAAAACAATTTTAAATAGCTTCAAAGTTTTGTAAAGTTATTAGAAATTTATTTTTATGAAACATCTTCATGAAAATAAAATTGAAGTTGGCCCTGGAGCAATCTAGAAATGCACTGCAGCTAAAGCCACATGTCTGACCATTTTATATTTAAAATCTGAAAATGATAAGTATAAAGCTCTGTATTTAGTTCAATGTTTTTCAAGATCATGTCAAATTACTTTATTTTGATTAGACTCTATTAGCAAACTGATGTTTAGTCATCTTCTGAGTCATCTATTCAGTCTATTGTCTCTATTGTTTTGTGGTGCCCCATTCAGTCTCAGTCTCCCCTGCACACATTTACACCTCTCCAGACTGGTTTTTATGGCTCTAAATATGCATTTCTTTTGTCTGCATTATAGCTACTAACGACTGGCTATTCACAAGCTATTCATAGGGTTTCAAACCCTAATTTCTTTTATCAAAGTTCTCACTAAATATTTGAAACTGGTATCAAATGCACTGAAACATTTCAGTAAGCATTCCTATTTAGAAAAAAATCATAAAACAATAACTGCTCGTGGCAGGTGCGCCTGGGCTCGCTAGCATGTTAGCTTAGCACACCATCAATACACGACCATTTATGAGATTAAAACTATGTTTGCGCTCCAAACTCACTATATAACGCAAGTCTAGTGTTTTAAATAATCTTCTGTGATCTAACTTGGCTTCAGATAAAAAAAAAATCAGACAGAAAATGTATTATTTAGTGTTCTGAACGATGATGAAATCTATATCGATTAGCATTACATTATAAATATAATCTATTATTATGAAATACCTGGCATGGCTTGAAGAACACAGGTAACTCAAATATCATTGCAATCATGTTTATTGTCTTCAAAACATCTTTATCTGCATGTTACAGCGATCTCTGTACTTTCTGTATCACTCAGTGACGTCCTGGAATGTCACATGACTATGGGTCTTCTTCATGATCCATATATGGACTTTTATTGGACATAATAGCGCCCCCATGCTATTGGTATGAATGGAAAACACAGCACATCTCAGTAAGAAGCGATCATTATGATTACATCGACGCATTTGGGTATAAATTCAATAAATATTATTCCTGTCTATAGAAATATGATGTGAATCTATGAGAATATATCAATATTTCTCCACATCTGCACATTGTTGAGCTAAAAGCCCTCAGGGACGTTGTTTTGTGAATCGCTATCATGACGACAGCACGGAGTGTTTTTTATGAATGGACCGGCTGACGCTCATAATTCATATTAAAGGTATCGACTCATTTTTTTCATTTCATAACTCCTGACACAAATTAAGACATAACTGTCACTATAAGTTTCTCAGAATACAATAGTGGTCAAATACTGAATCTTGAGTCTTATATCTTTTTAATGATGTATAGTTTGTCAAGGTATAACATTAAATCTGATAGTATATTTGAACTAAATAAAAAAAAAAACGCTTCAGTGCGCCGACGCTCTGGAGAAGGTTTTAAAATTGTTTAAAACATATATGCTGAGTTTGTAATTCTGTTGCCATCATATGTAAAAAAACAAACATGAAAACTTGAGTAGTTGAAACATATTGACTGTAGCTATAAGTGTGGTGTAACCATCAAGAAAAAAAATATTTTCCTTACACCTCGTACATGAGTGTACACATCTCAATCATTATTTTAAAAAAGTTGTTTTAAATATTATTTTCAAGGTTGAACGCAGGTTTGTTGGCAAAGATCCACAGTATTTGTTCATTTTAGGTGTAGGCTATACAATTGGCACTTAAAATTGTGTCTGCATATTAATCTGGGAAATGAGAAAATAAAAAGAAAGTACAAAGAGAAAAAAAAGTTTTGTTGGTGTTAATTTTTGTGCAAGCTGACATGTTAATTAGCAAATTTTGTGTTCTGCCTTTGTTTAAATGTGATTCTACTCACTATTCAAGCGCTGGTGAGAAAATGTGCACATTTAATTACTTTATAAAAAAAAACACACACCCACAAATATGCCTCTCTCCTCATGAATATTCTTGGGAAGATTTGAATTTTGAGTTCAGTTACGTGATTGACATTTCGGATCACAATATCAACACAGAATATGCAGAAATGAAGGAAGAAGTCGCCTGATGTATACCTCTCTCTTGCACACACACACACACACACACACACACACACACACACACACACACACACACACACACACACACACACACACACACACACACACACACACACACACACACACACACACACACACACACAGTGGCTCCTCAGCCTCCAATAGACTTATGAAGGAGGGCTGGAAAGGTCAGTCGCTGTTAATGAGCTATGTCTAGCCCATTGTCTCCGAGCACCAGGTCCGTCTTCATGATGAAACTGTGCAGCTGAGAGACAAAGATTACATTCCTTCCACATTCACCTTTGTGTTTAAATTAACTGCTACATTCCATAAGTAGATTCCCAACAGGCCTATTTGTTTTCAAGGCCGGAGGCACTAGGTGACTAATTAGCACTACTGTAATTTAGACACTTAAATTCTGAATGTAGAACTCTGCGGTGGACAATGCCATGCTCCTGTATTGTGTTTATTATTTTCTTCCTCTAAATGCACACTGCATATATTCTTACGGAAAATTATATGGTAAGGTTGAGTAATTTTATGTTTCCCACATTCGTCTTTAGATTTCTACGAATGTTCCCATGCAGGTTTGTAAAGGTAATCGGGAAATCTCTGGGTCGACCTATTGCTTTCATCGCACCCTGATAGTAAACACTATACTTATTCTATTTTCCTTTGTCTCGTTCACCCACACACACAAAACACACTCTCGGTTCCACCGGCTGCTCTTTACCTCGGCATGGTGCACCTTGTGGAAATCCTCTGTTGTTCTTTCTGACTGGCCCTGTTATTTATCACTCAAATTCATTTGCGAGCCCTGAGGTGTGTGTGTTATCCGAGCAAGGGAAGGTTGATGTGTGTTCGCACATGCAAGGATGGAACGAGACAGGGCTTGTTGCTGTCTCTGTTGGCTGTGCTCACTTCCTCTCATTCCCTAATCCCTCAGTGTTACAGTCATCTCTGTGCACCGAGCCCCTCAGAACTGTCAATATCCAGACCAGAAAATCTCACTTCTTGATCTCTGCTCTCTTACTGCCATTGACAGACTTATAAGCCCTGCCGATGTGCTTAGCATGAAGATACACTGCTTGCCACTGAAACCCCTCCAAGCTTGATGCAAGGCATGGGGGACAAATAACAGTATGTGGAGGGAAAAAAAATGGTAGCCTGTTACTATGTGTCATACCATCAGCTTCTTTTTGTGCAAATATTTCGGACTCTGATATCATGTTTTATCTATCTATTTATTTTTAATTATTTATTTGAATGTATTAATGTGTGGGAATTATCAAAATATGTTAATGGACAAAAAATGCAGTCTTTTGGCAAAGGAGTCTTTGACGACAGCTACACTGCCCTTTATAGGTTTGGGCGTGGTGAGATTTTTAAAATGTTTTTGAAAGAACTGTCTTATTCAAGGCTGCATTATTTGATTAAAAATACAGTAAAAAACAGATGATCCTGATGATGAATATAAATCATTCTAAATCATTCTATTCTGATTTGGTGCTCGAGAAACATTTCTTATTAATATCAATATTACAACCAGTTGTAGTGCTTAATAATTTTGAGTTGAAACTGTAATGCATTTTTTTCAAGATTCTTTGACAAAAACACAGGATCTATTTGAAATAGAAATCATTTGTAACAATGTAAAAGTCTTTAACTGTCACTTTTGATCAATTTAATGCATTCTTTCTTAATACAAATATAAATGTCTTTCTTTAAAAAAATACTGACCTTTATACTTTGTCAACACTAAGCATAATATAAAAAGGCATGTAATCTTGCTAAATTAAACAGCTTTTAATTGGCTTTTACTTTATCCGAAAGAAGTGAATAAAATATCTAGAAATGAATTCTACCCACTAATGGAATAATGCTAGATGTATAAACCTTAAGAGAAACATTTGCAATTCAAATCTATTAGTAATTGTCCACAGAAAACATCATTTTAGAACTATATTCTTTTATATTCAGTAAATATTCATACTATTTTTACACAATTTTCTTCTGAAATTTTTTTTCCCTGAAAAGCGGTTTGAACAATGCTATTATATAGCATAGGAAGGGTATTTCCCAAAGTGTTTTGTCCAAATCGTCTTACAGTGCATATATATATATATATATATATATATATATATATATATATATATATATATATATATACTGTATATATATATATTGCAAGGATGTGTTACCTTGGATTCAATGGTATTTGATGGCTAGCACAATGCTTTATACTAGAAACATTGTAATTATCTTATATCTGATGGCTATATTTGTTGACAGTATCGATACATTGCGGTACTCTTGCATCAGTGCAGTTGTGCACCTGTAACCCATGTATTTTGTCCTGCCACGCTACAGATAAAGGAACCGTACCTCTATTGGAGTCTGGACTGAGGCCTGCCACTGCAGGCAGCCTGGGAGCATCATACCTCATCTTTGTTCTCTGTTTGTTTTCCCCCTCTCTCTCTCTCTTGCATGTTTACATCACACTTCTCCTCTGAAGTCTCTCCATCCCAGCTGAAAACCATTGCAGATTGATGCCAGTGTTGTACGTGGTGTGAATTTGGACAGCGTGAAGCCCAGCAGAGATGAACAGAGATCTCATCCAGCTGTCTTGACAACTCAATGGATCATTCCCCTCAGTTGTCACTGGGTCAGATTTCCATTCAAAACACCTTGACACATTTGATAATGTGACAAATGGGTCTCTTTGTCTGGAAGCAATATCATCAGTATCATCCTCTCTGCGGTTATTTGTGCAATGAGCCAGCAAATGAAATTAACAGAAAGCAAATTAAAATGAGTGAAACTGATGGAAATTGGAAGTAATCCCAAGACAAAGGTCTCAATTTTTATGCTTTCTCAAAGACTCGCTGATCAGATGGTGCACAAATAAACAAACATGTCTGGATGAAATGAATAAATGAATAGATAAATATATGTTTAAAGACTTCATCACAGTCATGTTTGTTTGTTCTGTGACAGCAAATACCAGCTTCTGGATAATCAACAAAACAAGCTCTCAACACACAGTTTGAGCTGGGCAATAACAACCGGGAAACTGAGACGCTGCATTTTAACACCATTGCAAATATTTATGGGCCAACACAGAATAGAAATAATGCAGAATTATATTTGCTTTCTATCAGTACAGTATTTGTTTTAACAGGCAATGTTTAGCATGTAGAAGAGGAATGATGCAGTATCAACATGCGCTTACATTTAGCTCTCAGATACCGACCAAGACACTGTTTACACCTGGTATTAAGATGTGTTTTCATCAATCCAATCACAAGTGCACAAGATAAATACAGTTGTAAATGGGGTCTAACACGTTCTGAGCTTGTCCACTTTTGACCACTTCCAGAGGACGAAAACACATATTTGACTGGATTGCTACTGTAGTGTAGACGCTCCTGTGGTTGAATATGTTCGAAAAGGCACAAAACAGCCTACCTGTCGCCCACTGACTTAACACGTGAACGTTATGGGACGAGTTTTGAGAAAGCGCACCAAAACAAATGATTTCATCTTTGCTATGTTGTTCCAAAACACAGAATTGATCAAAATCGCCATTACCATGTGTATTCTTTCCATTTGCTCTGTCTCACTCGCTCATAAGCAGTGTAATGGCTTCATTCGTTCAGTAGTACTTGTGTGCCACATTCTGCGACAAAATTCAAACACAAGTCATCACAGGAAACACATTTGAAATGCATGTTAAGACCAGGTTTATAATGCATCTCTGCTGACCATTTGTGATCAGATCACTAAAGCATCATAATACCAGGAGTAAACAGGGCTTAGGAAGGGTCCTTGCTTTAGATGTGACTTAACCCTTGAGTAGTTCACATAAAAAATAATTTACTCACTCTCATGTTGTTCCAAACCAGTATGCCTTTCTTTTATGTTCTTTAATGTTACAGTATGTTCATATAATATAAGTCAAATGTTGTTTTGATCCTATTGTTATTCCAAATATCAACTATACCTTGTTATGACTGATTAATTTAAATTATTCAATCTAAACGGCCCATTGAGGGCGACTGAGGTCAGAGAGACACTGATCTGAAAGTTGCACATTTTCACGCTGTACCTTTAATTAAGGTTTAGCGGTCATAACAGTTACTCGTACATCAGCATTAAAGAGTATCTTCAGCCCTGAAGTAAGGAGTTTCCCGCTGGCAATAAAAACTGTTAAGATTGTGTCCTTGACTCAAGCTCTTCAGCAAGGTCCAGCAGAGATCATTACCCAACCCTAGGGACAGGAGTGTGATTAATGGTTATTAAGGTCCAAACAACATCCGAGGTCAGCCGTGAAGCAGGGCAATGTAAGAAGTGCCAGACAGATCACTCTTTTGTCTCAAGGAGGTGTGGAGACCGAGAGAGAGAGAGGGAGACCAAGAGAGAGCGAGAGCGAGAGCGAGAGAGCGAGAGAGAGAGAGAGAGAGAGAGAGAGAGAGAGCGAGAGAGAGAGAGAGAGAGAGAGAAAGCGAGAGCGCGAGAGAGAGAGAGAGAGAGAGAGAGCGTGTGTGTGTGTGTGTGTGTGTATGTGTGTGACTATACACATCTGCTCAAGATTTTATGAGTGTCTCCATGTGCGTATGTGGGTTCCGCCTCGGCCCTTTGATCTCCTCGTGCACCTTAAGTGGATCCATAATACCTTATTTCTGATTAAGTTACAAATATGCGAAATTGAGTTGCGGTCTTTGTAGTCTGCACTACAAAGCCCAGACCATTTATCATAGCTTTCAGTAAAATCAGTGACAGCAATAAGTCTGATAGGGAGTGGGCTCGATCTATTTTCATGCTCATTTGAATAGGCTGCAGCACTCAGAGCATTCCTCTTAGATTAATGAGGAATTTATCTTTAATCAGGTTGCTGGTCATATACAATATTATAGAGCTTGTTTCTTTGTGATAGTTTAAAATAAGAAATGGAGTTAATAAGGTTGCATTCACAAAAAAATATATAGTCTCGATTGTGAGATATAAGGCAACATTGTTTGCAATTGAAAGTATTTATTTATATGTATTTATTGAATAAATATTAAGACATTTTTGAGGAAGCAAATGTGGATCTTTTAGATTAATTTAAGGAGTGCTCTTCTGGTCTTGGTCTCGACTCGTTCTCGCCCTGACTTGGTCTTGGTCTTGTCTTGATCTCAACAAACACTGGTCTTGGTCTCGACTCGGTTTCAGTTTAGGTGGTCTTGACTACATCACAATATTTATGAGAAACAATATTGCAGTTGTGAGATTTAAAGACAGATTATGAGGTTTATCTGACATTGTAAAACAAAGTCACAATTATGAGTCATTATTGTGAAATATTAAGTCGCATTGTGAGATTTAAAGTCACATGTTATGAGACAGAATGTCACATTTATGAGAAACAAAGTCAATTGTGAAATGTAGTCACATTGTGAATTTTAGAATCACATTATGAGATATAAAGTCGCAATTCTGAGAAAGTCACAACTGTGTGATAAGAAGAAACATTATGAGAAACAAAGCAATTGTCATCGTGACTTTTAAAATGTTTTATATGATATAAAGTTGTATTTGTTAGATACTTGTTAGACTCACATTGTGAAATTAAAAATATAAAAATTTAGAGAATCTTGCAATTCTGAGATTTAAAATTGCAATTATGAGAAATTCACAATTGTGAGATCTAAAGTCACACTGCAAAATTTAAAACCACATTGTGATTTGCACATGAAGTAACATTGTGAGATGTAAAGTCACATTGTGAAATATAAAATCAAAACAAAGTTGCAATTCTGAGATTTAAAGCCACATTATCAATAAAAAATGTTTTAAGGCAGAAACTGCCTTCCTTATGATACTGTGGCTAAAACATTGAGAAGCAAAAAGAAAGTAATATAAACGTGATATTTCCTTGGTTGGAGTGCATACAGTATATACCATGTTACTGCTGTACAGAGAGATACAGAACATCAGAAAGAGAGAGGAAGTAGGTGCAAAAGTCAGCCTGTGAGACTCCCTGGTTTGAGTCGACAGCTCTGTAGGTGCTGTCTTACACATGTCAACAGAAATCTGCAAGGAAGAGTAGAAGTTCTAGGAGCTGAATGTGAACATCATGTTTGAATTAGCACATTTCAAACCTTCCATCCAGGCTTGGACCGTGGCCTTTGGTGTAGGACTGTCCTCGGATAAGTTTTTTCTTTAATTGGACCGGGCAGCAGGCAGAACCTGAGTGGTTTTCGTGTTCTTTCGGCTGCAGACATGTCGGTTGCGTCGGAGGAGGTGGTTGGATTTCTGAATGGCGTCAAAATTCTTATTCACAATTTCATTTTGGGTCTCTCTTTCTCTAGCTCATACTCGCATGCTCTCACACAGCCTCTCTCGCTTTCCCATTTCCCAGTTCCAGTGTGATGTGTGAACTTGAAAATTGCTGCTATTTATCAGCATTATCTGCTATATTTAGCATCATTACATGTAAACACTTAATGTAGGAACACTGTCGATCACAAACCAGACTCTCTCTCTTTCTCTTTAGTCTCTTTTTCAGCTTAGTCAACAGCTTCTTTTCTACTGTTCAAACCTGTAATTCGAAAGCCTGTGATGCTAAAGACTGACTCTTTACTCTTTAACAAAAATTCCTACATTTTGATTAGGTCCCAAAATGAAGCAGCCTGGCTAACGTCAGACTGGGAACCACGTTAATTTTCTCGTATTTGAGGCGTGGTTTACGAATGCCCAGAGCCGTTTATTGGGTGCTACGAATGTCTATCAAATGCGCCTGTACGTAGCTCATAGCCAATCGTTTCAATTATACCAGATGACGTATATAGAGCGAAAGAAATTAGACGAGGAAGAAGGCGATGGGTCAGAGATTTATTTGCGTTCAAAACTACTTAGAACAATATCTAAGGCTGCATCGAAAGGTAACTTTGCGTCTGCTGCCATGTTTGATCCATATAAACAAACTGCTTCGGTGTGTCGCATAGACGTCGTCATCGTCTTGCTGCTCCCTCCCCGTTCTGTGATTGGTCCCCTCGCTGAGGCGAAAATTTGGTCCATGGTATCCAGACTGCCTAGCAGCGTGAATAAAATCGCGCTGCGCAAAGGCAGTATGGGGAAACCCAGGCTAAAAATGAAGCGTAATTACCGCCCTTCTTTTGTCCATGTGTGATTAAAAAAAAGTCTTCGCTTAGAGAGCGGTGCAACGATGGGTAATTAACATTAGCCAAAATGAGGAGGATGGAATATGCCTTTGAATGACCTCACTAGCTCCTCCACATTTAATTAGCTGATGCCAGCAAATGATTGTAAGCATGAGGTATAATCTGGGGGCGTTAATCCCATAAAGCCTCATTGACATGCAGGCATTTGATGATACAAGATTGCCTTTCATGATAGCGTTGTCACCTGCTGACTTGAGTGAGAGTGAACACACATTCATATACAAAATAAAGACACCTATATCACTAAACACGCTCTCCCACCCGTTTCTCCACATACTAACATGCTCACACACTTGCATTCACATCGAGGCAAAAGTATGCAAACATTTCCATCGTCGGCGTCCGGCAGAGATGATGAATTTTTTATCATACTGTTTTGATCTGCATTTTCTCATGTGGCATATACGTGTGTGTGTGTGTGTGTGTGTGTGTGTGTCTGCAGTCACACCCAGTGGAAATGCGAAATGATGTTATCATCTCTCCAGGTCTATCATTGGCCTGGAAATTGTATTTAAACATCATAAACTGAAGGGAAAAAAAAAATATTCAAAGAGGTGATAATCAGAGCATTCAATCAGAGCTGCAATTTCAGCCTCTTCTCCAATGAAGCGACGGCCGCTTCACTTTGTAATGGAGGGCCATAATGAATTAAGATTCATCGCCGGATAAATTGCCGTGAATAGTCTTCAAAAGGTCTCCGAGATGAGATATAAGCTGTCGTCTCTGGCCACCTGCTAACATTCCCGGCTCACGAGAAAGCGCCAGTGATTCACTCGGGATTGCAGGCATTATGGAGGTCCAAACCAATAACTGCTTAGAGTTCACACATTTCTATGAAATGAGTTTATGGAAGCAGAGAAGTAAGGGCAGGGGAGATAGATTGTGAAAGAGAGGGAGGAGGAGGAGGAGGAGGAGGAGAGCGAGTGAGTATCTGTTTTACTTTTAGCTGACTTCTACCCACACAAGCCATGCGGTAATGATCATAAATACTTGTTTTATGCACACAGTAGTTTATATCGATCTGTCCACATAGATCGCCTTCACTGCTCGGGCTGACTCAACGAAAGAATCCATATTCAAACAAATCCATATTCAGCAGCAAAAGTGATGGTTTTATTAGCTCTGAAGGTCTCCTTTATTATACTGCTTTGCAAGTGATATGGTAAAAGAAAAGGCTGCAAGGAGAAAGTGCATCTCTGTGTGAAGTTCAAAGCTGCGAACGGCACATAAAAACAGGATGAAACCACATAAACCGTGCCCAGTCTGTCTGACACGCCAATGAAAAGCTGCAAGCCGCCTGTCTTCTCAGGAGAGCGTTTTGTTTATTCTGATTTCATGTTTGTATGTGGTGTGAACCCTGTGAGAAGCAGCATATAGGCGAACAATGTCAAGCTTGCTTGGATGGAAAGCTAAATGGTGTTTGTTGCAGCCGACGTTGTTAGACACACCGTTTTAAAAGGCTGATTGTATTTACGGTGACAGGTGCACAGCTCGAAAACGTATTCATTTCCTGGGGCAATTGTTTCTTTGAACGATCTGCGTGTTGACGTTAACCTTGTTTGTTGTCTCACTGTGAATCATATTATTGGGCTTTAAAAAATAGTCACAGTAAATTGCAAATATTATATAAAGAAGAGCAAGAGATATGATATAAAGTATGTCTATGTGATAATTAGTTTTTATGTCAACAATTGAGTTTAAAAGCAGCAGCACTCCCATAAGGAGTCACACTCACTTGTGTTTGGGATGGAAAGCTGTAATATAAGACCTGAAAGAATATGGGTCATGTTGCTTTACATGATACACTGCTATGAGATTTGATTAAGTGTCGATGTTTTCATTTAGAGCTGTGATAATGATTTCACACATTCAAATGTGCGAATATTTTCACGTCTATTTTACCCAAATACACTCTTTAAAATAAAGATTCCAAAAGGGAGGTTTCTGCAGCGATCCCATTGATGAACCATTTTGAGTTCATCAAATAACCTTTTTTTTTTTTTTCTTCACTCAAGGAAGATTTTATTAATCAAATTTTCACTACAATGGAAATGGGTTCCATGGATGTGTAAGGTTCTTCATGGAACCATAGAGCAGAACCTTTATTTTTTTTAAGAATGTATGGAAATTATTTACTGTTTTTTGCATAAAAAACTAATATTTTGTAATCTTAATCACATTGATCACACAATCTCATATTTATTGATTTTACCACATTATTAATAAGAATATAGTGTCTTCCAGTAATGCATAGTGCTCATATTAAGAGTACATGATCTTTTGGTAATATAAGCTAATAGGCCTTTGTCTAGGACAAGTACAATTTGAAATACTGTATGGTATCAGTCATTCCATTAATGGGAAATAATGCCATTAAGCTTGAATCATCATAGTGTTTGTGAACACCCTGATGAAGGCCTAATGCTCAAGCCG
Organism: Rhinichthys klamathensis goyatoka; assembly: GCF_029890125.1. Classification (NCBI taxonomy): domain Eukaryota; kingdom Metazoa; phylum Chordata; class Actinopteri; order Cypriniformes; family Leuciscidae; genus Rhinichthys; species Rhinichthys klamathensis. Next base: position 2,426,860 of record NW_026606840.1, read on the forward strand.
TTCATCTTAATTGGCTTCAGTAAATGGCATTTACGTGCAACTTGAGTGTTTTCGACATGCTCTATCTTGAACTAACGTTTCATCCATTTTACACAGTCAGAAGTAATGAAAAGCTTATCATCAGAGCTGAAACAGCTGGGAGTTTGTACCTGAGAGTGAGGAGCAGTATAGTGTATGCATTTGATTGCTCTCGAGTGGGACTATTTCAAAGAACAGGGTTTATGCAGTGGCTTTTCTGAAAAGTTGGACAAGCAACTGTTTGAAAACCCTTCGGTAGAGTTGGTACACAACAAAATAAACAATACCTTTTGAAAATGTTTTTTTATTGCTATGAGAAGGACCTAAAAGTGCTTTGAAGGTATCTACGTTTTTTCTGCCTGAACAAACCACTAGTGTGCGTTTCCACACTTATATCATTCATTCTCAAAGAGGTAAAATGTCTGCCGTCCTGTCACCTTCCTCAGTGACATTCACTAGATCTAATCGCTCTTCTTAATATCTGCCTTATTAATAGCAGGCAATTTATTTCACCAGCAAAAATATTAAATGAAAACCTTTAGCTTTTATTTTTTTATATCTTACCATGCAAAATGTACTTAATGATTATTCAACAATGGGAAATAACCTGTCAGTACAATACAGTTCATTTAACTGCATTTCAATCTATTCAATTCTGGTTGGTATAATTTCAAAAACCATATGATTGACTTCTTTGCTTCACAGGACGTCAATATGGTGCTTTGCTGCTGTTTTTGCATCTCATTATAGCCTAGGAAGAGATTGTTCATTATGAGTCAAATCCTGTAAAGAATATGAGGAAAAACAAATTAGACTTTGTAGTTTGTGTGTGTGTGTGTGTGTGTGTGTCACCATTGGTAGACTGTTAGATTTGTGTACATCACATGCATTTAATGCATTTATGGATGTATTTACAGTATTCAAATTATGCCAAAGCTTTTATATAGATTAAGCATGCGGAATTTCTTTGTCAAGTCGTCTTCATTTATATAGCATATATATAACACAATGTAGATTGTTCCAAAGCGGCTTAGATTCTTCTTAGATGTAGATTCTTCAGACACTGCAACGGTCGTGATATGACATCACGCTATACAGCGTCTTTTTTATAAACATGAATTCAACATATAACGAATAGTAACACACTCAAAATGTAAAACATATACAATCTACTCGAATTTACTGAAAAAATATCATTCTTTTAATTCAGCCAAGAGGTCAGGCCGTGACTTATTGATCTTCTACTGGTCACACGTCTTCACGTGATGCAAATTCGCTGGTCAGAGTTCACCAAACTTGAACTTTGCAACGCAGCGAAATGCAAAACTTTTTGCATGAGCTGCATGGCATTTCCGGTCTGACGCATTCGCATGTGTTTGAATGGAAGTCAATGGAATGAAAAGTGCAGTGTGACAGCCCCTTTTGTTATCTGATTGCAGTCACCTGTTGTCCAATTAGTTACATCATTACCTCTCCTTGTGTTTTTAAGCCATTAGTCCTCCTCAGTGTTTTGTCTTGCTTTAACATTGCATGTCAGGTTAGTGTTAATAATTCCTGTTCCTGTATTCTCCTGAGTATCAGTTAAAGTCTATTGAATTCTCCATCGTTGTGTTTACTGACCAGCAAAACGTAACAGCAGAACACTGCACTCCTGCAGTTTCAAATTTCGTCAGGCATAGTGTATTGTTACAGTATTGTCTACAGCCGGGGTGCCAAATCCTGTTCCTGGAGATCTACCTTCCTTTAAAGTTCAGCTCCAACCCTGATTAAACACACCTGAAGCAGCTAATTAAGATCTTCAGGAGCACTTGATAATTATAGACAGGTGTTTTGGATCAGGCTTGGGTCAGGTGGGTTTACAGTAATGTTATATTATAAACATGATTCTCACAATTCTTATATCTGACTACTGTATCTATGGTTATTTTTATTCAAAAATTTCTTTTAAGCCTTTAATCTCAGTCCAAGTTCATGTTGGTTTGTCCTCCTGCTGTCATGACAAATGTAAATGACACTAAGCTGCAGCTTGGAAACCCCCTCTTGGCCATATTTTACAGATAACTAAGCAGGCTATGATGTAATTTGAACACTGCTTTTATATACATTTTGCTAATATTTATTGCAATAAAAAAGCACTTATGTAGGCTAGTGTAGGTTAACAGTTCAGTTCACAAGAAAGCTACAAAAAGCCCTGGTTATTAATTGTGATGGTAGAGCACCATTTTATTAGTTTACATATAAAAGATAAAGATACATGTACTGCAGATAAAACCATAGGAAATGTCTTTCTGAAGAGAAAATAAATGATAAAAAAAGATATGTCTGTTAATGCTGTTTTCAGTGAGATTCAGTCTTTCAACCACACATTCCTGTCTGTGAAAGCTCTAATCAATTAAATTATTCATTCATAACAGCTGCTTTTACACTGACTACTTTTCATGACTGAGAAAAGTATTGGGTTGTTTTGAAAGTTTATAAATGTCCCACACTGAATGACTGTCCAGGAAAATATTAGCTCATTATTTCAATTAGAATGTTTATAAAATAACTCATGTCAGCTGGTAAAGGCAAAGAATACTGAGAAATGAAAACTTTACTACAAATTTAACCCTTGCAAACACCGTTAATTTTGTTTCATGTTTTTGAAAAGTCTCATGCTCACCAAGGCTGCATTTATTTGATCAGAAATGCAGTAAAAAAATATTCTCAGGATAGCCTATTAAGTTCAAAATAACTGTATTTATTTGAAATAGAAACCTTTAGTAACATTAAAAATGCATTTACTGTCCCTAGTATTGATTATTAAAAAAAAAAAAAAAATGCAGGTCTGGTGGTTGGTGTAGGCCATGGGGTCTCCAATCCTGCTCCTAGAGCTACAGTCCTGCAGATTTCAGCTCCAACCCCAATCAAACACACTTAGACCAGCTAATCAAGTTGTTCAGGGTTGGTTGATAATTACAGGCATGTGTGTTGGAACAGGGTTGGACCTGAAGTCTGCAGGACTGTAGCCCTTCAGGAGACAGGTGCTGCGTCCCAATTCGCTTACTTACTACGCCCTGAAAGTATGTACTCTTTTTCTGAAGGAAAAAGTACATACTTTTGAGTGTGTAGCTAAAGAGTAGGCAAGCTTTGGGACATACTATCACGTCATCTTTAACGGACAGCTCTGTTGCGTGCTGCTGCATCCTGTCACCGTAAACTGCCCTGTCAATCATCTTGTCACAATTAAAATCCTCCATTCAATCTAATTTGATTTCCTACCGTTTCGGAGAGCACGTTCATCTGCCAGTTGTGGGTCTTTCATGCGGATACTCTCCTCGTGTTTGCAATTTGAATATAATGATGCATTTAAAAGGTAATGGCTAAACGTATCTTTGCAAAAGTTCACAATGCTGCTGCAGATGCAATATAATGCGGACAACACTGAATAAATATTTTCGTCAGGTTAGATACTGATAGTTAATCACTCAAACCTCTTTATCTAAACCTCTCTACATAACCGCGGGACTCGTGCGTCCTCCATGTCTGTAGTTTTTTTTAACACTTTTCACTTGTGTCGTCCAACGCGCGACGGGTTGTGGGCAATATCAGCCGTTAGAGTGTGCAACGATCTGCACTTCGGATTCTGACCGGAAATAGTAGACCATCCGGGTATCTTTGAAACACTCATTTCAACATACTACGATTTGGGACGTACTAATTCTATTTTCGAATACTATTTAGGACGGATAGTATGCAAATTGGGACGCAGCAAGGGACATGGAAAGGGGCCATGTCAAACCGCTCAGAAGCATATGGGGTGTGGCTGCGGTGTCCCCGGACAGGCTTGGAGACATCAGCAGAGGTGCTGGGTGCGCATGGAAATGATGAGCTCCTTCAGGGGCGAGACATGACTGGCCTCTGGCTGCTGCAACTCCTGAACACCTGGATCCGGAAGTTCTTTAAAGCTACACTGTGTAGGAATTTCTCCTATCTAGCGGTGAAATTATATATGACTACCAACTGAATATTACTTTCTAGCCCCTCCCATTTTGAGGGCGTTTTAACTCCTACGGTGGCCGTATTATTCCAAGATTAACATGGCTTCCAGTTTGACTTCGTCCATGAGTGTTCATTGACGCGAGGAAAAGTATCCTAGACGTCATTCTAGCGTTATGCACAACCATGCTATAGTTAGCCAAGCAACTCTAAAACTTTGCATTTACACAAAAAGGCTTAATTACCTGTCGAGAAGAAAGCTGGCCACTTCGGCGTCCCTTTTAAAATCCTTGCTCCTCATGAGCTCTTTCCATCTTGGAATAGCCACTCCAATATTGACTTTGGTCTTGTTTTTTGCCTGTCGGGTTGCCGTTTTAATTCTCTCTTTCACTTCCTTGGCGACTCTGATACATGTCCTTGAGAGTAGGCATGATACTCCATTTTCAACAGGCTTTCAAATCTGCCAGCAGTCGCGAGTAATCTCCCCCTCACGTTCGTCACGGTGCCACTAAAAACGCGAAAGGCGAAGCTTGAATTTACAGGTATGTCCCTCTTTGGCTAATGTATTTTCAAAATGGAGGCACAACATGGCTACCGCCATTCGAGCGACTCACTCGTATGCATTTTAAATGGCAGATTCTACGCTTACGAGAATACTTGATTACTTGGTGGAAGTAATTACACATGAATTAGCACATATACTTTTGAAAGAACTAAGTGTTTTTTGCTAAGAATCAACTTAAAAAATTACACAGTGTAGTTTTAACGACAGGCCATCCACAGCAAGAGCCTTGTTGTCCCGCTTGTACATGATAGTAAAAAAAAAAAGCACTTAAGTACTGGTGTCACCACTTATTTTAGCAGTAATAAGGCTCACAGTAAAAAATAAACACAAAAATATGCCACAATGATATAAACTGGGTTAGTAGTAATAATTATAATAAAAAAAACTGTTATAGGTTAAACATATTTCACTATTTATGGCTTGATAATTTCAATAAATGGTTTAATTTTCCCACTGGATCACTCTATAATGTTATACAAACCGGTGGCAACATTCAATGCACTATTAAATACTATTGTCTTACGTTATAATGCATTATTTGTACAAAAAAAAAAGTGTATGGCTTATTACGCATCGGGCGTATGTCTAAAAATGGACATCCTGTCACTTGCGCTAGTCTTACTTGATCAAATATGATCACATCATTCATGCCACAACGTTCACTAATTTCTATAAATCCTACGCAAACAACATCCATCTCATCATTTAACACAACTATTCAAACATATAATGTGTGAGTTTCATTAACTTACCATTGTTAGTTTCGATCCTATTTCCTTATTTGTGGGAGTAGGCAGGGGAATAAATCCGTACTTCACAAATTCCGGAATAACGCTGAAGTTTGAAATGCCCAGGGCAACTCCTGATTGGTCAGATGCCATGGTGTCACTATCTGTGACGTAGTCTGATGTCAGGTGATTAGCTGGGAGATATCCATGTGCATATTCGAGCTCACGGAGAGCCATGTAAACGCCATTGTGAAAGATTGATTAAGTTACCAAATGGTTCTTCACTGTTCCACAGGTGTGGCATGTGCAATAATTGTTTATAGTTCATACGAGCATAAAACATTGTTTAAACCCTTTCCAATAATAATCTGTAAAGCTATATTTAAAATACAGTATCCTGAAACAGGGATGTTTCTTTTATTTAAATTGTTTTGCTGAGTAAATATATGGCTGCCATCCCAAAGGGTTTGGCGTTCAGGACCAGGGCTGCCAAGGGTGAACAGAGGGGTCACAAGCTTGCTTCGTTTCTGTGGTGCTTCTGAGCAAAGCACTTTGCCTAAAATTGCTCTTGAAGGAATGTTTATGCAATTGGCTTACTGTCACTTTGGATAAAACTGTCCGCAAAATGACAAATTTAATTTAAGCTGGTACAAGCGTGGGCTGATGGTTGTCTGAGTCTTGGGGCCAAATACGAAGATTAAAGAGGGAAACATTAAGACACTGCTCTTTATTATGTTACAACATCAATTGTAACAGCTTTACATCAATCTCTGGTTTTCCAAGAACAACAAATGAAGGGAAACATCTTGAGTCCTAAAGTATGTGATTGCATATAGCTGTTGGCAATAGGCAGGTCTCGGTACCCATATGTGACCTGCTCCATCATTTTGACTCAGCAATACATTTTCTACTAAAACATTGTTGAGACACAATTATACTACAGCTTTTGGTCGAGCAGCGTTTTGAGAGTGCTGATATAGCAGTCCATCAGCACTGGGACTTTTTGTATGTATCATCTTATCTTTCTGCAAGTTGCATTGAGTTAAGTTTAACTTTTTAAGTATTAACTTTTTATTTACTGAACTGTTGCATAAAAGCTATCGCTTAATAATGCGTTAATAATAGTAATAGTAAAAATAATAGTTACTGTAATATTTGTGGATAGAGCCAAACTGCTGTTGCTAGTTCTAATATGACGTTTTCAAATTAGTAATGGAGGCTCTTGAACGTCAAGTGAGATGTTTAATTGACGTCTTTTTTATGTCTGGAACACTGATTGTGCGGTTTTGTGCAATAACCAGTTTTAAAGAAGACAAGATGTTCGCTTCACTCACACTTGAAATAGTCTGTCACACCACAATAAAGAGTGTCAAACATCAATGCAGTGTTTCCCCTACCATTGTTTTGGGGGGGCGGCCCGCCCCCCCCAAAACGACCCCCCCCCCCCCCCCTAAATTGCTGACGAAATCCAGTCATAAAAAATAAATTTACTGTATAACGCGGAATTTCATGGAATTTGTCAATCTTTTGAGGAATAAATAGAAAGCAGTTCAGTATACACTTGAAATTTGAAATCAAATCGCGATGTAGACAAGTGTGTGTGGATATTAAACCACAAAGACAATTTAAATACGAATCCTGCTTGTTCTGTGTGAATGAATGGTGCAGCCGACGCGCAGTTTCATTTACCACACACACACACACTGAAGCACGTGTGACGCTTGCGCTGTTTTTTTGCCTATATGAAGACACAAATGCATAAACTTCCTCTCCAGGCTCTAGATCCACTCCGAAAGTCACTTCGTGATCATTTAACCGCTTCATTTGAGAAAAACTATCATTATGACATGAACACACAAACTCAAAAGGTCTTCACGGCAACCCGTCAAAATAAAAGTTCGGTTTAACTTGACAGAAATATATTACCGTTGTACAGTAGAATTTAGATATGTCCCAATGTAATAATACTAACACCAATCCAAATAAATTATCATCAAAACTGAATTTAAGGAATAATCCATGTTTTAATTTTAACAGTAAAGCTCATTGTGCAGCACCATATTTGACAAAAAGTTTATTTAATTTCATATGATTAAAATTGATGATAAATGATAAAAATTTGTGTTTTATGTCTTCATTTTATTACCAGAAAAAACACAACACAGAATTAGTGTGAATTTGTTTTTAATATATATATTTTTTAAATGTTGTATATGTTTAATGATTCATAATACACTATTTCAATTAATTAGACATGCTTTTTGATTGCTAAACAATTTACACCACGTATCCGTAACACGCCCGCTTCGCAACACTAGCAGTTCCCCCAATGCCCCCCCCCCCCCCCCCCCCCGAAAAAAAATCCTAGGGGAAACACTGCAATGTATTGTTTAAATTACATAATTGACAATTCTTTGAGACTTTGTTTAATCAAAAATAAAAAACAAAAATTCAAGTTTTGCTGTTTTTTTCACACACTGGTGAGCCCTGGTTTGGGTATCTCTGTTCTATTGGTTGGATGAACCTTTTCATAATTTCAAGAATGGCAGTATAGATTTGAAAGATATTTTGCAGATTGTTACCTTTACAGCAGGGCCATTGTCAGTGGTGAAGAAACCATGACATATTTGTCCTTGGGTCTGTGAATTTAAGCAAAGCCGTCCGTTACACAGTGGGAATTACAGCACTGTTGCTTCCGAACAATCCACAAAACAATCTTCTGAAACCATCGTGGTCCAAACCCCAAAGCTAGGCTCTCCTTCTCCCTCTCCCTCTGTAATCTCAGGATAAATGCTGGTGTGTTCACTACAGGAGGCAAAAAAGATAGCTAAAAGAGAGTATTCATTTCCAGCAAGGTCTGGATAGAAAATGTCATTGCAATTCAGAATCCCACAAAGAAACGGCTTTGCCTGGCATATTCACAGTAATTTAGTCTGAGCTCAGCATTGATGAGCTGCAAGTTTTCCCGCCTGCAGACTGCCACATCCTACAGGGTCCTTCAGGATATTTATGTTCACAATGTTTGGTGTGGTCACGTAGATGCATTTGGTACTTGCAGTTGTCAGAATTTGATTATAATGGTCTCTTCACAAAGGAACATAAGATTTCCAAGATTTCCATGAGACTTTTAGAAAATCCATTTATTTGATTTTATACATTTCATCAGACTGACTTAAAAGGCTTTATGTGTGGACAAGCCCTCCAGATGTATTTGGCTATTCATTTATGAGTATTCTCAACAAATATTTACTCAGCTGAATAAACCCTCTATCTGATGCTAAGGATATAAATAATGTAAAATGTTTTGCCCATAGCAAAGTCTTCTCAATGCAAATAAACACCATGGTCGTGCATCAAGAACTGAGCCAATGATCGCTAGGGATGATTGAGCTCAACGGAATGCTTTACACACGTGTATGAACACACATTGAGTCTTAGGGAGTCACATTGTCTGGGTCGACTCCCCCATGTTTTCCATTCATCTGCCGACTGCCATCCGTCAGTCTTGACATATTCAATTAGGTGCAGTGATTGTACTTAAACAGACCTTGAAAGGTTTGTTTTCCCCCAGCGGATGTCAAGGATAATTGCGTGAGTGCGTGAGGAGCTTCATGCGAATTGATGAGCGTCCCACGTACAGATCTACGATGATTTTTTCTTCTGAAGCTACAGATATTCCTGTACAGTGTGCAGAGGAAGTTGTGTACACTGGCCACACTAACACATAGTGGCTGTAATTGAGTGTGGCAGGCAGATATTTGCTGACAGAGGCGGGAAGCTGGAGCGTAACACAAGTGTCCTGCAGCCGTCACGGCAGACTGTGTGTTGTCTAGTGCTCCACTGTGTGTAATCATAGCTGTGGTTGTTTTTTCCTCACTGCCGTGGGGTCCTTCATACTGCAAAAGGCCTGTCCGGTCTGGCCAATAGACCGTGATCAGCATCTCTCCCACTCGCAAAGCCACACAGCAGGACTGAATGGAGCGTTAAGGAACATGGCCAAAATAGATGGCCAAGCTGAGGTCGCGGTGGCGACACTGTTACAAATTCTCTATTTTTTTTCTGCCTCTCTAGCTTGTTTTTGTCTGTTTTTCTTTGTGTAGGGATAGTTTTTTTTTTTTCTCAGTTTGCACAGTAATCACTCTCTGAAGAGTTGCATTTGTAGATGCATGTCCCTTTTTATAGCCTCTTTGTCTTTGGCCATTCCATTGTGTCTCCCACTTTTTTTTATGTCATGCCACAAAACATTTTGATTTTTAGAGGGCAAGTCAAGGTAAAAATAGTCCTACTTTTAAAAACACATGTACCCTAAGTAACACATCCATTTGGAGTTAGATTATTCTGAATTAAACAGGGTGTCCTTAAGACCAATTTGTTCAAGGCAAAGTTGCAGTCATATTTACTGTTGTCCAGCAATTTTTTTTTGTGGGTGAAATCCATTCATTTCTGTAGGGTTGTGTGATGTTGAAAGATCTCCCCATGCACATTTCGGAACTGGTTCTCCACAGATCCACCATGTTGGCAGACAGAAAGCTGCTTGGTTTGAAAGTGTGAGCTGCTTTGTACGTTGCGACACTATTGACAATGGACCTTTTTTGCCTGCGAAATTCCACTAAAAATGTGCTTTTGTTCCCGCACATTAAGGCAGTGTTCAAGGGGTAAACAAAAATGAGAAACGATTTATTAATTTATTTATACGTTTTAGTTATGTATGTTTAAAGCAACAATTTAACTAATTTATTACATTTGATATTACTGTTTTTTCTACTTTTTAAAGAAAATGAGATCAGTCTGATTATTCTGTTGACAGCCCAAGTGTTTAAAAGCAAGGATACAGAGAGCATTCTTCTCTCACAGAATATACATGTCTTTTTATACATAAAAATGTATGTATAAAGGGGGTTTGTCATATTAGGAGGTCCTTGGCATCAAAAAGTTTGAAAACCTCTGGATTAGGTGAATAATTGTTTGGGCAGCCCACCAACTAGTCGCGTTTAAAATCTCCATCTCTGTCTTTTTTTTTTTCATAGTAATCTTCTGATGCATAAAACAAATTGTTACAAACATGCTAACTAACCTTCATGCATCATGTGTGCCACTTTGCAACCTGTACAAGGTAGCTCGCGTAATGCTCTGTGTAACTGTACAATATCTTTCCAGGCTCTTTGATGCGATATGTCATCGGATTGCCTATCATCCTGCACATTACGGAGAATATGTTTTTCACAGCATTCTTATCTGTGTCTTGCCATTGCGGATAATTTTTTAATTATGTCATAATCCCCCCATAAAGGAGATTTGATTGGGGCGTAACAGGCAGATGTGACCTCATTACTTACGGGACGCAGGCCCTGCAGTCTCTCTCTGTTATCATGGAGATGACGCAACGGTGACATGATTATGGCACGGGAGCTTTACTGAGATGCTAACAGAGTTTTATACCCCGGGGCTTTATTTGGCAGTCTCTCGCCTCACATCTAACTGTCTCTTGTATGTGCAGTGCCAAATGTTGCTTTTTGACAGCACCACATGTAATATTTCACGCCTGCTTTGGATTCTTGCCTGCTTGTCGTGCAGGTCAGAGTTTGCTCAAAAAAAAAAAAGGAAAATTAGACAAGCATGTGGTTGGAATTCTTTTCTTTTTTTTCCAGAAATTAATTCAGTTTTCAACAGATGTTTATGAGTCTTGGCACTGAACAGGATCTTCACTGGCTGTTGGCAGTGATTAAGACAAATTCCAGTTTTCAGCTGCTGATTATTTTACAAGGACTTTGCTGGCGTGTACAGTATATTTCATGATCTTGGATCTTTAGGGGGTTTATAAGGGTTAAATTGCGCCTGAATTTCAGCATTCCAAATAAAGTACGAAATGATTGGCAGTTTGTCTTTTTTTTATTCAGCACACATTCTTGTCTCCATTTAGCAAGTGTACTTACTCCAAAAACCTATAAAGTTACTTCCATTTAAAGCTGCCGTCGGCAATTTTTTTTTGATCATATTCAGTGAAATCGACACTATAATCCGACAGAACAACATAAATAAAGTGGTTTTAGAAAAAAACCCGAGCTTCTAACTCCACCTGGAGCGTGTTATTTGTTTTGCAAAAATCCACAGCTCCCGGTTCATCATGTCCAATCAGCGCTGGGGGGTGTGAGATCTGACTGTCAATCACAGATCGGGCACACGCCACCCCTCGCGCACGTTACAATCACATGCACACGCCTGAAGTTCGCGTAGTAACGAAGAGTGATGGCGTAAAATCAAGTAAGCTCATTTAGAGTATAAATGACGTTAGCAATTGCAATCTATCGGTAGATTAGCCAGGGCAGCATACCTCCAAATCCATGGTGTTGATGGATGCTGATGAGACGGGCGCGTTCACTGAATAACCTGGTGCACACGCACTGACGAGCATGAACTCGGTGGGAGGGTATCCGTTGATAGTGGGGGAGGGCCATGAGAGTTGTAAACATTCAAAATTTTGCCTAAATCCACTCAATCTGCCAGACTTGCCGACTGCAGCTTTAAGTAGGGATGCACAATATGTATTAGTTTTCAGTCGTTATTAGATATTTTTTATATTTATCTGTGGCTGGTATTGGATATTAAATTATGCATGCTCGTTTCCCTCTTTTTTTACACTGTAAGTGAGTATTAGCACTATTAAATGTTATCTTTAGCAAATCTGAAAATGAATATTCACTTTTCATACTGTACACCATACTGTTGTGATGTCAATTGAATTGATTTTAGTTTTCATTGTTTTATTTTATGGTTATTTTAATTGACATTTATTTGTTGTATCAGCCATAACATGCATTATTTCATAATAAATATGGTCATATAGCGCTGTTACACAAGGGTGTAAACATACGTATTCGCTATAGGGATGGGTTAGGATGTTGCAACGCTATCTCACGACCAATTCGTACGAATTTGTACGAGTGATTAAAAGGTGGCTGATTCATACTAATTCATACGATCTCACTCGTACGAATTTGTACGATTTGTCTAAATCCACGTGATGGGTAGGTTAGGTTTAGGGGTGGGGTCAGGGGTAGGTCATTCGTATAAATTCATACGAATTTGGTAACTCGTAAAATATGTACGAATTATCAAAAATCGTACGAATTTGTACGAGTGAGGTCGTATGAACTAGTACGAATTAGCCACCTCGTAAAATTCGTACGAATTGCCGTGAGATCGGGCTGGATGTTCACATCATATCTTGCGACAGAAATACAACCATAATGTAATGTTCCTGTATATTTCTTCAAATGTTTTCCACCTGTGGTATCTCATTACAGTTGGCACAGATCAATCTAAAAACAATGACTGATCTTCAAGTTACACTCTTTGTGATACAAACAAATTTATACACTGAGAGAAAATAACAAATAAGCATTTTACCTCACTGACTGTGCACCGAGCACTCCTTGAATATTAAATTGGATATAAATGTAAATTTGAATGCAAACCATATTATCAAAACACGCTTCGTTAGATGCCTTTCCTAAGGTGTAAAGTAAACAACTCATTGCAGATGAGAAATGATAATTAAGCATTGTGGAGGGAAATTTCCATGTTGTTCCAGTGGAGGAAAAAAGGACTTTGGTTTGAATGTGGTTTGGTTTGAATATAACTGCGGTTACATAATTGTATTTATTTATTGCACAGTGCTTTGTTTAAGGAGAGTGAAAATGAATTGCAAGTTAATGGGTGTAAAATAAACCCACATTGCAATGTGGTGTGAAAGAGGTTGCTTTTTTCCTGTCTAATGAACCTGGCTGGTCGCCTTCCTATTTAAAGGGATTTAAATCCAGGACAAGTGAATGTCTTGCCTCCCCATCCTCTACAACAAATAATAAAATAGTTGCAGTTTACGCTGACAAAGGATTGCTTTGTGTGGTAAAAACAAATGCTGAGCTACGTGAGGGCACTACAGAAACTGTCTGGCAACCTAAAAATATGTATTACTACTGTACACTCTCTGTGTTTTTCTTTCTCATTTCTCTGTCTCTCACCCCCCTCATGCTCAAAACCCCCCATTCATCTGCTGCTTTATTCATTAATCATCTTTTTTTTTTACTCTTAAGCCCTCAAAACATAAAAATTGTATTGCCCCCCTTAAAAGTATGGGTAACACTTTACAATAAGGTTCATTAGTTAACTACATTAGTTAACATTAACTGAGAACAATACTTCTTCAGCATTTGTTAATCTTTGTTAATGTTAATTTCAACATTTACTAATACTTTATTAAAATCTTGTTAACATTAGTTAATGCACTGTGAACTAATATGAACAAACAATGAACAGCTGGATTTGTATTAACTAACGTTAACAAAGATTAACAAAAACAGTAACAAATGTATTGCTCATGGTTAGTTCATGTTAGTTAATACATTAACTAATGTTTAATACATGAACCTTATTGTTAAGTGTTACCAAAGTATGTTTATGAAGCCATTTGATTTTTTTTTTCTTTTTTTTTTTCCATATTTTGTTTTAGGGGTGAATTTTTGAAGCACAACGCATTTTAAAACTATTGAAATTAAGCATACAAGTCCATATGCATTTTTGGTTTTGACTTCCTTAAGTAGCCATGGCTCAAAGGTTGAAATATGAATATGTTAATCTTAGAGCAACCCTCTAAAGTTTCGTGACCCTGGATTATTCCTACACCTTACTGACTTGTGTGACCCGCCTATATCTCAGAATTAATATTTATAGGTGCAGCTGCTTTGACCTTTGCAAAATTCTTCCTAGAAAGTTAAAAGGCTTGAAGCTTCAATATGTTCATCTCAGAGCAGCCCTCTGACAATCTCTAAATATAACTCTGTGCTATAACAGAAATACAAGTTTTTGATAACCCTTCTTAAAATCGCCTCTAACGACAGCAACTTTATATGTATCTCTATAAATAAAGGAATCTATCGACCAGTCTTTAAAAACCAGCATGTAATAACCCCCTTTTTTTTTTTACATGCAATTTCCCATGAACACTCTACCCCCCGGTGGCCTCTTGGGGGTCCTGAGACCTCAGTTTGAATACCTTTGATATATATATATTGTGTGTGTATTAGGTATTTTAAATTGCTTTAAACAAGTATTGCGATTTTGCTGTTTAAAATAAAGCACAGATGCTAGCAGAGGTTTTCTGAAAATCATCATTGCTAAATCATGCCATTATAATGCTTTCAACAGCCAACTGATGGATGTTAATGTTGCTGTTTGAATAGCATTGTAGTTTTGCAAAAATTTTAAAACACTTGAATTGAATATTATGACTAGATTCATTATTCAGGTGATGGTATTCTTTAATGTAAAGTGTTTAAATGTGCCTGCTTCAACTGTCATTATCAGACAATTCATCAATGTACTATTTTAATTGTTTGTTTTTTTCTTTTCTTTTCTTTTTTCCGGGTTGTTTGTTTAAAAAGCATGCCTTGCTTTGAAGCATAAATTCGAGTTAGTTATATTTTCTCAGGTCTATTGTGCGTCTGCATTTTGTTGCATTATGCATTGTCACCCAGGCACCATTTATACATTTATGATAATGTTATAATTAGTGAAAGATGAATGCAGCTGTTAATGACTTGACAAACATTCAGGCTTAAAACCCCTCATCAGAGTGAACAAGATGGTTTATGGAGGTTTTTCACAAATAGATTGATCCTCACAGCTCTAGCACATTCGATACATCCCCCTTGTTCCTCTCTGTGTGCAGGGGAGGGGAAACGGTCGACTGCTGGAAAGCTAGCACCCCTCTCTATGGGAATATTTGGCTAGTTTTGAAAGGTCAGGCACTCTGGCTCTAACCCCAGCCGTGGCAACTCTCTGCTGACCTGGCCTCCTCCTCCAAACCGCTTGACTTTCCACTTAGTGCCTCGTACTCTGAATGCTCTTCTCGCCTGAAGAACAAAGGTTTATTCTGCTTTCTTGGAGGTGCTGATTGCAGCTTTCTACATTCTGCTTTCCAGATTACTTCTGTTTGTCCTGTTCCAGCTCCATCTGTTGGCTTGGCTATGTATGGAGCTACTTGCTAATTAAGTCATTATTTAGAAAGACAGTCCAATATTGAACTTCTTTTTAATAGCCTTTTTTTTTAAATATAACCCATTCGGTTGTAGATAAAAAAGGCCTGTTGTTTAGACTTTGGACTTAATGTCTTGTTTTCCGTTGTTGTTGTTTTGTGCTTTTTTTATATCAACAGTGTTGTTCTTGGGGTCTATTTGAGTCTTTTAATGTAATCCTCCGTCTCCAGGACTCGAAAGCCCAAAATTAATGTTTGCGCTCATCCCTCGCTTGTTTATCAGCAGAGCGGAACAATGGGATTTCAAGGTGCTCTGTCAATGGAATTTGTATTGCTGCTTTATTTTCTGTTTGTTTTGTGTCTGTCTTATGCTATATTGAAGACAAAGGACTTTATTGGATGTGCAATGCTGCATCCAGTGCTAGTTATTGTCTCTTGGAGTGGTGGGAGCTGCTCTTGCTCACTGTACACTGGATTTCTCAGCTGAGATTTCTGTGAGTACGTTTTGTGCAGACTGTTTGTAGTTATGTGTTGTGAAAGAACATTAGCTACTGCCTTGAAGTGTGCCAGGCCTGGAGTTTGAGCTGCTGTCTTAAGCCTCTGCTGGTGGAGTGAACCAGTAGTGCTGAGCTGATTTAGATCAATAGTTTTCTAGTTTAAAGTTGTTTTGAGATGGTTGGTGCTGGCCAATACGACTTTTTCTTTCAGCATTCCAAATTTCAGGTGCGATAGATTACAAGGAACAGATCGAACATTGTTCCAAAGGAACAGATCGTTCCAAAGCAAACTTACTACACAAAACCTTGAAGGTTTACTGTAAAGAGGACCTCTTATGCTTTTTCTTCTTCAACTCCCTTTAGTTTGTAATGTTGCTGTTTGAGCATGAAAATGTTCTGGAAGTTATTATCTATATCAATAAGCACAGTTTCTGAACTCCCTGAAACTTCTCGATTGTAGTCTTCATAGGAATCATTCATGACAGGTGAATGATTCCCATATTCAGACAGGTAATTCACAAACACTTAATCTCTCTCTCTCTCTTTAATAACTGCATTATTAACTGCAATATTCAATGGTTCAAGCCTAGCTCTAAAATTACGTTTTGGAATTAGCAAAGGAGGCTTGGGATTAGATGCTCAAGAAATTAGTCGTACAAACTAGAGCGTTTTGAGGACAAATTATTGACAAATGTCTTTTAAATACAGCATCTGAACAATGTTTTGAGGTGTGGTAACTGTAGTATAAGCGGAATAATTGACCCCAGACCGTTGAATAATTGAAAAATAATGCACACCCTCTTCGCGTCTTTCACAAGATGATGAAGAAGATGAAGGGATCAAAAGGGTATCAGTAAACAAAAGGGTACTTTAATGAAAACAAACTCAGGTAATTCACAAAAGGTGTAACAGTGTGCAGCAAAACACTAGCGTACATGAACATCGACTGACAGAAACAGAGTGAACAGAGAGGAAATGAATACATGGTGGTGATGAACAGCTGTGAGGAATGAATGTCCATGGTTACTGATGAGTGGCGGGAAAATCCAACAAAGGAACACGTGATGAATGAAAACAAACTGAAAGTCCATGAAAACAGAAACTAACTAAACATAAGTGTAACAGCGTCATGGCCACATTACCACCTCGGGACGGGTGTGCATTATTTTTCTAATAATTCAACGGCCCGTCACCAATTATTCCGTTCATAATAGATGCATATCAATGTTGGATTTTAAGGCCATTTTTAAACAAATTTTATTCTGTATTGGGTCAGCATATTAAAGCAAGATCATTTGAGAACTTCTGCTCTGAATAACCTAAAAATCAAATAACTGTCCTAGTAAAATAGTGTTGAGCTGATCTGTGATTTGCACTACAAGGCATGTAATTCAGTTGTATAGCCCTGTCAGTGCACATTACTGTGTCTCACCGCCACAACAATGCCTAAACTGTGCAAATTGTTGTTTGCGTGAGACATCACCTTTTCAAACAAATAGAATCTCACCAAATGAAAAATTGATTCCAAAGCAGATTGCTTTTAATGGACAGATAATGGGGTTCCACTCAAGCTGTCTGCTTGATGCTTTGAGGCTTCAAATACTTGAAATGGCTTATAATTTTAAATGAATTACCATTTAAATGGCACGGCTTGTTTATGTGTCTGTTTCCATTTTATCCCAAGCCCCCCACCCCCTCTGTGACTTTGCTAGTGTTCCATTTTTCCTGTCTGCTAATATGATGGTAGAAAAAGCTTTCAATATTGAATTTAGCACATAAGTGTACATCAAACAAAAATGTGGTGAACTGAAGTGCAATGCAGGATACCTGAAGTATGTAAGTGCCCGAAAGTGACATAACACAGAAGTATACCTGATTTTATTTCTTTATTTTAAGTGAAAGGGTTTTTCGGTTGTATTTTATGGCCAGACAGTAAATGGCACATTGTAAGAATAGAATATGAAAGAAAGTGAGCATAAGGTAATGGGTTTTAGTTCAATGGTCCTCAATCGATAGGTTGAGATTAGGTCTGTACCAGTATACCGGTATGACGATATATCACGGTATGAACACGGTATGGGGATTTGACAGAGAATATCACCTGCACATCAGCAACTTCTATACACTTGACTGCTTAGGCTACGTCTACATTAATCTGGAAACATTTGAAAACTGCATTTTTGTTTAAAAACGCTCTCTGTCCACACTAGCGAGCGTTTTAAGGCGTTTTCCGACGTTTCAGTGTGGATGAGAAACTTTTGGAAAATGCCTGAAAACGCTAAAAAACCTTACTGCGCATGCGTAAAAGCTCACTGAGATGATACAGACGGAAAAATAAATGATAAAGTTATCGCTCAATACTTCTGACAGGATCATTTTATTTAGCAAAATATCTCACCATTCACTGATGCGTCCAGGTCGCATTCAGTCACCATTAGGGTTGGGCATCGTTTTGATTTGAACGATTCTGATTCCGATTCTTCCTTTCGATTTCGGTTCTTTTCGATTCTCGATTCCGATTCTTTGAGGGGTGGAGTCAAAACATGTCACAGGCTCATTTCACAGAGGAACATTTTATTTTGATTCAATAATGAGTTTTAGTTTTGGGAGCTGCCTGCAGCCCATGTGGGAGACAATTAGGAATGCCTCTGCACCAGACCAAATAAACAGATTTGCAGAACTTGCACCCTGGACTCTCTGGACATGTATAAACAGTAATATTACGCTACATTCATCTACGAGGGAAAAAATAATTTCAGTAACGTTGTTGTTCACCACAATTAGCAATTTGGTCAAGCGCTTTATTACACTACGGTCACTTACCTGATTGTGACGAGGAAACGTTACTAACGTTGGTTAGCGCAGGGGTGCCCAAGGAGGACGAAACAGTGGACCAGCGCAGCACGTCGAACACGCTACACTCCTTGTTAATTTGTACACCATGCAGGCATAGGCGTAATTTGCGGTTGAGACATGTCCCCACCACTTTTTCGTCGATATCGTCCTCACCAAAAACATCTCGCGGCACGGATTTACCAATACAAATTAAATAAATCATCTCCAGTTAACTAGCAGAGCATTAATTTCATTCTTTTGTTAAATACAATGCGATCTAGCGCTAAAATGTGTTGTTTTTTAAATCAAGTCATCAAAGTGCTCGTTGCCACTGCGATCAGTGGTGCGGATACAGTGTTCTCAACTTCTCTTATGACCCGCGCTTCAATCCGTTGCGGAGACTCTAATTCGTTCCAGTGAAATCACAAAACAAATTGCACACGAACGTTTCCCTGCTTGGTATACAACCACTGATGAACATATTCGGTTTTGATGAGGAAAAAAAAACTATACGGAGTGCGGATTAGAACCCAAAACCTGTGATATGCGTGGCAAAAATTCTGCCACTGAACCAATTACGTACACACGCAATTCATATGTATATTTATTCAAGTGGAATGAAAATCACTGTGCCGACCCAGGCTTTTTAAGGTGAAATAAAGCAGTGCTCCAGGGCTGCAACAGAACAAGTGGGTGCGGGAGCACTTCCAGAAATCCGGTGGCCACTATGGACCAAAACTTGCACGTTTGGAACCGATGATCGGAATCGAAAAATTATTTTCTAAACAATTCCAATGGAATCATTATTTTTTAAACGGTTCCAAGTTGGAACTGGTTCTCGATGCCCAACCCTAGTCACCATATGTTTGGTCTAAAACACAACTGCTCTCATGTATTGCCGCAGGACAGCAAATCTGAGTACATTTTCTGTCATCTTTACAGGACTGTGATATGAAGAGTGTGCAAAGTAACAGCCTATTTTAGCAACAGTGTGAAAGTGAATAGCACATAACAGGCACATAGCGGTATAATCATGAATATCTATTGGTACAATATGCGTCACATGACTAAACTTACGTCATCATTTTTAAATACCTCCGTTTTGACAGTCCACACTACAACGCGAAAACAGCATTTTCAAATTTATCCACTTTGGAGAGTGTTTTCATTAATAAAAACACTGTCAAAGTCTCAGAAAAAGATGCGTTTTCAAACGGACAAGGCCTTAGACTCTCAACTTGCTACACTCATACAGCAGAGAAAATGTCAGTGACAGAGACTGTTATCTGTAATCTCTATCCTCCGTCGAAAAAGAGGTTAAAATTTGCAGAATGTGAATACTCTGGATATAGAAAAATTAAACGCCTGGTTGTCCTCGAGGATAGATATCCATTTTTTGCAAAAAAATTTGGACTCAACGTGGCTGCAAAAGCAGGAAACACATCAAACATAATCACCTATATTTGAGAACACCATCCCTCTATGCAGATAAATGTGTGTCCCGTGTTACTTAAGGCCGTGTGATTTTCGATATGTAGAGGGAATCGAGGAATCCAGTCATGAAAATGGATTTTACAGTAGATATGGATGAATGAATAAATCGAAAGTAGAGCTGTTCAATAAATCAAATTGTGACATAGTCTGTGAATATAAAAAACCTTATTCTGAAACATACCGTGCAAATCTCATATCGTTAAAACTCTAGTTAAGATATACAAATAGATCACTGGATTGGAGGGGAAAATGCTAAGTGAATAATAAAATGCAAGTCATCATCTAATCATGCATAGTAAGATTAGCAATGTAAATTGGCATATCAACTTGAAAATGCTTCTCATATCTCTTGCTTGTCACGTTCATGTTCTGTTTCTGTTCTGTCGGTTCGCCTGCCTGTTTGAGTTCTCATTACTCTCCTTAGCAACTGATTGATTAGTTATTCTGTTCAGCTGTGTCCTGATTAGTTCCCTTTGTATTCCTCTTGTATTTATGCCCTGACTTTCTGTCTGTTTCTTTGTCCATTCTTGCCAATGTAAAGTGAGTGGCAGTGTATGCTGTTCCCTGAGTTTTCCTGTTGGGTTTATTTTTAGATTGTTCACTCCTAGAATCTCTATCATCATTGCAGCCATTCTGTGACATTGCAGTTGAGATCAAAAGGTTGTGCGTCCAATAAAACTCTTCAGTAAATGCATGTCACAGGTGACACTATGTGCTTATTAATCTTAATTTGCACAAGTGTACAATATAATACTTGAATAAAAGCACTGCTGTGGCTGTTCATTGATTGAATGTTTCTCTACTTTTAATAACTGCCCCCCTATGTATAAGTGTTCATCAAACAGCACTCACTGCCATCTAACAAATGCCATTATTGAGCTCTGCTGACATTAAGGGGCCTTTATATGGCAGGGGAAAACTAATGTTTTAACATGATGTGCAAATCAAATGGGTGAGATTCACAAGGTCATTATCCTCCAGCCCATCATATTGGGCTTTAAACGTCTGTCACTCCTCCAATCACAATGTCTGTCTGACGTCTTTGCTTTCGCCTCATCACAATCTAATATCAATATTCTAGTGGCAGCTGTTCTTCTCCACTTTGAAACCTATCTATATCATGGCATTTTTTTTTTTTTTTTGAAATGTTGGTCACTATTGCGAACATAGAAGGATGGGCAGTAAAAAATAAATCCTCTGCAGAATGACCTGTCCATCAATTGTTTCTCATTCTCCTCCTGTTCCCATGGTGCTCTATCACCTCCCGTCACTTGCTCTCATCATTAAATTTGAATGTTGACAGCACTTTTTTTTTTTGGTAGCACTTCCTTGTATGCCACAGATGATCCGTGTTGAAAGGTTGTTCAGAGGTGAAGAATGTTTAGTCTGAGGTTAGTCTGTTACATCTGAAGCAATTCATTATTGTTGTGGCAAAAAAAAATTTGGGGGGGGATTAAGTATCAAGTTAGTTTTAAACCTAACACGGCTATTTCTGTTAAATTTTTAAATGGAATTTGTGCTTGTGCTGTCTTCAAAGTAAATGCCACTTGTACCTAAAGGGACATAGTGAAGAAAAAAATATATGTGATGGGATGGAAAAATTATTACTTTGTGTTCTCTCGCAAATGTTTTACCTTCCCCCAAGATGAAAAATGACAAATGTTGCATAATATTTTTTTTTACAAATGTTCCATCTAGATCTACGCAAGTTTACATCAATGAAAGAATAGCTACTGCTTGTCCTTGATGTAAAAAAAAAAGAAGAATGGAATTGTCTGCTTTTCTTTCAAACATCCACCGCACACAATATTAATGGGCAGAGTGACATTAATTCTAGTTTACGTGTCTTGCTCTCTGTCTTTCCGCCGCAGAGAATGGAGGGTATTGTTTGGCTAGTAATCAGCGTCTGTGGTGCTTCATTGTTGCTTGACGTGCTTTCCACGCCACACCGAGATGAATGACCTTGTCTCGTTTAATAGAGCCGCATTGAGCAACCGGTGTATCTTTCAAACAAAACCTGCCTTGCATGGAGGCAACCTCTCCAATAATGAGGGACCATAGCAGGCGTACGCATCCCGCCGTGTCCAGAGCGAGGCCGCATTTCCCCCTCAGTGAAAAACAAACTGACGCTGTGATGTGGGCTCTATGAGAGGACTAGAGGGAGGCTAATGGAGGGGCTTCACCTCTCCGCTGTCTAGCCTCACCAACAATAGCCTGGCCAATTACCCACCTGCCCTTTGATTGGCCGGCTGTGGCAGTGAGTGCATGGAAGAGGTGCTGGTCACAACAATGAAGAATTCACACCTCAATTTACCTTGACAGTTATTCCTGTTCCTCTCATCCACAGGCAAACAAAGTTGCTGGATCAATAGGACCGATACCTGGTCTTTGTTCTTTGGCTATAGCAAATGTTGTCTGGAACACATGCTGACTGAATTATCATACACCCTACGCAGCAAACTTTGCCAGAAGAATATCAATTGCTGTCCTCGCATGTCAGTGCATGCCTCATCTTTAACTGCCATCACCCACACAATTCCTCCATTTCCTTTAGAGCATCTTTGGTCAATTTGATTGTCATCTAAGTTTTCTGACCTTTAGATGGGCCAATATGTATTATATATCTCAGCGTTAAAGTTTGAGAAGTGTTTGACTTTGAAATTTGTTGAGAATGATAGGGGAAGACAGCCTACTACTTATTTTGAAACAGTATTATGTACCTAAACAGAATTTGCTGTCTACTCTACCAGAGTACTCTAATCCCGTGTTAAACCCTCTAGACAGCAGGCTGTTGTGAATGTCTCTCTTTAGCCTTAAAACCCAACATAAGCTTTTCACCTCTGAGGTCTTCTGTTTCCCGGAGACTCTGACTCATGTTCAGCTGGCAGAGGTATACAGAACAATAATAAAACTTCCTTTTATTTCCCTCCTCCTCCATTTGAGATGTTTAATGTTGCATGAAAGACCTTTCCTTTAGCGACAGAAAATATTCTTGCTTCTGAGTAGAGGTTTGGTTGTAATTATACCCTCAATACCGTCCTTTCATCCTTTGCAATTTATTGCGTTGAAAGTTCAATAGAAAATTGAATATATATATTTATTGTTAACTAAGCTGTAGAGGATTTTGGCTTTTTTATGTAATCTGTTACCAGTGTGAAATGGATAGTTCATCTAAAAAATATTTTTTTATCATTTACTCACTCTTATAATAATAATAATTCATCACATTTATATAGCGCTTTTCTGGACACTCAAAGCGCTTCACATAGAAGGGGGAATCTCCTCAACCACCACCAATGTGCAGCATCCACCTGGATGATGCGACGGCAGCCATATTGCGCCAGAACGCCCACCACACACCAGCTTACTGGTGGAGAGGAGACAGAGAGATGAAGCCAATTGGTATATATATACATGGGGATGATTAGGAGGCCATGATGGACAGAGGCCACTGGGCAAATTTGGCCAGGATGCCAGGGTTACACCCCTACTCTTTCGAAAGACAGCCTGGGATTTTTTGTGACCACAGAGAGTCAGGACCTCGGTTTAACGTCTCATCCGAAGGACGGTGCTCAATTGACGGTATAGTGTCCCCATTACCATACTGGGGCGTTAGGACCCACACAGACCACAGGGTGAGCACCCCCTGCTGGCCTCACTAACACCTCTTCCAGCAGCAATCTGGTTTTCTCAGAAGGTCTCCCATCCAGGTACTAACCAGGCTCAGCCCTGCTTAGCAGTCAAAACATCTTCTTTTGTGTTCCACAGAAGAAAGAAAGAAAGAAAGTCATACAGATTTGGACGGCGTCAATTTTAATTTATAAAAAAAAAAATATCGCGCGATTAACGGTCTTTTTGGCCTAGCAAACTTTGTCGTTTTTTTCACATGCTTTTGCAACAAGATGCGGCTTGCGCGCCGGCGCTGCGCTATGAAACCCATTCATTTCAATGGCTTATGCCGCGCGAGGACGTTTTGTTGCTTCGTCGACCAAAGCGCAAGCGGATCTAGCTAGACCGGAAACAAAACAACAGGCACGCCGCACACACTCGTTTGGGCTTGCGAGCCGGCCAAATGGTTGGTTAACGTTACGTTTTGAGTGGATGACGAGCGCGAGACGCCGAAATGTATGCCAATTAGATTCTGAATGGAAAGTTTACTTTTTAAAAAATTGCCAAATTCCATTGACAAGACCAAAGTGATCTGTGTGTTTTGTCATTGTGACCTGAGCTATCATCATCGCGATCGCAGCACGTCCAGTCTGAAATACCACTTGATGGCCAAGCACACACACACAGCTGATGCGAATTCTCCGCCCCCCTCCTCAATGTCAGTATTTCTTTCACCCTTTTATTGATGGACAGTGTTACATTGTGTGAGAGATTATTTGCTCTAAGTGAGAATGTTAGTGTGAAATTGAACACAGTATATGTTGTTTTCAATAAAAAACATTTGCACAAAGCAAGCCGATCCACTTTTCCATGTTGATAAGAGCATTAAAATGAGAAAAAATAATGGGACAAAAAGAAATCAAGAGACATTTAGAATAGATAAAAATGTGCGATTAATCGTGAGTTAACTATGACATTAATGCGATTAATCGCGATTAAATATTTTAATCGTTTGACAGCACTAGTTTTTGCTAAATGTTGTTACATTTAATTTAAAAATGTATATTTGGATTAGTGTTGCACTCGTGAAACGAAAATGTAACTAAACATGCGTCTCCCGACATTTGAGACATGCTTATTGCTACAACAAAATCATTTGCTACATTGTCAGGCATTGTTAGACATTCCCTTGTTCTTCGTTCAGGATCCCTTTGGGTTTCCTGCACAGGCCTCATTTTCTGCTTCTCTTTACAGCGGCAATGTAATAAATTGGGATTGAGTCTGAACATTGATCTCGCTGCAGAGACGGATTTATGAACGGTTCGAGGGAGTGCGTATCTCCCCCCTGAGGAAAACGGCGGTTGAGTAAACTGAAGCCAACAAGCAGGGCAATAAGAGGGGTGGGTGGCTTTCTTTTATTCACACACTGGCCAATGGCAGGCTTCAAAAACACACCGTATATTATGAATAAGGCAGTGGCAACGAAGCGCTGAAGGTGTCTGTGCTTAGCGGATGTTTTATTCTCTGCACATGTTCTCTGGGGGCCACAGACGAATCCTGACTACAACGTCAGCAGCATTATAGGAGCCCAACGACACGCATGCAGAGAAAAAGCAGCTAATTCATTCACTGTAATGAGTCCATTACGGCAAGCCTGCACTAGCTAAATCACTGCTAGTGAGGAAAAAATACTTGTTGAGTGATACAATGTGGCAAGATAGATAGCCCAGTAATGTATCAAGTAGAAAACAGGGTACTTGCGGCTTTATTGGCTTTTTAGGTTAAAAATTAGGTTTTGCAGGCCTTGGATAAGTCATGTAAATTAATTAAAATCTTAAGTCAAGGAAATTACATTAACATTACCGTTCAAAAGTTTAGGGTCAGTAAGATTTTTGAAATGTGTCTCTTATGCTCATCAAGGCTGCATTTATCTGATTAGAAATTAGAAAAAATATATTAAAAAATATTATTCCACTAATGTCAAAGCTAAATTTTCAGCATCATTACTCCAGTCTTCAGTATCACACGATCCTTCAGAAATGATCCTAATGTGCTGATTTGGTGCTCAAATCCATGATACCATGCTATTTTTTTAATATTAATGAATATTCCAAATTAATATTATTATAGTATAATATTGTGTACAGTTTTTTGTTTTTTTATTACACTCATCACTAAGCTGTTTCAAATAATGCTTTTTTTAAAATTACACTCATCAATAAGCTATTTCAAATAATGCTTTTGTGTAAAGTCGTAGCGATGTCTTATTTGCGAGGGAATCAGTCTTTTGAGTCATTTGGTTTTGATGAATTGGTTGAACAATTTTGAAAATCAGTCTAAATGATTAATTAGCAGATCGATTTCAATTGGAATGATTTTTAAAAGTCCTTAGCCAGTAATCACAAATGACTGAAAATATCACAGAAAGAATGGAAAACGTGGATTTAGCAAGCATGATTTTCAACCTAATGCTTTCTAAAGCAAAAGAAACCTGCTTCAGTAGAGAAAAAGCATGTGGTTAATACCATTAAAATTGATATTAGTTTCTCAGCAGCATTTCTACAACATCTGTAATTGAACATAACACACAAACATCCACAGACACACACAATGTATTTTGCATCCAACTGTTTTTGTCATACAGGCTGATACGTTTATGCTCCTAATTAACTTAATTAAGGAGCTTGAACTCTTCTGGCATCTTTGAAAAGCAACATTTTCACATTGTTCTTTGTTTGTATGTGTGGGGTGTCAATTGTGTGTCTTGACCCTATTATAGCTATATTTTCTGTTTATATACAACTTTATATATTATGTCACACCCCGACAAAAACCTTAGAAACTCACTTTAAAGCTCAGAGTCCTTTGACAGTTAGCAAAAAAGGACACCATATGGTCAAAACTGCAATTAGTATATTTTGTGCCTCTGCAGCTAATGATAGGGGATATTCTTTCATCTGCCTAATACCAACCACACCAATAAAACAATACAGTTCTAAGCGAGCTCATCCAGTAACGCAGCAACAATTAAAGCAAGTGACTCATTGGTGTGAATCTCTCGCTCATTAAATTTGAATTGCAGAGACAATGGTAATTTTAGCTCCTCCGTAGCTCTCATATCAAGGAAACAAGCTCTAATGAAGTACTGTTCAGAGAGTATCACATCTCACCGGTGTCGATTTGAATGTGATATGAAGCGAACGGTTTGGGAAGATGTGTGTCTGTCTAAAAAAACTATCAAAACCTTGAATGGGGCAAATGATTCTCTACCATCTGTCTTAATGACAGACCACCAGGGAAAGAGAAAAATGAAATTTTCCACCCAGGTTGGGAAGGTAGTGGCCCAGAGAGGTCTGTCTGCAAACCATCAAAGCAGAGAATGTGCCTGCCCTTCATCATGCCTTGTCAGCCATATGCCAGCGGGATACGAAACTTTGCCTTTTCCTCATAACTGTTTATTTGTCACTTCCTTCCTCACCGCTCGGCCTGCCACGCATCAGCACCAATGATTTACGACCTCGTTTAATCAAGCGCTCGTAGGACATGGAAAAAGAGAGGGAGAAAACCCACCCGACACTTTCACTTCTGTGAGCCACTTTACACTTACAACGGCAGCCTGGAAAAGTTTTGCGAGTCTCCTCCCCACCTCAGCTCAGTGGGATCAGAGTGCAGTGGCAACTCATATTGAGGCTGTCACTTTTATTGGGGCCATTTGTTTGAAGGCCAGACACCATGGGAGTTGAGAAGAACAGAGAGAGGGAGAGGGTGAGAAACAGAAAGAAAGGGCTGAATGCAACTTTTGCGCTGGCAGGTGACTTTGCCAGAGTTTAGTAGACAGTGAGGATGCGTCTGCAGGTTCCCTAAAGTGAGTTTGGCCTCTGGCCTGAAAGAACCGAACAAGAGGAACAACCACACACACACATACATTGCTGTTTGATGTCCACCAGATGAACGCCCCACATACTGTCTCCCCATCGGCTAATATACTCTTTTATTTTTCATCACAGATGTCCTGCTCTGTTTGGGTTGTTTATAATTGCATTGGGGGCCTGCAGTGAGCTCTCAATACACAAACCAGAAACCCTCTGAGGGTCTGTAGTGGTACTATCATTAAGTTGCCAATCTTTGTGGTGCTATATTAAAAATAAATATGTCGGTGCTGCATTTCTGACACAATAAACCTTCTCTGGAGCTTACTAGAGGTGTGTAGACATCATATTTGTAAATATAGTGATGTGTCGCACTGGGCTTTTTGGGAAATAAATGCTCAGTGTAAAATCAAAAGGTAAAAACAAAAGGTTACTGTGTGCTACATATTTTCAAAAGGAAATGTATAATATCATATTTTCAGGATTAAAGTAAAATTGATGATTGTTTTAAGACAGGTTTCATAAACTTGCTCAGATAAACAGATAGCTCCACCCCAAACTCACACCATTGGTAGGACATGGACATTGCAGTATTGCTGCAATCATTTCAAAGCACTGTAGAGTTAGTTTTCAGTAAAAATGACTTACTTGTTTCTGCATATCAAGCTTACAGCATGTACACAATTAAGTCAATATTCGGATCATATCTTTTTTTTCAAGCACATTTTACCAATTACAAACCACAGCAAAATGAATAATACTATTAAGATTACATATAATAATTGCAATATGTAATTGTTCATGATTTAAGGTGTGTCTTAAAATGACAAATGCTGTATATTAAAATGTGCATAATTACTGGGCAGTTTTTTCTACAGGTAAAATGGGGGCAACATTTTTAATTGACACTGAAAAGTTATTATGAAATGCCTATAAGAAGAATGCAACACTGGCAATTTCTAAAAATCCTGAAATTCTGCACACATTGTAAGAAGTTGGAAATATTTTAACATTTAACATTTTTATTTTTGACATGTCTGTGTATGATAAAATAAAAAATAAAATCGGTGTCATTTCCGAGTTCTATTTTTCTTGAGTGCTTATGCTCATCCCTATTAAGGACACCACAACTATTGTGGATGAATGTCAGCTCAGAAAGATTGTTTGTGTGATTTGAAAAAAAAAAGTAGCATTCTTATTTGAATTCATAGAGCAGGAAGAACAATTATAGAATATTTCAAATGAAAACTATTCCTTCTTGAAGTTAAACATAACACACAAACTTTAAAGTCAAAGCATGACTCTTTTCATGTACATAACTTTAATGTTGCCTGCTTCATAGCTTTCAAATAAGAAATGTACCGGTCCATCCAATTTAAACCTTCCATCAAAACATGGCTGCTGCATCTAATGGATTTATGTTATTAGTGGTAATCCAAAGCCCATGTATTTGGTACCTCCAAAGCATCTAATCACACAAAGTCACATGGACACACACACACACACACACACACACACATACACAGACACAGCAGCTGGGAAGCAGTGATTGAGTTTGTGGAGGTATTAATGCTTTGTATTTGAATAATGTGCAAATGGTCGACAAGCTGCAGCAAACTCCTGCTGCTTCTGAAAATGAACAAACAGTAATGTGTGGAAAGATAAGAATTTTTTTTTTTTTTTTTTTTTTTTTGGTTTTGAAATGACTGCCTTTGCTGTTTCTTTGTGCTGTCACTGGAAGGGGTCAAATCCATTACCCACTACCCGGCAGTGAGAAAATCTTATTTTTCCATCTGTTTCATTTTTCGTTTGTGTTTACCTCCCGTTAGCATAATTAAAGATGTTTGTAGAATGTGCACATTCATATTAACTGAAAAATATTACCAATGTTGGATGTAAAATATATCTAAATTTAATGTGCAAATGCAACAGTTCTTGATTCTTAATTTCACTGTGTTCAATACGCTTACATTTGTATAATAAAAGTTTACTTAATCTATTTGTGTTATTACAGGGCAGTGGATTTATAGTTCCCAGCATGCTTTGTATCTGACCAGATCAGAAGAATAAATTAAATGTTATTTTTATGTTTTTGAAAACGAAAAAATGGAAGGCCTTTTAATGTTCTGTTATATGATGCATACTGTTTTACTGCGCAATAACAGCACATCCTATATTACATGTAAGAAAAGCTATATTTAACTTGCTAATGTCTGAGGTTGAATTACTCATACATCTAATTTTATTGGTACTTACTCAATTCACTGGATGTTTCACTAGGTTTTTGAATTTATGTTAAATAGAGTGTTTGAGTTGAGCCTACATATTAATTTTGTGTTAAGAAAACTAATTTCCAACATGTGGAACTACTGTGAGTTAGGCCAAATAATTAATATTGGGTATGTTTGTCCTGATTAATATTCTAGAAACAGAGGACATTCAGCAATTCATTTAAGTCTTAACAACGGTGGAATCTTATGGGGTGTTAAACATTAATGCCATTGAATGGGGCCGCGAGAATGGAGAAACAATTCCGAGATTAAATTACCGCACCACTGCACCGCATCCCACAATCAATCTCCCTTCTTTTCCCTTTAACAGAACACAAACCTAAACTTAGCAATTTCCTCTTTCCCCCGTGCATTCTTTCTAGCAATCTCTCTCTTTTTTTCTGTCACTTTTTCAGATCACCTAAAGGCATATCTGGAGGAGTACATGTCCAGATTTCCTAAGGTTCGTATTGTGCGTACCAAGAAGCGAGAGGGTCTGATCCGCACGCGACTTCTGGGAGCGTCTGTGGCTAGAGGAGAGGTACTTGCTTTCCTGGATTCTCACTGTGAAGCCAACATCAACTGGCTGCCACCCCTGCTCGGTAAGTCCAGATAAAAAACTGCCTACATCAGCACGTACCCACAGATTTCTCTTTTTTTTATGCCTGTCACTGTGAGAAAACAGAGCCCACTGAAAATCCCATGGAATGTTCTGTGTGCTTATCTTCCTCTTTTGAATCTAGCAATTTCAAAATTCAATTGCTTTTTCCCATCCAAATTCCTTCCCCCCTGCAGTTGGTTGATTAAAAAAACAAAACGAATCCTCCATCTCCTTGTTTCTTGTCTGTGGCTTGGTCCTTTTATCGCAGTAAAACCTTTCTTATTTTCTGACTCATTGAGAATAGAATCTATAGTGTACCCCACTGCGTCGCATAAGCATTGCAAATCCAGATGGCTTTTGATGTGTATGGCCCCGTTATAAGATGTTTTAAAATGCCTACTTATCGACGCTTATTGATCTGATACCAGCTCGGTTTTTAGTTCTGTTTGTTTCTTCGCTTGGTTGAACATCAGGCGGTCGTCCCAGAGATGTGGGCACAGCACGGCAAGTTCTAATTGGTTACAGTGTGCTGTGTATGGCCTTTAAGAGGCATGCTGGGACACGGCCTGGCATGTATGATTAGAGTGGAGTTGCCGCACAAGCGCACGGCAGGTACTGTGTCACAGGCTGTTTGAAGCAGAGCTCTGATCTGTAATGTGAAGGACTGGACTGTATTTCTATTTCTCTCCCTCATCAGACCATCACTCAGGCTGTAAACAGACTATTTATAAACTTTTTAAAGGCAGATACGCCAAGGTTTTATGCCTTTAAACTGGGATGACCAAAATAAACAAACTTGTATGCAAGCACAAATGGTGCATGATGTGTTTTGTCAAAAAACTCTTCGGCTATTATATGGAGTGCGATAATCTGGTTCTGGAAGTAAACATCCTATTAATGTCCTCCTATAGAGACTGATTTCTTTACACCCTTTAAGAGATCTCAGGTTGTTACAATGTGTGAGTTTAGTGTCATTTAAAAAAAAAAGTTTAATAGCAGAATTTCTGGTGGGAAAACTGCATTACCCACAATCCTAAGAAAAAATAGAGAAGTCCTCCTTGATTCCACCAATAACAGAAGTCATTTTTACCATGAGAACGAGAAACGCATCAAAAAAGCACAGCAGCAAACCTCTCCCATGAATCATTGTGAATGACGTAATGATTGATGAGTTGATTGTTTGTTTGTTTGTTTGTGATTGATTGATTGATTGATTGATTGATGCCATTTGTTGTGCTTCATGGGGTGTTTTGTGTTAAATTGTTAAATAGACAGTCTTGAACCTTGGGATTATTTAAAAAATATATAGTTTTCGCCCTACAGGTTGGAAGCGGAATTGTCCATTAACGCTGTCGTAAATAATTTAGCCTACCGCAGCCTACTGTCGCACGCGCACGCTCGCTGTTTATCCAGCATCGGCTTTGGAATCAACAATGGCAGACATCCCAACCTGCAAGAAGTCATTTCAGGGAGGTATATCTTGGTGACGGGATTGTTGACGGGGGGGTGGCGGGTTGACTAGCTTTCGTGAGGCACACTCGCAAGGTCTCTCGCTCTCTCCCTCTCTGCCGTGCTCGCGCTATGTATGTTATGCACGCAGTATGTTCTGTCTCGCATGCGCGCTCTAGATTTGAACTAATTTGCGGGGATCAGGGAGACGCTATAGACTTGGGATGTCTGCAATGGCCACAGACAATTTGAGGAAGTGGTGGGGGAAGTGACGTATGCCGTAAAGCAGTCGAGTTTTGTAGTTCTTTTTGTGCTCGGGTTATTACCCGAAACCCGAAGTTACATAGTGCGAGTAAAAGCGATACAGACCACGTCAGGCTATGGCAGACATGTCATTTAACCTATTGTACTAAGTCGATGTACCATCACAAGGGTCTTGGAAATATATTATGAAGGTTGAAAAGTTCCATAGTGTTGCTTTAAAATAGTTATGTGGAAAATAGAGCCTTTCAGACCCAAGGCTGGGAAATAGGGCCCTTACTTACTGTTGCACTCTATACTGACACCCATTTGCCTATAATTTGCTGGATAAACAACATTGCTGTCAACACTGATTCGTTTTAAGAGTTTGAAAAAAAAACTTAATGACATTCTTTTTTAATTCTCCTCTATTTTTCCTCTAGATATCTCTGTGGTATTCCAAAGCATATAATAGGAACAGAATGTGGATTTAGCCATTTTTTGAATGCTCTAGTACTGTACGTTCTTAATTATTAGCCTTAATCTGTGTAGCTGTCATGAACGGTGGTTATTTTGAGTGCAAATCCACAGACTCTCCTAGTTTTGAATGCAAAAACCTACTCAAAGGATGCGTCATAAATTGCATACTCTCTTGATGTAGCTTAAGTCCACTGAAGGCGAGTTGAAGAACCCAATTGCAGTTTATTAAACAAAATACAGATAAAAAAAACAAGACGATGACTAGAACTTGGCTTATCTAAGAACATAACAAGAACATAAATTTGAACATAAGCCCGAACATAAACCTGAACTGACTAGACTCACCAAAAGTACAATGTTTGTGAAATAAGTATGCTTTTTCGGATGCAACCAAAGTCCAACTCAAGCAAAACAAACACTGAACAAACGTGACAAGTACAATCTCCTTATTAATTTAATTAGCGTTTTATGTCAGATGGCATCCCAACTGCACTTGTGTCACCAACTGTTACCTGGAAAGTTGGCAGAAATCTGTAATGAAGGTGCACCAGACAGCGCAAAAATGAAATCTAGCTTTAGTTGCAGTATTGAGTCAAAATAAAGTGAAAATGAATGATCACAGACATTCCTATCTGGACGAAATAAAATGTTCTCAGAGGACCACTGAAAAACAGTAATTTTTACTAAGGTTGTGTGAAAAAAACACAAACGTGTAATTCATATTGGCTTAAAATCACAAAATATGTCTGATAAACACACATTTACCCGACCTCCTCAGAGAAAACTTAATAGGCCTTAAGTCTTCTAAAGAAAAGGAAAAAAAAGGAAATTTAAGGCCCCTTCCAGCATCTGCACAACAACTGAAATGTAATTGTACTATATGTTTCTTTGTGTGTCAATATTGCTCTCATCTTTGTCTCCTTTGTCATCAAGTTGTTTTTATAACTGTGCTAAAATGTTGTTATAATGTGTACTCTGGTCAGTCTAGTTTGGTTATGTATTGCTGCTTTTACAAAAAATCAGTCAGATGCAATACAAAAATCTCAGCTTAGTCTTCTTCTAAATTCTTCTTCACTTGTCTTCCTCAACTGGGCAGCCATCAGATGGGGTCCTTGGTTTTCATATTTAGACATCTGCAAAGGGATAAAGAACCAAATAAAGGATTCTGCCCCAGTAAGCGCTACAGCAGAGCGGGTTCTTACTGTAGGAAAGTGGATACTCTGTGCCAGAGAGAAAACAAAGGCGTGATAAGTGAGTTTTGGCAGGAGAACGTAGGTGGTTATTTGTGCGCTAGCTTTTTAGGAAAGCCTCTTCTTGAACTGACACACACACACACACGTAAACAAATGCAAAGCCAACAGCTCTCGACAAAAGACGTCCTCTAGCCTAACTAATGACACAAAGCCGACAGTAAATTCTTCATGTAACCAAAACAGCTATTTGTAGGATTGAGCTGCAATACATATGCATTCTTGTAATTTGTGCTCCATTGTGGTTAAGCTACTAGTATATGACCAAAATAGCTTGTATTCACTATACAACAGAAAACGTACAGAAAAAAAAGTCTGTTGAAGGAGAAAGGCAACAGATTTTAACCCTGCAGCTCATTAAATTTACTGGTTGTCCACTTACTAAGTGTAGTTCAGCCTGGCTAGTATATGGACAGGAGACTTTATTTTTACAACTTTTCAAATTACTTTTACGTATTGATTTTGTATTAACCCTTCTCCCAGACTTAAACATTTAATCTTAAACTATGAAAATCCATCATAAAAATAAAAAATATATATTATTTTTTACATTTAATGTATTAATTATTATAATCTTAACAAATAGTGAATTAAACTACTTCAATATTTATTGTGGAAATAATTATAAAAAATCAGTCTTTCAATAATTATGTTGCTTTTCCCCCATGTTTTTTGTAAGTAGTGTACTTGTTTACAAGAAAACAGTGTCAGTGAAGAGCTTGTGATGTGATATGTGCAAACAAAGAAAAATTAAGATAAATATCACTTGCGATTTTTAGTGTTCATTTCCATTCAAGCTGTATACATTTGCCAAATTATACAAAATGTGTGAAAATATCATTTCATTTTATGCATTTAAGATATTTTTCTGTTAAATTTGCCATTAGCAAGACAAAATTGAATTTCCATCACTGTCATTTCCATCAAATAATGTTATTGTCACAAACTGCTCCGAGACACGAAGGTTGAGGATCCAAATGCAGTATTTATTGAACGGGTAATCCAAAAATGTAATCCTAACAGGCAAGGGTCATACACAAAAAACAATCCAAACAATAACTGATCAGGGCTGAGGCAAAGAGAGAAATCCGAGGGAACGGGCAGAGAATCAAGAGAACCAGGACACGGGAGAAACAGGATACAAACACGCTCAGAAATGCAGTGAGAGCTTCAGGTTCAGAAAGAATTTGAACGATGGTCGGTACTTCCTATATCCGTAGCTGGTTAATTCTGTATAACTACAGAATTAATTCTGTAAAAATGAATACCCTCCCAAAGTTTATGTATTTGTTTCAGTGCATTCCAATTTTTCTCCCTCAATCCTTTTTCAGAGAATAGACAGATTAGTCTCAGAGTTTATTTGGAATAAAAAGACTGCTAGAATTAGCAAAGCACTTCTTCAACGACCCAAATCTCTTGGGGGTATGGGCTTACCCAACTTTAGACACTATTACTGGACAGCTAATTTCAGGGTCTTTCAGTGCTGGTTAAACCAGGTCCAATCACGGTGCTCACCCATGTGGCTTGCCATGGAAGCAACTTCATGTATTCCTACTACATTAACTGCCCTGTTATAAAATGTAATTGTAAAAAATTCACTGCAAATCTGGACACAGTTTAGGCTGTATTATGGATTACAAACATTCTCTATGTATGCTCCTATAGCGTCAAACTTTGCTTTTCCACCATCAATGATGGACAAGACTTTTTCTCAGTGGGCAACATACTGTATGGCCTTTCAATGTTTAAAGATTTATATATAGATGATGTTTTTGCATCCTTTCAACAGCTCATGGATAAGTTTTCACTGCCCAGAAACAATTTTTTCCGATACTTGCAGGCTCGTAGTTTCATCCGTAATATGCACCCTCAA
This sequence comes from Rhinichthys klamathensis goyatoka, assembly GCF_029890125.1. Taxonomy (NCBI): domain Eukaryota; kingdom Metazoa; phylum Chordata; class Actinopteri; order Cypriniformes; family Leuciscidae; genus Rhinichthys; species Rhinichthys klamathensis. Next base: position 2,462,649 of record NW_026606840.1, read on the forward strand.
TGTCCTAGTCTCCCCACTCCCACTCCCATAGATTTACTCCTTGAGCCAATATCTATTGGGAAAAGGATGATTTTTTTTATGACAAAATATGTTCCCTACATAGAAGCTCACTGGCATCTATAAAAACTCAGTGGGAGGAAGACTTATTAGAATATATTTTAGATGAACTATAGGAGAGTATTTTATACAGGGGGCATTCCTCATCTGTGTGTGCCAAACATGGATGGATCCAATGCAAAATACTTCATCGTACTCATTGGACTAAGGTCAAACTCTCTAAAATTTATTCTGACATTGATCCTATCTTTGACCGTTGTCGTCAGGCTCCTGCAACCCTGGCACATACACTCACCGGCCACTTTATTAGGTACCCCATGCTAGTAACGGGTTGGACCCCCTTTTGCCTTCAGAACTGCCTCAATTCTTCGTGGCATAGATTCAACAAGGTGCTGGAAGCATTCCTCAGGGAGTTTGGTCAATATTGACATGATGGCATCACACAGTTGCCGCAGATTTGTCGGCTGCACATCCATGATGCGAATCTCCCGTTCCACCACATCCCAAAGATGCTCTATTGGGTTGAGATCTGGTGACTGTGGAGGCCATTTTAGTACAGTGAACTCATTGTCATGTTCAAGAAACCAATTTGAAATGATTAGAGCTTTGTGACATGGTGGAAGTAGCCATCAGAGGATGGGTACATGGTGGCCATAAAGGGATGGACATGGTCAGAAACAATGCTCAGGTAGGCCGTGGCATTTAAACGATGCCCAATTGGCACTAAGGGGCCTAAAGTGTGCCAGGAAAACATCCCCCACACCATTACACCACCACCACCAGCCTGCACAGTGGTAACAAGGCATGATGGTTCCATGTTCTCATTCTGTTTACGCCAAATTCTGACTCTAACATCTGAATGTCTCAACAGAAATCGAGACTCATCAGACCAGGCAACATTTTTCCTGTCTTCAACTGTTCAATTTTGGTCTTGCAAATTGTAGCCTCTTTTTCCTATTTGTAGTGGAGATGAGTGGTACCCGGTGGAGTCTTCTGCTGTTGTAGCCCATCCGCCTCAAGGTTGTGCGTGTTGTGGCTTCACAAATGCTTTGCTGCATACCTCGGTTGTAACGAGTGGTTATTTCAGTCACTGTTGCCCTTCTATCAGCTCGAACCAGTCTGGCCATTCTCCTCTGACCTCTGGCATCAACAAGGCATTTCCGCCCACAGAACTGCCGCTCACTGGATGTTTTTTCTTTTTCGGACCATTCTCTGTAAACCCTAGAGATGGTTGTGCGTGAAAATCCCAGTAGATTAGCAGTTTCTGAAATACTCAGACCAGCCCTTCTGGCACCAACAATCATGCCACGTTCAAAGTCACTCAAATCAACTTTCTTCCCCATACTGATGCTCGGTTTGAACTGCAGGAGATTGTCTTGACCATGTCTACATGCCTAAATGCACTGAGTTGCCGCCATGTGATTGGCTGCTTAGAAATTAAGTGTTAACGAGCAGTTGGACAGGTGTACCTAATAAAGTGGCCGGTGAGTGTATGTTTTGGTTCTGCCCAACCCTACATGGATATTGGACTGATATATTTGAGACAATGTCGGAGGTAGCTGAGACAGCAATTGAACCTGTGGCTATAACAGCACTATTTGGTACACTTTCTCTGCCTGTTCACTGTTCACGGTACAAGGCGGATTTTGTGGCATTTGTGTCCCTCCTGGCCAGACGTCGGATTTTACTGCATTGGAAATAATCTGTTCCACCTACTCACTCCTAGTGGATTTAAGATGTTTTTCACTTTATTAAACTGGAAAAAATCAGATACTCACTGAGGGGCTCTTTCAAGAACTTTTACAAAATGTGGGGTTCTCTTCTTGCATACATGGAGACATACACTCCCTGCATACTGAACAAATAGTTAATAATTGTACTCTGTTAAACATTTATCTTGGTTGGCACGTTTTTTTTTTTTTTTTTTTTTTGGGGTGGGGGTTGTTTGAGGGGTAATTTTTGCATATTTGGTACTGTATTTGGTATATTTGTACATTCTTATTTGGGGTCAACAATTGTTCCATTTATATAAGGTAGGTCCTGGATCCCTGCCTATCTTCTGATCCTACCACTTTTTTTTCTACATAATGTTAAATTGTAAATCTTTGTTATGGAATGTTTGGAATTTTCGGAATGTTCAGCATATTTAAACAATGTACACTCATTCATTCCCTGCAAAGTCTTGTATGTTGTTACAGTTACTTAACACATAATTTGAGATGAATTTGAAATGACATTGAGGTGGGAATTTTCATTATCTTCAGAAAAAATCTCCAGTGATTCATATACGCTACCATTAGAACATTTGGGGTCAGTAAGATCTCTTATGCTCTCCAAGACTGCATTAATTTGATCAAAAACACAATAAAAAAGATTGGTATATTATTATATCTTAAAATAACTGTTTTCTATTTCAATATATTACAAGTTGTAATTCTGTTATGACAAATCAGAATTTTCATCATCATAACATCATTACACGCTTTGAAAAGCGCCACGTTTTATTTTGTGTCACCATACTTGGTCGTAGACTTGTAGTCGAGACCGCCTAAACCGAGACCAAGACACTACCAAGACCAGATGGTATCGAGACCAAGACAAGACCAAGACCAAGACCAAGACCAAGACAGACCAAGTCGAGACCAAGACCAAGTCGAGACTAAGACCGAGACCAAGTCGAGACCGGAGGGGAAAAAAACATTAGTGTTGAAGCTAAGCAATAACTTGTCAAATGTTGTTTTGCATTTGCCTGCCTATCTCTGCTGATTTCGAAGTCTCCAAATGAATCCATTCTGCAACTTTTAAATACATAATTATATTCAAAAACGAAATTATAGGCTTAAGTGCAGGATCCGAAAGTTGGTCGTTTTTGTCGCTATGGTTACACACACACACACACACACACCGTTGGCGGTGCGCTCAAAGTCATCTGTCAGTTGTGCAGTTACCCAAAATCTCCTGAATGATGGTAAAACCCATCATGTCACTGATATGTGTTTTACTAAATATTAATATATCAAAAACTGTACATGATATGTGTTTTTTAAATCAAGTGATCAAAGTGCTCGTTGCCGCTGCGATCAGTGGCGCGGATACAGTGTTTTCTCGCGTGGCTCGCGCGCACCGCACTGTCTTCACCCGGACGCGCGCTTCAATACGTTGCGGATATCGTCGTGGATATTGTAGTATTGTATTGCTCAATCCCCTGACCACTATGTCGGTCTGAGACAGCGAGACCTAGACAAGACCGAGAGGTCCGAGACCAAGACAAGACCGAGACCAAAGACCGTCAAGGCCGTGACAAGACCGAGACCACGTAAAAGTGGTCTCGAGACCGGTCTCGAGACCAAGACCGGTCTCGAGACATACATCACTACTTGGTCGAGTTACACTAATCGTGTAACTGTATTTAAATAAGGAAAACGTGGAGGTGTTTGGTCGCTTCTCTGTTTCGATCCTAATGAATGAACTGGGCTAAGCTAAGTGCTAACAAAGTTTCGCCGCAAGACAGAGACGAGACAGGTATGTATCAACTCGTCTTAGTTAAGGGGAAAACATAGTTTAATATGAAAAAACGGTGGAGTTTAACAGTTTATTTTTTTCATATTTCTGTATAACCATAAATTATGGATTATTTAAGTCTATTTTGCTCCTATGTGGAAAAAAATCCAGCAAAACGCGCTGGCACGTTTGTCGACCCCAGAGGGTTAAAAGACGCTATAGTGCTGCAAGTAAGGGTATAACATCTGCCACAGATGCATCAGATGAGCTTATCTCTTTTGTTATCTGCTCAAAGGGGGCATGTTTGCTGCATTTACTGTATAAAGCGCACACCTCTCACTCTATGCTGGTTACTATTTGATCGCGTCATCAAAAACGTCATTGTTCGGTAAAATTTATTCAGTCTTTTTATTTATTTTGGTTGCCGAACATTCAGTGCATCCCTAATATAAGGGGAGCCTGGAGAACATGTCAACAGCTTTTTCGTCTTCATGGACTGTTTTGTTTGTACGCTTCATCCTGAAACCTTCAAAAAGGTAATCATGGCTTGTGAAAAACGCTCAGGAAGTGTGTGCATTGATGACACACAACTTGTGTGTTTATTGTTTGGGCTCAGAGCATGCACGATCAGTCCCTGAGGGATCTGCTTGTGCCATTGTGAGTTTTTTCCCTTGAGAAAATTCCACTCTCGTCTGCTCTCTTCTCGAGGGAAGAGGGACAGACATCTGTACCAGGCGAGTAAGGTCCCGCTTGCGCTGAGGTAGAGCAGAGACTGGAATCGTGGGGTCTTTCAGAGGGAGCTCGCTGAGGAGGTTGAGAGAGTTGTTAATCTCTCACGCCCTTCAGAGACTCACGAGAGTGAGCTGCAGGATGAGGATGTGTTGTCACTAACATCCTCTGATCTAGCAGCGAGTGCTCTGCTGTGTATAAAAACAACCAGCCCAAGAGAGCAGGAGATGGCTGATGAGGATGTACAACCCAAACCCTCACAGCCACCCTGCACCCTGTTATGGAACGCGCTTCAACAAGGCTTCTGCTGTCGTTGGAGCGCATGAGGGAAGATACCGCTCGTGAAAGACTTGACGAATGGATTCTTTCCAGCCATACAGCTCCAGCTCTCGTGAGCCTTCCATTCCTGCCGGATCTACACAATGAGATCGGAAAGGCATGGAAGAACCTGTATTCAGCATGCATTCATCGCCATCAGTGAACTACACTGATGTTGAGGGGATGCGCGAACATGGTTATGTGTCGATGCCCCAATTGACGAGATGTTCGCAAAGTATCTCACGGCTGGAGAGGCATCGACACTAAGTGCTCCGGCCCTGCCTTTTAAGCCACTAAAATATGACAGCACACTTAAATGGCAGGGCATACGAGGTGGCGGGTCTGGCTGGTGATGCCTTGCACACAATGATGGTGTTGTAAGCATACCAGGCTGATCTGCTGACAGATTTGAAGCATTTAAATCTCTCACCCCCAAGCGCCTCTTGCATCAGCCTGAGGCTGGACCTATTATGTTATTCCTTCAATTTGGAACCCTTCTGTAGGTCTGGCGCCGGGTTTGGTAGTAAGTGCGCTCTTTTGTGCTCTTATGGTGATAGGCCTCCATTTTGTGAATGTCGTTTAGGCCATCGCTCTATGGGCAGCAGGTTGAGCTCTGATGGTCTTCTCTATTTACGTGAGTTTTTAGTAAGGTTGAATAATAGGCCACGGTTCCTTGTTAGGAAGTATTAAGGGGGTGTTAAATATGGTTTTCATAGGATGGTGAAATTAGGGCCCTGAAGTTCCCATATATAGGTAGGATATGCATACCCTTCCCATAGGCCCTCTCTTAGGTTAGAGTCGTCAGGCTTATATAACGGGTAGTGCCAAACTGTAGTAGTGAACAGGTTGGCTGTATGGAAAATTCTCTAGTGAGGCCACCTTTCATCCGAGCACCTATTAGACATTGTTTGTGTCAGATGGTTTTCGATGGCTTAGGCTTAGTAACTAGGAAATTGGTGGCGGTTTGCTAAGCATTCTCGCCTGGAGCCTCTCAGAATCTGAGTGTAGGTTCCTTAGAGCTAGAACCCATCATGATAATTTATTCCTGTAAATCTAGTTGTTCCTACTGGCCTCCTCTTACTACAAAAGTTGTCTAGCCAAGGCCTGCCTTTTGCACTAGGCGTAAATATGCTAGTGGTGTTACAGGGTAGATAGCAGCATAGGTAGCAGGCTATCTTCAAAAAGCCTCTCATGCAGATATCTCATGGGCGTTGTCAGGCCTTTTCTCTCTAGAAAGTAAGAAGCAGTATGCTCAGGCTTCCGCCCTTTAGAGCTGAGTATTGCAGCTAGTTTATCCAGCTAGGCCTTAAAATTGAAAAAGGATTTTTTCCGCTGAGTCCCTTGAATAAAATAATTCAAGTCATAAGGTTGAATGTTGTTGGCCGCTTATTGTGGCAGCCATTTCCTTGGGTTTAGTAGAGAATTTAAAATCTGTCTTATAAAAAATACAAGAAAATATGCCTCGTCCCTGATACATTCCCCAGGGTCATGCTGATAGTACTCCCCTTGTTAGGGGATCATCTACTCTCCAGGACCATTTTGACAGAAAGGGCGACGAAGTTACTTGCAAAATACGCTACGCGGTATTAAAATACAGCAGTACTGCCGTGCAAAGGCAAAAGTAACTTCGTTTTTGGTCGAAAATGAGTTATTGATATTTTTGGCACATTAAAGACCTCCTTTATCATGTTGATAAGTATCTTGAGTCAATTTCATTGTTTTTTTTTGAGAAAATAATGGGTTGTCTTAACCGTAACTTCCAAAAGCCCATGAGAAACCAAGGCAGAACACCGTAATACCAGTTCTACCAGAAAGACTCGGGAGAATAAATACTGTAACAATAAATACATTTATTGATAGCCCAGCAAGCAATAATGTTCTTTGGCGTAGGCCCCGTCCATAGCTCGCAATCCGGGGTCCGGACTCTGCATTTCCTGCCTGAAGACGAAGGCAGGGGCGCAGCCGACCCCCTGTGAGGTATAGGAAGGGACCATCCTGGTGGTGGTGGGGAGGATGGAGGGGAAGGGACCATCCTGGTGGTGGGCAGGATGGAGGTGAATGAAAGCGTCAGCATCTGCGAACTCAAACATGTGTAAGTACTGGTCTTTTATACCGCAAGTATTAGACACGATTGGATAGATGAGAAGGTAATAAGTGACGTAGCAATTGAGTCTTCCTGGCAGAACTTAACGCTAAAGCTTCCATTTACGGCTCTTTGGCTTTGTTTTGGAACGCTCATATTGAGTTACGGTACTCTGCCTTTGTTTAGCCGCGCGTCAATATAAAGTTACTGTGCCGGCGTTCTATCAAATAATGCTACCAATCAGATTATACGGTGTTCTGCCTTTGTTTTACTCTCCATTAAAATTGAAATTACGATGTAGCCTGTGTATTTTGTACAGCTACCGTCCGTCCCTGTAACTTCTGATGTCCTCAGAGCTTTGTCCTGCACTAATGCGGTCAGAACATTTAGTATGCTCTCAACCCGCTCCATCGACAAACGTGCTATATCGATTGCGAAGGATATGCAGAGTTATTGTATCTTGCACCCAGTTCTTGTACCGGACCTAGTTGAAACAATCATGCATAGCTGGCAGAGTGCCTAAACTTCGCCGGCGCCTTCAGCTCCGCCCTGAACACGGTCGAGCTGACGCGGGACTAATATATCACAGGGAGGGATAATAATGAAGCAACAAGGGTATGTTGGTGCATACAACATAATGAAGCAAGAAGTGCTGGTGCATACAACATCAGAACAGCTGTTAAAAGCATGCATACAAAACACAGCGTCCGAAATAAATCCGCGGGACGAGGGAAGTGCACGCACAATAATAGGGCAGACAGCTGAAACCAACGCATACTGAAAAGACGCAGAACACAGAAGGTTGTGCTATAAATGCATTAGTCGTCTAGGTAGTCCAGAACGCGCTGCCTACTGAGTCCTAAGGGTTAAAGCACTGCAAACAAACGCCTGTGAAAGTATGCGTCTTTCAGATCCATCGCTATAAACCAGTCTCCGGGTCGAATGTGCGTGAGGATCTGTTTTATCGTGAACATTTTGAACGCGTGTTTAGCAAGTCTTATGCCACTCGGTAGCACTTGAAGATACTCTTTAGTCTTTACCGCTATGGAGGTATTTTGTCATGTAATGTATTAATAGGGCCACCAGAATGCAACAAAAGCACAATAAGTAGAAGGCTATTGGTAATTGTAAATCATACAAAATGAATGCCATGATCACTAGATTTTATACAGGTGTTACTATAATGATTTTGTTAATGGTGATCAGCAACCAAATATTGATATTGTGGAAGTTACTGCCTTTTGCCTTGGCATGACTTCTCACTTTTTGCTGACAATACAAAGGCAGAGTACAGTAGGGTTGTGCGATATCTACCAATTTGGCATCAGACGATGTGTACAGTGAAACATCGCGATGGACGATGATATCGGAGTAGGGGCGGGGCTAACATTCAAATTTTTCACTTAAGCAATAAGCCCCGCAAAGCCGTGTTTTACAGTGGATTTAGAACAACTTAGAGGCGTAGGCACAGATATTTTCCTCTACATCTCATCAGCAATTTTGATTTCGGCACGCTCTGCAGCAGCTGAGCACTAAAGCCCCGTTCACACTACAAGCGACTTTGTCGCTGCATGTCGCCAGTGGCTGGCGATGAGGCCGCTAGTGGGAGTTCCCACTACTGGTTGCCTTTATGAATGACATCCAATGATGTGGAGAAGGATCATACGCGCTCCGCTCCTATTGGTTGTCGCTCCCGAAAGTCGCTCCTCATTTGCATAAAGTTAAACAGATCTCAACTTTGTCGCGTCGCCAGACACGCCCCATCCGGTCGCCAACGGTCGCTGTCGCGCGTGTCGCCGGAAATCGCCAGCTCCCCATTGAAATGAATGGTATCGCGTCGCTTGGTCGCGTGTAGTGTGAACGGGGCTTAAGAGCGAATGTACAGTGACGTGACAGAACTGCCAGATTCACACTGTGCTTTCGCGCTGTGGCTGAGACGGACGCGCTCAACGCTTGTCGTATATCACAACTATTCAGTGTTTTTAACCACATAATGTTTATTTTAGGTTTCAGACATTTAAATACATGTAATATATAGCAAAACAATATATTTATAGTTTGTAAAATACACAATGGTGTCTATGGAAGCAGCAATAACAACCCATTCACATATATTTCCTGACGGGTTTTATTAATATCAGACACACAGTGTAAGTAACTATAAAGTCAACTCTATTCTTCTCTCAGTTCACCGCCCATGTATTTCGGGAGAAACTGATGAATTCACGTGCTGTAATAAACCCAAAATCGCGATGCTGGCTTAACATTGTGATGTCTGTCAGCCATCACGATGGACGATGATATCGTCTATCGGCACAACCCTAGAGTACAGTACCTTTAAAATAGTGGTCAAAAGTCAAGTTTGAGCTACAAATGTTGTTATGTAGATCATTTTCATTACTTAAACATCTAATTGCCAGATTTTCAGTGTCCTACCTATAATTAATTTGGCGGGACAACTAAAAATCTTTAAAGTCATTTTTCTCATTTCCACACTATAGTGAGTTAAGGTATTTTGCCTTTGTAGGGCAGAGTAGTTACAAGTACAATGCAATATCACTTGTGAAGCAAACATCCACAAGCAAATGAAAGTCGCTTCCCGAAGCTGGCCATTCTAGCGAGACGTTATCTCTGTATTCCCGGGACATCTGTGCCATCTGAGAGGGTTTTTTCTGCGCGGGTCTAACTCAACAGGCTGCGCTCCAGACCACATCATGTAGACATGTTACTTTTTTTAAATAAAAACTAGACAATGAGTGGATTGAGGTAGGCCTGCTTTTTTTATTTGACGAAAAAACTTAGTCTGGAGGAGAAAAAGCTTCAAACGGATTCAGTGATTCTTTTTGTCATCTTAATTTGTTAATTATTTAAGTTAAAAAAAATATTTAGTTTTTTATTTATATTATTTTATTCTGTTTTTCTCTGTTGTCACTGTCAAGTGCGTGAACATTTGATGTGAATCTAGGTTCTGTTGTTGATCTGTTCTGCTGTTTGCACGTTAAAATAAACCCGTGACATTTTCTTTTGTATTTTTAACAGGTCACAGGCACTCGTCAATTTTATTTTTATTTAATTTAATAGGCTATTATAATCTTATCAGTTACTCGAATAACGAGTGGCGGTTGTCGGTCGGGAAAATTAACCAAAATGAGCAAACCACTCAAACTAGCGCACAACATCAACGTCATCGTTCTCAGCCACTCTGTTCGCTGATTGGACCGGTAAAAAATTGACCGGAGAAAACCAAAGAATACACCGCAATCCCAGACGTAGTACAGAAGGAAAATGAAAATTGAGCGGAAGTACGTAGGAGGGCGGAGCCAGGCTACCTCAGCATGGCAGCGTGGGTAGATCGTTTCCCATAGCGTTCTGACGCAGTGCGAGTTCCCTTTCGTAAGGGTCCCTGAGAACAGGGAACGATACACTGCGTCTTTACGCCATGCCTTGGGGATGCCTGCTGAACAGTCCCCTCAGACGATAAGCTGTTGACATGTTCTCCAGGCTCCCCTTATATACTTCCGGGTCGCACTAGTGATGATGTCATAGGCTGTCGCCGGCCAGTAGGATTGCCATGATTAGATAAGCGTTTCAGACACCGGTTCACACAGAGGCGTTCCCCATAGCGTTCTGACGCAGTGTTTCGTTCCCTGTTGGGAACATAGGTTACAGTCGTAACCTGAGACATTTTTTCCTGCTTAAAATTGGACACTATAACAATATCATATTAACATTTTCATTAATTTTTTATTTATTTGCAATTTGCAATTTATTTGCATTGTTCCACATCGGACAAATTTAAAACATTTGACATTTTCGCATATAAAAAAGAAATATATTCGTTGAAAACATAAATTTATTTAACCAGACACTTGAACAAACACATTTATCCAGTTTGTATTACAAATTTCATATTTAATAAAAAGTAACATTTCATTTCCAGCTGGTACTCTCAGGCAACATTGTACCATAGTGGAACACAAGTATTACCAAACCATCATATCATCTAGTTATCATTTCAAGTTATAATATCCATCTTCATTCTCATCACCATCTTCGCTCTCATCTTCACTCTCATCTTCACTCTCTCCCTGCATGATTCCCCATGTCCCTATGTCACTATGGCCTAATCTTCCTCATTACAGTATGACACCTCATCCTTACCCTCATGAACTGGCAGTTGTGTTTTATACCTTTTTTAGGTACTATAGAAAATGTGCAGGTCATAATATTTGAAGATATAGTATGTGAATTACTATTCTTACAAGTGCATTACAAGACTCTTTTCCTTACAATTAGCCTATTTGTATTCCAACCAGTGGGGGAGGCAGAAAGTAGATGAGTAGAGGCACTTTTTTGCCTCTAAAAGTGTGGGTGAGCCGTACTAATTTAATTGCATCATCCAATGTTTTTCAACTGGCTTAATTTGGGAGAATGTTTTTTTTTTTTTTATGAGGGCGCTATTCACTAAAAGTCAAGGTATGGCAGGTTCAAATGACGTTATATAATCTAACAATATTACGTGACGATATCAATTCAAGTAAGTCAAAAACGACAGATAAGAACAAGACACAACTGCAGATGCAACATTAACCAACAGCACCAACCGATTTAAAAACCTAAAAAATATGTTTAACAATATTTGGAAATAACCTGGTAACAGGCAGCTATATGAATGAATAAAAACAATGTATTGTATCTGTTTAAAGTTTTATTTACTCCTTCACTATTTGTTTGTGTCTGCCGTTTGGACAGTTCACACAAAAATGAAAATTCAGTAATTATTTACTCACCTTGATGTTGTTTTAAAGCCTTATTACCTTATTTTTTTCGGAACACAACAATACTTAAAAAAAAAATCCCTGTTGCGCTTTCATGAAGTAAAAAAAAAAAAAAAGAGGATTCAAATGTCATAAATAATCCCATGCAAATCGTGCTATTTTTCTTCTGAATATATACTGGGTTTGGCGAGAAACAAACCAAAAATGTTAAATCTTGGCCTCGCCGTTGCTACATACACGCAAGCGCGGAGCAGTTCGCCCAGGGAAAGTTACAGTATAAACCTCAGAAGAGTATGTGTATTTATCTCTGTTGTGCTCAGTTCGTCAGACAGTCAGAATGACAATTTTTTGCATGAACATTAGAGCAAATAATAGGCCTACTGTATATACCCAAGTCAATGTATTATTCTTTTCTTTTTGTATTAATACAAAAATACTAATTAGTATTTAAAGATATTTAATTGACAACTAATTTAATAATTTATATCTTGATGCATTTTATTTATAATTAATTTTTTAGCACTTGGGTATGGCAAGGTGGCTTACAGTACTGTTTCTCAACCTTTTTTCAGTCAAGGCACCCTTTGAAAATTTAAAACAATTTGTGGCTCCCTACACTAATGTTGTCACGATACTACTTTGATACTATACCTTGAAATGTATTGTTCCCTTTCGTAAGGGAACTCCCGCTGCATCGATACTCTACGCTTTGGGGAATGCCTTCGGCATGTAGTGTCTAAAGTCAACTATGGAATCATTCCAATCTCGATTGGTGTAGCGTCATTACGTCACTCATGACGTCGCATGTGACGGTGATCCGGAAGCTATAAAAGGTCACAGGAAACAGGAAGTGTTAGCTTCTGGTCTTCAGCAAGCGTTTTGTGTCAAACTGTCTGTCTTATTTGGTGTTGTCTGTCACTTGTATTGAGATATTCTATGGCGAATAAAGATAAGCTATTCAGGCAGTGTGTGTCCCCTTGCCCGCACTATTTGAGTGAGGGTGACACACACGTGCTTTGTGTAGTTTGTCTGGGAGTGGAGCATGCACAGGCAGTGCTCGAGGGCGCTGTCTGTGCTAACTGTGAAACAATGACCCTGAGAACGCTTCGCTCCCGCCTGGCCATGTTCGATGAGACTGGACAGGCTCGCGTTCCCCGTGGATCAGGTCCCGCGTCTGTCGAGGCAGCGCGGCGCCTGCATTCATGGGGATCACAAAGGGAGTTAGTGGATAGTGCTGAGACGGCTTCGGCCCTTTATCAGCACTCTGAAACTAGCTGCCAGGGTCTCGCGCAGGGTGCGGAAGCCCGTAGCGCCTTCTTCCGCCCCTTTTACGGACCTGATGCTCGAACTATCTGGCTCCGAGGAGATTTCGGGCATCGAGGCAGGAGAATGTGAGGATTCGTCACCCCATTCCCCTGCCTCAGAGGAGCTGCTAGAGGTTGTGACTAGAGCCGTGGCCAAGTTAAAGATCGACTGGCCACAAGAAATGCAGGAAGCGACACAAAAGAGTAAACTAGATGAGCGCTTCCTGCAGGCTCAGCCACAGCCTCTACGCCGGAGTCTGCCATTTTTTCCCGATCTCCACACCGAGGTGTCGAGATCGTGGAATAAGCCCTTCTCCTCACGTCTATCTGGCCCCAATGTGCATATATATTCTAACATATTGGGTGCCAGGGAGGAGGGCTATGGGATGATGCCCAGGGTTGAAGAGACATTCGCCTCACATCTCTCCCCTGACCTGGCATCATCCCTGCGGGCTCCGGTGCTTCCCACCAAGCCCGTACAACATTAGCCTTGGTTGGGAAGGCATATATGGCGGCAGGTCGGGCTGGTAGTTGTCTGCATACAATGGGGCTGTTGCAGGCATACCAGGACGACCTCCTCAAAGAGGTGGACGACAGCGGTGAGGTTGCCTTCAGCGACATCAGAGAGATGCGTCGAGTGGCTGACTTGTCTCTCCGTGCTACCAAGGAGACGGTCCGTGCCATCGGCTGCTCCATGGCAGCACTGGTAGCCACCGAGAGACACTTGTGGCTGAATCTGTCGGGCATCGGGGACAAGGACAGGGCTTGTCTCCTCGATGCCCCGATTTTGCCTTCTGGCCTTTTCGGCGACGGTGTCAATAACGTCGTCGATAGGTTTCAGGGGGCGAAACGACAGTCAGCCGCATTCAAAGAGCTTATCCCCGCCGTCGTTCCAGGTCTCGTGGGTCTGCTGCCAGGGGGAAGTCCCAGGAGACCGGCGCCAGCTCCTCTCCCCTTCTTAGGCAGAAGGAGAGTGTTGCCTCTCGTGCTCCCCCGCAAAAGGCCTGGAGCCAGAGACAACACCCTCAGCCGAAGCCTTCTAAACTGAAAACAGATCTGAGGACTGTTATTCAGGCAAGGAAGGCTTTGGCTAAGAGGCCCTGACGCAACGCTCCCCCCCTTCCCGCCATCAAAGGTGCCTCGGGACGCATCGACTTCCAGAGAATGTATTGCACAAAGTGTTCCTTCAATATCTATAGCCCTGAAACATTCGCTACCTCTCACGAGGCCTGTAGAAAAAATTATTTGGTTAGTTCCTGCCAGAAAGTTGCTTCAGGTCACCGAAAAAATAAGTACAAAACCTGATGTCAGTCCTGAGAGACTGGTCCCCCTAGTAGATTATTTAGACACCTGGAAGGGTCTTTAAAATATTTCTGAATGGGTCCTGAATACAGTTTAGAAAGGATATAGAATCCAGTTCCAGTATAGACCACCTAGATTTAGTGGTATTACTCACACACTGGTATCTCCTGACCAGGATCAGGTGATGGAACATGAAGTCCAGTCTCTTTTAGCCAAGGAGGCCATAGAATATGTGCCCCCCGTATTCTTTGCCCTGAGGCACTTCCTTGTAGACCTCAGAGGCCATCATGTTCCCGCTAGGACAGACAATATGTTGGTGGTCTCTTATATCAACCGCCAAGGAGGTCTGAAATCATGCCCTCTTTCTATACTGGCGCATCAGATTCTTCTAGAGTCCCAGGATAAATTTCTCTCTGTCAGATCTATTTATTTTCCTGGAGTTGATAATGGGGAGCAGATATCCTGTCGAGGCAGGGCCTGAAGCCCGGGGAATGGCGGCTCCACCCTGAAGTAGTTGAGCTCATATGGAGAGAGTTTGGCCGAGCGGAGGTTGACCTGTTCGGAGGTTGACCTGTTCGCCTCTCATGAGAACTCCCACTGTCCGCTCTGGGACTCTCTCTCACATCCAGCTCCTTTGGGCCTGGATGCCATGGTACAGATATAGCCGAGGTCACGTCTATACGCTTTTCCCCCGATTGCTCTGCTCCCTGGGGTTCTGGAAAGGGTCAGGAGGTACGGTGTGAGTTTACTCCTTGTAGCTCCATACTGGCCGGCCCGAATTTGGTTCTCGGACCTTATAAGTCTCTTGGAGAGTCCTCCCTGGCGAGTCCCTATTAGGAGAGATCTTTTTTCCCAAGCCGGTGGTACAATATTTCATCCACGGCCGGAGCTATGGAGACTATGGGTCTGGCCCCTGAGGGGGACCAACCCATAAATAGGTTGCCCTCTCCATCGAGGTGGTTAGGTCATCCATTCTAGAACCACACTCTACTAGGAACTAAATATTTTTAAGAAAGGTTAGGTACAGCTTTGAACCCAGCTAAATACTGCCCACTGGCTTCAGTACTGGCATTCCATCCTATTCACTAACGGGACCTCCCGTTCATGCTTAGGGCCTCTGTGGCGGCCTCAGTGCCCTCCGCAAGCTTCTAAAGGTGAGCTCGTAGGGACATTCCCACTGAAAAACTCCATGTTCCTGTATATTGGAGGATGAATCCTGTCATTTAGCAGGCTGCTAAGGCTGACGGGTTATCCCTGGCACCCGTCATATACTGTAGATGAGTTATATGAGAGTATATAAGAATCTTTTGAGTCTGCTTCCTGTTCGTCCTACTCTCTGGAAGAGCGGTGGCATTGCCCCCTCTTACTCGAGTGCGTGGGAGCCACTCTATCTTATCTCTGTATCGACACTGAGACCTTCAGGTCCACTAACACCGACTGAGGGGCCATGTACAAAGGGCATGCTTTAACGGAGGCCTGGGCGACCTCCGACTGCATTGGTATGTTACCTTGAGTTGGCAGTTCACCTCGCTTTGAGCCACCGCTGCTCAGCGAGCTAGTACTGGTCTGAAAAGACAACATCGCGACTGTCGCGCTAAGCTTTCCTCGCATGTCACAACTCGCCCGTCACCTCCTCCTTGGAGTCAGAAGCTTCTGAGGTCGCTTCATTCCACTATAAAATTCTTCCGGCCTGCTCAATTGTGCCGCCAACACAATTGAGTTGTGTTGGCGTTGGTGGCACAATTGAGCAGGCCCGAAAAATTTTATACGAAAAATCCCCTGTGAGCCTTCAAAGAAAGCGGCTATTTGATTCATTATCATTTGGTGCTGTTCAATTTCAGTGATTTTCATCACACTCAGGTGTTGAGCAGAAATGCTCCTGAAACTCAGTGAATTTCATCACACTCAGGTGTTGAGCAGAAATGCTCCTGAGGCTCAGTGAATTATCACACTTAGGTGTTGAGCAGAGTTGCTCCTGGGCTCAGTGAACTATCACACTCAAGTGTTGAGCAGAGATGCTCCTGAAGCTCAGTGATCCTCACATCTAGTGTTGAGCAGTGCTCCTGTCTTGTTTGCGCATGTCGCTGGCACCTACTGTGCTAAGTCAGGAGTGGAACAGGTCTTGATAGTTGCCCCTTATTGGCCCAACCAGATCTAGTTCCCTTGACAGCCTTCCTGACTTCCCTTGATTACATTTCAAGGACGGGGCATGATGGCATCCACATTAAAAAAACTGGACAGGGAGGTTCAGGTGGCTACCACAAATATATGTGGTAGTGACCATCACTTCTGCAAGCACCCCATTTAGATAAGGCAGTTGTGCTTCATTAAGTTAGAAGTGGAACCTATTTGTTGAATGAGTCTTCTGTCCGTGAGGAGATCCTGAGAGCGTTTCGGTCATTTCAGTGCTCTTTTTCCTGCAAGTTGGGTGAGTAGGCTGTCCTCCACCCTCATTATGATACAAACATCATATGCAGAAGCATGGAAGTACGTCCTGATCGTCAGGTTCCTGAGGGAGCAAGGGTCATCCCTGCACCCCTCTTTACCCTCTTGGGCCTATCTCTGGTGCTACTGCACTGCAGAGACTGCCCCCGAGCCACTGTAGGCAGTGAGTTAAAAATTCTGTTTTTAACAGTTCTCCTGCTCACATGGTCTCTTCTAGAGGGTAGGGACTTGCTCGCTTTCGGTCAACAACTTGTGCCTGGAATTCGGGCCGGCTAACTCTCACGAGCTGAGACCCCGGCCTGGATATGTGCCCAAGGTTCCTACCTCTCCCTTAAACTGGGACCAGGTGGTGAGCCTGCAAGCACTGCCATGGAGGAGGCAGACCCAGCCCTGGCTTTCTCTGTCCATCTGCTTCATTGTGGTTATACGTGCACAGAACGCAAGCCTTAGGACCTCAGAACAGCTCTTATCTGTTAAGGAAATCAGCAGAGAGGGAAGGCTGTTTCCAAGCGAGGTTGGCCCAATGAATTGTGGCTGCTTTCATCTTGGTGAAATTCCTGAGATACACATGTCCACTTAGGTGGTGAGCACACACTCTTAAATGAGTGTGTGCTCCCGCTTAGGCGTTGACACAGAGTGCTTCGCTGACATATATTCTAGAGTTGGGGGCTAGGGGACACCTTAGTCGAACCGCTGCTCCCCATGGGGTCCCTTCACATGAAGCCAGTTTCACCGTAAGCCCGGTTCGTTGTGTCGGCTTGCTGCGCCATTCCCCTCCTATGGACTGGTTATGTGCGCAATTCTTGCTCCAGTTGAGTTCCTCTTTAGCCGAACCCTGTCGAGTTCCTCCATACCCTTCGGCAACGGACATGGCGGAACGTCCGAAGACAGGCCTATCACTCGTATGTACTGGTGAACCTGTGTTAGGCTGGTTCCATATGCTGTGGTCCCTACGGTGATCCCATATGTGTATTCTTCCACGGTACGGCTCCCTGTGGCGAGCCCGTGTCTTCCCTTGGCAGAGCCTGCTCTGCCGTCACTGTCCGGTTGAGTCTTCCCCCTGTCATAGGCTGGAACCACCCTAGTGACATTCCATATGTTGTACTACCCGGTCATCCACCTAGTTCATATGTGTATTCTCCACATGTTACCTCCCTTCGGGCAGGATGTGGCTTCCGCAGCGTCCCTTCCTTCCTTGTTACAGGGAACGCTTTCCCAGTGGTCCTGTAGGAACAGCAGTGACTTCCCTGGCCTAAGCCCTGTCCCTTCCTGCCTTAATTGCGAGGGGATCTGGAGGCTCTTGTCTAGGCACTGGAAGGTGGCAGCTATAGTGGCGTATTCATCGTCTGACGTTCTCGACTGAAAGGGAACGTCCTGGTTGTGTATGCACACCCTGAAGGAGGGAACGGAGGACGTAGTCCCCTTGCCACTACCGCTGGACCACCGCTGACTCAGAGTTACGCTCGGCTCCTCAGCGAAAAAGCAACTTGTACGTGCATCAACTTCTGTATTTATACTCGCGCCGCGGGGGCGGAGTGTGTGATATCATCGCGCACGCTAATTCCCATTGGCTTGTTCAATAGTACTCGAAGATGATTGGCTCCCTGGCGTGATCCCCATTCAGTCGACGTCAACTACGTCCTCCGTTCCCTCCTTCAGGGAACGGGGTTCTTATACTCAACCAGGACGTTCTTCTCCCCTGCCATAGGTTTTACCAATAAATGGGTGTCTCATTTTATTAAAAATAAACTAAAATAGACTATGTTGCCTGGAGGCAACACCGTACCATAGTTAATGCATCCTTGCTGAATTAAAGTATTAATTTCTTAGTCACAGTCACAAGTGTGATTCCCACAGAATAAATAAACTGATAAAATATCTACCTTTAATGCAATAATAAGTTGATTTAGATAAAAGCATCTGCCAAATGCATAAAAAAACTTATAAAAGACTTTATTTTCTAAAATAAAAGTAGTTGAAGAAACCCAAAATTCTTCCATTTAAGGAATTATTAGTGTGAGTATTCTTAAAGTGTTGAGCCTTGCAATAGTCCCTACAGCCTCAGTTCCAGACAGACTGTACAGATTGTGCTCTTAAGTTTAATCTTTATGATGTATGTGTTTAATGTTTGTTTTTGTGTTTAAGCACGCACCAGGTCTGTTCTCTCTCTTTTGCTTTCTCCTTGTGCTCTCCATGGTCCAGTAGTGCAGTGGTGTTGAGGGAGAGTGTGGGTGACAGATCTGGGACGGCTTAGCGGCTGCTGACTGACAGAGATAGAGTTAAGGGCCGAGGGTCCTTTCTGCTCGGCCCTCCATGGAGCAAACCTACTTTGAAGCGCTGTAATTGTTTCTAATCGCAGGGTGGCTGTGGCGGCTTTAAATTTCACAAGGTCGCCACACTCAGCCAAGCAGAGCGAAGGAGAGCAAGTGATACAGGAGAGGAGGGAGACTCCTGAGATGCACTGCCTCCCCTTTATTTTCTTCTTTCCTCTTCTCCACGGAGTGTGGCGAGGAGACAGAAATTATAGATTTATCGCTTTGCCTAACTTTCCCTCTCCTTTTCTCGCCTTGCCTTCTGCCTGCAGACCAGATCGCCCAGAACCCCAAAACCATTGTGTGTCCCATGATAGACGTGATCGACCATAACCATTTTGGATACGAGGCGCAGGCAGGTGATGCCATGAGGGGAGCGTTTGACTGGGAGATGTACTACAAACGTATTCCCATCCCACCTGAGCTACAAGGACCAGACCCCAGTGACCCATATCAGTGAGTAAAGTCAGTCTTAGACCATTACATCCCAATGGCCACAACAATATATACAGTGAATATACATGGTCACAGAGACATTTTCCTGGACCAACATATTTTTTTTATCCTGGAACAACATTCCTGTCCAAATATTTTGTCTTAACCCTATCCCTACACCTAAACCTAACCATACCCATAACTTATCACTAAAATCATAGGGACATGATGAGTGAATTACACTGACGTAGAAGCACCTAACCCTGGTTTGTAAACTTAAACTTGACATAAACTGTAAACGTATCCCTCAAATCTGATTGGTTGATTAGAATGTTATTCCAGGATCAATAAAGATGTTGATCCAGGAACATGTTGTACTTGGAGAAATCATGTTCACCATATATACACTACGATTCAAAAGTACGAGTCTTCAGTGTCTCTTGATCCTTCAGAAATCATTCTAATATTCTGATTTGATTTCTTTCTTTTTTTTCAGGATTGTTTGATGAGTACAAAATCTTTTGTTTTATATAGGCTATATATTATATAAAAGATTGTGTATTCATCAAAGAATCCTGAATAAAATATATACAAACATATACATTTTCACTCTTTGTCTTTTCTTTCTCAAGAAAAGCATTGGAGAATCAAAGAACATATGCGCTGTGCTTTCAATTTCAATTGTATTTGTGCTTCATGCCATTTCTGCAATTCTGTTTAGCCTTTTTTTATGTTTTATTGATCACTCTCCAATTTACTTTATCTTTTGATCTGCCAGTCTGTTTCAAAATCTCATTTATATCTGCTGCACAGAGACATTGTGACTAACCTCATTAAACCTGCATTGTTGTACATGAATAGAAGAGAAATGTCACTATGACCAGTGACCTGCACTTATGACACCCTCAACTGATAGCCAGAAACCTTAATCCATTGTCTTTCATTTCCATACTCTGCCATTGCATTTCAGAGCGTGCGTGTGCACTTTTTTTTTTACCAGCCTTTCCACCACAGCTCACGTCAATCCACGATTCAGAGTTTAGTATTAGTTCAGCTCTCTAACCTTCAGCTTCACAAGCAGTAGAGCAGCTTTTCACAACAATGTTTTTTTCTGATATACCCTCACAGCAAGAAGTGCTCAGGTCATCTATACTTACTGTAAGCAGAAATGTGTTCCTTTTACTTGATATTGTTTAGAATTATCATTAATGATAATTAAAATGCCCATTATTGCAATCATTCTCTCAAATTAAAAACAGTGGGTATCACTGTGGGTGACAAACACACACAGCAAGTAGCTTCCTTTCAAACTGAAACAATTTGAGTAAATTGACGCTTTTGAGAAATATTGAATCAGTTATTTTATTAATGTGTTCAGTTTTATAATGGTCTGGTGTCAGACATTTGATGCAATGGGTAAAAGAGCTGTTATTTTGTTAAAGGAGCATTTCACCCATTTCAACATTAATCTTTATTGAAAGTGGGTCATATATGTAGTCGAAATGTAAAAGAAATTTAGAATTTGGTGCCCTCTTGACTGAGAAACGACAGAAAATAACTTCCCACTTCCACTAATCCAGAACAGCACAAACATCAGAGAAATCAGTCTTCCGTCTACAAGGCTAGCTGCCACCAGAGTTTGAAATTCATTTCACACAAAATTTCTAGTTAGTTGGCAAACTCATTAGTGAATTACTCCTCGTTTGTATTTCTTTCTATATGGTGAATTATTGCATGATACCGGGATGTTCAGTCAGAACATATGCAGTGCGACACAAGGATGGTTCACATCACAACACAAACGTCCGTGTGCTCGTCTGATTCAGAGATTTTTGGGTCGCTTCTTGTGACATCATGTCCTGTTTACATATCTTTGATCCGTATGGAAGTTCAAAACATAAAATAATTAGAGCACCATTTACTTGCCTCAAACAACTCTGTTGGCATTATTATTATTACATTGAATTTACTGCAACAGTTCAATAGGCCCTGTGTGAATTATATTATCAGAAAACTGAACACATTTAGCATTGCCTGGTTTTTATTGGTGCTTCATGGATAAAACAACAGAGCTGCACACTTAGGTTTATGGCTGCTATAAATTTGACCTCAGGCTGTCACAAGATGGCACTGTTTTTAACAATCCTGATGCTTCGAATCTTTTCCCGAAACAATATGTCTCATTTCGAAGGCTGCATCCTCAGGAGGTCGCATTTGTTGGCCTCATACATCATAAAGGATGTCTTATTTCAGAACAGTTTCCATTATAAAATTGACTTTTAATCATAGGGAAGCCGAAATTGTTGTAATTTCTTAATGACTTTGGAATGTAGTGGTCAGTTTACTGAATTGAAGCTGCCTCAATGGCGTATGCTGCCGACAAATGCGACCTCCGGAGGACACAGCCTTCAAAATGAGAGACAGCGAATGAGAGCTTCATAGCTTTAAGAGGCTTCAATACAAGAGATAAAAAGCAACTCAAACAAAACCAGGTGCGTCACAATCTGTAACCATGATAACTGATGAGTGACAGGAACACAGGAAACGTCTCAGGTTACGACTGTAACCCTTGTTCCCCGAGAAGGGAACGAGACACTGCATCATCGTTATGACACTTTGGGGAACGCCCCCAGCGTAGCACATCTGAAGCATGAATGAAATCTGTCCAATCCTGATTGGTGCTGCGTCATGACGTAGTAGATGACGGCATAACCGGAAGATACAAAGGCACGCTGGCATATACAAACACTAGCTCTTTCGCGATGAAGCTAGCGCTCTGAACGTGATAGGTGTGGCGACGAGACGCAGTGTCTCGTTCCCTTCTCGGGGAACAAGGGTTACAGTCGTAACCCGAGACGTTCCCCTTCGAGGGAACTCGAACTGCGTCATCGTTATGACACTTTGGGGAACGAAATACCCACTATGCCACACCGTAATCACGCCCGCCCTAGTGTGAAGCTGGAAGACCAGTCACACTTAGGACGCTAGCACTCTGGCGCCAGGCGTCACGGGGAGTTGCAGACTGTAAAAACGTATGAAGCTGTGCGGGGTGGCTCACCCGGCCGCCTCGCAGATCTCCTGAAGCGAGACGCCAAAAAGGAGGGCCACCGAGGAGGCCATGCTCCTGGTGGAATGTGCCCTCACGGCCATAGGTGAAGGCAAATTGCGCACCTGATAAGCCGTGGCTATAGCCTGGACAATCCAATTGCTGATTGTCTGTTTAGATGCAGGCAGCCCTTTCTTGGGTGAACCAAAGCACACCAACAACTGGTCTGACTTCCTCCACTGAGAAGACTTCTCCTAAGTAAACCCTTAGGGCTCTGACTGGGCAGAGCAGGTGAAGTCTCCCCTCTTCCGCCATCCCATGAGGTGGAGGATGGAAGGCCTGAAGAACCACTGACCGTGCCGCACTAGATGGCACCTTGGGCACATAGCCCGGTCTAGGATGTAAGATGGCCTTAACTCCGCCAGGGGCAAACTCCAGGCAAGTTGGCGATATAGCCAAGGCCTGGAGATCCCCCACTCTCCTCAGAGAAGTGATGGCAAGGAGAAAGGCCACCTTGAAGGTCAGGTTCTTTGCCTCAGCCGACTCCAGTGGTTCAAAGGGGGCCTCAGCCAACCCTTCAAGAACCACCGCCAGGTCCCAAGTTGGGACTCTGGAGCGAGCCGCAGGCCTAATCCTCGAGCCCCACGGAGGAAACGTACAACCATATGGTGCCTTCCCAAAGGCCCAGCACCTATGGCGCCAAGGAGCCCTGGAGCTAAGTAGGGTCTCGACAACACCTGCTGACAGACCAGCCTCTAGGTACCGAGCCACCTCAGGGGCCAGACCCAGAGGTTCCACAGCTCTGGCCGGGGGTGAAATATTGTGCCCCCTGCCTGAGACAGCAGATCTCTCCTCAGAGGGACCTACCACGGGAGGCCGTCTAGCAGTGCTACAATGTCCGAGAACCATATCCGGGTCGGCCAGCGGGGTGCTACTAAAAGTAGGCTGATCCCTTCCCGGCGGACCCGCTCCAAGACTGCCGGGAGCAGAGCGATCGGGGGAAATGTGTACAGACACAGCCTCGGCCACGTCTGTGTCATAGCGTCCAGCCCCAACGGAGCTGGATACCTGAGAGAGAACCACAGTGGACAGTGGGACGTCTCCTCGAGACGCGAACAGATCCACTTCCACTGGGCCGAATCTCACGCACATGGCCTCCACCACCTCGGGGTGGAGTCGCCACTCCCCGGGCCTCAGCCCCTGCCTCGACAGGACGTCTGCTCCCTGATTTTGGTCCCCGGGGACATACATCGCTCTGAGAGACGACAGTTTCCCCTGGGACCACAGAAGGATCTGGTGTGCCAGTCTGCATAGAGGGCGCGACCTCAGACCTCCCTGGTGATTCAGATACGCGACTACGGACATGTTTTCCGAGCGTATCAGGACATGGTGGCCGCGGAGGTCCGGGAAAAAACTCCTCAGAGCTTTGTAGACCGCCAGCATTTCCAGGCAATTGATGTGCCAGGAAGAATGCCGGGTCTCCCACAGACCTCTCGCAAAGCGGCCGTCCATGACCGCGCCCCAACCAGTGAGGGAGGCATCTGTTGAAATGGCTTTGCGGCAACATGATGCTCCCAGCACCGGTCCCTGGGACAGGAACCAAGGTTTCCTCCATATGACGAGGGAACGAAGGCATCTGCGCGTTACCCTGATCATACGGAACGGATTTCCCCTCGGGGAAAATCCCTTGGTTCTCAACCACCACTGTAGAGGTCTCATGTGTAGCAGGCCAAAAGGTATAACACTGGACGCTGCTGCCATGAGCCCCAGCAGTCTCTGAAACTGCTTCACAGTGAGGTTGTGGCCTAGCTTCGCTCTGGAGACCATCGCCCGTATGGACTCCACGCGTGCGGGAGACATTAGTGCCCGCATCGTCGTGGAGTCCCATACAACTCCCAGGAAAGTAGTCCTCTGGGAGGGCGTCAATACACTCTTCTTTGTGTTGAGTCTCAGCCCCAGGCACCTGATGTGGGCCAGAACGACATCTCGATGCCGAACCGCCATCTCGCACGAACTGGCCAATATTAGCCAGTCGTCGATGTAATTGAGTACACGGATGCCCTGGAGTCTCAGCGGAGCCAGAGCTGCATCCATGCATTTGGTGAAGGTGCGAGGGGAGAGAGCTAGGCCGAAGGGAAGAACCCGATATTGGTACGCTTCGCCCCCGAAAGCGAACCTCAGGAACCTCTTGTGACATGGAAGAATGGAAATATGGAAGTATGCGTCCTTCAGATCTATCGTGACGAACCAGTCCTCGAACTGGATCTGACTCACGATGGCTGGAATTGTGAGCATTTTGAACCTGAATCTCCTCAGAGACCGATTCAAGTGCCTGAGATCTATTAATGGATGCAACCCCCTATCCTTCTTGGGAACTATGAAGTACCGGCTGTAGAACCCGGACTCCCTGTCTGGCAGAGGAACACGTTCTATGGCCTCCTTGACCAACAGGGATTGAACTTCCTGTTCCATAACCCGAACCTGCTATGGGCCGACCACAGTCCAGACCACCCCGTTGAACTTCGGGGGAGGGGAGCTGAACTGCAGCCTGTAACCCAGCTCTACAGTACGCAGGGCCCACGCAGATATATTCGGAAGGCATGACCATGCGCCGAGATAATCTACTAAGGGAACCAGCCTCTCGAGGCTGGCCTCGAGTGTTATTCGAGACTCGTTCCCGACCCCCTGAAGCGGCTGGCCGGCAGGGAGCGGTCGACAATGGTTTTCGGTGGGCGGACGCGTTCGCTGCCCAGCCGCAGGTCTTAGTAGAGGCGGCTGGAGCGGCGTGCGCACGCGGGAAATCAGTGTGGCCCGAAGCGCACTGGACGGCGGGAACACAGCACTGATTTCCCGAGAGCTCCGGGATGGAGGCGACCTCGATCGCTCCACCCCGGGGGGGACAGCTCTGAGCGGTGCGGCAACTAGGACCGCTTAGAGGAAGCCTTCTTTGCCTGAAGGACGGTTCTCAAATCGACCTTAGGCTCAGAAGGCTTGCCGCGAGAGCGCCGTCTCCTTTGCCAAGCTCCCTCGGGAGGGGCGCGGGAGGCGACACTCTCCTTTTGCACGTACCGGTGCGAGGAGCTGGCAGGCGGCCGAGGCTGCCCTTTAGAGGCAGCCTTCCTCGAGGAGCCAGAACGGCGAGGAAGGTATTGCTGGAAGGCCGCCGACTGTTTTTTCACCTCCTGAAACCTCCCGACTACGGTGTCAACCGCGCCGCTGAAGAGGCCAGAAGGTGAAATCGGGGAGTCTAGGAGAAAATGTTTTTTCTCTCTCCTTCATCCCCGACAAATTAAGCCATAAATGTCTCTCCACACACACCAAGCCAGCCATGGAGCGGCCGATGGCACGGGCCGTCTCCTTGGTGATGCGGAGAGACAGGTCGGTGGCCTTCCTTAACTTCGTGATGTCACTCGGAGAAGGACCCTCACCCTCATCGAGCTCCTTGAGGAGGTCGGCCTGGTAGGCCTGCAACACGCCCATAGTGTGCAGGCAGCTACCAGCCCCCCCAGCCGCCATGCAAGCCCTGCCCACCAACGCGGATGTATCGCGGCAAGGCTTAGTGGGCAGCACCGGGGCCTTAAGGGACGAAGCGGCCTCGGGAGAAAGATAACTCGCGAGAGCCTCCTCTACCCGAGGCAACGTCCCATAACCACACTCAGCCGCCCCCAGCACATTCGAAAAATCAAGCACTGGGGGGTTTGAAAGCCTGGCTAAATACGGTTTCGCCCATGACTTGCATAACTCGTTATGCAAGTCAGGAAAAAACGGAAGACCCCGGCGTGGAGGCTGAGACCTGCGCTTGAAAAATCGTTCATCCAGCCTGCTTGGTGGCTGGATTTTTAATTCCTCCTGTGGCCAATCAATTTTTAGTTTAGCCACAGCGCGGGTCAAAACCTCCACCAGCTCCTCTTGAGCAGGTGCGTGAAGTTCCACCTCACCCACCTCGATGCTAGAATTATCTGACTCCTCAGAGCCAGACAAATGCAGCATCGTGTCCTCCACCTCGCGGGAAGAAGCCGCATCGCGGGCTTCCACACGAGGCGGGAGAACATCTGAATCCTCAGACGAGGACTTGGAAGATGCCCTAGCAGTCCCATGTCCCCCTGAGAGATCCATTTGTGAGCCCCACGATCTGCGACGGCGCGTTGCCTCGACAACGGCGGGCCCAGAACCACGGGGCTCGCGAGCCTGGCCGTGCTCGTCAAACACAGCCAACCGTGAGCGCAAAACCTTGAGCGGCAGCTTATCACACTCGCTACAAGCGGCTCCCTCGAGAGCCGCTCTAGCGTGCTGCACATCGAGGCAATGAACACACAGCTGGTGTGTATCCGCGCCCGTTATATAGCGCGGGCACGGATGCACACACAATCTAAACTGCTCGCTTGCCATTCAGACTGCTTGAGAACTGAATAAAGACAGACAACAATAAATAGGACTGACAATTCACACAGAGCGCTTTAGCTGAAGAGCGAAAAAGCTAGTATTTGTATATGCCAGCGTGCCTTTGTATCTTCCGGTTATGCAGTTATCTACTACGTCATGACGCAGCACCAATCAGGATTGGACAGATTTCATTCATGCTTCAGATGTGCTACGCTGGGGGCGTTCCCCAAAGTGTAATAACGATGACGCAGTTCGAGTTCCCTCGAAGGGGAACTGAAGGCAACAAATGAAAACAAGGAAGGTAATAATTAGTTACATTTACTTTTCACTTTTCTCTGCACTCAAAGCGCTAAACATATGGAAGGGTGAATCTCCTCAACCACCACCAATGTGCAGCATCCACATGATGCGATGGCAGCCATATTGCGCCAGAACGCCCACCACACACCAGCTTATTGGTGGAGAGGAGACAAAGTGATAAAGCCAATCAGTATATGAGGATGATTAGGAGGCCGTGATGATGGACAGAGGCCAATGGGCAAATTTTGGGGATTTTTAATGATAACACAGAGCCAGGTTTAACAAATCATCCGAAGGACGGTGCTTGTTACAGTAGAGTAGAGTGTCCCCGTCACTATCCACCTTATTCCTACGCCCCATGACGCTTTGCGCGAATTATGGGTGTAACTTCCGTTAAGCTGTAAACAATCAGTGAAAGGCTCGCTCTATGAACGCAATACGTTAAAAAAGTGTCACAATTAATCGACTCGCCCTTCAACCATCAAACATTAAAATGAAATTGAAAAGTTTAAAAGAATCAACAAGGTACTTTCAACAGACCAAAAATAGCCCCAAAAGCACGAGTCTTTGGTTAAATATCACTGTGGTAGGCAAATATATCTGTATTGTATAACAAGCCTTAATCAAAAATGTTCATTAACTTCAGCATTACGTGACACAATTTCAAAGTGATTTCCGTCATTTTGACCGATTATAAATTGCATTTAGGCCTACCTGTGAAAAACCTGGAAAGAGACGTGAGGATTTGAGGAGAATAACGAGAGATTCTTCGTGCATTCCAGTGAATTATTAATGAAATATCGTAAATTAAATTCAGGAGAACAGACCATAAATGTGCCGTATATGTTGTCCTTTTTCATACTTTTACAGCGGATTGCAAAGGAAAAAATAAAAATCATCATGAGGAAAAGAAAGCAGCAACTGAAAAGAGCTCTCGCCATAGATATTCTTGTTATAACATGTCACGTTAAAATACCAAGTATAACGTTATTCTCATGATGTCTGAAAATAAATCATGAAGGAAAATTGACAGCTCATCCAGTCAAACGGATGGATCAACTTTATTTGTAGGGCAACCTTATGATTTGAAATGATTAGTTTCAGCCTTTTTGAATGGAAGTTCCCCAAACCGGAATAGGGCTGTCGCGGTGAAGGAATTTCCCTTGCGGTAATTTTGAGTGGCTCAATAGCGCGATATGCGGTATTACCGCCATTTATTTATTTATATTTATTTGTTGCTATAAATAAATAAATGGCGGTAATACCGCATATCGCGCTATTGAGCGATATGCGGTATTACCGCCATTTATTTATTTATATTTATTTGTTGCTATAAATACGTGTTATGATGTGGTCAGTATACACAAAAACAATGTAACCAATGTAACCGAAACTAAACAGCGCCTCTGCACATTGAAAGACTGTCACTCAGCGCGCAGTTACATTGTTATGCCAACGGACTTTTGAGTCATATACTGAGTGAGTCATTAAACCGTTCATTCAACGAAAACGTTCCAAAAAGCTGATTCCTTAAATGATAGATGTAATGAAACAAGGCATTAATTATTTAATTATTTTAACTTTGAGCTCCACTTTTCAAGGCTCAGCTGGCCAGCAATGCTTCACTTTTGGGCAAAGCTGAAGCAATGCTTCACTTAATAGAGACCAATGCGTGACGCTGCTCACTAACATCTCTTCCAGCAGCAACCTAGTTTTCCTAGGAGGTCTCCTATCCTGGTACTGACCAGACTCAGCTTAGATTAGCTTATCTTCAGTGTGCAACCAGTCTTGGGCTACAGGGTGATATAGCTGCTGGTAAACTAGTAAACTAATCGTTAACTAGAACACAGGCAAAACAGTGACAAAGAAAGCCATGACTAAAAATGAAACAGAAGACAATGAAACTGAACATAATCCTGACACACATACTATTTTGATATCTTTCCTTAAAATTAAGTGATTAATTGCCAGAAAGAATCACAATAATAATTGGTAACTTTTATTTTATTTTATTTTACTTAACTTTATATATTTTATTTTTATTTTATTTCATTATTTCATTTTATTTTATTTATTTATTTTATTTTACCGTATTTTCCGCACTATACGGCGCACCGGATTATAAGCCGCACCTTCAATGAATGAGCTATTTTAGAACATTTTTCATATATAGGGCGCACCGGATTATAAGGCGCATAAGATACTGCAGTCAAACGTTTACATGTATGCGTTAACAAAACAGTCAGATAAAGTCAAACTTTATTAAACGTTCTGACAACTCCGTTCACTCCCATGGTAACGTTGTTCAAACGTTAAAGGAAAACTCCGTTCAATTTTAACATTGAGCTCATTTTTTTTAAATTTGGAGTGCTGTCAGTACAGATAACAACGACAAAAACCGGTGTTGCCTACACGTGTTATCCTCTTTTTAAAATTTGCACCCTGTTGACTTAAACGGGACAAGTTTTAAAACTGCTTTTAGCCTCTTAACAACCTTGATGTGTCATTACAAGTGCACAGCCATGTGAGTGAAAACGGTGAATCTGACTGCAGTAAATTTGAAAGATATGAATATGATGTTTATTCAGCAAGCTCACATACCCGTATTTTCTTCCTGTTTTCGGTCGAAGTCCACAGTAGGTGATTGTCGAGTGCGCGCGCGATCATTGGTAACTAAGCAACAGTGGAGACTCAGACTGTCAGCTGCCAGCCGATGACGGTGTTGTGTGGTGTTCTGAGAATATCAGCTCAAATGGATAGTTCGTCCGAATCAGATGTTGAACACACGGAGGAGGTGCGCGCGCGAACTCGACAATCAACTACTGTGGACTTCGGCCGAAAACAGGAAGTAAATACGGGTATGTGAGCTGGCTGAATAAAGAGATTATTCCTGCCTCCGTGAAAGCTCGGATCACAGTTGAGACTGATATATCAGCCCAGGCATCCACGATCCATTGGCAGATAGTGGCGTAAGTCACCCGGCGCTGTCTCCCCGTCTTGGTGAACGTGTGTTCACCATCCATATATAAGGCGCTCCGGATTATAAGGCGCACTGTCGTTTTTTGAGAAAATTAAAGGCTTTTAAGTGCGCCTTATAGTGCGGAAAATACGGTACAAATATCATTTTAAGTCATTAGTCATAACTTCTGTTTTATAGTTTTAACCAAACAAAATCGAAATCTTTCCAGCTCTGGCTGGGAATCACAGTGTCCCCACGAAGATTCCGAAACCTTCAGTCCCTCCTTACAAGACGTGTGTGTGTCTGTCTGTCTGTCTGTCTGTCTGTCTGTCTGTCTGTCTGTCGGTCCCCTATCACATCACAACACGTTGCGCCCCAGACTAGCCATACCAGGCATTAAGCTGTGGATTAATTTTTGTGGTAGATATGAGGTCTTGAGAAAATCAGCTTTCCTCCTGAGTGTGGCGGTGTGTGTGTGTTTGTGTTTTTATGTGAAGGCGGACTGCATCTCCTCTGCAGAGGTCTGAGTGAAGACTCGCTCACTCACTTGCTTATGTATACCAACACAAAGACACACACTTACACAGTATTACAAGCAGCCATTCATGACTGCTGCTGCACACATGTGGATTAGAATGTTAACATTAGTGGGATGTTGCAAGGCTTTATCCACAGACCTCTGTGACTTACTGTGGAATCCAGACCTCTCCTTCCTCTCAGATTGCTGGCTCTGCTATTTGCTGTGGCCAGTGCGGCCCACAGTAGTTCATCCAGCATCCCACTTCTCCTCCAAGCCCTGAGGGCATGTCATATTTTCTGCAGTCACTGGCTCAAACCAAACCCACCTGTCAGGGATCAAACACACCTCTTTATATCTATTTCACTCTGCCAGGCTATCAGCATTACTGACTACATGTGACCAACGCGTGCCTAGAACGTTTAGAGCGGCGGACAGAAATCTCTCTCTTTCTGTCAGCTTTTTTTTTTTCAGCGAAAGTATAATATATATTTTCTGTCTGAATATAAGAATTTTTTTCTCTCTCTCTTAATTGCTTCACTGGAATGTGTCATGTCTTTAATGTTGAAGTTTGACCAATCCATGGCCATATATTAATATATTAACACATTCATATTTTTATGGCTATGATGACCAAGCAGTTGGCCGAACAAATAAAGGCACAAATTTTAAAGCAAACCGCTGTGATTACTAGGTGAACATTCTCACCAAATATTTATATAATTTTATATATATATTTGTATATTTCACATAGAATTATATAAATTAAATTAAATGTATATTTAATTGAAAATCATAAATTTAACAATTCTAAAACAACCCTTGCAAACTGGATTTAGGATAGAGAAATTGATATTAATCAATATTCATGTACACTTTGAACAGTATTCAAGGGGTTTTATTTATTTGAAATAAAACCCCTTTTATTTATTTTATTTATTATTCTGAAGTAAAAGTAATAAACAACTCAAATCTGAGCGTATGAAGCAGGGATTTGGTTTCTCTAGCGACTCAAGTTTTATTCATTTAGTGATTTGTCATTTGGCGAAAATGCTTATGAAAAATCAAAGCTGGGGAAATGCATACACAAAATCAATACAGAAAGTAATATTCTTCATATTTTACATAATACACTCTGAGTACTAGGAGACATTTCTCATTACATGTCAGTCTCTGAGGAGAGTTAAGAGGGATAGTTGGATCAGTAGGATGCAAATCCTGAGCTCTCTTCGTGGGATATTAGAGTTCCGTTTTAAGTGACAAATGCCTTTACTTCCAGTGTTTTTATTTCACACTATGCTACCAATAAAATACAACTCTCACCGGCTCACATTTTATTCTGACCTGCATATCTGTACTCTCCCATACTCACTCTCTTTGACTCACAGGAAAGCCAGCAGAGATATTTGCTGAAAAACATTACTCATGAATGTGACACCAAACCCTCAAACATTTTAGTGGGGTTTATAAATTCCATCCATTCTGCAGACCCAGGGCTTTTTGACACATATTGCAAACCACAACAGAGATTTGTTGCCTTCCATTCGATGTGTATACTGTCACAAACAGTTCTGTTTAACTCTGTCTGGTGTAAGCAGGCCGTCGTAAGTCCCCTGTATGCTGTTTATCATCTTCTTCAATTCTTTGTGAAAAGTCCCCCTACAGTACATAACATCTGCCTAAAGCAGTTAACAAGCCAAAGTTAAGCTGACGTCTCTCTCGTCGCGTACACAAGCCTCTCGCGTGGGCTAAGACTCCTCCGTCAGTGCCGTGTTGCTAGAGGGGTAACGTCTCCTCCGCCAATTTGCTAAGTTTACTTCTGAAGGAGAAGGCTGAGACATTTTTATGAGGGTGAAAAAGAAGCATAGGAGGGGAAGACAAAATGCATCCGTTCAGTCTCCAGGCACGCTTTTTGCTCTCTGTGAGACATCGGCACTGAAAGAGAGATGCGGAAGACTTTGCGACGAGACGGGTACGTAATGAGCCTCTCCTGCAAGCCTCCCTCGACCGTGGAACAGAATCCTTCTGGCTTTCGAAATCCCCCATCCTTTTATTTTAATACTTTATTACCTTTTGCCTCGACTGCCGGCTGAGCAACCTAGCCTGGCGTATTCACATGTGTGAAGCGTACGCAGCTAAGAAGCCTTAATATAGATCTTACCGCCTGTTACAAGATGAAAGCGGGCCCTCTATGTGGATCACAGCTCATTTGTGCAATGACTGATCCACTGAGAAGTCAGAGCTTTCTTCCCCGACTTCTTTCTGATTGATTGAGAGAAGAAGAAAGAGTAGTAAACCCAACGTATTGGAGTTAATGGAAGCGCAAAGAATGATCCAGCTTGCTACCTTGTGACATACGTTAGCTGCTGGGTTAAATTACATTATAACCCCAGCCTGTGAATCTATTGCGACCTATACGGAACTCCCAGCTAAAGTTGAATCCTTGTCCTCACATCGCCCCCTTCTGGCTAGGATGAGAAGACTCTCAGGCTGGCAGGCGAGGATAACACCACAATCATATTTCCATAAATTACAGACCTTATTGGCCCTTTATTCATTAGAGATGGCTTTCTATAATGGGGTCACATTGTCCCCTATCTTCAGCCTTTCTCTAAGGAGGAAATGAATAATGTATTTATGGTGCACATATGGTTTAGTAGTGATTCACGGTCTTGCCTTCCACACATATGCCCTTGCTTGGCGTGTATGACACCTTGAACTCACAAAAATGTGCAAATGTATGAAGTTTTCTGTCCAGGTATAATGGGATTCCTGGAAAGTATGATAGATGACATTGGACTCGATCCTTTCTCCGTCTTACCGCCTCTGTCTCTTTCTGTGTCTCTTTCGCTTTATGCATATTCTGACCTTGACTTCAAGGAAGTACATTGGAAATCATTTCCCACTAAAATCTCTTCTAACTCCCCCACAGTTTCGTGAGTCTTTAACCATTTAATACGCAGCCGCACAATAGGATTCAGAGAGCGATGATTATGCCGGAACTCGCTCAACTCCCACCCCCCATTCAAGCAAGATTGGACATTACCAAATGGTGGTCTTTTCTACTGAGAATAGAAATCTTCCTGCTGAATTTGCCAGGGAAGGGAGTAAATAGTGGATTTATATTTATGGAAATCACAGGGACAGCAGGGATGATGAGAGAGAGAGAAAGAGGAAAAGCTGATGAGCTCCTCAGTCTGTGTCCTCCTTGCTCCACAAAGACATTTAAGCTTCATAAATGTTGTATTTGGGGAGAACTTAATTGGATTTATGTTGCTCAGGCCTTGAATGCAAATTGTGATTGGCATCTGCGAGGCTGGCATTTTTTGTCCATCATTGAAAGAGAAAGGGGGGCTTAGAGAAGTGGTGTCCAGAATAAAGCTAATGCAAAAATGATGTCCTGTTTTCATTTTCTGTCAGAAATGCTTTGAATTAGGAATGGGTCATGAAGGTTGACTAGATTTTTAATTAAACTCTTTTTTTTTTGCGTGTTTTTAGCATTAGATATTTTCAACGGTCGTGTTATAATTAGTGTTGACAGCATTGTGTGTTACCATTTTTACACGAACCCCATTTAAATCACTATAGTGCACCAGCAAAGTTCAGACACTTGCAGGAAGCCGGAATCAAGATCCAAAGAAAGGTTTTTTTTTTAATAAATACTGGAATTCGTAGGAGAAAGCACTACACAACAACTAAACACGACTAATACCAGAACCAAGACTAACTCAATCTGAGGGCTTATATACACAGCAAATAGAGGGAGAAACTAACTAGATAATTAACACAACACATGAACTGAGGAACCTTATTAATTAGTGTCCACACATGGAGAGAACGGAGGAGAACTGAACTAATTAACAGACTTGAAGGTTAACAAAGAAACGCAAACCTGAACAGAACAAAGAAACAGTTCAAAAAACAAACTCATAATGTGCCAGATGTCATATGGATGTCAAATGACATGGATGTTTTAGGCCACTGCATCACATCCTGCATTGTTTTTGGAATGCAACGT
Organism: Rhinichthys klamathensis goyatoka; assembly: GCF_029890125.1. Classification (NCBI taxonomy): domain Eukaryota; kingdom Metazoa; phylum Chordata; class Actinopteri; order Cypriniformes; family Leuciscidae; genus Rhinichthys; species Rhinichthys klamathensis. The sequence continues at coordinate 2,497,136 of NW_026606840.1, forward strand.
CTAGAGATTTTTTTTTTTAAATGAGAAAGTTAAAAATAGCCCAAATATTAAAAATGTATCTTGAGAGCATAAAAAAGTGTAATGTAATGTATTTATTACATTTCCAGTTAGGGCAGGACTTTGGGGGCACCACAAATGACCTCAACTAGAACATCATTATGTAATAGCGCAAAAATAAAAAAAATAGAAATTCTTAAATTTAATCAATAAATTTAATCAGAATAAAAAGACACTGTATGGCTATTACCAATCAAATTAAATCAGTAAACTAAATCAAGCATTGGATTTACACATACTGTTTACAACTCAGATGTGGCATGAATGGATTTACACTATCGTAATTATTATAATTACAACTATAATTATATAAATTCATGTTTAAATATAACATTTAAATATTAAATTAAGACTGCATTTATGAATGGGTAGACTAATTGAATCATGTACTCATCTGATTTGTTAAAATACGTAGATTTCTTTGACTAACAAAACACTGTTACTCAGAGACGCAGCGGTTCTGCTGTTAATTTTATTTTATTTGATGGAGCAAAAACAGAATGTGTTGTGTATAAGTAACTCAATGACTTTGTTTATTGAACTGTTGTATAAAATCACAATCATGCAAATGTTCTGACAAACAACACTCTTGATTGAGTGATAATTCCTATATCATATTTTGTTATCATTTTTATGACATTTCTGTCCCACCACTAGTGTGATGGCATTAAGACAGGAGAGAGCGTTCCAAACTCTTCAGATCGCATAACTTAAAATGATCATTCTCCATACATATGAAAATTTATCAATATCTTTCTAAATGTGTGCTCTTTTGGTCTAAAAGCCTTAATGGAGCAGTTTAAAGTAGCCATGCGTTCACAAATAAATCAGAGCAGATTTAATGTGTGTCCTTCTTCTATGTGAAATAATGATAAATACCAGTTTATGCCGTTTGATTATGGCCTCGAAGCTCACAGTTGGAGGCCATTAGCCATGGCTGGCCGTTTATAGCCCTCACTTGCATGAAAATGTGGTAAATCATTTCTGGCGGTCATAAATAAACAAATCAAACAAATGGGCGGGGCCCATGGGCTGCAGCAGTCAAACCCAATGGTAATTCCGGCATAGTTGAAGATATGTTTTTCAAAGAATTTTATTTTGCCCACCAAGGCTGCATTTTATTTGATCAAAAATACAGTAAAACATTAATACTGAGAAGTAGTATTACAATTTAAAATAACTGTTTTCTTTTTTAATGTATTTTAAAATATTATTTATTGATTGGCAGGGATTCATTGGCAACAATTTGTCAGTCATTCAGTCAACCAACTCATCATTTGGTAAATACATTTGGTGTCATGAAATAACAATGAAAAATACTTATAAATCATTTAATAATATTGGTTCATTTCTACATGTATTACGTAATACATTTCAACAATTAAGGTTGTGTAAATGAAAATGAATTAATGTATTATAAATTAACATGAATTAGCAGTGAACAAGTAGTATATTAAGAATTAACTAATCTAATTGATTGATTAACCTAGGTTTTTAAATACTGTAAACATTGTTGCTCATTGTTAGTGAGACTGAATCCTCAGGGATTCCCAAAGTGTGGTGCGCGCACCCACCAGGGGGTGCGCGAGAGGAAAAATGTAATGGCGGTCTGTTTTGTAAGTGGGATTTTTCCATACAATAAAATAAAAACCATGAACAGTAAACATCTCCTTTGTAATCGCTTTTATTTTAAATAAAAAAAAACTATAATTTATTAGTTTTTGATAGAAACGTTGAAAACAGCTGCTGTCTTGCACTGCTCTGCACTGCCGCCGCTAACGTGACAAATGCGCTTTCGCGCGTTTGCTGTAATATATCACAACCATTGATTGTTTTCAACCACATAATGTTTATTTTAGGTTTCAGACATTTAAATACACATAAGTACTAGCAAAACAATGATTTTGATTTAGCTGATTTCTATGGAAGCGGCTATATTAATCCTTTTCATTATAATAAGACGACACGTTTTATTCATATCAGATAAACATTGTATACGTAGCTTCACATTTTACCCTATTCTTCTCCCAGTTCACCGGCCTCCTACTTTCATGTATTTCGTGAGAAGTGGAGGAATTGACGTCACGTGTTGTAAATCCAACAGATCCGATTCTCTGAACTGTGGCACAAACTAACGATCGTTATGAAGGTGTTTGAACAATAAAACACGTCCACTTGCACATATTTGACAATCGGAATATCAGTGTTTCATGCTATAGCTAATACATTTGTGAATATTTTTGATAAAAAAGGACATAAAAGCAGATCATTCATTCAGCGCTGTGTTGTGGTTGCGCTGTGTCACGTGACAAGGAATGACGCGTCACCATGGAAACATTAAAGTGACAAGTTCTAAATAACGGTCGCCTTAAAAAACTCACGCTGGGGGGTCAGTTAAAATATTTTAAATTTACGTGTGAAAGGGTTAAAAGTGGAAGCTTGTGCGTAGCTTTGTTGCATTATATTGAAACTTTGTTGATGTTGTTATTGTCATGCATGTTCTGGTTATTAGCGCATGATTAAACATGAGTCTTTATAGGGCGATAAAACAAAGCTTTGTTGCATTTTTTTTTTAAGTGGGGATTGGGGGTGCGCCAACCCGGTTGGGACATAGAAGGGGGTGCGCAGGAAAAAAAGTTTGGGAACCGCTGCTCTATATTAACAAATTGAAGCTTATTGTAAAATGTTCCCACAATTGTGTTGTTTTGCACATCCTTTGTCATGAGAGACGAGGATCGATGCCGGCTGCACTTAGGGGCCTGCTCTGAAGGGCTGTCCAACCAGCCTGAACACATTTATTTATATTAGGAAGAGCACAAAGCATAGAGATCCTTTAACTTAGAGCCCATCCGCAGAGGACAGACACATGGAGCCACACTGACTGACAGCACATTTAACTAGAATACAATGCACAAACTCCTTCGTCTCTTCCTCTCTCAGAATAATTAACTCAAGAAAGCAAACGTCACTGTAGCACTATTTGTAAATACCCCCCTCTCTCTCCTGAGATCTGTTTCCAGAGTTTACAGTATTTAATTGAGGAATAATGAAAATTAATCTAAAATGTGCCAAGTCACAAAACATAACAAAATCACCTGCACCAGTTAGCCCTTAGTGTTGCTTTATATTACCCTCAGTGGAATAAGCAGACCACCAAGAGGGCTTGTCAACACAGGGCACGCATGTCCTCAGGGAGCCATTCTGTGTGTGTGTGTGTGTGTGTGTGTGTGTGTGTGTGTGTGTGTGTGTGTGTGTGTGTGTGTGTGTGTGCGTGCGCACGTGTTTGTGCGTGTTCGTGCGTGTGTTCGTGTGTGTGCGTGTGTGTGTGTGTGTGTGTGTGTGTGTGTGTGTGTGTGTGTGTGTGTGTGTGTGTGTGTGTGTGTGTGTGTGTGTGTGTGTGTGTGTGTGTGTGTGTGTGTGTGTGTGTGTGTGTGTGTGTGTGTGTGTGTGTGTGTGTGTGCGTGTGTGGCATGTGCTTGTGAATTTAGGTCAGTATGCTGAATGGTAATAGAAATGAGAGCAGTATTGAAGTGGCCAGTGTGCTGTGTGTGAGAAGGTGATGAATGCTAATGAGTGTGAAACAGGGCTGAGAGGTCGAGACCCCACTGAGTCCCTCAAGACCTGAGAAAGCTGCCCCAGAGTGTCCTACATACACACGGAAAGAAGTGTGTGTGTGTGTGTGTGTGTGTGTGTGTGTGTGTGTGTGTTTAGCACCTACTGTTTGGAGAGATGTAGAGTGACAGCAATTTCCAACCCTTGCTCAAAGCATTCTGTAATCATTCCACTCTGACTCCACTCTGAGTTTTCCGTTTCTCGCTCACTGTTTTTAATGTCATATCTGGGCGCAATATGTATCAGTTGACATTATTTGATTCCTAGATTTGTATGATTTTATGAAAAAAAAATTATATAATATTTGAATAGGCTACACATCTGAGAGAAGAGAGTGATTCATTTTCTTGTCTTTACACTATTTCCTAACATAATAAAGCATTAAGCAGATTCAAGATTTATATTTTTCACATGTAAAATTAAATTGTAAAAGTATATTTAAAGTAATTGAGCGTCAGCGTCAGTTCTGGCAGGCCAGGTAGTCAAGCCGCTGCTTATGCTATTTGCTATCAACACTGTCCGTCAGCTGATCTGCTCCAGCTGAGCCGCATTAGCTGGTTAACTCCCCTCGCTGTTCAATGGCCAAAGCTCAAACAAGGCGCCCTATTTAAAGCTCATTCACCCTGCTCATACATGCTTGCTGCTCGCTTCTGCTGGCTCGCTTCTGCTGCAAATATTGACACAGGACTCGACGTGATTCATTCTCCATTCATCTCTGAAAATCTTCACGAAGCTAAGTTCCTTTTTTCATTGCTAAAAGCTATCAGTGTGTTGGCAACATGCTTCTTGTTAATGCTATCAGTGTGTTGGCAATATGCTTCTTGTTAATGCTATCCGTGTGGCATTTGGGCTATCTAACTAGTCGTTTTCATAAAAATGCTTATGCGATCATATTGGCTACGTGCGTTATCTGTTGTCATTGGCAACTGATCGCGTTGCTCACGCTGGCTTTTACCACTATGCAGCGCAGATTCAAACAGCTTGCTGTGATAGGAATTAACTTCTGCGGACTGCCTCCGGACCGTATACAGCTACGCATTGTGCAACAACTACGGCGGCGACACTCGCTCCGGTTTATGGGGCGGTGGTTTCTGCTGCTTACGAACGATACCTCCATCCTGATGTTCGGGATATTCTTGACGACCAGAAGCCATGAGCTCAAGTCTCTGATTTGTTTCGTTAATAAAACACATTTGATCATTATTTTGCTCGCGCTCTGCTCAGTTAACGCCCCTGAATGCGCTATCAGCTGTTAATTTATTCATCTAGCTCGTTCTCAGAGGTGGATTAGTAGTCATCTATCCATAGAGCTTACACTGTAGACTGTCAAACAGTTTAAATACAGATAATCTAGGTAACAGCATGTTTTAGCTATTGCGGTCTTGATTAGTCATTTCAGTAATTAATTAATATTTTACTATTATAAATCGCTAAATTAGGGCGGCTCAGTCGACACCGTTCGAGACACTCAATTTTGTTTTGGGGGGAATAGCTCATGTGGTTAAATAATCATCCTCTGTATCACAGAGGATTGCCAGGTGTGGTTTTGTTTGGGGGGATATTCTAGCTCTCACAGTCTAAAACTGTGTGAGCGTTCCCTAATGCTGCTGCTGCTGTCCTCTCTGCTATTTCATGGTGCTCATGAAAGGTCAGAGGACTCCCTGAACAGAGCCATACCGCCAAATTTCAATTCAGGAACATCAACCTGTTTGCAATCTATTCAAATAATTCTTAATTATTTTGTCTGTGTTCTTGACTTTATGGACCTGACAGAATATATATTATATGTGTAATGTAAAATTAAAAGTTAACAAATAATAAAAAAAAGCATTCTATTCCATTCAATGAAAGTCAATGGTAACTAAACGTTTCTTTTTTTTCACCAACATTCTTCAAAATATCTTCTTTTGTGTTCTGCAGAAGAAAATAAGTCATACAGGTTTGGAACGACATAAGAGTGAGTAAATAATGACAGAATGTTAAAGTGCCCATATTATGCTTTTTTTTCTGAATATTACCTTTCATGCAGTGTTGTAATAGATGTTTGTGAATGTTAAAGGTTTGCAAAGTTTTGAAGATCAAAGTGCAAGATAAATAAGGTTATTGTCTCCTAAAAGAGATAATCGATTCTGAACTGCCAAAACAAGTCGTCAGATGGCCTACTTGTAACTTCTTAAACCTACATATCAATGTAACAAATTTGCATAATGCCAACCTATGGTCTTCATTGGCTTCATTGGTTAACTTTGACCCATCCGCAAACACTGTAATTGTAGCTGCCTGGAAGAGTGTTTGTTTTGTGTTGTCGAAATGTCAAGAATATGCTGTTTTCAATGCCACAAATCCACTTTGCAGACACTTTCAAAGGATGAGGACTTGCACTTGAATTGATACAGATAAACCGAAGCAATCTGTTCATATCACTGTGTATCAAGTGCTGAGGAAGCCTCCAGAGCTGAAATTCAAATAGGGTAATGGGCGTTTAATTTCTGACACGTTCTGAAAGTGGTAGACCAATCACAACAGACAAGGGGGGGTTTTAGAGAGACTGAATTTGCAAACTAACTGTTTTCAGACTCTTTGAGAAATGAGGTGTTGTGCAATGTAATTTATGAGAAAATTAAAGTGGTTTTTGACCTTGGATGCATGTAAACAAAAGAAAATTAGGAACCTTTAAAATAGCATATAGGGGGCACTTTATTTTTTTGGGTGAACTACAGTATATCTTTAAAGGAACACTTCATATTTTATTTTCTGCACAATAAATTATCACATTTACTCATAATAAGCAAATGTGTGTCTTCCTGATTATACATGTCATTTTTGATTTAGTAAATTTTTGTGATTAAACTAATAACTTCCGTATTTCTTTCAGACTTCTAATAGTCTTAACCTTTTTTAAAACATGGTGGCTACTTTCAGACATGCCATTGCATTACGGTCTGTTAACATGTTGTGCTGCCATGTATCAGAACAATCTTAAAGTGAGAGAACACACGACATTCTGACTTTCCGTAATACAATTTCAGACATGCCATTGCATTACAGTCTGTTAACATGTTGTGCTGCCATGTATCAGAGCGATCTTAAAGTGAGAGAACACACGACATTCTGACTTTCCGTAATAAAATCCCTTCTTGCTCCAGGCAAAATCAAACAGCTCCACTCTGTGCTCCGCTTGTTAGATTTACACTTAGCTAGGTGGTCTATATCCAGGAGTGCCCCCCTATTTCTTTCTCCCTCTCTCTCTCTCACTATCTCCCCTTATCTCTCTCTTCCTCTGTAGTAAGGTATTTGACCTGGTGGTATGCTTCAGTGGTGCAGAACATTCCTGTTGAGAGGTTTCTCTGCTCCATTCACCTGCCTTTCCGTCACACACACAGACACTCCACCACATCGACCCTCACTCTCCCCTCAGATCAGTGCCTAAATAGCCAATCAATACGGCCACAGGCAGCTGTTCCTACATCCTTATATTTACCTCACACGGCAACCTCACCATGCGAGCGGCCCTCTGAAGTAATCAGCTCCCTCCTCTGTGTCTGAATAAGAGACAGAATGTTGAAAAACAGACACATCCTAAATGGACCGTGTCATTGTGCATGCATGAATGCACTGGGAGACGAGAGCGTGCAAATACAATCAAGAGCCCTAGCTGTGGCTAGAGTCGTCAAAGAAACTTGTCAAGTTGTCAAAGCTACCCGGAGCCTGTTGATCGGTCGCTCCAATCAGCCCCATCGCTGATTCCTGCTTCTCTTGATGTCTAAGTGATTCTATTTCTTTCTGCCTGAGTCTCCTAGCTGAGTGCCCAGCTGATCAAATAAACCATCGGCAGACCCCACAGCCAATGAGCTGGCTAAGCACCCACGCAGTCCATCGTCTGCAACAGCCAAGACACAAATGTCCATTCCAGGACTGCATGTTCCACCAAGCCACAATATCTGCTGGAGCTGCTGTTATTGACGGTGGAGGGGGAAAAGGCAACATGGTCATTTCTCCAGTAGAGTGCTTGTTCCTCCATTAGCTGCCTTAATTGAGTAGACTGTTATATTTCAGCACCTTATTAAATCGGAAGGAAGCAGGCCAGAGAGTATTACGTGAGAGTAAATTGATTTTGGCGCATTGCTGCTCATCTACTTTGGCCGTCTTTACACAAACCCATTCCTCCAATTATTGTTTATGGCTTGCCTCTTTGTCTCTGCTCTCTTGCTCATTCTCGTTCATTCTGCTCTCTTTTCTCTCACTTTCAACCATCCATAATATTTTGGCCCCGCTTAGCTTAAGTCCAGTTCCCAGAGGACACAGAAACCAACAGCACTTTGCAATTTTCATTCTTGTTAAATGCTGACAATGAGGTTTCCACTGCATCTACTTGGCTTTCACATCATTATTTATTTATTTTTAATAGGAAATATATGAGGCTGATATTCCTAAAAATCCATATGCAATAATGACAGCCACGCCTTTTCAGTGCTAATTTTTCACTGCGTGTCTTTAGTAAATCCTGACAGTAGTTGTTAACGCCAAGGGCCCTGTCATACACCCGGCGCAATGTGGCGCGACGCAAGTGGTTTTTTTGCTGGTTTCTGAACCAAGTGTCTTTTTTGCTGGGTTTTTTTGCTGAAAACGAGGTGTGTTCAGGCGAATTTTTGGCGCGATGCTATTTTGAGGTAACTGAAATAGACTTTTTTTGTGTGTGTTAGTAATATGTGCGTTAGTAATATGCGCCTATAGGCGGGTCCACAACGCGGATACACTTTTTCCTGTAGATTGTCTACTCGCGCGCTTTAACCTCACGCATGAGCAGATCCGTTTCCTCGCTAGAGAAGCATTCAGTTTTTCCGCTTACAGATTGTGAATAGCGATGTAAATAGCGAATCCGCCATTGCGCGACCACAACTGGCTTTTAAAGGGAATGGGAGCTGAGACTCTGATTGGTTTATTGTACGTTATGCCCAAAAGACACACATTACTCATTAAGAGAATAGGGACAACTCTTTTAGACCATGCGCCGGGCGTACAGACCATTTTTCCCGTCGTCAAACTACTGTAGCAAAAGTGGATTTGGAAATGCCCTAGGTGCACTTGCCCCGTGTGCTTTAGACCATGCGCTTAGATTGTTAAAATAGGGCCTGAAAAGTTAGTAAATCTGCCTTTAAATCAATCCTGAGAAATAGCTTCATGAAGTGAACAAAGAGGATGCCAAACAGGAAATGAGGCTGTATTTTGGCAATTGTTTGGCATATTGAAAAGATTAAGGGAACAAGAGAAATTTTGGCACTGCAGCAAGATTTTTATTTTATCTATTTTTTTGGAAAAAATAAATACTTTTATTTAGAAAGGATGGATTTAATTAATTAAAATGACAGCAAAGACATTAATAATGTAACAAAAAAATCTGTTCTTTTGAACAAATAATCCTGATAAAATGGTTTACAGTTTCAACAAAAATGCTAAGCAGCGCAACTGTTTCAACATTGATAATAATTAGAAATGTGTCTTAACCCCCAGAACTGCAAATTACAGAAGACTGGTGTAGTTCTTTTAAATTATAATAATATTTCACAATATTACTGTTTTTATTGTATTTTTTATCAAATCAATGCAGCCTTGGTGAGCATATGATACTTCTTTGAAAAATATTTAAAAATCTTTAGTGTCAAACTTTTGAAGATTATACACTGTGTTACATGTATGTCCTGTGTTTCCTCCTGCATAGTATTTTTGGTTCAGTCCTGTTTCCCAGTTTTCCCGCTCCTCGTCATTCTTCAGTTGTAGCACCTGTGTCCTAATCATCATTATCATGTTACTTTGTTTGCCCTTGTCAATTATACCCTGTGTTCTCCCTCATTCTTTGTCCGTTCTCGTTTATGTATCGCGTGGTTTCTGTGACTCCTGTGTTTAAAATTATTAAATTCCTTTTTCCTGGCATTCCTCGTCTCCTAGTGCTTCCTACCACCACGTACCATTACAGAAGAACGGACCCTCTAAGATGAACGGAAGACCCATGGAGTGTTGGGACCTCGCTGGACAGATTGCGGCGGTGGCTCAAAGTAGCCGCGATCTGTTTGTATATACGGCAGGGTTTTATGATCTCGCCGTCAACTGCACCTTGAACGATGAAGCTATCAAGGCCTATTACCGGATGGGGGCTCACTTCATTGATCCGAGGGAGCTCCCAGATATCTCCGGTTTGGACTGGAGAGAGGCGCTCTCCATTTGTCTGGAGAGCTTCATTCCCCACTACGCCTATTCACAGCCTGATCTTCCCGTCACGCCTGCCCTGCCTGAGAATCTTCACGTCAAGCCAGCCATCAGGCCTGCCACCCGATCGGTCTATGGGCGTCCAGGGCTGACGTCCAGTCTGGCAGATCCCCCGCTAAAGTCAGCGCGATCGGCTAAGATCACCGTCCTTCCAGTGTCTTGTCCCGCCGAGACCACCGCCCTTCCAGTGTCTCGCCTTAACGTCACGCCTGTTCGGCCTGATCTTCACGTCATGCCGGTTTGGCCTGATCTTCACGTCAAGCCTGTTCAGCCTGATCTTCACGTCATGCCTGATTGGCCTGATCTTCACGTCATGCCTGCGTTCCACGTCAGCCCTGCCGAGCCTGCGCTTCTTCACATCGGTCCTGCTGAACCTGAGCTTCTTCACGCCAGTCCTGCCGAGTCAGCACTTCACGTCAGTCCCACCGAGCCTGCGCATCACGTCATGCCCGCCGAGCCAGAGACTGTTTACGTCATGCATCCGAGCCAGAGACTGTTCACGTCACACCTCCTGAGCCTGTCCCTGTCCCTGAGCCTGTCCCTAAGCCCATGGTTCCTCCCAAGGAAATTTTGGGGGTGGGCTATACGTCTCCACCATGGCCGCCCGCAGGGTCATCTCCACCATGGCTGCCCGAAGGGTCATCTCAACCACGGCCGCCTGAAAGGCCTTCTCCGCCCTGGCCGCCTGCATTACCTGCTCCGCCCTGGCCACCTGCACAGCCTGCTCCGCCCTGGAGGCTTCTCCAGATAGGCCACGCCCTCGTCAGCCTCCAGGGCGCCCACCCCATTGATGTAATACGGCGCGAATACATAATACATACTGTTGTTGTCAATTTCACTGACTGTAAATGAGGCCTGCCACCCGCATCACAACCACCAACGGAAAGTGTCTGCCCAGATCATCTCAGCTTTACCCCTCCCAATGCTCAGAATACGGAATAAATAAATCCACCACAAATCCTCTCTCAACGCAGGGCTCTCTGTCATCTGTGCTATGTGCAAGTGCAGTATATGCATAACCATAATCCCAAAACATGCTGTCATTCCAGCCCATGTATTACCATATTTCATCCCACATGCTCTATTAAAAGATTGCACTACTTACCAACAGACACTTTGTACCGCTTCATGACTGCTTTAGCCAAGTCTCGGGATTCAAACACTACTGAACAACTGGAGAGATCCATTAAATCCATCAGTATCCCCTCTCAAACCTCATTGCCAGGCTTAAGCCCAAAAGTGCATGTGATAAAACCACTGCATACAAGTTTTGGAAGCACAATAAGCATTAATGAAAATAGCACAATGAGGATAACAGCAGCTCATCTGCATATTTGGTTGACAGCTTAACAGCAATCCTCTCTCACTTTGATCTGCCTTGAATTATCCAATAAATCTCAACGTTTTTCGCATAAGTGATCTTGACTGGACCATGAGCCTGATCTTGTCAGTTAGCAGAATTCAGCTTGCAGCTTATGTCTGATTCTACCATCAGGTACTGTTTGCAGATGTAGATTATGATTCACCTTTCAAAACACGGAAGCCCGAAGAGATGCATGAAAGTAAAATGAGCTTATTAATTCATGCTATGGTGATTCCATGTGTTATATTTTCTGCTTTTGAATGATGTGGTGCGCAGCATTTGCCCATTGGCTCTTTCTCAATACACACAAACCATTTGACTACTGACATATTGTAACATTAATACAGTTTTTTGGTTGTAAAACCGTAATTTATTCATGTGATGGAATCACTGATTATTATTCTGATTCTTATCACTGAGTTGACACTCAAAAACCATTTCTCATTATTATTATAGTCACAGTTTCCACAAAATTATTATATCTATCTATCTCTATCATTCTCTGTAAGGCTTAAAGGTATTGTAGGTAGAAATTTTATAAAAAACTTTTTTCCAAATTTGTTTAAACTTTCTATATATATCAATGCATAATTAAAATGTAAGTACTCTGATAAAAAGAGTATAAAAATCGAGTGACTCTAGACCCTTTTAACTGCACTAAACACAGCTCATTATATCCTTCCGAGACGAAACAAAGGATTTGCTTAGGCGACTGTCACTCTCTTGCAACCATGGCAACCACCCTTTTGCCACACAGGACCTGCCCACTTGCGCGTACCCGTTCGATTTGAGGAATTCAAGAGGCACGGAACCTAGGAATAGCAAAACAATGGCAGAGAAAGACCAATCAAAATTCACATATGCAGTTCGCGAAGGCAAACCAGCCAAAAAAAGGAAGAGTAACGTTACTAGAAAAGGTAATGAACAAAAAGTCTTTGGATAAACGAGCTGACGATGCGGTTGGCTACTTGTCTCTGGAGAGTGATTATCAGATAGTCCTCATCAGAGTCAACAATGCTTTCATCATGGAAACTCTTACATGCAGAACACCATATATGTTATGAATCTTACACGAAATTCATCTTCATCACAGTGTAAATGGTGGCAATGGAAAAACGTGTATCATGCAACCTGTTTTTAGCTTTGCCTTATAGATAACTAGCTCGTTAGTGAATCAATAAATATATATTTTTAACTTTACCGATATCAATATGCTAGCTTGATAGTGAGTACAAAAATACATCTTATTTGTTTATCTTCATAATGATAAAGTTAGATTTTTTTTTTTTTATTACATGTGATTCTGACATGATGTCACTACATGCACTGCGCTCCTTCCTCTCCGCTCGTCTCAGGTAAATAATGCGTCTTCAGCTCAGCGGTCGGAGTCGCGAGTTCATGTGTTTTTGGGGCGTGAGTTTGGAAGGAGCCCAGAAGGGAGGGGGTGGAGTGAATGAAAATAATGAGCTGTCTTTAAAACAGTCGTGAGAGGTCTACAGACATTTGATTTTTATACTCTTTTTATCAGAGTACTTACATTTTAATTATGCATTGATATATATAGGAAGTTTAAACAAATTTGGAAAAAAGTTTTTTATAAAATTTCTACCTACAATACCTTTAAGATATTTTAAACCTTTTTTTTCAAAACTTTTAAACAAGGTTTCAAAGGCTTTGCTAATTAAAAAAAAAGTTAAATGGAATGCTTTGAATCTCTATTTATTTTATTCTGATCCTTTACATTTAAATTACAAATCTGCATCCTGTTGTCTACCTCAGTTCAAATTAAATTCAAATGCAAATGAATGATTTTATTATTTTAAAAGGCACTCTCGATTCAGTTCTGAATGTCACTCAACCCTGCTGTTCTCAAACTTCACCTCAGCATAGTTGTGTGTCATTATTTTGTATAATAACCCACAATGGACAAATATATTTGGAATTAGCTAAATGAAAAACAAATAATAATAAACCCGGAGTGTTTGTGTCCATATAAAAAGTGCTTGCCGACATTAAAAATGGTTAAAGTATTCACATAAAAGATTCAATTCTTTTGTTCTAAAACAAATTAGATGCCGCCACAAGACTGGTATACACTAAAACCAAATTGAATATGTGGACAGTTTTTTTTATGTCAATGCAAGCAGCATGAATCTGGCACTCCACTCATAAACTCTTTATCTGTGCAGTAAGATTTGCTTTAAAAGGTGCACAGCTTATTGTGAGTCATGTACATATGGTAAACATTGACCTGCTGACTAGTCAACTACTTTGCTGTATGACCAGTTCACTAATAAAAGTAAGTCATGTGCAAGCCCAAGTAAATCCACTTACTCATCAATATAGATTTGTCCCCTTACATTTACATTTATTTATTCAACTTAACCCAAAGCCACTTGCAAGTGAGAAATACTATAACACAACTGATTCATCATAAGAATTTTATTGAATGCACTGAATTCATATTAAGTGACTTTTCCTTCCTGATTCTCACAGAGTTTCTCCAGGGGTTATTTGACCTTAATTTTTGGTTCTTCCTGCACCCTTCAGGTTCCATTAAAACTTCATCCAAAAATGCAGAATGAAGTCTTAAGACATGGCTGAGCATTTTGGTCTTTCCGCTTCCCGCAGGTCTCCTGTGATGGCCGGAGGCTTGTTTGCTGTAAACCGACAGTGGTTCTGGGAGCTGGGAGGATATGACACAGGCCTTGAGATCTGGGGAGGCGAGCAGTTTGAAATATCCTTCAAGGTGAGTTAAAGCCTCTGCATTGATTCCTGTATGCAATTCACAAATAATACATCCATTTTCACAGACTTTTCCAAGGCTGCATCTTGTTGTTGGCCTTTCAGACCAACATAATCTAACAGAACACAATAAGGCTCACACAAGACAGTGTCTCACTCCAATGCATTGTGCAATCCAGGCCTTAAAATGGATTCCAAGACACGCACTCCAAAACCACATTCAATAGCTCATCGCTCCTGATCCATTGCGAACCTCTAACTATAGCTATACCAGATTCCTTTTTCTCACACTTAATGTGCTCTGTCTGTCTAGACAGTCTTTTCTCATTCCTTTCAACAATAAAGCCAGAATGAGATTGGACGGCAGAGGTTATTTTCTTCAATGTGTTACTAACTGAAGCCTCAGAGCCAAACGCACACGAGTCGGCCAAAATAAGGTGGTGAAGATAGCGGAGCTGTGAGTCTGTGCGCATTTGTGTTTGTGTGTATGTGTTTAGACTGGCTAGACTAGTGAAACTAATTAGATTGTGTGATCCAGTGATTGGCTGTGGCTCTGAAGTGATTTGGTTTTGATTAGCGGGGCAAAAACTGGCACCAATGGATGTGAGGAAGTGTTCTATTTATCAGTTCTGACATACCTGCCACCCCACTCTTTTTCATTAGACTCTCACTTGTGCTGGCACTGAACTTTGTTATTGGAACACCATCCTCTGCACCTCTCTAGTAACCATGGCAACCGCAAAAATAGTTTAGAGGCTAAACCGCCTGTTTGAGAGAATTTTTATCATTATTTCCTTTTTATGCACAGCCTATTTGTCTGTTGCTATTCGTCATAAAGTTGTCTGGTTGACCTTGACATATGGTAGTAACATGTCAAACAACTCTCCATTTGAAAACTTAAATATAGCTGGTATTGTATTACAGTGTCTCCCTCAAAATCCAATGTGCAACTACAAACTAAAATAAAAGCAGAGGCTGATTGGCTTGGCGTCATTCCATTGATTGGTTGCCTGCCACACTCCGTCCAAGTTTCATCCATCTGTTCGATGTAGGCAGCTTTCTAAATGCAATTCAAGTCATCTTAATATCTAAAGTCCTGCCATGGCTGCCTTCCTCCATGCTTTATGATCAAAAGAGGCTGTGAAAAAAATGTGAAAATTATTCCTAAAACTTCATTTGTTACATGGCTCTCTCGTTTATCCTCAAATGAGGGATCTGCAGGGGCTTTTTCTCACTCACTTTGTAGCATTGATGTTTAGAACGATTCTCTCCCCATAACGATGGGGTCTGTGAAGTTAGCTTGACCGCTAACCCGCCGCCTGGCAGGAGAGATAGGTCTGTGCGGTTTGATATCTGCAGACAGCTCTCCCGGGCCCAGCGGGTGACCGAGGAATAGAGAGAAACCATCAGACTCAACTCGTCCGACTTGAAGCCGCCCTCCCCTCCGCTTTCTCACCTCCCTCTGTGTGTCATTGGCCCTGGCCGAGTCCAAACTCCACCATGCCTGAGCCAATACTCGATACGGACAGGCACTTCAAAGTCTTGGCCTTAGTAGAACAGAAAGAGAGAGACAGGAAGAGAAGCATATTGAACACCCTGCTTTTTTTCTTTATCTTTCTTTTCTTTTGGTTTAAAGAGGAAAAGTAGAGACACAAGCATGAGGCAGTTGGAAAACTCTACTTCTTTCCTTCAGTGAATGCGCCAGTCGATCAGTAATTGGAGCCCACGGCGAGGACGTTGCTTGTTTCTGGTTCGATGTGGAAGCGTAGCAGTATTTCTAGCTAGTCTGTCCACATATTCCCTGGAGCTCACAAGGATGTGATGCATGAGGCTTTCTGAGCTTTTTTCAACTGTCTAAGAGAATGCAGAAGGAAAAAAAAACCTCTGTATATACTGTGATGTAGTATAAATGTTTGAGTATGTGTGTGCGTATGTGCTTTTTCAGGTGTGGATGTGCGGAGGCAGCATGTATGATGTACCTTGTTCGAGGGTGGGCCACATCTACAGGAAGTACGTCCCCTACAAGGTGCCTTCAGGGACCAGCCTAGCAAGAGTGAGTAGAACTTCCACTATCCTTCCAAATGAGAAAGGATAGAGTGTTTCTCAACAGTGGCCCAATTCTGCTAGTTTATAGTGCTCTAGATTCACAATGTTCCTGAGATGGTCTTATTCATATTCTGTACACATGATAAAAGACAAATTGTAGGGAGAGAACATCACTCTGCTCTAAATAGTGTATAGAAAATGTGACTAATTAGCATATGGACACTTGCATTATATGACATGATTAAGGAATAGACGATCGATGGATGGATGGATGGATGGATGGATGGATGGATGGATGGACAGACAGTATATATATATATATATATATATATCCATTAATCCTTCTCACAGAACCTGAAACGAGTCGCAGAGACATGGATGGATGAGTACACAGAGTACATCTATCAGCGCCGACCCGAGTACCGCCACCTCTCCACTGGCGACATTACCGCTCAGAAGGAGCTCCGCAAGCAACTCAAATGTAAAGACTTCAAATGGTATATGAACACTGTGGCCTGGGACCTGCCCAAATATTACCCACCTGTGGAGCCACCGCCAGCTGCCTGGGGAGAGGTGGGTGAACAATTCCACACTAAATTTGTGAAGAGACCAGGGTTGAGCGAAATGCAGAATTTTATCATTGGCTTTTTAATCTTTTGATTCATGACTTTGAATTTGAATTGAATTAGCCAAACAGTGATATTGAATTGGAATTTGAAGTGGCATACATTTTAAAGAATTCAACAAAGGTACACAACAGAGACATTTCTATAGTCAAACAAGAACAGAAATAAGCAAGAACACTTTTCCATCTTATAAACTTTCTTCTTTGAAATTTTTTTAGTAAATGAGAGCATTCTGGGGGACAGTATGATGTTTTTGAAAGAAGTTTTTCAAGGCTGCATGCAATTGATCAAAAATAAAGTAAAAACAGAAATATTGTGAAATATTATTGCAATTTAAAATCTTTTTAAACATATCTCAAAATGTAATTTATTCCTGTGATGGCAAAGCTGACCTTTCAGCATCATTACTCCAGTCTTCAGTGTTACATGATCCTTCAGAAATCATTCTAATATGCTGATTTGCTGCTCATCAATGTTGGAAATATTTGTGCTATTTTTGGGAAACTGTGATACTTTTTTCAGGAATATTTGATGAATAGAAAGTTGAAAAGAACAACATTTTATATATATATATATATTTTTTTTTTTCTCTCTAAAAATGTAAGTCATTACTGTCATTTTTTTATTTGATTAAAATTAATTAATTAATTAATTAGCAAAATTGCTGAATGAAAAGTATTTATTTTCTTTAAAACAAAGTCTTACTGACACCAAACTTTTAAACACTTGCGTATATACTTGATGGATATGATCACATTTATATATATTTCATACCTTAAATTTGATGTATTTTGAAAAATGACTGTGTGGCGAGGGCCGTGAGAGAGCGGCGCGAGGCCGGTGGCGTGATTACTGATGAGCGACACCTGCGCGACACACCGGTCTCGTATCTCTCACGGAGGAGCGGAAGCATAAATTTGTTGATTTATTTTATTAAACTTGTTGAATGTTCGCTGGTTCCCGCCTCCTTCTTCCCGGGTTTCGGCACCAGTGTAACGCGGTTCATTGTTATGGGAAGAAGGAGGCGGGAACCGGCGAACATTCAATAAGTTTAATAAAATAAATCAACAAATACACAAATGAAAGTATGCCAGCAGCCCCTCGCGGACGACTGCTGGCCACACAAAACACAACGTAAAATCAGGCCTGTACCTCTCACGATCTCCACTGTCATCGCTCCTCCTTTTATGCTTCTGCTCCTCCGTGAGAGATACGAGACCGGTGCGTCGCACAGGTGTCGCTCATCAGTAATCACGCCACCGGCCTCGCGCTGCTCTCTCACGGCCCTCTGCCTCGTCCTGCTCGCCACAGACTGCATTCAAGAAACCTGACATTCACTTTTATTCGAAGCAACTTACAGTTATTACGGGTCCACTTGTCCTGAATCAACCTGGTGTTGGTGCTCAGGGTACAATGGAGGTTTCTACCTGAATCTTTCAGTTACCAATCAGTTTTGACACCCCTCACATATCTTTGTTTACCCATAATTGGGCACATAACTTTTCCACACTTACTTGATTTGAGTTACACACTAAAGACGGCACGACCGTCAATACATCCTGTGAGACAGAGCATAGATGCCAGAACAGGTATAAGTGTGTGTGTGTGTTTGTGTGTGCGTGCGTGCATATGACAGAGAGGTTATGCGGAAATATTCTTTGATTTATGAGAAGCACTGCCGGGTGAGATATAACACATTTTTCGCCAAAGACAAGCAGGCGGCCGGTCCTCACCTAAAACTGCGCTGTCTAATATACAGCGACATCACAACATAACTATTGTTTGCATCACTGCTTCCTAATCCATAAATAAACAGAAGATGTGTTATACATTTATTACTCAAGCTGATCCAGGCAGACAGGCTATTCGGGTCATTCATTATCATTCCGGTTTGCTGTGCCAGAACAGTGGTTCTTGGGAACACGCATGGAGAGATGGGCTTGTCATTTCTCTCCATCTGTGGTTCTGCCATGTCTGTCATAGTAGGGGGTATTTAATATGCATGGAGTGATTCCCATCTTGTGCATTTTGATGGGCCTTTTTAATCACTGCTGAATGATGTACCTCACAGACATCATGCCTTAATGAATCCCCCCAGGGAACACCATCTCCTCTTTTTTCAGTCCCCATACTGTGATGTGTCAGAAATGGCAAGTAATAATTTACAAATGTAATTAATTTCACTTCCAAATTAATTGGAGGGCTGACGCTTACCGTAAAGCACATCCGTCCATCCGAAACCAACTAAGGTAGTAATGGAAACAGCACTTTGGTTTCAATTGTTTCAGCGGAGCAATGAAAAAAAAAAAAGTCCATTAGCAAACAACATCCCTTCCCTTTCACTTATTGGCTTTTTTTGCATTAGCGGCATAAAATTGATGGTAAAAAAAGGGCTGTGCGGCATGTGGCTGGGGAACCTGCTCGGGTGAAATTTATGCGCGGTAAATATCTTCTTTCCTGAAGCAAAATGATAGTAATTTGACTGTCAACCTGATAGCTTCATACACCCCGCTCTGGCCACCTGTCACCCACCTGATGTATTGCACAATAAAAGAGCCTCATTGGACTTTTGAAGCCACCCCCATGGACCATGACAGAGAGGGAGAGGGGTAGCTACGGAATTAAACGGGTTCTTGTCGGCATTTTCAGCAAAGGACAGGGGTCAACGTCGGCATGACCTCCAGCTGACAGGGCGGTGAGATGGGTAAGCAGGCTGTCAACCATTTGCCACTCGCCCACCTTCACACATATATGCTCTCTCTCTCCCCCCCACAGCTGTTTCATTGCCTCTTCAATACACTCAAATACTTTAAATGCAATCAGCAGACTTTTCAGCCACTTGTATGCTCACAGCCATTGCTGCCAAAGGCTTTTACGGTATAAATGCAGTTTTCAGGCCCATTTTAGAGTACCCCCTCCCCCCCTGTGGATTGAGAGGAAGAAGAGAGGAGAGACCCATGCTGATTTGGTCTGATTCTGCTGTATTTACCTCTAAAGAGCTTTGTGATTACATGCACTCTTCTAGTATAACCTAGAAAAGTGCATTCATTTATTTCTTTATTTTGTGGTATAAATATTATAAATCAAAGTTGAATCAATTAATTCATTTTTTTCTGCATCGAAAAAAAAAAGGCTACACCATGAACAGGTAGTAGGCACTGATGATTGAGCCCTTTAGCAGCACTTAAAATGATGCGAGAGGAAATGTTCTTGCGGTTTCTTTCTAATCAGCACAACCTCCTGCTAAATTCCAGAATACTTTAGAAAAGAAATGAAGAGAATAGAGGCTTTCGAAAATCCACAACATACATGCTTTGAGCTTCTTAAAACATATTGGAACACATTTATAGTTGCTCTGACTTCACAAAAAAATGTTGTTTGGTAGTAAATTGGCTGCAAACAGAAAATTAGATTCTAATGCATGTCTTTGTTACCGTGTTGAACAAGTCAAATAATTCATCCTGAAAGCATCACACGACGGCAGGCGCAAGGAAGGTCCAAAAGAGAGCGAGAAGCTGCTAATAGACAAAAAAATGAATTAAACATGTTTTCTTTTTATAACTTCGGGGTTAAAATAAGCTTAAAATAAGCTTTTACGAATAAATCGGCAAGGCAGAGCTTGGTGTGACCTTGCTTTTCGCTTTCATTTTGTTCCATTTGTCAAGCTCGTCCTCACTCGATTCTCCAATCCAGCTCATTTGAAAAGAAATCACAGCTCAAATAGAGTGCACCATTTCCTTTCCCGTAAATAATAAGCAGTAAAGTGTTGACCTGAACTACAATAAAGACCACCGTCTGAGTTAGGACATTTTTATTCTGACGTTCTCACCCGCCCCGAAAAGCTTGTTGCGTTTTGATTGCATTAGTTTCCACCCTAGGTTTACAGTCATTTCAACATTTCGAGTGAATTTCTGTCTTTCAGACTGTGAGCAGCAGCAAATGCATCAAGTCACCAACATGAAAAATCTGCTTTAAGTCATGCAGTTACAGAGCAGAATGCATCGAGCAGAACTTCATGTTGATTTTTTGCAGCCTACTAACTGATTTCCAATTACTTTCAACAGTCATGGCTTGCCAAGAGTACAAAAACCCTAAATCCCTCACCTCAATCGTTCAGGACTCATGAGCGTGAGAAAAACATATTTGAGGAAACGGCTCCAACAAACACTCTGCAATGTTTCCTCTGATGGCCTTGGTATGCAGTGCACAATTTCAGCAGTGGAAGCTTATGCATTGTGCATGCACTACGCTGCACAGCATAATATGCTCCACCACAGTTCATCCTCTTTGTCAGGCCTCCTTTTTTTGCGCGTGTGTGTGTGTGTGTGTGTGACCTTGCCCCAAGCCCTAGCCCCCCTATGTCTCCCTAGTGAGGTGAATAAGTGAGCAGAATTGGCCCAGAACTGCTGCCCGCTCTTCTGTGTCTGCTCAGGAGGCAGTGGCTCCAGCCGCTCATGCATTATTGAGCTGCACTGTGACAACAGTCAGTACACCTGAATGCCTTAAAGAAAATTAGGCGACCTGGACGGCTAATCAAAAAAAGGGAAAAAAAGAGAAAAATGTAAGGACAAGGCGCAGCGGAACTCTCTAGAGTTCATACAATGGGGAAAGTGCACACGACTTTGTGAACAGGTGTATTTTGAATGAATCATTATTTAAATTGTCCGATTTTGCACTTGAACAGATTGCAGACCAGGGGTCACATTATACTTCACCGCACAGTTGGGGAAGAAGTAAAACTTTTGGCTAACATTCTGTTACCTTTAATGCACACCGTGAGCACCGTAGAGGTCATTAACCATGATTGTTATGGTCGGGAAATACTGCTTTCCTGTGCTCCCAAGAAACTCATGTGTAACTATTTAATAATATACAAATTTTCAACCTGGTCTCATAGGAAATACGTAGGCCTACCTCTGTACACTTTTTTTGCAGCGCCACAAAATATGTACCATCAGGTACATATCACTGCAGTTTCTAGCAAATGAACACTGGAGGCAGCAAAACAGCAAGCACTTTTAATCGTTTTCACACACAATTATGATTACAGGGGCAGATTATGGATTAATAAAGACATGTTTTCACACGGCACCTTGCACAATTATGTTATGGCCTCAAAACTCATTTTACCACATTTACATTTAGTCATTTAGCAGACGCTTTTATCCAAAGCGACTTACAACTGAGGACTAAACCAAGCGAGTCATCGTGGCATCATTTCGATGTTAATATCCACAGAACTATCAAATCTCAACCAGAATTTGTTGACAGAGAATATATTATAAGGTCCATCAGGTCAGTAGGCCTACATCTTACATTTGTTAATAAATGCTATGCAAATTGTGCTGTCATAATGTCATTTTTTCCCCAAAAGTATGTCATGGACTTAAATTATAACTGGATAATTTTGCTATTATTGGAAAAAATATATATATATATAAATATTTCTGACACATTTAAGGAACATTAATGTTTTTGTGGCTAGTTGAAATGTTGGCAGGGCAAATACCAGCAGAACATGTCCTTATTATTATTGAACTAATTAATTAATTCAATACTGATCAAATTAGTTTGTAAATTAAATGCTTATTAGAGTATTCCTCTCATGTTCTCATTGCTTCTGTCATTGTTGCTATTTCTTCTTGATATTGTTCTTTTATGTTTGTTTGTGGTTTATTTTTATTGATAGATGGATTTATGGATTGTGTTATGTATTTTAACCATATTTGTTTTAGGTTGACATAACATTCTGTCCAGGGACTACAGATAAAAAAAATAGCCTTTGGTGCTAATGCTGACACATTTACAGGAAGGTTTAGTAATGTGCAATGCCCCTGTTAATCAAATATATATATAAAATAAAATGTTGCCTAAATTGAAATAAATTTTAAGTTGAGTTTTCAATGCACTTTGTGTATGTGGAGTTGCTGGCTATGTGGAGTGGAGCTTATGCATATATGTATATGTTTATCTTACAAACCTTTTGATCTCAGATGCCTTGTTCTTGTATCTTGTTATATACACTGACAACCCTGCTGAAAAATCCAGCATTGCTGTTCACCAGCATAAAGTATGTCTTTCATGCTGGTTGCAGGTTTGCTGGACACCAGCATGGGAAGCGAAAATGCTGGTGGACCAGCAAAACCAGCTCAGTTTTGCTTGAGAACAGCATGACTTTGGTCCACCAACTAGAACAGCACTATACCAGCACTAACCAGCCTGGAAAAACATGGAATACATTATGCTAGATTTCCTCAGGGAATGCTAAGGCTAACTTAAATCCTTGTGCAACTGATAGGTGTCACTCAACAAATCTATTTCTCTTTCTGCAGATCCGTAATGTGGCATCTGGTTTGTGCATCGATTCTAAACATGGCTCCACTGGCACTGAACTGCGTCTGGACAGTTGTTTGAAAGAGGGCGCAGAGCGAACATGGGCACATGAGCAGGTAAGGCTCCTTTTCAGTACATTTCCCACATTACTCAGTACTGATTAGTATCAGACATGTTAGAATAGTGTAAACAGCATTAGATGGCTGACTATTTAAGTGTAGTTTCTTAAGTAACTCCCTAAAAATGAACTGATACTTTGATTAAATGAAATCATGATATGAAGCGTATTCCTTGACAGTCTTTTTTAAAACTGAGAGTATTGCTGTTCCCTGTGGTGGTTAGATTTTCACGTTTGGCTGGAGAGAGGACATCAGGCCTGGAGATCCCCTGCACACCAGAAAATTCTGCTTCGATGCTATTAGTCAGAACAGTCCCATCACTCTGTATGACTGTCATGGTATGAAAGGCAACCAGCACTGGAGCTACAGGAAGGTATGCAGTAATACAGATACACTACCAGTCACAAATTTGAATATAGCTTATCATTCTTATGAAATAACACAAACGTGTGAGGTACTACTGTATAGTGACCAAAAAGATATCAAAACTATCTTATGTTTTAACTTCTTTCAAGTAGCTTCTTCAAAACTCACCTGTGCCTATTACAGGTTTGTGCCAAGTGGTCAAGGTTTGTCTGAGGTTTCACTCCTACTAGCCAATCTGGCGGGTTTAATTTTATATTTGACTGAAACGCTTCCAATACTAATTTCCCACATTATAGATACATGATACCAGCTGCGCTTTCTCGCTCTCTCGTGATCTCTCAGACAGCGCTCCTCTCACTCCTTTCATTTGCTCCGGATGAAGATCGTTGGTATGGTGGTTACAGAGCATGAATTTCAGCGTGGGATTGCGCATATTGCCCATAATTTTACTCATTACGCAGATTTTGTGCTCACACCCAAAGTGCGTGCACATAAAGCTGCCTCTCAGTGCTTAATGTAGGTTTGTTTTTTTCGCTACTTATTGTGCTTAAACAGTCAAATACACACAAAATAATGTAAAAAAAAAAAATGACAGCCTTTGCGAGTATTTGACTAAACACAGTCAGTTATGTTTTAAGTGAATGTAAACAGTTGAGGGGGGAAAAAAGCATTTGTAACAGTATATGAATCTGTGCGTCAGGTCTTAAAGTGACAGTAGCCTAATAAATCTGCTGCCAAATTATGAGATCATATTAAAAATATCTATATGGCAGTTTTTCCCCATGGTATCGATGTCAAAATTGTGGGCAAAATGATGAGAATTTTTACAATGATTTTATAACTTTAGAAAACCTTGTGTGTGTGTGCATGCGTGCGTGCATGTGCGTGTGTTCATATACATTTTGTTCTAAGAAAAAGTAATGTAACAAAAAATGCTTGGCTATAAAACTATTTAAATATAACACAGACAACTGACGGAATACAAGAGGGCATGACGTTATTGAGATAAAATCCATTACAGTCAGCATGTGTTACGTTTTTATATCTCTTCATACATTTTCATACCATCTCTAAGGAAAAGCTGCACCTGTCTTCCTCCATATTCCCTCTTCACATCTTCTTTAAGAGGTCAATAAAGTATATCTACAGCAACAGAGCAGCGGTGGGACCGAACGTACACCTTGTTACAGAAGCCCCTGTAGACTAATACCTATCGCTCTGGGCCCATCACGAACGACAGAGCCTAATACAGAAGCACAGTTTTTCTAGCCCTCTAGCGAGGTACCATGAGCCTAAACTGAGATATTCCGTCTCGCACAAGGGCTTTAAGGTGTCAAGCAAAGAAATCACTGTCATTGCAGGATAGGTCAATGACGGCGCTATAGAGAGGAGAAATACACAGTTGAAAGGAAGAGGTGGTACCTGGAAGTGGAGCTGCCTGAGGCGCAGAGAACAGTAAATCAACCCAGGGGAGAGCAGCACAGAACTGGAGCCGAAAGCCCGAAGGCATGTCCCTCCTCTGCTCAGCCTGATCACTCCCTTAGGGACACATCCTCTATTTTTTCACCGGCTCTGTTTGGCATACTCAGTAGTTTCTAGCGCAAAAATATACATGCTCTGTGTGCTGTGGAGAACACTTTCAAGTGGAGACTTTCTTTGCTGTCTTTCACTTTTTGATAGGAGATTGATGATGAATCCCCCCATTCTTTCACTTTTATTTACCTTTCACCTTCCTCATTTTCTTCACTCTCAGAAAAAAAAAAGGTACAAAAGTTGTCACTGGGGCGGTACCCTTTCAAAAGGTACTCATTTGTACCTAAACAGTGCATATTAGTATCTCAAAGGTATTAGTACCTAAATGGTTTATATTATGGCGCTTTTCCACTGCCTGGTACGACTCAGCTCGGCTCGCTTTGGCTCGGTTTGCTTTTCCACTGCAGTTTAGTACCGCTTCAAAGTGGGTGGTTATAAACTGATCGTCGCCCCATCCAGCAAGAGTGTCCGCTCCTCGGCTACCAACAAGACAAACGTCTGCACCTCGTCTACTGGCCAGTCACAACGATTTCTTTTTTCAAGTTTATTTTTATTTATTTTTCAAGCAAGTCGTTTAAAAAAAAATGTGCGAAGAAATAACACTGCGGTGGCTGCTGCTGACTATTTAAATGTAGCGGGTTTGGTGTCTCGTGTTGCAAATCCAATGACACTGGTAGTGACGATTCTCTCTGACCAATCACTGATCTGTAGTGTTTTCACGTCACATTTTAGTATCGGTACTGCACGCTTGGAACCTCAACAGAGGTGGTACCACCTAAAGCGATCCATACCGAGCCGTACCATGCAGTGGAAAAGCACCTCAAAGTGAGCCATACCGAGCCGTACCATGCAATGGAAAAGCGCCAAAGCGAGCCTTACCGAGCTATACCGAACCACACCATGCAGTGGAAAAGCATAAGGGTACCGTCCCAATGACAGCTTTTGTACCATTTTTTCTGAGTGTACCTACCGTTGTGCAGTGGTGTTTTGAAATCATGAGGCAAAGTCATCGCTGTTTTTAATGCTTCATTTTAATCCAATGTAAATTAATGTTCCAGTAAACTTAATGTTGACACATTTCCAGGTTAAATAAACATTACTTAGGGCCTGTTTACACATAACGTGTTTTTTTCCATTCCACTGCACTACTATTCCATTGTTTTTCAAAGTCATTTCAAGTTTGGTTTTGACATGACATAAAACGGTGATAACTTTGTGGGCGAGTTGTTTACTTACTTTTTAATTAGTCTTTACATTAACACCAATATATTTATTTCTTGAATAAAGTAATAGGCCAATCGGAATTTATCACTTGAACAACATAATAGGCCAATCAAAATGTGATGGAAGCATTGCCTCCTCGTATGTGACTTCTCCATTTATTCTCAATTAGCCGCCACCAAACCCATGGCACGCTCTAACGCTCTAGGGAGTCTGTTAAAACTCAATGGGCTCAGTGGAGGGAAGAGAGACACTGCCTCACGCTGTAACTTTAAGCACTGTTGTCGCTGTGTCACTTAAAAAAATATATTTATACACAATTTTAATGGCATATTTCGAAATATTTGTGTACAGTGGATATTATCTGAGGAGACACTGCTCCCTTTGCATCCTCGGAGAAAACGCCCCTGCAACCTAACGCCCTTCCCGTACATCATTTCTCAATTCTCACGTTTCACTTCCAAACTCAAGCCAAGAAATAAAGTCCGCTTTTCTGATTAGCGCATTCCATGTTTGGTTCTTCAGTTCCACTCCTGTAATATGACTGAAGGCTAGAGGGAGATAATGCAGGATTAGACATCTGCCACAGTCACAGTCACTGTTTCTTGTTTATTTATTTTTCACCCTCCTTCTCTTTTTCTCCTTCCCATCTTCTTCTTGCTCCAGGATAAATCTTTGTACCACCTGGTGAGCAGCGGTTGCATAGACTGTAGCCCGGGTGATAAGCGGATTTTCATGAACAAGTGTGACCCCGAGTCTGAAACACAACAGTGGATCTTCCAGAAAGTCAACGCCACCGTTCTGGACAAATTCAACAGCGCCTCTAGCTCATAGGACCTGGGGTTGTGGTCAAGCCAATCAGCTGGCTTCCACACATACACACACCTCCCACAATCCTAAATGTGGGCCTGGATGTTCTTACTGTCTGGCTCTGGGTCCCTCTCAAGGTTCTGCAGCAGTCTGAATGAGGGGACTAGAAACAACGAGAGACATGAGGCTGGTGGAAACGCTTCCAATGAGCACCTTGCTGGTCGAGGAGAATACGGACAGCCCGACTCTCTCGTAGGGGTCTAACTTGGGCCCTCAGTTGCTTCCTATACATTGAAAAACAGAGCAGCTTTAGGACTTTGGAAGTGCAGACCAATGAAAGAATGTTCTGTATCAGTTCTTGAAGATTGCATGGTGGATTTGTACAAAACCATAAACTGGAAAGAGTTTTTATTTTATTTTATTTTTTTTATTGCTATTTATTTATCTGGGATCGTTTCAAATGCATATTTATTTGTATTTATTTGGTGCCTTTCCAGATTTAATTTATGTGTATTGACTCTGTTTTATCATCTCTTGTACCTGTAGAGTCAAACTTGGGTTGAGGCGGTGAGTTACTCAATGAAATATTTGACTTTTTCAATGGAATCTATCTTGTTACAGAGTTTCTCGTCTATAAATAAATCAGAAAATGAGTGGTTGTGTGTTGACTTGCCTGTGTCATGCTGATGGATGATATCATGCTAACTGTCTTATCTCAAAAGTGATAGTTTGTCTCCCTCTGGTGTTGAGCCACATCTGTGTGTGTGTGTGTGTGTGTGTGTGTGTGTGTGTGTGTGTGTGTGTGTGTGTGTGTGTGTGTGTGTGTGTGTGTGTGTGTGTGTGTGTGTGTGTGTGTGTGTGTGTGTGTGTGTGTGTGTGTGTGTGTGTGTGTGTGTGTGTGTGTGTGTGTGTGTGTGTGTGTGTGTGTGTGTGTGTGTGTGTGTGTGTGTGTGTGTGTGTGTGTGTGTGTGTGTGTGTGTGTGTGTGTGTGTGTGTGTGTGTGTGTGTGTGTGTGTGTGTGTGTGTGTGTGTGTGTGTGTGTGTGTGTGTGTGTGTGTGTGTGTGTGTGTGTGTGTGTGTGTGTGTGTGTGTGTGTGTGTGTGTGTGTGTGTGTGTGTGTGTGTGTGTGTGTGTGTGTGTGTGTGTGTGTGTGTGTGTGTGTGTGTGTGTGTGTGTGTGTGTGTGTGTGTGTGTGTGTGTGTGTGTGTGTGTGTGTGTGTGTGTGTGTGTGTGTGTGTGTGTGTGTGTGTGTGTGTGTGTGTGTGTGTGTGTGTGTGTGTGTGTGTGTGTGTGTGTGTGTGTGTGTGTGTGTGTGTGTGTGTGTGTGTGTGTGTGTGTGTGTGTGTGTGTGTGTGTGTGTGTGTGTGTGTGTGTGTGTGTGTGTGTGTGTGTGTGTGTGTGTGTGTGTGTGTGTGTGTGTGTGTGTGTGTGTGTGTGTGTGTGTGTGTGTGTGTGTGTGTGTGTGTGTGTGTGTGTGTGTGTGTGTGTGTGTGTGTGTGTGTGTGTGTGTGTGTGTGTGTGTGTGTGTGTGTGTGTGTGTGTGGTTTATGAGACCAATTTTCAGGTTTACATACCAGCATTACAAGACCAATCGGTTTATGAGACCACTTTTAGTGACCTCGTAATTCTGAAATTTTTTATTGTAATAATTATTGACTAATAATAATAATAATAAAAAATAATGCTTGTATGTTTTCTACATTACTACTTGTGTTAATTAATGTATCTATTGCACTGTTATGACACTCCCTACCTTTTTTATAACCTTTACAAACACTGTCCTCTTAAACCATGATGTGTATGTGTGTACTCGGAACAGTGCCCCTGTAGGTGGGAATTAGTATTGCAAAGTATACACATTGGCGCCAAATTACACACACATTAGCGCCAAATTAACGCAGGTTGTTTACGGCAGAGAAGATTTGCAGCGCTTCAGTGAACAACGCAGCAGCTGGATCTATGGTGAAATAGTAAGTACTTGATAATATCTTCTTTTTTTTTAACATAAATATGAAATCCTTGATTCCTCAGCGTTAGTTTCAGTTGTCAAATGTTTATTTGATGTACTTTAATCACTTAAACTGTAGTAATGGCGCGTGAGAGGAGCACTGCTTGTAGAATCAGCTCTGAGACGCAAAGATGATGTAGATCGCAACGAATGTGGTAATCATTAAAAAATACAATTTAAATTAAATATATCGTTGTGAAATAAAGTGGCCTTGGGCAGAGCACACTGCTAAAAGGTCATTGCGTCTAATAAGAAAATACTTCTGCGATATATATTTTCATAGTTTATCAAAGTTCAAATAATACGTTACAGTAGATCGACATCGGAATAAGCCCAATCTCCTCTAATGTCGCTGTCTGTGCGGTCGCGGCGATCTGAGCGGGAGAGCTGGCAGGTTTAGCCGGCTGAGGTGCACTCCTAACACGAGGAGTCACGGCCTTGAGACTGGAGCTATTTTCTCACCCAAACAACTGCCGCGAATTTCACGGACGAGGAAACAATAAAAGCATTATTAGACGGTTTACAAGGCTGCATTATATGTTAAACCCATTTAATTATTATTAAATTATAATAAAGCATAATGCTATTGTGAATTAATAAACCCTATGATTTAAATAAATATATGCAATATACAGTATGCAATGTAATTATTTACATGCGTTACGTTACGTGTGTGCATGCCAGAGCAGCTCTGTTCACAGTGAGTTAACTTACTCTGCTCCTCACAAACTTATCATTAACATGCGTGGATCGTCTCACACTCTATCTTTGCATCTCAGTGTCGCTTTTAGTTGTAATTACTAACTTTTTAGTAAAGTTTTCTGCCATTAAGCAGCTCTCTAGTGTGGAGCCATAGCTAATGATAAAAGCTTTTAAAAATATTTAACATCATAATAGTGAATATTTAACATCAAAATTTTTGTAGTATTATTTTTGTATTTATAGTGTTTATATATAATATTAATATTATTAATATTAAAATTATACTGTTTATCTGTAAAGATTGACTTGATGATATTTTGTAGTGATACTGAGTCATCGGATCAGAGGACCAAATCCTCTAAAAGATGCAGAAATCAATGTAAAGCTGGGTAAGGACAATGACGTAATAACCGGAGATATATAAATCCTGTCAAAGGTAAGTTTTCTTTTCTTCTTTTTTTTTCATAAACCTTAGTTAGTCGACTTCTATTATACTAGATACACAATGTTCAACCAGAAATACAATATCTTGACGTGTACAGTGTAACATGCATGCCTTGGATAATCTAATAATGGAGTATAATACATTTCAAAATAGACCAAAGTGTCAGATCTAACCACAAAGAAGATGGAACCTAGGGTGTACTCACAGTAGATGATCTGATCTGAGCTGTGCCCGAGCACGTTTGACCCCCAGAGCCCGGTTTGTTTGACTAGTGTGAGGCCATCCTTAAAAATATTTTGGTTTGCAGTAACAGCAAAAAAAAAAAAAAAAAAAGGGTCGGTAGGTAGGCCTATTTTTATTTTATTTTCAAGATTCAATGTTAAAAAAAAAGTTAAATATTGGTGATTTACATGGGTATGAATTTAAACAAATTTGCATATCGTGACGTCACTGACTGGGTCTTCAACCCGTGCCTTCGGGCGCACCATTGCAAACCTCATTCTGATGCAGGTTATATAGACCACAAACGATTTGAAATCTTTGTCAAAAAATATGTTTATTGCATTAATTCCATCTGCATTCATTTGGGGGGGGGGGGGGGATTAGCCAGAATCAAGAAAGAAGCCACTAGATATCAACAAAAGTGGATTTTCAGAGGAAACAAATAGATTACAATTACTTTAGAATTCACAAAATAACAGTTGTTAATAACAATGTAATACCTAGGAGTAAACATGTTAATGTGTTACATTAACAAATGCATCTATATTTAGTTTTTCACCGATGTCTAGGGGCTGTTTACACCTGGCCACTACATGGGTTTTCTCAATAAAGGATAGCTATCTGATTTATCAAAACGATCCATTTACACCTGATCACATACATTTCTTTTTGCGGATATAAATCCGATCTTCAATTCCCGCGCTATATGCAGATTTAATGGAGTGCACGTTGCTTTCGGTGATGAGATGCATTTTATTGATCATCAGCTAAAACAGGGGTCGGCAAGTAAGGTTGGCATCGGGCCAAAAAAACATTTTTACTCTAGATGGCGGGCCAGAACATAGTCAATGGATAATTTAAGAAATGAATTGATGAAAAATGCAACTAGAATGTTAGTGAGCTGTAACTCTGTGTTAAATACTGTAGTAGGACAGTCAGTGTGGCAGTGTCCGGGTTTTATACTGGATACATTAATAAAGCAGTAGGGATGAGTCACGATTTTCGAATATTCGATTTGTTGATTTAATTATAGAATATCGAATAGGTCGTGGGATTATTGTCTAAAAAAATTCCCATGTTTTCAGTGCTGATTCGGTGGGGACGCCGTGTTCATGTAACCAGAGGGTGACGCTGCCAATAACGCAAAAGCTGTCACAAGGAACCGGCAAAAGTAATGATTATGAATGTTTCAAATATAGCAAGGAGACATTTTAATTGTTTATAAGTGTCTTGTGTCGGCTCAGTCGGCTGCAATAGTGACCGCAGTAGTTAACGCGCCTATAGAGAGAAATGCACATTTCATATGGATTACATAAGCAGAGAGTAGTCGGTTTCTTTTCGTTTTGAATTGTTTCGTTTAAAATTAGACATTTTTAAGCTTTCTATATATTTTCGTGTCTGTGAGGCAGCTTAAACGCTGAGTTTCGGTTAATTTATGAGACGAGCTCCAGTTCACGAGCAATGCAATCTCGCCGGCGCCTCCATGTCCGATTATATTGTCTGCTATATTTGCTTTTATTAAATACAAGCAATTGGTTGATAAAACATTGATTAAAAATAAGATACAAATGATACAAAACGAAATTAAATTTTTAGATAGGCTTTCTACAAAACAAAACTTAATGAAGTGGTCAAAATCATGTCTGACCCACATGTCTCCTGATATATTGCGGCATCTTGCAACACATCCTGCCTTGCTAAAACACACATGTGGGAGATGCGGAATGGATAAAAATAACTAAAAAAAATAAAAGAGGACTTGAATAAGCCCATTAATGGCATTTTTGAGTCATGCTCTTAACGAACTATGTTTTATTTCCTCTTTCCATATTGTGAATAAATGTGTATCATTTTAATTTGCTTGTTACACAATGGAGTCTAACTTATTGTAATAATTATTTGACGTTGACTACTTTTAAACTTAGAATTATTCCTTGGCATCCTCGCATAGCCTACTAAACTGCATAGCTACTTTTTTTACGCTATTACGTCGTGTTAACATTTAAGCTGGTGAGAGAAAATGGCACTATCAAAGAGTCTAAAAAGGGAAGTTGACAGCGAAAATAGTTATACAAAGAATAATAAAAAGACAACTATGCGTTCATCCTTCCTAGTTTTGTAAATGCAAAGCCGGTGTGTCTTATCTGCAACGACAACCCGATCACACTAAATGCGTCTCTATAGCACGCATTGTGTCTATCGTGCAATTTATACGCGAAAAAGAGTTTTTACGTTTATGACTTTCCTCATAAACCGAATAATGTCCTCATAAACCATGAGTTAACACACACAAGTGTTGTAAAACAATAGTCTACTGCTGAGTCACATACAATAGTCATATGAGTCCTCATAAACCGAATAATGTCCTCATAAACCATGAGTAAACACACACAAGTGTTGTAAAACAATAGTCTACTGCTGAGTCACATACAATAGTCATATGAGTCCTCATAAACCGAATAATGTCCTCATAAACCATGAGTAAACACACACAAGTGTTGTAAAACAATAGTCTACTGCTG
Organism: Rhinichthys klamathensis goyatoka; assembly: GCF_029890125.1. NCBI lineage: Eukaryota > Metazoa > Chordata > Actinopteri > Cypriniformes > Leuciscidae > Rhinichthys > Rhinichthys klamathensis. The sequence goes on from NW_026606840.1 coordinate 2,530,130, forward strand.
AGTCACATACAATAGTCATATGAGTCCTCATAAACCGAATAATGTCCTCATAAACCATGAGTAAACACACACAAGTGTTGTAAAACAATAGTCTACTGCTGAGTAACATACAATAGTCATATGAGTCCTCATAAACCAAATAATGTCCTCATAAACCATGAGTAAACACACACAAGTGTTGTAAAACAATAGTCTACTGCTGAGTAACATACAATAGTCATATGAGTCCTCATAAACCAAATAATGTCCTCATAAACCATGAGTAAACACACACAAGTGTTGTAAAACAATAGTCTACTGCTGAGTAACATACAATAGTCATATGAGTCCTCATAAACCGAATAATGTCCTCATAAACCATGAGTTAACACACACAAGTGTTGTAAAACAATAGTCTACTGCTGAGTCACATACAATAGTCATATGAGTCCTCATAAACCGAATAATGTCCTCATAAACCATGAGTAAACACACACAAGTGTTGTAAAACAATAGTCTACTGCTGAGTAACATACAATAGTCATATGAGTCCTCATAAACCGAATAATGTCCTCATAAACCATGAGTAAACACACACAAGTGTTGTAAAACAATAGTCTACTGCTGAGTAACATACAATAGTCATATGAGTCCTCATAAACCGAATAATGTCCTCATAAACCATGAGTAAACACACACAAGTGTTGTAAAACAATAGTCTACTGCTGAGTAACATACAATAGTCATATGAGTCCTCATAAACCGAATAATGTCCTCATAAACCATGAGTAAACACACACAAGTGTTGTAAAACAATAGTCTACTGCTGAGTAACATACAATAGTCATATGAGTCCTCATAAACCGAATAATGTCCTCATAAACCATGAGTTAACACACACAAGTGTTGTAAAACAATAGTCTACTGCTGAGTCACATACAATAGTCATATGAGTCCTCATAAACCGAATATTGTCCTCATAAACCATGAGTAAACACACACAAGTGTTGTAAAACAATAGTCTACTGCTGAGTCACATACAATAGTCATACAGTATGAGTCCTCATAAACCGAATATTGTCCTCATAAACCATGAGTAAACACTAGGGATGTGAATTTCTGCCAAAAATGACATTCGAAAATCGAGGAGCAAAAGTCGATTATCGTTCGAAAATCGAAAAAAAAGAAAGAAAGAAAAACGCACACTCACAATTACAGAAAGGGAGGCCAATTTCATCTTTAGCGATTTGTCATCAAACAAACTGTTTATTATTCGAACATTGAACATGTTTTTGTCGTTTTTTTTAACATACCGGTAGTTAACATATAAGAAAAAAACAATAAGCACGACAGTCCGTTTTTGCATCGCCAAACCAGATGCTCGTTAGAGAAAAAAAATAATGTCATAATGATTTTATGCAAACCTGCCTTGTTACTGCAAAAGCCTAACGTTACTTTTCAAACAAATTAGTTGCAATCAAAACTATTCGTGTGATGCCACATTACCGCGGGATGGCGGGTGTTCATTTCATAAACTGTGGACAATGGTAGCTTATTTAATGTAGCCTATAAATTAATGTATATGTCCAAAAAACGGATAATGTCGTCATACTTGTAGTGCCATCGTTGAGTAATAATCTGTTTGGTTGTAAAATGTATTACCTGAATGAAATGAACTAGAATGTATCGTCCTGTGGAATCATTCATTCACAGACATCATACGAAGATGTTTAACTAGATCTTCATCGCTGGCAAAAATATGATGCATTTGCAGATTTGCTTTCACTAGACTGTACTGTAGGTCCACGGCCACTTCATCCAATGCTCTTGATGTTCTTAAATCTTCCTGTTACGACTCCGTGTCGAGTGTGAATAAAGCGCTTCAGACGATTCAGTGCACGAGGAACTGAACGGATCATTCAAACTGATTCGCGAACCGATTTAGACAGATCTGCCAACTTGTTTGATGAAGTCTTTGAACAGAATCGACTCAAAAGAGTGATTCATTTGTGAATGGAGCATCGCTCAAGCCCGTAAAAAAGACACAGCGCGCTTGGAATAAACTACGCATTTAACAACATGTATTGCATTAAAATAAAGTAACGAGAGGAACGTCGTCCAACGTAGTGAAGTAAATGTAGATTACTTTGTTACTACCATAGACGGTTACTACCATAGACAGTAAAGGTTAGTCTACTACCCACCTCTGTTGGGCGCAGAGTTAACGGTCACGACAATGCTCTTCTTCTGTTGTTTGTTTACACTATGTATAAAACGCTTGTATCCTAGATCGCGCAGGAGGGGGTTTCATTCATGTTAGTGACACCTGTGTCCCTGACAGGAAAATACCCTGCTGCGCGATCTAGGACAGTAGGCGCGCCGTCAATTATGTCACATTGGAATTGCGCGAAAATATAACGATATTCGAATAAGCAATTTTATGATCGAATTTCGAACGCAGTTCGACTATTCGACTATTCGAAGATCGCGACTCATCCCTAGTAAACACACACAAGTGTTGTAAAACAATAGTCTACTGCTGAGTAACATACAATAGTCATATGAGTCCTCATAAACCGAATAATGTCCTCATAAACCATGAGTAAACACACACAAGTGTTGTAAAACAATAGTCTACTGCTGAGTCACATACAATAGTCATATGAGTCCTCATAAACCATAAGTAAACACACACAAGTGTTGTAAAACAATAGTCTACTGCTGAGTCACATACAATAGTCATATGAGTCCTCATAAACCGAATAATGTCCTCATAAACCATAAGTAAACACACACAAGTGTTGTAAAACAATAGTCTACTGCTGAGTAACATACAATAGTCATATGAGTCCTCATAAACCGAATAATGTCCTCATAAACCATGAGTAAACACACACAAGTGTTGTAAAACAATAGTCTACTGCTGAGTCACATACAATAGTCATATGAGTCCTCATAAACCGAATAATGTCCTCATAAACCATGAGTAAACACACACAAGTGTTGTAAAACAATAGTCTACTGCTGAGTAACATACAATAGTCATATGAGTCCTCATAAACCGAATAATGTCCTCATAAACCATGAGTAAACACACACAAGTGTTGTAAAACAATAGTCTACTGCTGAGTCACATACAATAGTCATATGAGTCCTCATAAACCGAATAATGTCCTCATAAACCATGAGTAAACACACACAAGTGTTGTAAAACAATAGTCTACTGCTGAGTCACATACAATAGTCATATGAGTCCTCATAAACCATAAGTAAACACACACAAGTGTTGTAAAACAATAGTCTACTGCTGAGTCACATACAATAGTCATATGAGTCCTCATAAACCGAATAATGTCCTCATAAACCATGAGTAAACACACACAAGTGTTGTAAAACAATAGTCTACTGCTGAGTCACATACAATAGTCATATGAGTCCTCATAAACCGAATAATGTCCTCATAAACCATGAGTAAACACACACAAGTGTTGTAAAACAATAGTCTACTGCTGAGTCACATACAATAGTCATATGAGTCCTCATAAACCGAATAATGTCCTCATAAACCATAAGTAAACACATACAAGTGTTGTAAAACAATAGTCTACTGCTGAGTCACATACAATAGTCATATGAGTCCTCATAAACCGAATAATGTCCTCATAAACCATGAGTAAACACACACAAGTGTTGTAAAACAATAGTCTACTGCTGAGTAGCATACAATAGTCATATGAGTCCTCATAAACCGAATAATGTCCTCATAAACCATGAGTAAACACACACAAGTGTTGTAAAACAATAGTCTACTGCTGAGTCACATACAATAGTCATATGAGTCCTCATAAACCATAAGTAAACACACACAAGTGTTGTAAAACAATAGTCTACTGCTGAGTAACACACAATAGTCATATGAGTCCTCATAAACTGAATAATGTCCTCATAAACCATAAGTAAACACACACAAGTGTTGTAAAACAATAGTCTACTGCTGAGTCACATACAATAGTCATATGAGTCCTCATAAACCGAATAATGTCCTCATAAACCATGAGTAAACACACACAAGTGTTGTAAAACAATAGTCTACTGCTGAGTCACATACAATAGTCATATGAGTCCTCATAAACCATAAGTAAACACACACAAGTGTTGTAAAACAATAGTCTACTGCTGAGTCACATACAATAGTCATATGAGTCCTCATAAACCGAATAATGTCCTCATAAACCATGAGTAAACACACACAAGTGTTGTAAAACAATAGTCTACTGCTGAGTCACATACAATAGTCATATGAGTCCTCATAAACCATAAGTAAACACACACAAGTGTTGTAAAACAATAGTCTACTGCTGAGTAACACACAATAGTCATATGAGTCCTCATAAACTGAATAATGTCCTCATAAACCATAAGTAAACACACACAAGTGTTGTAAAACAATAGTCTACTGCTGAGTCACATACAATAGTCATATGAGTCCTCATAAACCGAATAATGCCCTCATAAACCATGAGTAAACACACACAAGTGTTGTAAAACAATAGTCTACTGCTGAGTCACATACAATAGTCATATGAGTCCTCATAAACTGAATAATGTCCTCATAAACCATGAGTAAACACACACAAGTGTTGTAAAACAATAGTCTACTGCTGAGTCACATACAATAGTCATATGAGTCCTCATAAGCCAAATAATGTCCTCATAAACCATGAGTAACAGTGTGCATCTGAACAGCACAAATCAAGTATAGTAAGAGGTTTGTCACTGAAGATGACCTGGATTAAGCTTAACGTGAGAGTCTACCTTATTCTTCAAAAGAAAACAATTGATTCCTGACGGCTCCCGTTCTCTTTCTGCCCCCTGGCTAAAAAAATCCTTGTGCTCTTTAACGTGGTGTTGAATTTTTGATTGCGTTTATTGTCTTGTACGACGCAAGAGAGCTTCCGCCTCTCTGAATTACGGCTTTGTAAACATTGCATTTTGCTGTCTTCCTCTGTGGTGTTTCCAGTGTGAAGTAGTTCCACTCAGCGGACATGTTGGCTAGTCACACCTGGCCACTTCATGCGTTTTCTCAGATTGGATTGTTTAATCAAAACGATTCCATTTACACCTGTTCACATAAATGTTTTTTTTTTCGCAAAACGGATATAAATCCGATCTTCAATTCCCGTGCTATATGCAGATTTAATCAAGTTCTTCACCGAAAGCAACAGCTATGAGCTACATTTTATTGATTATTAGCTAATTTCAAATTCAAAGACCGCAATAAGAGATAGCGGTCACAGCACTGGTAAGATCCTTCCGTTTCTTTATTTTAAATGAAGAAGATTGTGTCTTAACGTCTGTAAACAGACCCAATGCTGTTCAATGCGATCCTGCAAGCTGGCTGCAAACTGCGGAATGGATTTCCTGAGCGGGGGCGTGTTTCATAACTCTGTGTCTGTCTCATTGAGCCGCACCTCCGTTCAGGAAATCCATTCCAAAGTTTGCAGGCAGCAAGCAGACTAGCCAGCGGGAATCACTTTTGGAGTCATTTCAGCAGACAACGTTAAAGCGCAGACATGGCTCATGGAGATCGGAAATCTCCGCAGGTTGGATTGGGAAAATCCGATACGTGAATTACGCTGGTATCGGTCCCGATACTGGATCGGATTGGCCCCATCCCTAAATATTATGTGCTTTGTACTGTAACAGGGCTCAAAATTAACTGTTTTACTTGCTAGCACTGGTGCTCCCAACTTCAAAAAGTTTGGAGCACCAGCAAAAATTTAGGAGCAGCACAACTACAAATTATATATTACAGGGCTCCAGACTAACTTTTTGCCTTGGTTGCACTGGTGCGCCTAACTTTTTTATTTAGGTGCACCAGCACAAAATTTAGGTGCACTCAAATTTTTCCTCGTCTCGCGTCGCCTTTAACGCCACAATTTCAAGATCACCTTTTTATCACGCTCCATGTATTCATATATATTATGTAAATGCTTTTAAACAAGAATAAGGTGTCGTTTTTTTTATTATTTGAAGCACAATTATACTGTATTTAAAAATATAAACCTTTAAAAAAAAAAGTAAAGTGCTGTTTTTACATTGTTCAAGTTAGGGCAGGGTATTGACACAAATTTCACAATTCGATTCAATATTGATTATTTTGGATATCAGGTACAATACATGGCCAATTTTCTCAAGAAAAACAAATCTCAACTAATGCTGTAAACTGGGAGTCAGTTGTAGCCCACTATGCTTCATTAGCCTACTATAATACTGAAGGTAAAAATTACCTGATTTGTACACAAACACTTAAATTACACTTATAATAATAAAGTTATATGAAATATAAACATTTAAATGGTGGCTGCATAAAAACTTGCCAGATTTTTTTCAAACAACATGCATTCAATATTGAAAAACATTAAAAATTATAATGAATATGTAATATGGTGCATATATTAGGCACAATGCTCCTCTAGAGTTAATTTTTCTAGCTAGCTAACGAGTTTATGGGCACTGGATATGTTTTTTCTGAGGTAAATGTGACGTTACATTACATTGTTTACAAGCGTTTTACTGACGTCTTTCCACGGTTGAAACACTGATTGAGCGATTCCATGTGACATGATACGAATTTCGATAAGTTGTACTCTTATCTTTTAACACACTTTCAGATGCTCGTTCATGTTTATTTGGCGCTGTAACTGGTATTATTAAGGCGGAAGAGGAGATCATGTGCGCTCCGCGCTGCTGCTTCTCTTGAGCTGAGCTGAGCCAGAGCGATCTCACGCCACAGCGTCAATACACTATTTATGTTTTTGAATTTCGTAAGAAAATTGACCAAATTTGAAATCTGAGACTTTGTTTCATATCAATAGTAACAAAGCACAAAGATTATTGCGATTTATTGGATGGGATGCTCGCTACAATGTTCCATTCATTCATCAACTGAAAACAGCATAGCCCAACGGTTCGTAAAAATCAATGAGAATCGATTAAAATCGAGAAATCAATATGTTTTACCTAGTTCAAGTAGCCTACATTTTTAAAAGTTTCTTCGTCGTCTGTTTTCCTGCGTTTATTTAGCTGATGCTGCTGATTTCCGTAACTGATTCTCTGGTGCTCAGGACAGGTGACAGGTCGCCATTTATTTCAATCACACAGCACAGAGCATTTTAGTCCTACAGGAATATCTGAACCACAGCCAATCAGAGGCAAAGACCCACCCAATCTCTATCTCTGATTGGTTTAGACCACGATATGATCCAACCATGCGTGCAAGGAGAACAAAAGACTCGTTTGTGGAGAGGCAACGGATGCGATCATGCGAGAACGTTAGGTGCACTGGTGCGACCTAGGAAAAATTCTCGTCGCACCCTTACAAATTTTGGTCGCACTCTAGAGCCCTGTATTAATTAATAGATTTCATTTCACTGGGGCTTTACACATCCTGTGGCCAAGATTTGGTCTTCTGGCTCTATATCATCTCTTACCCTGATGATATTGGCACATGATTTGTCATTTGCATACGTCATGTTAATCGCAACTCCGTTCTTCCATGAGCTGCAACATAGGTTTAAATTTAGTGAAGGCAAGCTCTTCTTTGGCGATGGTGTATGCGGTGTTATATTTGACGTATAATTAGCTCTGCCAATAGAGCGGAACGACCTGTCCCCGCATTTTTTGCTTGGCACTCTATTGCTATTAATATGCTGTATTAATCTTTGTTAATCTTAGTTAATAAAAATACAGCTGTTCATTGCTCGTTCATATTACTTCACAGTGCATATGTTAACAAATAAAAAACAATTATTTCAATAATGTAGGCTATTAGTAGCCTAAATGTTGAAATTAACATTAACAATGGTTAACAAATGAACAAAGTCTTGTGCAATGTTTTCTCACCGGTGGGTGAATGAGACGTGAGATAATCTTTTATCTCAGCAATGCATTCAATTCTCCGCCAACGCTGTCTCTCACCGTGTCACTGGTTAGTCTCTGCTCTACCTGAGCGCGTTCGTGTGTTTGAGAAGGCATGGCTTTGCAGAGTGATCATGGGATGGTGGATTATGCTTGCTATGGTTATGCTTGCTGTTGCCTTTACGTAGTTTAAATTGTTAAACAGTTTCTTCTTGATTTTTATTTCATTTAGGTCGGGGTGTGTTTGCCACAACACGTATCGTGAAAGGTTCCTTTATTGTTCAATATAGGGGAACATTATTAGAAAAATGGAAGTTGAAAAAAACAACAAATGATTATACATACTACTTCAAACACAGAGGATGTGACTACTGGTAAGTAGACTGTATTTTGCTCTATGTAAATTCCTGTGCATCTTTTGAAATGTGTTTCTCAACCCTGAAACCAAATACCACACACAGTTTTGGGGCAGATTAAAATGATTACCAATTATGTATTCCTTTCTAGAGCATTACTTTAGTGAACATTTGTAACAACTACTTTTTTTTCTCATATAGCATTGATGCCTCCTCTGATGACGGTTCACTCTGGAGACTGGTAAATGACAGTCAAAAGCCAAATGGCAAAATGAAGAAAATTGAACTGGAAGGAAAGCCTCATCTTTGTTTATTTACTGTGAAAGACATCAATAAGGGTGAAGAGATAACCTATGATTATGGAGGACATGACTTGCCATGGCGTTCTCGCTGTGGGCAGAAAACGTGCAAGGTACAATATTTCCAAAAGTTATTAAAAAAATTATACTATTATCATCCAGTTGCTTCAGATTTCTTTCAGATTGCTCCTTTCTCCTTGTTTCTGTCTTCCAGCTTGTCCATGAGCCTGACGCTCCAGCCTTGACAGGAAGTGAAGTCACATCTCCTGAAGAGGTTTGTTAATACTTTTGACAATTAAGTTTCACACGCGTTATAACATGATCTTAAGTGAAATTCTGTTATTGCTACTAAATGTGATTTAGCTGTACACTATTGTTAAAAACACTTGTGTGTGTTAACCGTACCATGAGTAAACCATGAGTAAACACACACAAGTGTTGTTAAAAAGTGGTCCACCGCTGAGTAACATACAATAGTCATATGAGTCCTCATAAACCGAATAATGTCCTCATAAACCATGAGTAAACACACACAAGTGTTGTAAAACTAAAGTCTACCGCTGAGTAACATACAATAGTCATATGAGTCCTCATAAACCGAATAATGTCCTCATAAACCATGAGTAAACACACACAAGTGCTGTAAAACAAAAGTCTACTGCTGAGTCACATACAATAGTCATATGAGTCCTCATAAACCGAATAATGTCCTCATAAACCATGAGTAAACACACACAAGTGTTGTAAAACAATAGTCTACTGCTGAGTCACATACAATAGTCATATGAGTCCTCATAAACCAAATAATGTCCTCATAAACCATGAGTAAACACACACAAGTGTTGTAAAACTAAAGTCTACTGCTGAGTCACATACAATAGTCATATGAGTCCTCATAAACCAAATAATGTCCTCATAAACCATGAGTAAACACACACAAGTGTTGTAAAACTAAAGTCTACTGCTGAGTCACATACAATAGTCATATGAGTCCTCATAAACTGAATAATGTCCTCATAAACCATGAGTAAACACACACAAGTGTTGTAAAACTAAAGTCTACTGCTGAGTCACATACAATAGTCATATGAGTCCTCATAAACCGAATAATGTCCTCATAAACCATGAGTAAACACACACAAGTGTTGTAAAACAATAGTCTACCACTAACTAACATACAATAGTCATATGAGTCCTCATAAACCGAATATTGTCCTCATAAACCATGAGTAAACACACACAAGTGTTGTAAAACTAAAGTCTACTGCTGAGTCACATACAATAGTCATATGAGTCCTCATAAACTGAATAATGTCCTCATAAACCATGAGTAAACACATACAAGTGTTGTAAAACAATAGTCTACTGCTGAGTCACATACAATAGTCATATGAGTCCTCATAAACCGAATAATGTCCTCATAAACCATAAGTAAACACACACAAGTGTTGTAAAACAATAGTCTACTGCTGAGTCACATACAATAGTCATATGAGTCCTCATAAACCATAAGTAAACACACACAAGTGTTGTAAAACAATAGTCTACTGCTGAGTCACATACAATAGTCATATGAGTCCTCATAAGCCAAATAATGCCCTCATAAACCATAAGTAAACACACACAAGTGTTGTAAAACAATAGTCTACTGCTGAGTAACACACAATAGTCATATGAGTCCTCATAAACCGAATATTATCCTCATAAACCATGAGTAAACACACACAAGTGTTGTAAAACAATAGTCTACTGCTGAGTCACATACAATAGTCATATGAGTCCTCATAAACCGAATAATGTCCTCATAAACCATGAGTAAACACACACAAGTGCTGTAAAACAATAGTCTACCGCTAAGTAACATACAATAGTCATATGAGTCCTCATAAACCGAATATTGTCCTCATAAACCATGAGTAAACACACAAAAGTGTTGTAAAACAATAGTCTACTGCTGAGTCACATACAATAGTCATATGAGTCCTCATAATCGGAATAATGTCCTCATTAACCATGAGTAAACACACACAAGTGTTGTAAAAAAATAGTCTACCGCTGAGTCACATACAATAGTCATATGAGTCCTCATAAACCGAATAATGTCCTCATAAACCATGAGTAAACACACACAAGTGTTGTAAAACTAAAGTCTACTGCTGAGTCACATACAATAGTCATATGAGTCCTCATAAACCAAATAATGTCCTCATAAACCATGAGTAAACACACACAAGTTTTGTAAAACAATAGTCAACCACTAACTAACATACAATAGTCATATGAGTCCTCATAAACCGAATAATGTCCTCATAAACCATGAGTAAACACACACAAGTGTTGTAAAACAATAGTCTACTGCTGAGTCACATACAATAGTCATATGAGTCCTCATAAACCGAATAATGTCCTCATAAACCATGAGTAAACACACACAAGTGTTGTAAAACAATAGTCTACTGCTGAGTCACATACAATAGTCATATGAGTCCTCATAAACCGAATAATGTCCTCATAAACCATGAGTAAACACACACAAGTGTTGTAAAACAATAGTCTACTGCTGAGTAACATACAATAGTCATATGAGTCCTCATAAACCGAATAATGTCCTCATAAATCATGAGTAAACACACACAAGTGTTGTAAAACAATAGTCTACTGCTGAGTCACACACAATAGTCATATGAGTCCTCATAAACCGAATAATGTCCTCATAAACCATGAGTAAACACACACAAGTGTTGTAAAACAATAGTCTACTGCTGAGTAACATACAATAGTCATATGAGTCCTCATAAACCGAATAATGTCCTCATAAACCACGAGTAAACACACACAAGTGTTGTGAAACAATAGTCTACTGCTGAGTAACATACAATAGTCATGAGTCCTCATAAACCGAATAATGTCCTCATAAGCCATGAGTAAACACACACAAGTGTTGTAAAACAATAGTCTACTGCTGAGTAACATACAATAGTCATATGAATCCTCATAAACCGAATAATGTCCTCATAAACCATGAGTAAACACACACAAGTGTTGTAAAACAATAGTCTACTGCTGAGTCACATACAATAGTCATATGAGTCCTCATAAACCGAATAATGTCCTCATAAACCATGAGTAAACACACACAAGTGTTGTAAAACAATAGTCTACTGCTGAGTCACATACAATAGTCATATGAGTCCTCATAAACCGAATAATGTCCTCATAAACCATGAGTAAACACACACAAGTGTTGTAAAACAATAGTCTACTGCTGAGTAACATACAATAGTCATATGAGTCCTCATAAACCGAATAATGTCCTCATAAATCATGAGTAAACACACACAAGTGTTGTAAAACAATAGTCTACTGCTGAGTCACATACAATAGTCATATGAGTCCTCATAAACCGAATAATGTCCTCATAAACCATGAGTAAACACACACAAGTGTTGTAAAACAATAGTCTACTGCTGAGTAACATACAATAGTCATATGAGTCCTCATAAACCGAATAATGTCCTCATAAACCACGAGTAAACACACACAAGTGTTGTGAAACAATAGTCTACTGCTGAGTAACATACAATAGTCATGAGTCCTCATGAACCGAATAATGTCCTCATAAGCCATGAGTAAACACACACAAGTGTTGTAAAACAATAGTCTACTGCTGAGTAACATACAATAGTCATATGAATCCTCATAAACCGAATAATGTCCTCATAAACCATGAGTAAACACACACAAGTGTTGTAAAACAATAGTCTACTGCTGAGTAACATACAATAGTCATATGAGTCCTCATAAACCGAATAATGTCCTCATAAACCATGAGTAAACACACACAAGTGTTGTAAAACAATAGTCTACTGCTGAGTCACATACAATAGTCATATGAGTCCTCATAAACCGAATAATGTCCTCATAAACCATGAGTAAACACACACAAGTGTTGTAAAACAATAGTCTACTGCTGAGTCACATACAATAGTCATATGAGTCCTCATAAACCGAATAATATCCTCACAAACCATGAGTAAACACAAACAAGTGTTGTAAAACAATAGTCTACTGCTGAGTCACATACAATAGTCATATGAGTCCTCATAAACCGAATAATGCCCTCATAAACCATGAGTAAACACACACAAGTGCTGTAAAACAATAGTCTACCGCTAAGTAACATACAATAGTCATATGAGTCCTCATAAACCGAATATTGTCCTCATAAACCATGAGTAAACACACACAAGTGCTGTAAAACAATAGTCTACCGCTAAGTAACATACAATAGTCATATGAGTCCTCATAAACCGAATAATGTCCTCATAAGCCATGAGTAAACACACACAAGTGTTGTAAAACAATAGTCTACTGCTGAGTAACATACAATAGTCATATGAATCCTCATAAACCGAATAATGTCCTCATAAACCATGAGTAAACACACACAAGTGTTGTAAAACAATAGTCTACTGCTGAGTCACATACAATAGTCATATGAGTCCTCATAAACCGAATAATGTCCTCATAAACCATGAGTAAACACACACAAGTGTTGTAAAACAATAGTCTACTGCTGAGTCACATACAATAGTCATATGAGTCCTCATAAACCGAATAATGTCCTCATAAACCATGAGTAAACACACACAAGTGTTGTAAAACAATAGTCTACTGCTGAGTCACATACAATAGTCATGAGTCCTCATAAACCGAACAATGTCCTCATAAACCATGAGTAAACACACACAAGTGTTGTAAAACAATAGTCTACTGCTGAGTAACATACAATAGTCATATGAGTCCTCATAAACCGAATAATGTCCTCATAAATCATGAGTAAACACACACAAGTGTTGTAAAACAATAGTCTACTGCTGAGTCACATACAATAGTCATATGAGTCCTCATAAACCGAATAATGTCCCCATAAACCATTAGTAAACACACACAAGTGTTGTAAAACAATAGTCTACTGCTGAGTAACATACAATAGTCATATGAGTCCTCATAAACCGAATAATGTCCTCATAAACCACGAGTAAACACACACAAGTGTTGTGAAACAATAGTCTACTGCTGAGTAACATACAATAGTCATGAGTCCTCATGAACCGAATAATGTCCTCATAAGCCATGAGTAAACACACACAAGTGTTGTAAAACAATAGTCTACTGCTGAGTAACATACAATAGTCATATGAATCCTCATAAACCGAATAATGTCCTCATAAACCATGAGTAAACACACACAAGTGTTGTAAAACAATAGTCTACTGCTGAGTAACATACAATAGTCATATGAGTCCTCATAAACCGAATAATGTCCTCATAAACCATGAGTAAACACACACAAGTGTTGTAAAACAATAGTCTACTGCTGAGTCACATACAATAGTCATATGAGTCCTCATAAACCGAATAATGTCCTCATAAACCATGAGTAAACACACACAAGTGTTGTAAAACAATAGTCTACTGCTGAGTCACATACAATAGTCATATGAGTCCTCATAAACCGAATAATGTCCTCATAAACCATGAGTAAACACAAACAAGTGTTGTAAAACAATAGTCTACTGCTGAGTCACATACAATAGTCATATGAGTCCTCATAAACCGAATAATGCCCTCATAAACCATGAGTAAACACACACAAGTGCTGTAAAACAATAGTCTACCGCTAAGTAACATACAATAGTCATATGAGTCCTCATAAACCGAATAATGTCCTCATAAACCATGAGTAAACACACACAAGTGTTGTAAAACAATAGTCTACTGCTGAGTCACATACAATAGTCATATGAGTCCTCATAAACCGAATAATGTCCTCATAAACCATAAGTAAACACACACAAGTGTTGTAAAACAATAGTCTACTGCTGAGTCACATACAATAGTCATATGAGTCCTCATAAACCGAATAATGTCCTCACAAACCATGAGTAAACACACACAAGTGTTGTAAAACAATAGTTTAAAGAAAAAAGAAACGGAACACTGTTTAATAGGTTTAATTACGCAAGTCAAATGCTTACATATATTTGTATTAGTTCAACCATGGAACAAGTTCTGGTTAAAAGGCACATGACTTAAAAATGGTTGTCAGCAATGCTAACAATTTAACATCTTTTTTGTTTTTAGTCTCAAGCAGAGGAAAGCGGACACCCAAATGACCATGGACAAAATTTGAAGTGAATGCAGTAATGCATCACTTCAGATCTCACATTAGCAAAGGTCACTTGGCTTCAATGAGAGAATGTGAGGTGTGCAAAAGGTGTGAGCATCCAGTGCTACAAAACAGGACAGTTCAAAACATCAGAGACTTTGTTAGGAACCGAGGGCTTACCTTTAAGTGCATGGAGTTTAATTAATGACAAAAGTGACAATGAGTCACAATGTTCTGAACGCGATGTTATTGTTTTTAGAAGTAACGTTTTGTAATTCCTGTCACTAAGTGAAAATGTTCTAAATGTAATGTTATTGTTTTTAGAAGTAACAGTTTTTTTAATTCCCGTCACTGTACTCTATAAACAGAAGGTCTTGTTACACTACATGGTGGGCAGGGTTTAATTTTGTGGTGTTGTATTCATGTATTCATAGTCTGTTTATATTACCCTGTAGGTATTCTGATTACCATTGTTGGTATTATCATAGATGTATTCATGTATTCATAGTCTGTTTATATTACCCTGTAGGTATTCTGATTACCATTGTTGGTATTATCATAGATGTATTCATGTATTCATAGTCTGTTTATATTACCCTGTAGGTATTCTGATTACCATTGTTGGTATTATCATAGATGTATTCATGTATTCATAGTCTGTTTATATTACCCTGTAGGTATTCTGATTACCATTGTTGGTATTATCATAGATGTATTCATGTATTCATAGTCTGTTTATATTACCCTGTGGGTATTCTGATTACCATTGTTGGTATTATCATAGATGTATTCATGTATTCATAGTCTGTTTATATTACCCTGTAGGTATTCTGATTACCATTGTTGGTATTATCATAGATGTACTCATGTATTCATAGTCTGTTTATATTACCCTGTGGGTATTCTGATTACCATTGTTGGTATTATCATAGATGTATTCATGTATTCATAGTCTGTTTATATTACCCTGTAGGTATTCTGATTACCATTGTTGGTATTATCATAGATGTATTCATGTATTCATAGTCTGTTTATATTACCCTGTAGGTATTCTGATTACCATTGTTGGTATTAACATAGATGTATCCATGTATTCATGTCTCCATGTATTCATGTCTTATTTTACCTTGTATGTATTTGATTACCATTGTTGGTATTATTATAATTGTTAACTAAGGTCATATATGGTGTGTATTTAGGATGTGTTGTGTTTTGTTTATGTTTTTTGGTATTGTTTTGCTTTTTTGGTGGAGGAGAAGGTTTGACATGTAATGTTATTGTTGATTTTACAAGTAATGTTTTTTTTAACTCACTGAGTGACAATGTTCTTTTTAATTCCTGTCACTGAGTGACAATTGTTTTTACCCATTTAAAAAAAATGAATTTTCCATTGAACGTTTTTACTCTCCTGCTGATGCTGTTTAATTTTTTAAGGTTTTGTTAAACACCAAGAAAAAAAAACAATCAGCAATTTAAATAAGAAAAACAAATACAGAAATACAAACATCTGAACTGCCTCAGTTGATCATGAATAATGTATTACAGTTTTTTCCAGTCGCTAACAAGCGTTTGTCCAACCAGTTGTCACATTTTCAAAACTCTAAACACAATTAGCACAGCATCGGTCTTTTGTGTCCATACCATTCACACATTTCACGTCGTTTTCACACAATATGTTGTCAGTGAATACATTTCCACAATGCTTACATTTTCTTAACAGACAAGCTATACCTCCCAACAAAATTATGGATTGTTTTTGTAGTATTCACAAATGTTAACACACACCATCCCACAATAGCAAAAACAATATTCCAAACCTTGGATACAGTATAAAAACCTCTGCTTCTGCAATGATATCAGTTCAAAAACAATATATCTCAGCTGATAATAAACAAACAAAATGCAGTGAGAGGTGCAGATGCAGTGAGAAATGCAGTGAGAGGTGCAGGCGCAGTGAGAGATGCAGGAGCAGCGAGAGATGCAGGAGCAGTGAGAGATGTAGGAGCAGTGAGAGGTGCAGGAGCAGTGAGAGGTGCAGGAGCAGTGAGATGCAGGAGCAGTGAGAGATGCAGGAGCAGTCAGAGATGCAGGAGTAGTGAGAGGTGCAGGAGTAGTGAGAGATGCAGGAGCAGTGAGAGAGGCAGTGAGATGTGCAGGAGCAGTGAGAGGTGCAGGAGTAGTGAGAGATGCAGGAGCAGTGAGAGAGGCAGTGAGATGTGCAGGAGCAGTGAGAGGTGCAGGAGTAGTGAGAGATGCAGGAGCAGTGAGAGGTGCAGGAGTAGTGAGAGATGCAGGAGTAGTGAGAGATGCAGGAGTAGTGAGAGATGCAGGAGCAGTGAGAGGTGCAGGAGCAGTGAGAGAGGCAGAAGCAGTGAGAGATGCAGGAGTAGTGAGAGGTGCAGGAGCAGTGAGAGGTGCAGGAGCAGTGAGAGGTGCAGGAGCAGTGAGAGGTGCAGGAGCAGTGAGAGAGGCAGGATCAGTGAGAGAGGCAGGAGTAGTGAGAGGTCCAGGAGCAGTGAGAGAGGCAGGAGCAGTGAGAGGTGCAGTGAGAGATGCAGGAGTAGTGAGAGGTGCAGGAGCAGTGAGAGGTGCAGGAGCAGTGAGAGATGCAGGAGCAGTGAGAGGTGCAGGAGCAGTGAGAGGTGCAGGAGTAGTGAGAGGTGCAGGAGCAGTGAGAGGTGCAGTGAGAGATGAAGGAGTAGTGAGAGGTGCAGGAGCAGTGAGAGGTGCAGGAGCAGTGAGAGATGCAGGAGCAGTGAGAGGTGCAGGAGCAGTGAGAGGTGCAGGAGTAGTGAGAGGTGCAGGAGCAGTGAGAGAGGCAGGATCAGTGAGAGAGGCAGGAGTAGTGAGAGATGCAGGAGCAGTGAGAGAGGCAGTGAGATGTGCAGGAGCAGTGAGAGGTGGAGGAGTAGTGAAAGATGCAGGAGTAGTGAGAGATGCAGGAGCAGTGAGAGGTGCAGGAGCAGTGAGAGGTGCAGGAGCAGTGAGAGAGGCAGGATCAGTGAGAGAGGCAGGAGTAGTGAGAGGTGCAGGAGCAGTGAGAGATGCAGGAGCAGTGAGAGAGGCAGTGAGATGTGCAGGAGCAGTGAGAGGTGCAGGAGTAGTGAAAGATGCAGGAGTAGTGAGAGGTGCAGGAGCAGTGAGAGGTGCAGGAGCAGTGAGAGAGGCAGGAGCAGTGAGAGTGGCAGGAGTAGTGAGAGGTGCAGGAGCAGTGAGAGATGCAGGAGCAGTGAGAGGTGCAGGAGCAGTGAGAGAGGCAGGAGCAGTGAGAGAGGCAGGAGCAGTGAGAGGTGCAGGAGCAGTGAGAGGTGCAGGAGCAGTGAGAGAGGCAGGAGCAGTGAGAGGTGCAGGAGTAGTGAGAGGTGCAGGAGCAGTGAGAGGTGCAGGAGCAGTGAGAGAGGCAGGATCAGTGAGAGGTGCAGGAGCAGTGAGAGATGCAGGAGCAGTGAGAGGTGCAGGAGCAGTGAGAGATGCAGGAGCAGTGAGAGGTGCAGGAGCAGTGAGAGGTGCAGGAGTAGTGAGAGGTGCAGGAGCAGTGAGAGGTGCAGTGAGAGATGAAGGAGTAGTGAGAGGTGCAGGAGCAGTGAGAGGTGCAGGAGCAGTGAGAGATGCAGGAGCAGTGAGAGGTGCAGGAGCAGTGAGAGGTGCAGGAGTAGTGAGAGGTGCAGGAGCAGTGAGAGAGGCAGGATCAGTGAGAGAGGCAGGAGTAGTGAGAGATGCAGGAGCAGTGAGAGAGGCAGTGAGATGTGCAGGAGCAGTGAGAGGTGGAGGAGTAGTGAAAGATGCAGGAGTAGTGAGAGATGCAGGAGCAGTGAGAGGTGCAGGAGCAGTGAGAGGTGCAGGAGCAGTGAGAGAGGCAGGATCAGTGAGAGAGGCAGGAGTAGTGAGAGGTGCAGGAGCAGTGAGAGATGCAGGAGCAGTGAGAGAGGCAGTGAGATGTGCAGGAGCAGTGAGAGGTGCAGGAGTAGTGAAAGATGCAGGAGTAGTGAGAGGTGCAGGAGCAGTGAGAGAGGCAGGAGCAGTGAGAGTGGCAGGAGTAGTGAGAGGTGCAGGAGCAGTGAGAGATGCAGGAGCAGTGAGAGGTGCAGGAGCAGTGAGAGAGGCAGGAGCAGTGAGAGAGGCAGGAGCAGTGAGAGGTGCAGGAGCAGTGAGAGGTGCAGGAGCAGTGAGAGAGGCAGGAGCAGTGAGAGGTGCAGGAGCAGTGAGAGGTGCAGGAGTAGTGAGAGGTGCAGGAGCAGTGAGAGGTGCAGGAGCAGTGAGAGAGGCAGGATCAGTGAGAGGTGCAGGAGCAGTGAGAGATGCAGGAGCAGTGAGAGATGCAGGAGCAGTGAGAGATGCAGGAGCAGTGAGAGATGCAGGAGCAGTGAGAGGTGCAGGAGTAGTGAGAGATGCAGGAGTAGTGAGAGATGCAGGAGCAGTGAGAGGTGCAGGAGCAGTGAGAGAGGCAGGAGCAGTGAGAGAGGCAGGAGCAGTGAGAGATGCAGGAGTAGTGAGAGATGCAGGAGCAGTGAGAGGTGCAGGAGCAGTGAGAGGTGCAGGAGCAGTGAGAGAGGCAGGATCAGTGAGAGAGGCAGGAGTAGTGAGAGGTGCAGGAGCAGTGAGAGGTGCAGGAGCAGTGAGAGAGGCAGGATCAGTGAGAGAGGCAGGAGTAGTGAGAGGTGCAGGAGCAGTGAGAGATGCAGGAGCAGTGAGAGAGGCAGTGAGATGTGCAGGAGCAGTGAGAGGTGCAGGAGTAGTGAAAGATGCAGGAGTAGTGAGAGATGCAGGAGCAGTGAGAGAGGCAGGAGCAGTGAGAGTGGCAGGAGTAGTGAGAGGTGCAGGAGCAGTGAGAGATGCAGGAGCAGTGAGAGGTGCAGGAGCAGTGAGAGAGGCAGGAGTAGTGAGAGGTGCAGGAGCAGTGAGAGATGCAGGAGCAGTGAGAGATGCAGGAGCAGAGAGAGGTGCAGGAGTAGTGAGAGAGGTGCAGGAGTAGTGAGAGATGCAGGAGTAGTGAGAGATGCAGGAGCAGTGAGAGGTGCAGGAGCAGTGAGAGAGGCAGGAGCAGTGAGAGAGGCACGATTAGTGAGAGATGCAGTGAGAGATGCAGGAGCAGTGAGAGATGCAGGAGCAGTGAGATGCAGTGAGAGATGCAGGAGTAGTGAGAGATGCAGGAGCAGTGAGAGATGCAGGAGTAGTGAGAGATGCAGTGAGATGTGCAGGAGTAGTGAGAGATGCAGGAGCAGTGAGAGGTGCAGGAGCAGTGAGAGAGGCAGGAGCAGTGAGAGAGGCAGGAGTAGTGAGAGATGCAGGAGCAGTGAGAGATGCAGGAGCAGTGAGAGATGCAGTGAGAGATGCAGGAGCATTGAGATGCAGTGAGAGATGCAGGAGTAGTGAGAGATGCAGTGAGATGTGCAGGAGCAGTGAGAGGTGCAGGAGTAGTGAGAGATGCAGGAGCAGTGAGAGGTGCAGGAGCAGTGAGAGAGGCAGGAGCAGTGAGAGAGGCAGGAGTAGTGAGAGATGCAGTGAGAGATGCAGGAGCAGTGAGATGCAGTGAGAGATGCAGGAGTAGTGAGAGATGCAGTGAGAGATGCAGGAGTAGTGAGAGATGCAGTGAGATGTGCAGGAGTAGTGAGAGGTGCAGGAGCAGTGAGAGAGGCAGGAGCAGTGAGAGAGGCAGGAGTAGTGAGAGATGCAGGAGCAGTGAGAGATGCAGTGAGAGATGCAGGAGCAGTGAGAGATGCAGGAGCAGTGAGATGCAGTGAGAGATGCAGGAGTAGTGAGAGATGCAGTGAGATGTGCAGGAGCAGTGAGAGAGGCAGGATCAGTGAGAGAGGCAGGAGTAGTGAGAGGTGCAGGAGCAGTGAGAGATGCAGGAGCAGTGAGAGAGGCAGTGAGATGTGCAGGAGCAGTGAGAGGTGCAGGAGTAGTGAGAGATGCAGGAGCAGTGAGAGGTGCAGGAGCAGTGAGAGAGGCAGGAGCAGTGAGAGTGGCAGGAGTAGTGAGAGGTGCAGGAGCAGTGAGAGATGCAGGAGCAGTGAGAGAGGCAGGAGCAGTGAGAGGTGCAGGAGCAGTGAGAGGTGCAGGAGCAGTGAGAGGTGCAGGAGCAGTGAGAGGTGCAGGAGCAGTGAGAGGTGCAGGAGCAGTGAGAGGTGCAGGAGCAGTGAGAGGTGCAGGAGCAGTGAGAGGTGCAGGAGCAGTGAGAGGTGCAGGAGTAGTGAGAGGTGCAGGAGTAGTGAGAGATGCAGGAGCAGTGAGAGGTGCAGGAAGTGTGAGAGAGGCAGGAGCAGTGAGAGTGGCAGGAGTAGTGAGAGGTGCAGGAGCAGTGAGAGATGCAGGAGCAGTGAGAGAGGCAGGAGCAGTGAGAGGTGCAGGAGCAGTGAGAGGTGCAGGAGCAGTGAGAGGTGCAGGAGCAGTGAGAGGTGCAGGAGCAGTGAGAGGTGCAGGAGCAGTGAGAGGTGCAGGAGCAGTGAGAGGTGCAGGAGCAGTGAGAGGTGCAGGAGTAGTGAGAGGTGCAGGAGCAGTGAGAGGTGCAGGAGTAGTGAGAGGTGCAGGAGCAGTGAGAGGTGCAGGAGCAGTGAGAGAGGCAGGAGCAGTGAGAGGTGCAGGAGCAGTGAGAGAGGCAGGATCAGTGAGAGGTGCAGGAGCAGTGAGAGATGCAGGAGCAGTGAGAGATGCAGGAGTAGTGAGAGATGCAGGAGCAGTGAGAGGTGCAGGAGTAGTGAGAGATGCAGGAGCAGTGAGAGATGCAGGAGCAGTGAGAGGTGCAGGAGCAGTGAGAGAGGCAGGAGCAGTGAGAGAGGCAGGAGTAGTGAGAGATGCAGGAGTAGTGAGAGATGCAGGAGTAGTGAGAG
The DNA here is from genome assembly GCF_029890125.1 of Rhinichthys klamathensis goyatoka. Taxonomy (NCBI): domain Eukaryota; kingdom Metazoa; phylum Chordata; class Actinopteri; order Cypriniformes; family Leuciscidae; genus Rhinichthys; species Rhinichthys klamathensis. Next base: position 2,551,686 of record NW_026606840.1, read on the forward strand.
ATGCAGGAGCAGTGAGAGGTGCAGGAGCAGTGAGAGAGGCAGGAGCAGTGAGAGAGGCAGCAGTAGTGAGAGATGCAGGAGCAGTGAGAGAGGCAGGAGCAGTGAGAGATGCAGTGAGAGATGCAGGAGCAGTGAGATGCAGTGAGAGATGCAGGAGTAGTGAGAGATGCAGGGAGATGTGCAGGAGTAGTGAGAGATGCAGGAGCAGTGAGAGGTGCAGGAGCAGTGAGAGGTGCAGGAGCAGTGAGAGAGGCAGGAGTAGTGAGAGATGCAGGAGCAGTGAGAGATGCAGTGAGATGTGCAGGAGTAGTGAGAGATGCAGGAGCAGTGAGAGGTGCAGGAGCAGTGAGAGGTGCAGGAGCAGTGAGAGAGGCAGGAGTAGAGAGAGATGCAGTGAGAGATGCAGGAGCAGTGAGAGATGCAGGAGCAGTGAGATGCAGGAGCAGTGAGAGATGCAGTGAGAGGTGCAGGAGCAGTGAGAGATGCAGGAGCAGTGAGATGCAGGAGCAGTGAGAGGTGCAGTGAGAGATGCAGTGAGAGATGCAGTAAGAGGTGAAAAAAACTGATTTGCTTTTTACTGGAATGCTTTTGAATGTGAACATTACTGGACATGTGTGGACATACAGTTCCCAACCAAGAAATGTAGTGTAAAAACGGTGGATTGCATGTTTTGCATGCAAATACCTGTAAAACTGAAACATCAAAGTCTATGCAGTTTTTTAATGTTAACAACAGCGAGTATTTTGAAACCTGGTGTACTTTGATTGACTGCATGTACCTTGTGAAGTGAAAACAAGTGTTATTCTTTGACAGAATAATTTCATTTTGAGACAGATTTCAAGTGTTTTGGTAAAGTTAGTGTGTGCAGAGAAAGATGTGTTCTATTTTAAAATGAAGAGTTAGTATATATTTAACAAAATGTGTTTTTGAGAAGAAAATTATCCATTTGGCCAATTGTGTTTTGTAGGTGTGAGTCTGTGTTAAGAGTTTAGAAAAAGTATCTGAAGTATGGGTAAGCGCTTGTTAGCGATTGAAAAAAACTGTAACAGTAACAGTCACACCAGTTGACGTGAGAGAATCTCGTGGAGAAATCAGAAAAAATTAGTACAGACAAAGAAACATATAGAACAAACACTGCTGTTCAAATTTAGTTTTTACATTTATAGCTTATGATGTAGCCTAGTTAAGCAACATGAGACGGCCAGTAGTGTTGTTTCCCGGATATCAGCACGATTGCAGATTTAACATTGATTTTATTCACTCAATAAACAAAATTGCAATAAGTGGCTTACACTTTTAAATAGAATACATTTTAAATTATTTCCAAAAAAAAAGATCACTGCAGAACAGTCACGCATCTCTGAGCAACACACAGTGGTGTTTCTTAACTGAATGATTCAGCATTTTGAATGAATTATTCAAGTCAATGATTCAATGATCCATTCATAAAGACAGGCACTTGCCTTCGTTCTTTAATGAATCAGTCGTCTGAATTAATTAGTTGAACTAAACAATCAAACACTCACTCATTAACACAGTCCTAAACTTGCATATGTGTATATTTTAAATTATTATTAATGAATTAATTATTTAAAGCATTAAACCTTTTTAGTTCATAGCTTGATATTTCAGTATGTCTAGCATTCAACATCTGTTGGTACTTTGTTAAATACATTTTTAAATATCTGCACATGTATTTTTACATTTAAAACGGCGTACTGATCCAAAATTCTGTTCAGAGTAAATTGTGTACGTTTTCTCAAATATCCAAGATTATCATCATTGCATTGTCAATTTTAATTAATTGAATTGTCAAAAATACAATAGAAAACGTAATATTGTGAACTATTTTCAATTTATAATAACTGTTTTTTATGTGAATATAGTTTAAATATATAATTTATGGACCACATAAATTATAATTTATTCCTATGATTGAAGGTTGAATTTTCAGCATCATTACTACAGTTGTCATATTTTTTTGTGGAAACTACATTCAAAAGTACCATTTAAAAAAAATATATATATATTTTTTATAAATACTTTTATTTAAATTGTGATAGTAGACCTTGTAATGTTTGTCAGTCCCCTTAAACCAGGATGAGGCTAGGTTTGTGTGTTGTGTGTAGAGTGACCTCATAAACCACAATTCGGCATGTTGTGTGTAGAGTGACCTCATAAACCACAATTCAGCATGTTGTGTGTAGAGTGACCTCATAAACCACAATTCAGCATGTTGTGTGTAGAGTGACCTCATAAACCACAATTCGGCATGTTGTGTGTAGAGTGACCTCATAAACCACAATTCAGCATGTTGTGTGTAGAGTGACCTCATAAACCACAATTCGGCATGTTGTGTGTAGAGTGACCTCATAAACCACAATTCAGCATGTTGTGTGTAGAGTGACCTCATAAACCACAATTCGGCATGTTGTGTGTAGAGTGACCTCATAAACCACAATTCAGCATGTTGTGTGTAGAGTGACCTCATAAACCACAATTCAGCATGTTGTGTGTAGAGTGACCTCATAAACCACAATTCAGCATGTTGTGTGTAGAGTGACCTCATAAACCACAATTCAGCATGTTGTGTGTAGAGTGACCTCATAAACCACAATTCAGCATGTTGTGTGTAGAGTGACCTCATAAACCACAATTCGGCATGTTGTGTGTAGAGTAGTCTCCCGTAGCCAGACCTTCAGACTGATGGCTGAAGGTCTGGAATTCATAGCAGCTTTCTTTGGCCAAGGCCCGCCCATAAGGCCGTTTGACCGGCATGTCAAACAACCAATTACAGTTCGTTTCGTTCAGCGTCACGTTTCGGGGCATGGAAATCTCCCCACAACAACAGACCGGCGTGCAACAAGTCAGTCAGCATAGAAAATCAAAGAAGGAGAAGAAAACTTCAAGAGTCTATGCCGTGAACCGCGCATACTTTTGAGAATCCTACGTTTAACTGATCTTGATAAATGCTCATTGTCACTCATGTAAACACAAGTTTTTCTTCCGCAATCACACGTCTGCGCTTTGTTTCCCAGCGGGCCGAAAATAAACGCGACACTCGCGCCCCCCGGAAATCCGATAAAATTCAACCAATCAGATGACGACATTCCTGAAGTGTTTCCAGTTAAGTGTACCATATGCATCAGACGTTTAGCCAACGTTCCGTGGGCGTGACGTCTGAGGCTGAGACTATGTGTAGAGTGACCTCATAAACCACAATTCGGCATGTTGTGTGTAGAGTGACCTCATAAACCACAATTCAGCATGTTGTGTGTAGAGTGACCTCATAAACCACAATTCGGCATGTTGTGTGTAGAGTGACCTCATAAACCACAATTCAGCATGTTGTGTGTAGAGTGACCTCATAAACCACAATTCAGCATGTTGTGTGTAGAGTGACCTCATAAACCAGTCAGGAGAGTTAGTAGATTAACATGGGAGTATTTGAACTTGAAAAACTGAATATACTGATGCCTTTCCGCAGTTAAAACAACATTCCTTCTGATGTTCATTCATATTTATTTGATGCTATAAATGAACTAGAAGGAAGAGATGATCGGTTCACGAGCGGCTTCAACTGAGGCTCTACAGCGATCTGTTAGACACATTAAAGCAGTGCCGTAGGTTTGATTTTGAAATTGGTGGGGACGGGACATCAATGCATAAATATATTGTAAGTTTTGATCGAAATTATTGCTAGGGATATATCAGTGTCACTGTATATTGGTAGGGACACGTCCCTAGCGTCCCTACTAAATTCTACGCCCCAGCATTAAAGAGTCACAAAACCGTATTTATTGTTTAAATTTCTTTCAAAAAATTACTTTTGAAAGGTGAGACTTTGTTTAATATGTTTAATATCAAAAGTAACCGAAAAGTAACCTGGTCTGTTCTGTCTGTCAGCGTGTTGTCAGTCTCCTCTCTGCTCCGCGATATATTTTTCACTGCGTGAGAACATGGTTGTGTGTGTGTGAGAGCCAGGGGCGCAACTACCCTGTGTCAGAGGGGTATGCAGCAACAATTTTTCCGCCCCCCCCCCAAAATAAATAAACAAATAAATAAATAAGTGTGCCATGTAATACGTGAGTAGGAATGAGTAAGAGCTAACAGATAAAATAAGTGCAAAATTGTCATTTATTAATACAATTAAACTATAGCTACTCCACTGTGATGAACCCCCCTAAAAAAACTATAAGCTCCATTGGAACAGCAATACCAGTGTTTCTCACAGGATTTTAGGTAAAACTGTGGTAGGTGGACCTCTGTTTCTCTAGGGGGGTTCGGGGGCATGCCCCCCGTAAGATAATTTTCTGTTCTTTAATGTTAAATTCAGCAGTCTGGTGCACTTTGAGAGTTCAAAATTAAAAGCTCCAACCCATATTCAGGGTGCAAATTAAACAAAGAAAAATTTAAACCTCTTTTAGTTAGCGTCTACATTACACTACTACATAATAATAGTTATAATATTAATCCCATGATAGTAATAGCCATATATTGTAAAACAAATGCACTGAAAAATAAAGAAAACTTTCATATTTAGTTTTGTACTAATTTCTATACTTGAAAGATATAATCACATGATGACATTTCATGGGCCGGTGTGTCAGAAAAAAACTAACGCTGACTTTTTTTGCCCAATTTATTACACCGGCACTAACCCAGCGCCGCCAATTAAGCACAAAAAAAACGAATGGGCCGCCGATGTTCGAGTTTTAAGGGCCATTAAGACAAAAAAGAAAAAAAAAAAGTATGAGAGTACGAAAAAGCACGTCGGCCCACCGGGAATCTCCCGGTAGCCCCGATGGCCACAGAGAAATAGATAGCCTACATGCCTGGATGTCACACTTTAAATCCTACCTGTTGGCTTTCAGCATGCACTTATCTAGCTGCTGTCACATCAATTGACATGCCATCTCATTTTCCCTCCTTCTTTTTCTATTTTTAGCCCCCCAGCATTTTGTTTTATCCATCTTTTTCGACGACAAGTCACTAGGCTACTCGTACCTACTCGCTCAGCGCTCACGGCGCCCCTGCCCGCTCGCGATATTACCTCGCCCCCCTTCTCCATGAGGGCGCCTAATCTAGCCTGTTAGTCCTCTAAAATTTTATATAACATTGAAGAAATGCAGAAATGATTTAGAAACGCACAACAGCAGCTACATATAGAAAATACAATATATATATATATTTTTTTTTTAATTAAATTTAAATTAAAAAAAATTTACCATCGCTTTGGCGCCCCCCATGGTGCTGCGCCCCTATGCGCCGCATATAGCGCATACCCACTTTTTGCGCCACTGGTGAGAGCGGCGTAGCTTGTCGGACATAGCGACAGTAAATAAGGGGGGCGGGTCTTTGCGAAGGGTCAATTCGGCATGTTGTGTGTAGAGTGACCTCATAAACCACAATTGAGCATGTTGTGTGTAGAGTGACCTCATAAACCACAATTGAGCATGTTGTGTGTAGAGTGACCTCATAAACCACAATTCAGCATGGGCCTCATAAGCCTGTGAAATGTCACATAATAATTATTTGTGTGTTGTAAAAGTGAAATTGCTATTTTGAAGCATGGATTGTTTTTTGTAGATCAAATTAAATTTTTTGACATGACTTTCATGTCGATTGGATGTTGGGAAAGGTGTGTCCCCGTAAACCACTAAAAAGTCACATTGACCTCATAAACCACATATGCCTGTATGTGTGTGTGTGTGTGTGTGTGTGTGTGTGTGTGTGTGTGTGTGTGTGTGTGTGTGTGTGTGTGTGTGTGTGTGTGTGTGTGTGTGTGTGTGTGTGTGTGTGTGTGTGTGTGTGTGTGTGTGTGTGTGTGTGTGTGTGTGTGTGTGTGTGTGTGTGTGTGTGTGTGTGTGTGTGTGTGTGTGTGTGTGTGTGTGTGTGTGTGTGTGTGTGTGTGTGTGTGTGTGTGTGTGTGTGTGTGTGTGTGTGTGTGTGTGTGTGTGTGTGTGTGTGTGTGTGTGTGTGTTGTGTGTGTGTTGTGTGTGTGTTGTGTGTGTGTTGTGTGTTGTGTGTGTGTTGTGTGTGTTGTGTGTGTTGTGTGTTGTGTGTGTTGTGTGTTGTGTGTGTTGTGTGTTGTGTGTTGTGTGTTGTGTGTGTTGTGTGTTGTGTGTGTTGTGTGTGTTGTGTGTGTTGTGTGTGTTGTGTGTGTTGTGTGTGTGTTGTGTGTGTTGTGTGTGTGTTGTGTGTGTTGTGTGTGTGTTGTGTGTGTTTTGTGTGTGTTGTGTGTGTTGTGTGTGTTGTGTGTGTTGTGTGTGTTGTGTGTGTTGTGTGGTATTGCTTTATACTATATTATTCGACCTTTAAAGGGGCCGTGCCATGAAAAAACAAATGTGCCTTGATCTTTTGACATATAAGAGGTCTTTGAATCATTAAAACATCCTGCAAGTTCCATAGCTTAAAACATCCTGTCTTCCCTATTTTAGAGCATACACTGGAAAATGACATAAACTTGATAGCAATTCATAAATGCTTTAGACTACAGTCCTATTCATTTTTTTTATTTTTTTTAAGAGGACACTTAGACATTTTTTGGTCAAGGTAAAGCAAGTAGAAATATAACTGAAGAAAAGTTTTTAAAAAATACTTTAATGAAAAGACACTGCTGTTTGCTTGCAGTTTAAAACAAGCAAAAACATCCCACTGTGTTAGTGTTGCCAGGAAAGAGGCTCTAAAAAAGCTATTTCAGAATGCCATGAAGAGTCGTTAACTTATGATTTCACTTATTTTTGCCAAAGCATAGTTTGGTGAATGCTAATGGGAAAACTAAAGCTACATTGTCCTGCATAAATAATGCATTATGGTGATTTATTATAATCATGTCATGATGCAGGCAGTTTACTTCTTAATGAAAAGAATTTGACCTTTCGTGAAAATAATTATGAGGGTTTTAAGATGAAAAGGAAGGAATTGACAGCTATGATACAAAAAGCAAAAATTTATTTTAAATGTAAGGTAGGATCGCTTAGCATATCAAGATGCAAGGAGTGCTCGGCAAGGTCTGAATAAGATGATGGGGCGTGAATTGAGAAGTGTAAATGATGATATTAGAGACACAGATATTTTGGTAACACTTTATAATAACTACACGCTAATAATCATTAGTTAAGCATGAGTAAACAGTTAATTCATCATTCATAAAGCATTAATAGACATTAATAAGCAGTTTATAAATACAGCTATAAATGCTTTCTTCTTGATTTACAAGCATATCTATAATTTATTTAATAATTGTATTTTCATCCTTTATTAATGATCAATTTATTATTTCTAAATGATTAATTGCATTTTTTATAAACCAGTTATTTAAGAGTTTTCAGTGGTTCACAAGATTACATAGAACGTGTAAGTAAATGATTAATAAACTATTTAAATGTACATTCATACATCTTATTATTCAGACATATAGTGATGGTTACTTAGTGTGTTAATAAATGCTTTATTAACATGTATTTAAGCTGTAATTCAGGGTTAATTCGGGTAGTTATAAAGCATTTAGTAGTGGTCAGTTAACTATGTTTGTGAGCTCATCTAAAGTGAGGACTATTCATGCCTTGTAAAGCATTTATAAAGGAGATTTAAAGGCTGTTAATATTTCTATGTTCTGTATCACTGTGTTGTGTTTGTTACATTTTACTGTTTAGAAGATTGATGCGCCTTTAAATCTCCTTTATAAATGCTGTACAAGGCATGAATAGTCCTCACTTTAGATTAGCTCACAAAATAGTTAACTGACCACTACTAAATGCTTTATAACTACCTGTATTTACTACATTTACTTACACTTTCTAAGTGATCTTATGAATAACTGACAACTCTTAAATAACTGATTTATAAATAATGCTATACTTCATTTAGAAATTATTAATTGATCATTAACAAAGTATGAAAATACAATTATTAAACGCATTATAGATATGCTTATAAATCAAGAAAAAAAGTGTTTATAGCTGTATTTATAAACTGCTTATTAATGTCTATTAATGCTTTATAAATGATGAATTAACTGTTTACTCATGCTTAACAAATGATTAATAGCATGCAGTTATTATAAAGTGTTACCGATATTTTTAAATGAGCAAATGATTTGAATTTGTTTTATGGAAGATATGATGTATCTGAAAATAGGAATAAGGTTGAAGAAATTGGTGTTAGGATTCCAGTGGGGCCACTGATTCTCTTAACAGGTGACCCGGTCAGAAGGTGTCTTAGGTGTATTAGGCCCTGTAAAGCACCGGGTCTAGATGGCCTTAAGACTTGTGGAAATTAACTAACTGACCCTTTAACAAAATTATTTCCGTTTTTATTAGATTTACATATTGTACCAAATACGTGGAAATATAATTTATACGACCCCTTCCTAAAAACGTGGGAGCTAAAAATCTGGGTCTTATGTTAAATCAGATATTATGTTTTTTAATAGTGGGGCACCTTAAGGATGTGTTGTGTTCTGTCACCTCTGTTGTTCTCTGTTTTGATGAAATGTGAAATAAGAAATGCTTGAGTGAGAATTTTAAATTATAAACATATGCAGATGACATGCACTTGTTGCACTTTTATGAAAAGACTGTGTAAATTCTGAGCATGAGGAGCAGGTGTTAAAACTAGAAAAATGGTGTGAAGTGAGTTCTTTATTGATAAATAATTGGTTTTAAACCATCCAGAACCCCTAACAAAAATAATGTTATGTGATCAGCCTGTTGGAAGTACTTTGAAGTATTTGGGAACTATGATTGACTGTAAATTGGATTTTTCTGATAATGTGGATCTTACCTGTAAGAAAGCAAATCAGAGGTTATTCCCGTTAAGGAAACTGAGAGAAATTCCTGTGAGTTGGTTGTTTTGCAAAGACTTTATATCAGTTTAATTGAGAGTGTTTTAGGGTATAACATAACTGTGTGGTTCAGACGAATAACGTCTGTGAATAAAGTAAAATTAAACAAGTATTACAAGAATGGCGGGTAAAATAATAGGACTCGAGCAAAAGTCAATTGATCAATTATATGGATTTGCTGTTCAGAGAAAAGCTTTGGCTATAATGATAGACACAATACACCCTTTGAATCATGTTTTTAAATTATTACCATCTCATCGTTGTTATAGAATACCAAAAGCAAATAAAGAAATATATAAACAAACTTTTGTACCAATAGGTCTTCTGATCAAGGGGTAGGAAGTGTGAATATTTTAGCTTATAATGTTGAAGTGGATGTTGTATTATTTTCAGTCAAGGCTGGACAATCAAGTACAGCTAAACTAAACTAAGCTTTTTGGTTACACTTTATTTTGATAGTCACTTTAGACATTCTACTAACTATAAGTAACTTTTCAACAACATGTCAACTAACTGTCATTAGAGTATTAGTAGACTGTAGTAGACTGTCAGTAGACTGGTAGGTTATGGTTAGGTGTTAGGGTTCGGGTTAGAAGAACAAGTTGACTTGTAGTTGCTAAGTTACTTATAGTTAGTAGAGTGTCTGTTGGGGGACCAACAAAATAAAGTGTTAGCAGATATTAAGCAGACAGTCTACTAATACTCTAATGACAGTTAGTTGACATTTAGCTGCTAAGTTACTTATAGTTAGTATAATGTCTAAAGTGGACTATCGAAATAAAGTGTTACCAGCTTTTTTTTATTTATTTTTTTATCTAAAGTACTAAAAGGATGTTAGGCTATATTGGATCGGACAGCAGCTACATCACAAACTTAAGTATTTATTAATGCTTTGTTAGTAAATTACGGTTTAATGGTTAATGTTTTCAAAACACTTACTCACTTGCACTCACGAGTGGCCCTGGTTTTCTATGCAATGACGTAAGCCAGTCCAAACAGTTGCCGTTTACTGACAAGCCTTAAAGGTACAATATGTAAGATTTTTGTAATAAAATATATTGCACAGTGTGATATAATTTCTGCAGTTGTGTACTTACAATATCCCAAAAGTTCCCAAAGATTTTTAATTTCAGAGAAATTCCTACTTTAAATAATGGCTCGTCCCTGGTCATTGTTGCCTGTCAATGACGTAATATCCGCGTTATCCCTGGTTTCCGCTCGTACTGCCATAGTAACCATGGCGACAGACGTGGACAACTGCGTTACGTCTTGCGGCACGCTTACACTGTTGTTGAATCGTTCAAACATTATGGACCATGGAAAGCAGACTTTGGGACAAAAGGAGAATTAAAACGAGGATCAATATCAGCGTGGCGTTTTCGAGATGCCGAGACTAGCTCCGACTTGACGGCACTCTTGCATGTACTTTATTAGACAGGTGAGCAAATGTACATAAAACTAATCAATGTTATATAGCTCAACGTGATGAAATGTTAGAATATGATCTGTATGTTATTCTAATGTTGATCTAGCTTACTGCTATTCTCATACAGCCAACAAACTAACACATAGAATAACATTATAACTTTCACCACACTCAAATGCAGTTTAGTGTGATAGTGTGTAGACCAAGTGAAACAGCGCTGCGTTACCTCACAAGTTTCAATCGTCTAATAAACTGACCTGTGTGAGAAGTAATTCAGCACTCGGTAGAATGAAATGTCATCATTTCTTTATATCCGCGGGACTCGCGTGTGGCGCTGATATCCGTCTCTCATTAACAATCGTGCCATGCTTCATACCAGTCATGTTAAAAACATCAATGTATTCACTCATCCATAAACATTATTAAATCCATCAGCATGACGACAAGTTCCATAATTCCGCTTATGCGTCATCAACCTATGCCTTTGTTATTGTAAGAGGTTAGCGACCCCTAGCTGCGAAAAAAAAGAGACATATTGTAGCTTTAAAGGAGCCGTCCCTTAAAAATGGTTAATTTCAGTCAGAGGGTCAGAATGAAGGTTGAAAATAATAATAATTTATCCACACACACACACACACCCACACACATATATATATATATATATATATATATATATATATATATATATATATACTGTATATGTTGTTGTTTTTGTGCAAAACACTTTATCAACATTAATCTCAAGGAACATTAAAATAATAATTAAAATTAGTACTAATATTCATTCATAGTAATGCTTCATGAGGATGATTACAAGAACAATTCGAACACAGGCTAAATACTTAGCAGATTATAATTTTAAAATATCTGTATATTTATTTAACATAAATAATCAGCAGATGTGTACAGGTACAGCCACAGTAATACCGCTGTTATTTTTGTGTGTATTTCTGTAAGGTGCTATAAAGGTACTTACTGAATAATTTCTTTAGATTATAATGCTATGTAGTCACATATCTATCCATCCACCATCCATCCATCCATCCATCCGTCTATCTATTTTGTTCTAGTCTGATTGAAAGAAGACACTGGCCTGCTGGATCAATCGCTGATATGAGGAGAAAGTGAAAACGTCCTGAAAGTTTTATCTCTGGCAAATCAATAAAACAGAAATCTGAGGTCTGTGTTCTCAATCTTGAACACTAGGGGGAGCTTATCTTCTATAAATATTTTCTCATCTCACTGCAAGTGATTTATCACTGAGGACAGTTAAGTTTAACGTAACATATCAATGATTATTACAAAGATTTGTTCAGTGCGGGGTTTTCCCTCTTGTCTGTTTTTTTTTTTTTTATGTTTTAACGATAGGTCTACTTAATGTTAACAATTTAACATTATTATTACTGCATATGTACTGAAATGTCACTGTAAAGTGTATGTCACTTAAAAGTGTGGAACAAAGCGATATGTGCATATGACTCCCAAGCTCCCTTCAAATTTTGCACTCTGGACTTAATTATTAACTAAAAATGTTTGCATGTGTGTAATATTGTTATGGTCTACCATGACACACACAATCCTGCTGTTCAGAAGAATCTTTGTTACACAAAGAGGCCATGCCTCTTGTGGAGTGCACTCTAACACCTAAAGGACACTTCAAGCCTTTAGACGTGTATGCCAGCGCTATAGCATCAACTATCCATCTGGATAGGCTCTGTTAGCACGTCCGCTAAACGAAACGAAGAGCTGCTCAGTCTGTCTGAAAACAGACGAGCGAGACACATAAGCTCTTAATGCCATGACTGGGCAAAGGAAGCACGCGTCCTTTTCCTCGTTGTAAACCGGCAGGGCAGACAGGGAAATAACCTGAGCCCTGAACGGTGTGTTGAGGGATTTAGGCACGTATCCGTGTCTTGGTTTAAGGATGACTTTCGAGTCATTTGGCCCAAATTCCATACACGTCGCGCTTACTGAGAGGGCTTGTAAATCCCCTATGCGCTTCACTGAAGCAAGAGCCATAAGAAACACTGTCTTGAATGACAGATGTTTCATGTCCGACAAGTGGATTAGCTCGAACGGGGCACCTTTCATGGCTTCCAAAACCGTGGAAAGGTCCCACATAGGGACTGAGGGGGGTCTGGGAGGATTCAGCCTCTTAGCTCCTTTAAGGAAGCCGATGACCAGATCGTTCTTCCCCAGTGACTGGCCAGTCGCGGGTTTTGTAAACGCTGCTATGGCCGCCACATAAACTTTGAGCATGGATGGGGTTCTGCCCTTATCCAGTAGCTCTTGAAGGAAGGAGAGAACTTCCGTAACCCCGCAGTCTAGGGGTGAAAAGCCTCGGGCTTTGCACCAGCCAGAAAACACAGAACATTTTGAGGAATAGAGCCGTCTAGTAGAGGTGGTTTGGGAGGTTTGCGGGTACCCGTTGATGGCCCATGCGTGCAGGGACCACAGCTCCGGGCGAGGATGCCAAATCGAGCCCTTGGCCTTAGAGAGGTCTTTCCTCGTCGGTATTGGCCATGGGGCAGTGCTTGTCAGCTGCATCAGAACTGGGAGACAAGCCTGGTTTTTCCAGAGCGGAGCCACAAGTAGCACTGAGCATCCGTTTTCCCTGATACGTTCCAATACCTGAGGCAGGAGCATGACGGGGGGAAAAGCATAGAGTGGGCAGCGGGGCCAGACGTGGGCCAGCGCATCCCTGCTCTTGGAGAAAAACTTCGGACAGTGAGCGTTTTCTTGGGACGCAAACAGGTCTATCTGCGCTCTGCCGAATGTCTCCCACAGCAGTAGGACCGTCTGCGGGTGCAGAGACCATTCTCCTGCTGGAATATTGTTTCTGGACAGTCTGTCTGGTCCCAAATTCAGGTGACCAGGCACATGTGCTGCTCTCAATGAGCGCAGATTGTGCTGAGCTCAGACCAGGAGGTGTTCCGTCAGCCTGTAAAGGTTTCGGGACCTGACACCACCCTGGCGATTTATATAGGCCACCACTGACATGTTGTCCGAGCGGACCAAGACATGGTGACCTTTTATTCGGGGACAAAAGCGCATCAGCGCGTTGTCGACTGCCATCATTTCTAGACAGTTTATGTGTAGGAGCTTCTCCCGTTATGACCACTGGCCAAAGAACGGTCTGCCCTCGAGCTGCGCTCCCCATCCTGAGCTGGACGCATCCGTGGACACCACTCTCACACTCGAGGGCAGACCGTTCTGACCACTGGCCAAAGAACGGTCTGCCCTCGAGCAGCACTCCCCATCCTGAGGTGGAGGCATCCGTGGACACCACTCTCACACTCGAGGAAGTCCCCAGGTTTACACCTGACTGGTACCAGGCTATTGCTCTCCAAGGTTTCAGAGCTGTGACGCATTTCTGATCGACCTTGAGGCGAAACAGACCGGAGGCCCATGCCCGAGGTGGTACTCGAGCTTTTAGCCATAACTGCAGCAGGTGCATGCAAAGCAGACCCAACTGGAGAACTGATGATGCTGAGGCCATGAGACCCAGCATTTTCTGAAACCTTTTGAGCGGGACTATAGTGCCACAGCGGAAGGATTTTGTGATGCACTGAATGTTCAGTCTGCGCTCTGGCGACAGTCGCGCTGTCATAGACAGCAAATTCAGTTCTGTGCCCAAAAAAGATATTTTCTGACTGGGAGACAGCGAATTTTCGCCCAATTGACTTTGAGACCTAGATTCCCGAGGTGTTCGAGTAATATGGTCCTGTGTTCTATGAGCTCTGAGTGTGATCGAGCTAGAATCAGCCAATCGTCCAAGTAGTTCAAAACTCGCATGCCCCGAAGTTTCATGGGTGCGAGAGCCACGTCCATGCACATTGTAAATGTACGGGGTGCTAGGGACCGGCCGAACGGTAGGACTGTGTATTGATATGCCTGGCCCTCGAAGGCGAATCTCAAGAATCGCCTGTGACGTGACGCTATTTGTATTTGGAAATACACGTCCTTCAGATCTATTGACATAAACCAGTCCCCTTGGCAAATCTGCGCGAGGATTTTCCTGGTTGTGAGCATTCTGAACTGGCGTTTCACAAGAACTTTGTTCAGCTGTCTTAGATCTAGAATGGGTCTGAGACTCCCGTCTTTTTTCGGTCCCAGAAAATATCTGCTGTATAGGCCCCCTTCGCTCTGAGCTTGAGATAAAGGCTCTATTGCCCCTTTGCTCAATAGTTTCGCTATTTCGGCTCGAAGTAGATGGGCTACTTCGGTTTTTACCGTAGTTTCGACCCGCGCCATGTAGCGGCGGGGACATCGAGCGAACTGCAGCAAATAGCCTCTTTTTATAATGTTCAGCACCCATTCTGATACCCCGGGAAGCTTTGCCCACGCATTTGCACGAATAGCTAGGGGTAGAATTTGATCTGGGCTCTGGCCGCAAAAAAGTGGCGACAGGAGAGCTTTGGTGTGCTGTAACGTAAACACTGTGCTTGCAGCGTTTGAGGCGGGGGGCGCGCCGATCGCGGTGGGCAGCCTGGCTGTGCTCGATTCCCTTATAGCAGTTTGCTGAGAGAGAGCGAGCGGGGCGAGCCCCGTGGGGCTTAACATGTCTGTGAGTGAATGCGGGACAGCGAAAACACCGTCGGCCTGAGCTGACTGTATGTGTGTTGGTTTCGTTTTTACAGAAACTGTGGGACATGCATTGTGTAGTGTTTGTGGGCACTGGGTTGTGGGCACATTCACTACATTTAATGCACAATTGACATGAGTCGATTTTATTTGTGCGAGCCCTGTACTGTGGCCGGCTGTGTTTGTATGTAGAAATGAACACTGGGCTGTGGGCATTTTTATTACACTTATAACACCATCGGCTGTTGCCGGAATACCAGAAATTACACTGTTTATGTGATTTATCTGGGTCGCCGTGGAAACGGCATTTGTGTGCAGGCAAGCGGGCTGTGGTACCGGCTTGTGTACTGCAAAATACACTGGAACAGTCGCATTTTCTGGAACTGAACGAGCGAAAAGTCTCGGTGGAAGTCTGGCCGCGGCGAGACTTAAACACCGTTGTTTTCCTAGGAGGGCTAGGAAGACTTTGAGGCCTCGGGTTTTATCTCAATCTTTTGCTGGGGCCCACGCGGAGGGGGGCGGCGGTCGGCAGAGCGAGAGCGTGGTCTCTGGTCCCGGGCTTGACGGCGCTGTGAAGCGGCGGCGGGCGGAGGCTGTGGCTGGGAGCTTTGAGCAGACCGCTGTTTTGGGCGATCTGCTGCGAAGCTAGAGCGCATTGGTAAGAAGTGCTTCATAGCCTGTGACGTCTTCTGAACCTCAGCAAATCTATCCACGAAATCTTTGACGGATGATCCAAAGAGGCCAGCTGGGGAGATGGGCGCGTCGAGGAACGCGGAGCGCTCCGCGTCCAGCATCTCAGATAACATCAGCCATAGGTGTCTCTCAGCAACGGTGAGAGAAGCCATGTTCCCGCCCAATGGCCTGTGCAGTGGATTTCGGGGCGCGAAGAGAAGTAGTGCAGCAAGCTTTAGAATGTAGCGCCGTCTTAGCTCGCCGTCCAGCAGAGGGCGGGCAAAGATGGGCCGCTACAGCTTCTTCTACTGGAGGAAGAGAGTGTTATCCTCTGTCTTTAGCACCGTCCACCACGGAGAATGCTGCTGAGACAGAGGTACGCGGTCCTTTTGCAGGAAACATCCATCCAGTCGGTTGTGTGCGGGCGCCGCCCACTCAAGGCCGAGGCTCGCCATGGTAGACGAATCAGCTCGGATTCGATGCTGGCCCGTTTCCCTGTAGATTAGCCAGGACAGCATACCTCCAAATAATCCATGGTGTGGATGGATGCTGATGAGACGAGCGCGTTCACTGAAAATCTGGTGCACACGCACTGACGAGCATGAACTCGGTGGGAGGGTATTTGTTGATAGTGGGGGAGGGCCATGAGAGTTGTAAACATTCAAAAAATTTGCCTAAGTCCACTCAATCTGCCAGACTTGCCGACTGCAGCTTTAAGGGACTTCGTAATATGAGCAACAGACAGAGTCAATAAATGAATATAATGGATTTAATAAAGGAAAACTACGTATATACCGGTGACTAACGTTACAAGGAATAAATGTATATACAACAAAATAAAGCAACAAACAATGAAAGAAAATGAGATTAAGAGAGTGATAGGAAAAGGGAGAGAAGTTCAAATGTCCATTGAAAGTAAAGTTTGCCAGCTAATTCAGGATAAGTTCATTTCACTCGCAAGTAGAAATGAACAAAGGAGAATACGAAAAGGGAAAACAAAAACTAAAGAAGACGAAGACCAAGGATAACTGAAAACAAAAACAAAACTAAACTGAAGAGAAGAGAGCGAGGAAACCGCTGGTCCTGACTTTTAAAGGGGGTCCGGGTTTACACCTTCCGGGGTGAACTGATCCTCTCTGGAGAGGATCGCGAGTCGTAAATGGTGTCAGAAAACAATCTAATCCCAGACATGTTGGCACCGTGCCGGTAATTTAGATTGCAGAGAGTCCTGATTTACATTCACAAAGAGTGTAAAAGCTTTCTGAAGCTCAAAATTGAGTAAGTCATTGTGATTCCGTCCCGACGCTACAGCTCGTATCTAAATACTTTTACAAACTACCACATTTTGGTCATGAGGATGGCTATTAATGTGCCTTTACCTACACCGTTCATGCCTTGCCCAGGCGAACCTGCTATTCCCTTCCCTACATGGCTGAAAATGTTCGAGAACTATATGTTTGTAATCGATGCCAATGGGGAAAAGTGGCCCGAGGCAAGAAAGCGTGCTGTTCTTTCTCCATGCACTTGGCACCGAGGGACAAAGAATGTTTTATACACTACCAGATACAGGTACTACATATGCTACTGCAGTGGATAGACTTAGAAATCACATCGTTCCTAAAGTAAATGTGATTGCGGAACGTCACAAATTTCGGACGGAATGCGGGCGTTCTCTCCGACAGTAGCCTACTACTAATGCCACGACCTCAACGGCGATTACTACTGCGTCAGTGAGGGCCATACATAAACAGCATAGGAAGGCCCGCCAAAAAGAACAAAAGACACCTCCTTCATCAATGGCGCCTACAACTAGTCGCCGCTCATGCTACTGTTGTGGATCTACCAGCCACCTAGCAAATAAACCTTCATGCCCTGCTGCTAAAGTGATGTGCAATTCATGTGGAAAAGTGGGACATTTTTCCAAAATGTGTCGATCCGGACAAAAGGAGGTGCGTGAAATAGTGATAAATGAACTGACAGTGCTTTATATGACTGATAGTTGTGCAAGATAAAATTCTCTGTACTGTGCAAGTGAATGCAAATGATCATTGTCATGACGTTGAGCTAATAGTAGACACAGGTTCATCAGTCTCTATTATTCCAGAGAGCACTTATCAGACCCTTTTTCCTACATGTGAACTTTCTGAGCCTACAGTGAACCTGTTTACATATTCAAGAGAGAAAATACCCGTTAAAGGGTGTATGAATGCCACAGTTAATCATGATGGATATTCTACTACAGGCTCATTCGTAGTGGTAAAGTCAGGGACTGCTCTATTAGGGCTAGATCTAGTTGTGGCATTGCACATGCTTATTGAGGGCACAAAAGTTGTTACAGCTGACAGCTCGGATGGTCAGGGTTAGGGTTAGGGTTAGGGTTAGGGTTAGGGTTGGGTTGGTACAAAGGGTTGGGTTGGTAGGGTTGGTACAAACCTAATGTACCAAGCACAATACCATAGATTGCACCTGAGATCCAGGTACAGGAGATTGGCTGTGCAAAGAGATTTTTGCACAGCCAAACCAGAGGCTGTGCCAATACAATAAAAACTCAGAAGACTTCCCTTCTCGGTGAGGCAGGCCGTGAGTGATGAGCTCAAAGACCTACAGGAAAAGGGCATCAGAGAACGCATTGATGCATCTCCATGGGTCTCTCCGATAGTGGTGACGCGGAGAAAAGATGGAGGAAAACTGCGCATGTGTGTTGACCTCAGGGAACCTAACAAAGCCATTGTCAGTGACTGTCACCCGTTACCACACATGGACGAGCTATTCTCTGAACTTAGAGGGGCAACAGTCTTTTCTACCATTGACCTGGCCTCCGCTTACCACCAAATGTTACTGCATCCAGACAGCCGTGATTTGACTGCATTTATCACACATGATGGTCTTTTCCGTTTCTGTCGGGTCCCATTTGCCCTTGCTTCAGCTCCATCAGCCTTTCAGAAGATGATGACGACCATACTAGCAGGCATACCAGGAGTACAGGCATACCTGTAATATTAATAATTAATAATTAATATTAAAGAGGTGTGTGAACTCGCAAGTACGATGTCAGGCACTGTAATTTGCTCTGGCCCCCTTCCTGTTCGAAGGAGTGATGAGATAGTTAGTAGATTGTGTTCGCTCAATGGTTGGTTGTCTGAGTGGTGTCCGCGTAATAATGTAGAATTCATAGACAATTCATACTTTGCAGTCACGTGACTACCATGGATACCTGGCGGGCAACAAACGCTGACAAAATGGCGACAAACAGTGGCCAGCCAGGGGAATTGCAGCCTTGCAAATTTCTAATACTACAATCAGTTAACTATTTAGACCATATGTCACCGAATGTTAAAATTAGATATCAAGAAAAGATTAACATACTCGGAACGTGTGATCCATACACAGCACCCGCTGATGTTTTCATTGCTTTGAAGCTGGAAAAGTCTCTACCAGACTTGGAGTAACTGTAAGTAAGTAATAAGTAGACGCAGTACAACAGTAACGTGTCATTCATTCTCCATGTATTCATCTTCTCATCATATCAAATCAAAATCACGTACAGATGAACGCGTTCTCGCCACCTACTGGCGAACGTGTAACCGCGTTTATGTTAAGATTACACGATTGACATAGTGCATCCAATCGCACAACAACTATCTGGCATGTCGTTTACACCTCAAAACACCAACTTTTGTATATTAAAACTGGCGACGTCCTGGCAAGATCCTTGATTAGTTTACTGGGTTTCGTTGCTAGAGAACGACGTTCTTGCCCGCCAGCCAGTACTTATGACGTCACGTGCAAAGTATGAATTGGAAAAGTTTTTGGGGCAAGCCTGACCTGTTAAAAGAGATGGTATTCATCCCTCCTGGGCTGGTGCTGCTCTTCTCTCTAGTAATTTGGCTCATAGTCTTAGAGCTAAAACATGACAATCTGGGGCTCAGGTCAGGAAGCAGACAGACTGGCTAAACCGACCGTCTGCTAGCGGCCTCACGTCACCAAGGTCAGATAAATCCCATCACATAGAGCCTCTTTCACCTAGATATAATCATAGAGACTGTGTCTGTTCCCCGGATTTGGAAATCCAAAAAACGTCAGGTTAAAAATTTAATTGATGTTCAACAAATAAAAAACAGATATAATACAGATGAGCAAATGATGAAGCTTGGGTTGCTGAATATTCGATCCCTTACTCCAAAATCACTCATAGTTAATGATATGATTTCAGATTATAATCTAGATGTGCTCAGAACTGCTTCTATTGTTCTCATTTGTAAGTCGCTTTGGATAAAAGCGTCTGCTAAATGAATAAATGTAAATGTAAATGTAATGTGCTGTGTTTGACAGAAACCTGGTTAAAACCAAACGATTATATTACTTTAAATGAGTCAACCCCACAAGATTACAGTTATAAACATGAACCTCGTCTGAAAGGCAAAGTGGGAGGTGTTGCTGTAATTTATTCATAGATGCCACCTACGTCACTACCAATAGAACGCCGCCATATTTACGACCGATCTCGCCCGGTATGGCCGCCCAAACTGCCTATTTGAAAAAGAGAGAGAGACAGAGATACCTTGAGAAAATTTTAATTTTAGGCCCCGATCCTTATTTGTTACCCCCAGTTTTCTTTTGCCCATTATTATCTGCCCCAGACTTGCCCTCCATGATATATATATATATATCTTGTGCATAACCCCTCCCCATACAGTGGAGATCGCTTGAAGGCTGTCAAAAGTACCGATGCATATCAATATGCTGTAGCTGGATGGGTAAAAGACGTAAAAGTGCGGCGCTGGCCACCAAGGATTTATATTTAATCATGGGAAATGTAGGTATTATAATTTTTTTTTTAAATGTATGATTTTGGTGGTATTTTGCTCTGAATAGCGAGTTGTTAGCTAGGTAAGTGACTAACAGCTGGTAGCTTGCCCGCTGTTAGCCACGGCTCACGGCTAGCTGTCATTAATCTGGATTAGGCCTCTTGCGATAGTCAATAAATCAATTAATCACACGGAAAAAAAATGTGCGCGATAATTTCCATTTGCATGCTTGTTTGTTTTCCTCGTCTTTCTCTCTCTCTACCAAAGAGACTGGATGACAACTCTGTTTAAGACATAACCGACATATTTTACGTGAATACTCTCCAAAACAGACATTTAAACATAATGTTGTTTGTCCATTCAGACACGAAACAGGGCTCAATTCATTACTCGCGCGCTGTATAGGGGTCTATGGCCGCACGCGTCGGGTCGTGTGTGTGCGCACAGAAAGATGAGACATGATGATACAATATGAGACATGCAGCGATGATCTCTTCCAAAAAACAGCTAACCACTTCTTTCTTCTTTCTTCTATCCTTTTCTTTTGTTATATAATAAAATACCAGTTCGGGGTTCCTCTTTCGGCTGTTTTTGCAGCCAACTGCAGAACATATTGCAGGCATTACTGAGACCGTCGGTCGTAAAGATGGCGGCGCACGCGTCATGTGACCCGAACGAATAGTAATATTTTCAAAACCACTAAGAAATCTAGTTTTAAATATACTTCTTTTGAAGTGTTGGTTCTTAATGTAAAAATATATAGAGTAAACGATAAATCACATTTGAGAATTATGCTGGCTACTGTATACAGGCCACCAGGGCACCATAAAGATTTTATCAAAGAATTTGCGGACTTTCTATCAGAATTAGTATTGGCTGCAGATAAAGTACTAATTGTTGGTGATTTTAATATACATGTAGATAATGAAAAAGATGCATTGGGATTGGCATTTAAAGACATTGTAAACTCAATTGGAGTTAGACAACACGTGTCGGGACCTACTCATTGTCGTAATCATACTCTAGATCTAATACTATCACATGAAATAGATGTTGATGCAGTTGAAATTCTGCAGCAGAGCGATGACATCTCAGATCATTATCTAGTCTCATGTAAATTACATTTAGCCAAAGCAGCAAAGCCGACTCCGTGTTACAAATATGTTAGACCTATAACTTCTGCCACTAAAGATTGATTTATCAATAATCTTCCTAATCAGTTTCATCATCTCAGCATCCCAGATAGCTTAGAAGAACTCGATATTGCAACAGAAACTTTAAACTCTCTCTTTTCCAGCACTTTAGACCCAGTTGCTCCGTTGCGCTTAAAGAAGATTAAAGAAAATAGTCCAACGCTGTGGTACAGCGAGCACACCCAGGCCCTTAAAGGGATACTCCACTTTTTTTGGAAATAGGCTTATTTTACAACTCCCCCAGAGTTAAACTGTTGAGTTTTACCGTTTTTGAATCCATTCAGCCGATCTCCGGTTCTGGCGGTACCACTTTTAGCATAGCTTAGCATACATCATTCCTGCGTAGTAATCAAGAAACTTTACTGCCGTACCATGAGTGCAGCAGGCGTAATGATATGACGCAGCGCCTGAAAATAGTCCCCAGCTCGGTAACTTCCAACGTGACCGGGACTAAGTGCCTGCGACTGCTGCACTCATGGTACGGCAGTAAAGTTTCTTGATTACTACGCTGGAATGAGAGTATAGTTCCTAGCCATATCAGCCTAGAAAATCGCAACTTTACATTTTGCGTCGGTCTTAGTGCACGATGTAACTACAGAAGAGTCAAGTTTTAAATAGGAAAAATATCGAAACACTTTGGTCATTTTTTTTTTTTTTTTTAGAAATGCTAATGGTCTTGTCCACTTCAATGATGTATGCTAAGCTATGCTAAAAGTGGTACCGCCAGAACCGGAGATCGGCTGAATGGATTCAAAAACGGTAAAACTCAACAGTTTACCTCTGGGGAAGTTGTAAAATAACCCTATTTCCAAAAAAAGTGGAGTATCCCTTTAAGAGAGCAGCCAGAAAAATGGAGTGCAACTGGAAGAAAACTAAACTAGAGGTATTTCGGATTTTTTTCAACCCTATTAGAAGAAAATAAACATAATCCTAGGTATTTATTTGAAACAGTGGCTAAACTAACGAAAAAGAAAGCTTCAACCCCAGAAGTGTCCAAGCAACACAGCAGTAATGACTTTATGAACTTCTTCACTTATAAGATCGATATTATCAGGGACAAAATTATAACTATGCAACCGTCTACCACAGTATCGCATCAGGCAGTGCATTGTAGTCTCCCTGAGGAAAAATTTGATTCACTTGTTGCCATAGGAGAGGAAGAATTTTCTAAACTCGTTAATTCATCTAAATCGACAACTTGTATGTTAGACCCTATACCGACTAAGCTACTGAAAGAGATGCTTCCAGATGTCATAGATACTCTTCTTACTATCATTAATTCGTCTTTGTCTGGATATGTACCAAAAACCTTTAGCTGGCTATGATAAAACCGCTTGTTAAAAAACCGCAACTTGATCATACAAAATTAGTCAATTACAGGCCGATCTCGAATCTGCCTTTTCTATCAAAGATATTAGAAAAAGCAGTATCCTCACAACTGTGTTCCTTTCTTGTAAGAAATGATATCTCCGAGGATTTTCAGTCAGGATTCAGACCATACCATAGTACCAAGACAGCTCTCATCAGAGTCACAAATGATTTGCTCTTATCATCCGATCGCGGTTGTATCTCTCTATTAGTGTTACTTGATCTTTGTCACAGTGTCTGGTTGTGTTTCCCTGGGTTGTCACTAGAGGTCCTCGTTTTCACGGTGTCTTTCACATTTGACTTCATTTCCCAGCATTATGTCTGTCACTCATCAGTTCATTGCACTCAGCTGTTTCCCATCACATTGTTAAATCTGTGTGTATATATTCCCTGTCTGTGTCAGTGTTCATTACGGAGTCCTTGTCATATATTGCCACTTCTAAGGTCTGTGTCCCTGCTTGTTCTTGGTTTATTCTTATGTTTTTGATTGGTTCTTGAGTTTTGACCCCTGCCTGGATGACTATGATTTTGGATTACCCTCATTATTAAACATACTGCAATTGGATATTTTGCTTCCCGTGTGTGGTATCGTGACAGAAGGACTCCGTCAAACCCAGATCCAGCGGTATGTTTTTTAATATCTCTTGCCCAGCCACCGAGCGGGAGAGAAGGGAGTTTTTTAGGGGGACCCGGTTGGTCAAGTTTCGCGGGACCCGTGGAGGTCGCTGTGGAGGAGGTAGTCGTGAGATGGTTCATGTCCCGTCTGCCCAGCCAGAGACTGTTCATGTCCCGTCTGCCCAGCCAGAGACCGTTCACGTCCCGTCTGCCCAGCCAGAGACCGTTCACGTCCCGTCTGCCCAGCCAGAGACTGTTCACGTCCCGTCTGCCCAGCCAGAGACTGTTCACGTCCCGTCTGCCCAGCCAGAGACTGTTCACGTCCCGTCTGCCCAGCCAGAGACTGTTCACGTCCTGTCTGCCCAGCCAGAGACTGTTCACGTCCCGTCTGCCCAGCCAGAGACTGTTCACGTCCCGTCTGCCCAGCCAGAGACTGTTCACGTCACGTCTGCCCAGCCAGAGACTGTTCACGTCCCGTCTGCCCAGTCAGAGATGGATCAGGAGATACCCATTCTCGCAGCCGGGGGTATATTGAGCGACTATTTGGAGCGTTTGGCTCGGATCCTGGACATGCCTGTGTTCGCTATTCCAGAGTCTGTGCCAGTGTCTGTTCCGGAGCCAGTATCGTCTGTTCCAGAGCTGGAGCCAGTGCCTGTTCCAGAGCCAGTGCCGGTTCCAGAGCCGGAGCCAGTGTCGGTTCCTGAGCCGGAGCCGGAGCCAGTGCCTGTTCCAGAGCCGAAGCCAGTGTCTGTTCCTGAGTCGGAGTTAGTGTTTGTGTCTGTCCTTGTGGCCGTTACTGTTTTAGTGGCTGTTCCTGAGCCGGTGTCTGCTGTTCCTGAGCCGGTGTCTGCTGTTCCTGAGCCGGTGTCTGCTGTTCCTGAGCCGGTGTCTGCTGTTCCTGAGCCGGGGTCTGCTGTTCCAGAGCCGGAGCCAGTGCCTGCTGTTCCAGAGCCGGAGCCAATGCCGTCTGTTCCAGAGCCGGTGTTTGCTGTTCCAGAGCCGGAGCTAGGGCCAGTGTCTGTTCCAGAGCCTCTGCCATGGCCGCCCGAGGGGTCTTCACCGCCCTGGCCACCCCAGGGGTCTTCACCGCCCTGGCCGCCCGAAGGACTGTCGTCTGCTTCACCCTGGTCCCCGGCTAAACCATTCCCCCCTGTTCCTGTTTCCCTTCATGGACCTGGCCCACCATCCCTCCCCCTGATCCTCCACCATTCCACCTCCCTCCTTAACTCTTGTGTTGTAATTGTTGTCGTGGAGCGTCTTGTAGCCGCTCCGTAGAGAGGGGGGTTATGTCACAGTGTCTGGTTGTGTTTCCCTGGGTTGTCACTAGAGGTCTTTCACATTTGACTTCATTTCCCAGCATTCTGTCTGTCACTCATCAGTTCATTGCACTCAGCTGTTTCCCATCACATTGTTAGATTTGTGTGTATATATTCCCTGTCTGTGTCAGTGTAAATTACAGAGTCCTTGTCATATGTTGCCACTTCTAAGGTCTGTGTCCCTGCTTGTTCTTGTTTTATTCTTATGTTTTTGATTGGTTCTTGAGTTTTGACCCCTGCCTGGATGACTATGATTTTGGATTACCCTCATTATTAAACATACTGCAATTGGATCTTTTGCTTCCCGTGTGTGGTATTGTGACAATCTTAGTGCTGCATTTGATACTATTGACCACAACATTCTTTTAAATAGACTCGAAAATTATGTTGGCATTAGTGGAATTGCATTAGCATGGTTTAAATCATACTTATCTGACCGTTATCAGTTTGCAGCAATAAATGAAGATATGTCTTATCGATCACAAGTTCAGTATGGCGTACCACAAGGCTCAGTACTAGGACCGTTGCTGTTCACTCTGTACATGCTACCATTAGGAGATATCATTAGGGAACATGGAATTAGTTTTCACTGTTATGCCGATGATACTCAGCTGTATATTTCTTCAAAACCCAACGAAACTTACCAATTCACAAAATTAACGGAATGCATAGCTGATATAAAAAATTGGATGACTAGTAATTTCCTACTACTAAATTCTGAAAAAAACAGAGATTCTAATTATTGGACAAACTTCCACACGTAATAACCTAGAATACTGTCTAACACTTGATGGCTGCTCTGTTAAGTCTTCGTCGTCAGTTAGGAACCTGGGTGTGCTCTTTGATACCAATCTTTCATTTGAAAGTCACGTGTCTAGTATCTGTAAAACTGCATTTTTCCATCTTAAAAACATATCTAAATTACGCCATACGCCCTCATTAACAAATGCAGAACAATTAGTTCATGCGTTCATGACATCAAGACTAGATTATTGTTATGCTCTACTGGGTGGTTGCCCTGCACGCTTAATAAACAAACTACAGCTAGTTCAAAACGCAGCAGCTCGAGTTCTTACCAGAACCAGGAAGTATGACCATATTAGCCCGGTTCTGTCAACACTGCATTGGCTCCCTATTAAATATCGTATAAATATTTAAATATTGTTGATTACTTACAAAGCACTAAATGGTTTAGCTCCGCAGTACTTGAGCGAGCTTTTAAAGCATTATAGTCCTTCACGTCTATTGCGATCTCAAAATTCCGGCCAGTTGATAATACCTAGAATTTCAAAATCGACTGCTGGCGGTAGATCCTTTTCCTATTTAGCACCAAAACTTTGGAACCGTCTTCCTACCATTGTCCGGGAAGCAGACACACTCTGTCAGTTCAAAGCTAGACTAAAAACACATCTCTTTGACTTAGCATACACATAATACATTATAGACTTCTATAATTGAATGTTAGGCTGCATAGCAGGGGCGTAGCCAGAATTTTATTTTTGGGGGGTCCCGTCTTTAGAGGGGGCAACATTATATATATATATATATACAGGGTGCGATTTGCGGGGGGGGGGGGGGGGGGATGCGTGGGATTTCCCCCTTTCTGGTCAAAGTATCCCTGCCTCTGCTTAATTATTTTTATCCCCGGTGGGGATAAATTTATACCCCCCTCAAAGTGATCAGTGCTACTACAATAGTGGCGAGACGGATCACAAAACTTATCACGGGTCCGTGGTTTGATTAAAGGCAATTTTATTTTAAAAATGCGCTCCTTCGGCTGGCTCTGGTATAGCGGCCGCAGCCTCTCTGTAATCACCTCTCTGCAGACTTGCTCAATGTCCCGCCCACGGTGCTATCTGATTGGTTACTCCTCACGAGTAATAGCCTATCAACACTTGCGAGACTGGGCAGTGGAGCTGTGTGTCGGAGGCGTTTAGCGCGGCGCGGTAGACGCGAATTGACACAGATAATGCATCTGTCTTTTCTATCATTTCAAAAGCTGCGGATTTTCCCACAGGAAAGCAGAAAAAGACTGTTTTCCTAGTATGATGCAAAGGCCTACACTATAGCCTATTTATGTTTAAGTTGACACTATGTTGTGCCATTTAATTTTGCCATTCATAAATAAGTGTTTTGACATGTCAAGCCGAGTGGCACTATCCATGGTACTGGGAGGGGGATTTAATTCTTGCGTGTTTTTTCGTTGTGCGTGATCACAGTTCATATAAGCTATTAGAGTAAAAAATATTGCGTTAGGCTACTTCATGAGTTAATAAGAAAAATGATTTTACAATTCCTGCAAATGCAGTGATGAAGTTCATGTTCTCATGATTTATTTCTATGAATAAAACCTTTTCAAAACATCCCCCCCTCTGTTTTTTTTTTCACAAATCGCATTTTATATATATATATATATATATATATATATATATATATATATATATATATATATATATATATATATATATATATATATATATATATATATATAAAATCTTAAAACCTATAAATAAAACAGCTTAACACCTGCACAAATTTAAAACAGCATATTTACTTCACCGTTTCAGCAGAACACTCATAACATAACAGCCTAAAACAGCGGTGTTTATTTCCTTTTTACATAAGTCTACATAGGCCTACTCAGTCCAGAGAGAATCCACCAATTCACGTTCGAAAAACATCATGGAAAGTTTTAAAAGCAAATATACAGCATACAATTAAAGCATTTTTACTTTACTATTTTTAGCAGCAAAACAAAAACATAGCTCAGCGTCTATTCAAACCATGGGATTACCTTTTACATGACAAGGCGGAGTCTCCGGGGGCGATTATTAAAAATGTCAATGATGTCATCATAGTCCAAAGAATCCACCAGTTCCCGTTCAAAAGACAGCAGGGAAAGATTATTTAAACGCACAGTTGTCATGTGTGATTTCAAAGATGATTTGACTCTTCCTACTGTTGAGAAAAGTCTTTCGACACTACAAGAAGTCATTGGCAGTGTGACCATTATTTTTAAGAGTCTACTTATGTTTGGGAAGACATCAGAGGCGCAGGTGTCCAAAACCTCCATGAGGGAAGAGAAAGAGTGGCCATCGTCTGTTTTCCTGCACAGAAGTTGAAAGAAAATGTGTAGTTCGGCTTCTTCAAATGAAACGCCATAGTGTTCGCAGGGCATCCTCAGTAGCTCGCCTTTTGAAAAAAAATCAGAGCCGGGCAGACATGCAGCTGCTGCACGCATTAATCCACATTGATCCTCTTGAAAGCGGCTGTTCAGTTCGGTGATTTGTCGGTCTAAAATATCAACCCATAGTTTGTTGAGATCAGCATTCTCCTTTATGGCTGTGGTTTTGCCTAAACTACATGAAACCAGAGACTCTTTCAGTCGGACCGGTAGCTTTCTTACTCTGGTGCTGGTGACATCCCAGTTGGAAATTGAATTCTTTTCCATCAGTTCATCAGTCAACTTTAAAACTTTGTCGAAATCATTTTGCACATTTCCTCGGAACTGTACATACATATCCCTTAGATTTTTGATCAGCGGTGACTGATATTGTGCTGCTTTGTAAAGCCCTGGTAGCAACGTCACTGGTATCAAATAATTTCCCAAATGTCACCAACAGAAATACACATTTTTTTGTCTGAATTTGATGCATGAGTGAATCAGCTTCCAGTTTTGTTTGGCCACTTGTTTCGGAGAACTCCGACAGCGTTTCTAAAATTACATCAAATAACGTCAGTACTTTGCCGATGGAGCCAGATTTCGAGCTCCACCTTGTATCTGTAGATCGTTCAAGTTCAAGACACCTTCTGTGAGGATAAAGCTCCTTCTGGATCTCTAAAAAACGGGCATGCCTGTGCGCACCAGTCATGAAAGTGTGCAAAGAGTTCACAGTATCAAAAAAAGTATTGACATGGCCAGATACCTTCGCTGCGGTGCAGAGAACTAAATTAAGCCTGTGCGAGCTGCAATGCACATAAAAGGCATTTGGAAAAGTACGCTTTAAAATCAAGTGCACACCACCCTTGTTGCCGGACATCACAGAAGCCCCATCAAAGCCAAAGCCAACACAAAGAGATGGATCCAACTGTAATGGCTCAATGACTTGCAAAATCTTAGAAGAAATCCCATTAGCGCTCATATCTCCTGTTTCAACGAATCCAACCGCTCTCTCTTTAATTTTGCCTGCATGAACGTATCTTACACACACAGCCACCAGCTCGCGTTTGGAAATGTCCTTGCATTCATCAGCCATAATTGCGTAGTAGGTGTATGGTGTCTCATGCAACTCAGACTTGATCTTTCGTAGAAGTAGTGAGGCTGCACATTCAAGTAACTCGTTCTGAATTTCTGCACTCATTAGTCTGGCGTTTTTTGGTATTTCCTGGAGACGATTTTGCACGTTTGGGTCATGCTTGGCAATTAAGCTAAACAGTTCCAAAAAATTGCCCCTATTTAAGGCCTCTTCATTTTCCCTGTGGCCACGTAAAGCAATGCCTTGTTTTGCACAGAACATAACAATGTCAATGACCACTTTCACGTGTTCACGGTTTTTCTCCACAAACGTGCGGTCATCCCGAAAGAGCTGGTTTAAAACAGTACCCTGGGTTTTACGGGTTGCTTTATATGCCTCATATTTACAAATGGAAAGGGAATGAGATTTGCTGGCTTGGTGTCTGATACATGACCTGCGGAGGTGTTTCCAGTCTGTGAATCCATCGCAAATGAACGCTTTTTCTGCGCATGGATCAGGAAAATGCCGACATGCTTTGCAAAACACAGCATTATTTGTTGAACTATATTCAAGCCATGTGAATTCACTGTACCATTTTGGGGAAAAGCAACGATTCTTTCCGGCAAACTCAGTGTAAGGAAATGTGGTCATCACTGGTTGTGAAGGCGGTTCATCAATTGCAGACAAATCATTGGGCATTGTGCCGATCTGTGTGGAAGTCTCACCGCTACACTCCTGTGATGGTCGTTCGGTTTCTGTGTCCTGAGAAGCCTCAGGTGCCGCTTCACTCGCTGTCGCCTCATAGTTAGCTGAAGCACAGTCTGATGTAGATGGCACATTTTCTTCTTCAAGTTCATCTTTCCGTGCTTTTTTAAAAAAGTGTAATATTGTACTTTGAGTTTGCGCGCCTGCCATTGCCACTGCATATTAACTCTCACGCGAAGATGACAGCGTACGTTACGCGCAACACGTGACATAAACAAATCAAGTTTGAAAATAAGCCTACAGAAAATGAGTCTACAGAACAGCAGTTCAACTGGACTGCTGAGGCTGAGCATAGTTTTACGGACATTAAGAGACTGATTGTTGGTAGTCCTGCCCTAGCACTATACGACCCTGAACTCCCTACATATGTAACTACAGATGCCTCTGATTATGGGCTAGGGGGTGTACTTAGCCAATTTCATTCAGATAACACAGAGAGAGTCGTGGCGTTTGCATCCAGAACACTTTCTCAGGCTGAAAGGAAATACTCCACTGTTGAACGTGAAGCACTGGCATGTGTTTGGGCAGTAGAAAAGTGGAGAACATATCTATGGGGACATCACTTTGTGTTACGCACAGATCATCAAGCACTTACTACCCTGCTCACATCCAGGGGTACTGGCTGTGCTGGATTGCGAATTGCGAGGTGGTCTGCAAGACTACTTTGCTTTACATATGATGTTGCTTACCGCCCTGGGAAACTGAATGTGACTGCCGACTGCCTGTCCAGGCTTCCACTGGCCACCACAGGAGAAGATGAAGTGGAATCGGACATAGTAGCGACCGTTTTTATGGAGTCTTTGCATGCCATATCCTTATCAGAGTTCACCGCCGCATGTGACACTTGTCCTGAATTGACTCAATTGCGACAGCAAATACAGAAAGGCTGGCCAAAATGTAGAAAGAATGTAACGAACGAGCTGGTTTCATACTTCAATGTACGAGACGAACTGGCTGTAGACAAAGCACTTGTCATGAGAGGTACTGACCGGTTGATCGTGCCTACATCACTGCGATCCAAAGTGGTAGACTTGGCACATGAAGGGCACCAGGGAGTGGTACACACTAAACAGAGACTGTGAGAACTGTATTGGTGGTCACAAATGGACAAATATGTACAGAGTAAGACAGCTTCATGTGTGTCATGCCAATACAATGACAAAACAGTGAAGACTGCACGTCTGCACCCGTCGAATGGACCATGGGAAAAGGTGGCCATTGACATAACCGGTCCTTTTGAACGTGCTACATGGGACTGTCGTTATGCCATCACTCTCACAGACTACTACAGCAAATGGCCAGAAGTGGCATTCGCCTCTACAGTCACAACAGAGGTGATTACCCATTTTTTAGCTACAGTGTTCAGTCGTGAAGGAAATCCGACCTACCTAGTCTCTGACAATGGATGTCAATTTACTTCCCATGAATTTGCAAAGAGATAAAGCATCT
The DNA here is from genome assembly GCF_029890125.1 of Rhinichthys klamathensis goyatoka. Lineage (NCBI taxonomy): Eukaryota > Metazoa > Chordata > Actinopteri > Cypriniformes > Leuciscidae > Rhinichthys > Rhinichthys klamathensis. The sequence goes on from NW_026606840.1 coordinate 2,582,965, forward strand.
GCGCTCCAGCGTCTACTACCCAAGAGCCAATGGAGCGATTGAGGGATTTAATAGGGTATTAAAAGAGTGTCTCCAGACGGCAGAAAGAGCACACAAGCCTTGGAAACAAGCAGTGACATTCTTACAGATTTACTGAGCTACACCGCACGTTACTACAGGAACTACTCCATATGAGTTGCTGAGAAATAGGAAGATGCACACTAAACTGAACATCTTTCCTGTCTCACACAAAATTACATCACACAAGCAAGTCAAAGAAACTGTGAAACAAAATCAACAAAACAGTAAGGAGTATACAGACAGAAAGTGAGGAGCAAAAGTGCCCACTTTCCAAGTGAATGATGCTGTGCAAGTCAGGAGACCGGAACACGTTTACAAGGGGTCTTCCAAATACACAGAACCTCTGACAGTCGTAAAGAAGGTCGGACCAAGTACTTATCTTCTCAGCGATGGTCGGAAATGGAATGTCTCAAAACTGGCGCGTTTCTCAAAAAAGGCTGGTCTCTTTGGATGGTCTCACTGTGACCGAGAATGTGCATGTTGTGCAAGAACCAAAATAAAAAATATTCCGATTGTTTTACTCATACTGTTCTGTTATGTGAGAAAATGTCATACTGTTTTGAGGTCTGAGTTATAATAGCTAAGAGAAGAATAGCCTAATTTCCTGTTAAATTTAAATTTAGGTTTTCAGGTACGATCCTTAATGTAAGGGTTATTTTACAGTGGTTGCGGGTACCGTGTTTAAGTGACTAATTCCTTTAAAGCTGCAGTCCGTAGCTTTTTTTGGGTTAAAAATTATCCAAAATACATATTTGAGAAAATACATAACCAGCCAGTGTTCAAAACTATCTGCTTGCCTTAGCTCGATTCAAAGTGGTAAGCTTGTAATAATGTTTTTAATTCCAGTGGTACTGGTAGATTTCCGCGGGAGATTCGAGCATGTCTTTGCGTCATTGAAGTCCACAAGGTCTGAAAACCTTGTGGAAAGACACATGTAAAGAAGTAGTAGGGAGGAGGAAGTCAGGCAACAAGCCCTGGATATCCAGTGATACAGATAGCAAAGTGAATGAGAGGAGGAAGAAAAAAGAGGCAGTAAACAGAAGTAAAACCAGAGCGACCAAGGCGGCAGCACAGAAAGAATATGCAATAGCAAATAAAGAAGTGAAAAGAAGTGCAAGGAGAGACAAAAAGAAATTTATTGAGGATCTAGCACAACAGGCAGAAGAAGCAGCAGGAAAGAACAACCTGAAAGACCTATACCTAACTACAAGAAAGCTTACAGGCAAATTCAGACACGCACAGGCACACATTAAAAACTCACAGGGTGTACTCCTCATAACCAAGGAAGACCAGGTGAAGAGATGGACTGAACACTTCAGAGACCTGCTCAACAGGCAGCCTCCTCAACTGACTGCAGATATTACAATTGCCCCAAACCCATTGGAGATTAACTGCAATCCCCCCACCAAGATGGAGATTAGAAAAGCCATTAAGGCCTTGAAAGGAGGGAAAGCAGAGGGACCAGACGGGATTCCAGCAGAAGCTCTTAAAGCCGACACTGAAACCTCCACCAACATGCTTCACCAGCTCATGAAAATCATCTGGGAGGAAGAAAATGTCCCAGCTGACTGGAAAGATGGCTACATCGTGAAAATCCCCAAGAAAGGAGACCTCCGGCAGTGCAAAAACTACAGAGGTATAATGCTCCTCTCAACACCTGGGAAGGTGCTCAACCATATCCTGCTCAAGAGGCTCCAGAAGGGAGTCGATGAGAAACTGAGGAAAAACCAGGCTGGCTTCAGGAACAACAGATCCTGTGGAGACCAATTGCCACCCTCAGGATCATTATTGAACAATCCATCGAATGGAACTCGCCTGTCTATGTGAATTTCATAAATTTTGAAAAAGCCTTTGACAGTGTGGATAGGGAAAGGCTGTGGAAACATTATGGGATCCCAACAAAGATCATTAACATCATAAGGAGCACTTACCAAGGGGCGAGATGTCAAGTCCTCCATGAAGGATGTATATCGGAGGCATTTGAGGTCCTTACTGGTGTGAGGCAAGGGTGCCTGCTCTCACCCTTTCTTTTCCTCCTCTGCATAGACTGGGTGATGAAAGAAACAACCAACAACACACGAACCGGCATACAGTGGAGCTTGACCGAGCAGCTAGAAGATCTCGATTTCGCTGATGATCTGGCACTACTGGCTCACACACACCAACAGATGCAGGACAAATCTGGAAAACTGGAGGAAACAGCTGCTCTGCTTGGTCTCAAAATAAACTCATCAAAAACTAAAGTATTGCGTATCAACAGCAAGAACAGCACACCCATAAACATGGATCAAACTGCACTAGAGGATGTAAGTAGCTTCACATACCTCGGTAGCATCATTTCAAGGGAAGGTGGCACGGAGGACGATGTCCAAGCCAGGATTGGAAAAGCAAGGACAACATTCAACATGCTAAACAATATTTGGAAGGCAAAAAACTTGTCACTCAAGACCAAATTGCAAATCTTCAATTCAAACGTAAAGACCACGCTACTTTATGGCTCAGAAACCTGGAAAATTACCACCACCATACTCAATAAGCTGCAGACCTTCACCAACCGGTGCCTCAGACGCCTCCTAGGAATATACTGGCCCAACATCATCTCTAACGCCAATATGTGGGAACTCACCAAACAAGACCCAATAGAAATGCAAATACGGAGGAGGAAATGGAAGTGGATAGGGCACACACTCAGGAGAAAGAAATCAATCATTAAACAGGCACTGACGTGGAACCCACAGGGCAGGAGGAAGAGAGGCAGACCGAGAATCACCTGGAGAAGAACCACAGAACAGGAGATGAAGAAAGAAGAGCTGACGTGGCAACATCTGGAGAGGAGGGCCCAAGACCGGAGAGGATGGAAGAGTTTGGTCGATGGCCTTTGTTCCTATGGGAATTTAAAGGCTTAAATAAATAAATAAATTTGCGTCATTACGTCACATCTGTACACATAAAGAAGGAGTCTCGGCTAGTAGGCTATATTGAGTCATTACGTCACATCTGTACACATAAAGAAGGAGTCTCGGCTAGTAGACTATATTGAGTCATTACGTCACATCTGTACACATAAAGAAGGAGTCTCGGCTAGTAGACTATATTGAGTCATTACGTCACATCTGTACACATAAAGAAGGAGTCTCGGCTAGTAGGCTATATTGCGTATGAGGATGTTGGAGGTGGAGATTTATAGCCTTTTCTCACAGCACTTGATATAATTAAACTTATCAATTTGATGGCGGATCCAGAAAGGTTCAAACGACAATCACCAGTGACAACAGATTCACCCACTGTAAAATGCAAAAGACTTTGTTTGGACTTCGGAGTGGCTACAGAAAAAAAGAGACTGCAACCGGACCCATGTGAAAACAAGGATAAATATCGGAAGGACATTTAAATGTAGTCACGCAAATGCTGACGTTGTTAACATTAACAATTTGAGAACAAAGTATAATTTGCACGGTTTTGCGTGATATGATAACTTATAAGCGATTGTTAGATTTAATCAGCGTGATTTACTGCAATGTCAGAACCAGAACAAAAGTGGATGTTTCTTACTATTTCAGATGACATTTTCCGGTGAAAATTCTTATGTTGGTCATACTTCCAAAAAGAATAATCTGTGATTCTAAATGCCAGTATCCACATCGGCGCGGTGACTGACAGCTGCACAGTCTCCTCAAACATTGTGTTCATCCGCGCTGTGCCGTGTCGAGGGTGTTGAAGTACAACTCACGTGAAGTTGATAATTCCGCGAATGACTGCAATTGCAGATTTCGAACAGAGATGGCGACAAAGAGGAAAAACGCCGGACTGCAGCTTTAAGAAAAGGGGAAATGTTGTGTCCTGTTAATAACTGTTAGTGAACACTGAGGGCGCTAGTGAGGAGACAGGCGAATGTTTGGTGTGGAGATGCAGAAGAAGAATAAAGTTGAATATAGTGTATCACCATAGACTGTAAAAAAAATGGACAAAGCGTCTGTGACGTCACCCATAGACTTTTCTGCTCGATTAATCTGTCAGTCACCACTGGAGGTGTCACAACACGGTGACATGTTCCACGACTGGTGTCAGTCAGGTGTCCTGTCAGTGTGTCGCAATAATGTCAGTGACACATGCCACTATCCACTGGCACATGCCAATAATGTCAGTGACACATGCCACTATCCACTGGCACATGCCAATAATGTCAGTGACACATGCCACTATCCACTGGCACATGCCAATGAAGACCGGATGTGCCACCGGATATGTGCCAATACGCATAGTGACGTGCCATTGGCTTCTGTGCGTCAGATGCCATGCCACTTAATGTTAATATTACTGCTACTGCTATTACTGCTAAGTTACTACATTCACTGCAAAGCTGCTGAAGAGTACAACCCATCAAAATATATTAACACTCCAATGTGGGACATATCAGTATATTCTTATGTTACATTTATTCATTTGGCAGACGCATTTACAGTGTTTCAAACGTCAGTTATAACCGGTTATAACCATAGGTAAAGTACCTCGGACGCTAACTTATCTGAGGCGATTTAATGCTAGCAACTGTTGCAGTGCCACTGCCCACAAACGTTGATGCTAAATAGTGCTAACGTGAAATAGTAGTGGAATGTCAATTAATGATGTTTTATAAACAAGGTTCGGGAGGAGCACGTTCAAATAAATCATTCCAATCAACCCGTCACCAAACAAATACATGTCTACCCTATCAGCACAAGTGGAAGCATATATATATATTCTCTGTCAACTCACCTAACATCCCTTGACAGTTCCAGCATATGGTCCCGCCCATTTGTTACAATGTCAGAGATCGAACTCTTCCCATCCGACGACGACTCCTTCGTCGGCCAGGCTCCATCTCAGCTTCCCAACACCGCAACGAGCTCCCATGCTCAACAGGTCACCGCTTCCGAACCTCTAGCTTCACAGCGCAGCCGCCGGCCTAGCCGAGCCGCTTCTCGTACCCCAAGGCGCCGTGGCTTGCCCTCACCTCCACCATCAAGACCTCCACCATCTCCAGCTTCCTCCTACACCTCAGCACAACCCTCTATTCCTGCAATCGAGAAATGGACATTGCTGAGGTTGAGACAAGCACTAATCAGCGCTGACGTTCATTTTTCTAGGAGGATGAACAAAGCACAACTGTACAACCTGTACGTTTCTCTCCAGGCAGCTTTTCCTTCTCCAAAATCCACTCCACCGTCAAAATCGGCAAAAAAGGCAAATAATTACAAAACTCCAAACTCACGTTCCCAGAAAACACCTTCTCCCGACGTCGCAGGGCCCAGTTTTCCGCAAGCGCCAGGCCGCAGCAGGCCTTCAGCTAGCCTGGGCTGTGCCCCAGATTTCGCCGCCGCCAGGCCCCACTCTTCTCTCCACTCCGCTGAGCTACAGACCGCGGCTTTGTCCAGTACCGCACCTCACGTCACATTGCCAGTTTCAAGCGAAACGGGCCGCTCTATCAGCGTGAGTATGCCAACGGTACAGGCCCAACCACCACATCATCCCCCTGTAACTTTTTCCAGACCTTTTTCCTGTCCATGGCCTGCAGTCCCACCGCCAGACTCTAGCGCGAGGCTGCCTCAGCTAGATCCGCAGGCCCAGACACATTTCCTACCTCCCCAGCTCCCCTCCTTCCTCACTTTTCCAGTTCCCCCTCAAGCTTTAGGGGCCGAACCAAGTGTGAGGTTGCCTCCACAAACGGCTTCGGCCCGGGCTTTTTTCCTCCTAACACCTTTCCCCAAAACCATTCTCCTTTCAATCTGTTTTCCGCAACGCCGATGCCCATCCCGCCGAACGCTACAGCTATGGAAACACTCCCTGTCGCCAGCAACATCAGAGCACAGATACTCACAGAAATTCAGGCTGCTGGCACCAGAGGCGGACCCATGCCCAACCCCAGTACCTCACTATTCAGAGCTGATATTCCCATAAACCACCCATTGAAACCACTTCTCGATGCCTCTCTTAACTCCATTCTTCAAGCCGTTTCACCCAGCACCCTCCAATCCTACTTAACCGCATGGAAGTGTTTTAAGTCTTTCCGCTTCACATACAACCTACCTTTTCCCATTTTTTCTCTGCTCACCATCACTTCATTTATATCCTATCTCGACAGCACCAAGAACCTCAAAGCCCGCTCCATCAGGGACTATCTAAGCGGAATCCAATTCTTCCACAAACTCCTTTTTGGTTCACCCTCCGCAGACATAGTAAATTCCCAGACATCAATGCTCATCAAAGACATCCAAAAAGCCCAACCCACCCGCCCAGATGCCAGACAACCAATAACTTTGGATATACTCACCAAATGCATCTCCACCACTTCCATACCAAAGAAGCTCAATTAACCCTTCTCAGCTAACTTCCTCTCAACTCACAATAGGATCCCAGGAAAGCAAGTCAAAAGCAAGTTTGTCTACTGTCGCAGCAGTGTCTTCTACTCCGCTCCCGCAGGAGCTCCGTTACTCCATGCTAACTTGCTCCACTGCCGCAGCAGTGTCATCTACTCCGCTCCCGCAGGAGCTCCGTTAATTCAAGCAAATCTGGTCCACTGCCGCAGCAGTGTCATGTACTCCGCTCCTGCAGGAGCTCTGTTACTCCATCCAAACTTGCTCCACTGCCGCAGCAGTGTCATCTACTCCGCTTTTGCAGGAGTTCCATTAATTCAAGCAAGTCTGGTCCACTGCCGCAGCAGTGTCATGTACTCTGCTCCCGCAGGAGCTCCGTTGCTCCGTGCTAACTTGCTCCACTGCCGCAGCAGTGTCATGTACTCCGCTCCTGCAGGAGCTCTGTTACTCCATCCAAACTTGCTCCACTGCCGCAGCAGTGTCATCTACTCCGCTTCTGCAGGAGTTCCATTAATTCAAGCAAGTCTGGTCCACTGCCGCAGCAGTGTCATGTACTCTGCTCCCGCAGGAGCTCAGTTGCTCCGTGCTAACTTGCTCCACTGCCGCAGCAGTGTCATGTACTCCGCTCCCGCAGGAGGTCCGTTACTCCATCCAAACTTGCTCCACTGCCAAAGCAGTGTCATCTACTCCCCTTCCGCAGGAGCTCCATTAATTCAAGCAAGTCTGGTCCACTGCCGCAGCAGTGCCATCTACTCCGCTCCCGCAGGAGCTCCATTAATTAGAGCAAGTCTGGTCTACTGCCGCTGCAGTGTCTTCTCCTCCTTTTTTCTCCATCTAACTCGCTTCCACCGCAACAGCTATACCATTCTCCTCCGCTTCTGCAGTAGACCATGCACATCCTACCACCCGAGAGGCACACCCATCTGACCTCAAGACAACCAACTCCCGTCCTACGTTAAAAGAAGCCTCCCAGCGAACCACCCCTTCCCGTAGCTGATACCTTAAGCTTTGCATTCCGTAAGTTTTTTGGGGGGTCATCAGCATCATTCTGGCGGCTGTCCTGCATTTTATTTGCAGCTTTTTGGGGGAGTACTCTGGGTTCGGGACGCATACTGAGCCCGGAGCCTTCTCCTCGGACAGCACGCCAAACATGCATTTATTCTATCTGACTTATTTGTAAGTGTGAACTCGTGAAACGGAAAAAATGGAGCGAAGTACTCCTGTCGGTTTGAGCAACCCATTTTATGTACGATATTTCAATACAAATGTTCAGAATGGATACAGAGGTGGTATGTGTTGTGTCAGATCCCCCCCCCCCCCCCCCCCCCTCACAGTTGTTAGGCACTCGGAACCTATCGAAAAATACAGTAGCCTACTTTGTATTTTTGTCCATGGGACCAACCAAAACATGAATTTAAATGCTGTGAAAACGGACATTTTAACATGGGGTCTATGGACATTTGCTCCCTTTTGGGACCCTAGCGGAAAACATAGCTCTTGTTTTATATAAGTTTGGGGTTTTAACCACATCTTTGTGTTGATAACAGTATTGGATAGTTTTGTTTTGCTGGTAATTTGTCAGTGGGTGATTGGAAGTAAGGTAATTTATTTAACCGAAAATAATTCACTGTAACATTACTGTTAATCAGTGACGTCACTTACAAATATTGATAATAAAAAAAAGTTATTTCAGGAAGGACAGAAAAAACCCTCCACAACAAAGGGAATTATTGTTTAATCATGATAATAATTTCATATGCATTTATTTCACAATATACACTCACCGGCCACTTTATTAGGTACACCTGTCCAACTGCTCGTTAACACTTAATTTCTAAGCAGCCAATCACATGGCGGCAACTCAGTGCATTTAGGCATGTAGACATGGTCAAGACAATCTCCTGCAGTTCAAACCGAGCATCAGTATGGGGAAGAAAGGTGATTTGAGTGACTTTGAACGTGGCATGATTGTTGGTGCCAGAAGGGCTGGTCTGAGTATTTCAGAAACTGCTAATCTACTGGGATTTTCACGCACAACCATCTCTAGGGTTTACAGAGAATGGTCCGAAAAAGAAAAAACATCCAGTGAGCGGCAGTTCTGTGGGCGGAAATGCCTTGTTGATGCCAGAGGTCAGAGGAGAATGGCCAGACTGGTTCGAGCTGATAGAAGGGCAACAGTGACTGAAATAACCACTCGTTACAACCGAGGTATGCAGCAAAGCATTTGTGAAGCCACAACACGCACAACCTTGAGGCGGATGGGCTACAACAGCAGAAGACTCCACCGGGTACCACTCATCTCCACTACAAATAGGAAAAAGAGGCTACAATTTGCAAGAGCTCACCAAAATTGAACAGTTGAAGACTGGAAAAATGTTGCCTGGTCTGATGAGTCTCGATTTCTGTTGAGACATTCAGATGTTAGAGTCAGAATTTGGCGTAAACAGAATGAGAACATGGAACCATCATGCCTTGTTACCACTGTGCAGGCTGGTGGTGGTGGTGTAATGGTGTGGGGGATGTTTTCCTGGCACACTTTAGGCCCCTTAGTGCCAATTGGGCATCGTTTAAATGCCACGGCCTACCTGAGCATTGTTTCTGACCATGTCCATCCCTTTATGGCCACCATGTACCCATCCTCTGATGGCTACTTCCACCATGTCACAAAGCTCTAATCATTTCAAATTGGTTTCTTGAACATGACAATGAGTTCACTGTACTAAAATGGCCTCCACAGTCACCAGATCTCAACCCAATAGAGCATCTTTGGGATGTGGTGGAACGGGAGATTCGCATCATGGATGTGCAGCCGACAAATCTGCGGCAACTGTGTGATGCCATCATGTCAATATGGACCAAACTCCCTGAGGAATGCTTCCAGCACCTTGTTGAATCTATGCCACGAAGAATTGAGGCAGTTCTGAAGGCAAAAGGGGGTCCAACCCGTTACTAGCATGGGGTACCTAATAAAGTGGCCGGTGAGTGTATATTACCTTAAGATTTATATACTGTATATATATATATATATATATATATATATATATTCTTTATCTTTTCTGCATTTCATCTCTGCTCTAGCTTGCAGAGTGTAAATAAAGCGGAGTGTTTATTTGCAACTTTGACTGCAAATAAACCCTATGTTCTATTGTAAATCCTATGTAACATTGTTGGCTCTGTGACACATTGCATGTTATGTTCTAGAAGATCATCATGCTGATGGCCTGCTGCACCCCCTGTCCAAAAAAATCTCCACGGCTATGAACTCGACTAGTAAGCAAAACCTCAAACATACAGTGCACTACTGTTCAAAAGTTGGGGGTCTGTAGGATTTATGCGTTTGAATGAAGTCTCACACTTTAAAATCATTAATCCCAGTTTTTTTCAGTAAGATTGTCCTTGAGAAGCCTGTAGGCTAAATAATCAGCTAAATAATAGGCGGAATATAATGTTAATAATGGTCATAGTTGTAATAATTCATTTAACTATTATGATAACAGGATATCATGGTCATTGGTATATTTTATTTTATTTCAGGTGTGTTTTTAATTATGTTGGCCAATGAGACAGACACCATACTGTCCAACTCAAAGGTATATATTTATTTCTATATATTTTTTACTGATAAACAGAAAAACAGAGTAGATTTTTTTCTTCAAGTGAATGCAATACGCTTCTGTAGTATTGAGCTAATCCGACTTCTAATCCAATCCTAATTCTAACCCTACCGTCACTACAGTGCCTACTAGGGTCACATAATTAAGTGGTGGGTCACAGAATTTGACACTACACCGGTGTGACTGCATACCGCTATAATTCTGCTGTTCTGTAGAGCCACTTACTGGCAGCTTACATATTCACCTATATTTGACTTTTAAATTTTTACGCAGCATACATTCAGTGTTGTAAATGTTAACTGGAGTATTGACACGAAAAAATATCAGCATAATAAATAATTGACAAGAGGGCAGGGCAGGGGCCTCTGGTTATCTTAAGGCCCCCCTGTTTATAATAAATAGGGGAGACTGGGGAGTGTTGTAACACAGGATCAGTTGTAACACTGTCCATTTGATAAGTCAGAAAAGAGCTGTGCTGATGGCATCAATATCATACACTCGCATAACCTTTTTGAGCTCACATGAGAAGTGGCATGTGACTGAGCAACATTGTACATTTTATGAACAAAAAGATTATTATCAATAATCAAATTATCCAATTTAAAAAAAAAAAAAGTTTTGCCTAGCAATCATTGATTTATTTGACTTGCATTATCTAAAGTAGCTATTTCTCTAGTTTAATTTGATGCTTTGCATTCATGCTAACTTCAAACCCACATGCTGAAGCTAAGCTATTACTGTTAGGGGTGGGGAAAGTTGTAACAGTTCATTCAAAATGTTACAACCAACCCCTTATGATGATTCCAGTTATCAATCACATCCCCTGTTAAGACAAAATCATGGGAGTTTTCTTGTACATTGGGGAATTTATAGTAAATATGTTTCCATCAAAGTTTATGCACGTCTTCTTATCAGATAAAAACATTGTCCGCCTCAATTGAGCACGTTTTTTTGTGCACATTTTCAGAATTTATGCATATCTCTGCATTTCCATACAGCGTTTTTTTTTAAATGTGATATCCCAAAATTCATATAAAATAGGTGGATGGCAACATAGTGACTGTCACTGAACTGTTATGTGACAGAAATACAGGCCTGCACAAACACACTAAGCAATCGTTTTTGTGCTAGATTTAAAGTCCTTAAAGAAATACAATACAATGTTTTTTCTTGCTTTAAATTGCTCACTTTATTCAAAACTGGTTATTCTTTGTTCTTCAATAACATTCTTGCATTTAGATTGTGTGGATCTTACTTCAGCAAATCACCTCTCATTGCTACATCTATCTCCAGCCTGTGTTACTTACAACTCACCCCAGTATGGGGTAAGTTGTAACAACGGAACTCGTTGTGTTTGACAATGACATTAACTCGCATAATTTGTGATAGGGTTGTACATGCCCATGCTGTGAGTTATATTTAGCTGACAAATGTGGCTATGTATCAAATTTTGAGAGATATAACACAAACAACCACTGAGTTAATGCTCGAACAAAATGTGTTACTTTCATCCCCGGTCTCCCCTACTTCAATATTTCGTACAAATGAGAATTCCATTTTGATTTCATGCCGACATCCAGAATACTGAACGATTCTGATCTCTGACCCTTGTTCATCTCGGTCTCTTCAAAAACGATACGAATAGTTATGTGTGCGTGGCACAAAGCGAGAAGGGTTTGGCAATAGGTGTGCGTAAACGAATACTGCAACACTTGTGGAAGTCTCCGCCCCGGACATCTCTACGGGCCTTTTATTTCCTATCAATTATTCCGCACGTCCGTGTGTGTTCATTCACAGATCCGTGTGTGTTAGACCTCATGGCTGCGTTGCGCGCATGCACGCACACACACGCAACTGTTTGCTTATTGTATGACTTTTTTTTCGTGACTGAATCATAGAGGATAGTGGGAGTTTTATTGAATAAAGGAGCAGAGGAGGGAGGGAGAGAGAGAGAGTGAGAAAAAAAAAAAGAGAGTGAGAGGGAGGGATTCGATGTGCCCATACAGGCTGCGGAGTGTTTATTTATTTGTGCTAGATCCCTCTTTTCTTTCATTCTTATTATTTTTCAACTGATTTTTCCAAAATGAGGTTAAAGGTCGGATTCATCCTTCGAAGTGTACTGGTCATCGGCACATTTTTGGGTCTGGTTTTGCTTTGGTCTTCCCTGACACCGAAGGCAGGCGACGATAACCCGTTCGCTGGCTTAATGGTAAAGTATCACTTCAATGGTCGTTAGTTATCTGGAGACGTGAATGTTTTCGCTGTGTTTGCTGTTAATTTCACCATGTTTTAGTATTCAGGAGGGTCGGCTAGCATGATGATTAGCATGCTAACTGCTGCGGTTGTCATGGAGATGAGCAGCGAGAACTGACCGATGAATTGAATCAGACACAGGACGTTTTTATTCATCTTGAAAAGTATTTAAATATGTATTTCCATTCTAATTAAACTCAAAACGCAGATATGGATGTCAGCTACTAGCATAGAGAGCTAAATGTCGCTGTCAGTGTCTACATCCTCATAAGTAATGTTAGCAGCAAATTCAGCGAAAACCCGGAAGGTCGTTTCTGTAGTTAACTTACTGGTTGCTTATTGGAGACACGTATAATTAATTTAAAATGTCAGTTATTTAATATAAATATTTAATGTAAACTGTTGATTTTAAATGGTTAGCTGTATCAGTAACTTTACTGATTATGTACTAATGGGGTCTTCGAGATCAAATAGGGGGTCGATATTCTTGCAGACTAAATTAAATGATCAGCTCGAGATGAATAAGTGTAGGCTACATGGACACACATTTATTTGCTTTCAAAAGAGATTGCACAGAAATGCGAGTGACACGTGGCACATTGACACCTTTCTGTCAACAGCACCAGTCTGGTGTAGCTTGTTTCTGTGGTATTAAATTCTCGCGGATTTATTTGAACTGCTTTTGTACGGAGCACATTATTTGTACAGAGTTTCTTCTTTGTTTTCTCATTTCACCTCAGTTTGTCTTTTGCATAAAGGGTGCTTATCTAAATGTTTACTTGAAAGTGCTTGTCTTTACATGTAAACCTGTCATTTGAAATAATACGTAGGCTAATACTTGTATGGCCCATGTAGTATGATTACCTGTAATGTAGCAAGAAAATGGAGCTTACATTCGAAGAGGGGGGACAACGACTTAATGTTATTCAGAGGCTCAAACTGAGGCCATTTGAAGTGAAGCAATGTGTTTTTGTAAGAAAATATGGATGGATGCGCATTTTTAGCTTAAAAAAATTATACCACTAACATTATCTCCTATTACAAAGCTTGAATATGTTTTAATATAACTCCAATTGTGTTTGGCTGAAAGAAGAAAATTATATACACCTCAGATGGCTTGAGGGTGAGTAAATTATGTGATAATTTTTATTTTTGGGTGAACTAACCCCTTAACAAAATAAACGTTATTGTTACGTTTACTTTATTAAAATCATTAAATAATTCACAACAAAAAGTGTGAAATCGTGAGCATTTCAAGGATTTTTACTTGATAAAAAAGTATGAACTATCAGCCAGAGGGTAGAAAGCATGTAGTAGATATGGCTTTATAGGGTTAACATCTAACAAAAAATGTGTCTCATTTCATAGGCAGGAAGAGAACCAGATAAACTTCTGCAGCCCATCCCTCCCAATAATGACATGGTTGACCAGTTCAAGCCAGTTGTTCCTTGGCCCCACGTTGAAGGAGTTGAGGTTGATCTGGAGTCTATCCGCCAGAAAAATGGTGACAAGCCAAACCCTGAATTAAGAGCCCAGAACCAGCTGAATGTCATCCAAAAGCAATATGTCACCTTCAAGCCCCACACCAATGTTTTTAGCGAACCTGTGTTGAAGAAAGGGATTCTGGGCAACTTTGAGCCTAAAGAACCTGAGCCTCATGGGTCCCTGGACGGACCAGGAGAGGGGAGCAAACCGTTTGTGTTGGGACCTGAGTACAAAGATGCGGTTCAGGCTAGCATCAAGGAATTCGGCTTTAATATGGTAGCCAGCGATATGATCTCCTTGGATAGAACTATCGGCGACTTGCGGCATGAAGAGTGAGTATGAGGACGCACGTCACTCTGATTTCAGAATATATTTGTGTGTGTGTGAGGGGAGAATGTGGGTGTGGTAGCAACCTCTGGGTTTTTTTGGCAGTGTTTTGTATGGTTTTAAATGGTGTTTTGCTTCATTAGATGTTAACAGGTTGGTCCTCTTTTGTTTCAGTATGTAGGCTATTTGACTACAGTATCCATTTATAAAATAATTAACATTTATTTTTAAGATGCTCAGACCACACACTATAGACAGTCAAGTTTGACATGTTGACTTTCTGAGTTATTTTTGTGATCACACCCAGAAAGATGAAACCGACAAGGACACACCTTTTCAAACAAGCTATTTCAGTGGCGTAGTAACGGAAGAAAAACCTCCTTTTGAGCCACGTCATTTTCCATTTCTCCTTTAATCTGTTCACACACTCACAAAAAAAAAACTATGGTAATCCTGAATTTCTCACATAAATTTCACATAATTTTTGTCAGGTAAGACCATGGAACATATGAGTACCTTGGTGTACCATGTATTGTAAACACCATGTATGCAAATATCAAAGTACCTTCGGATATAAACACTGTACCGCGTATCAGTATATTAAGGAATGTATCCTATACCCTTCTCACTGAAAGGACAGTTAGTACTGGGTAGATAATGTGCTGCACTCTATTACTAATGTTCCAGACATTAAATGGGATCGGCATTATGGCCATAATTCAGCCACGAAAATGTTGTTTAGCCACGTCACAGCTGAATGATAAGCCGTAGTCTCTCTCATTAACTCCCCTCCAAGCTGGAAAGCTGGATTATCTGCCTGAGACTGCTTTATGAGTTCATACAGCTTCAGAAATGCCCTACCTGAGGCTTTAACAACAGCTTCAGCTTCATATTTGACCACTGTAGGTTATCCAGTTTGAACACAAACTCATTTTGTTTTTATTCAACAATATTATTATATGGTTACATTTCACACTTGGTATACATTGTCATTGGGCAAAAGTTGATGATATAAAAAGCATGCAGTGTTTTCACCATCAGCAGTTTAATCATTAGTGCATTTTATAGCGCTTTGGTCTGTGCTGTTTCTTTTGCAGATAGCCTGAATGGTGGCTTTTAAAGCGATAGTTCACCCAAAAAAGAAAATGCTGTCATTTACTCACTTATTTTAGCCTGGGAAAACCCAGACAACTTCGGGCAAATTTAGATTTGCTCTGAAAGTTAGTCTGGCAAAGAGCTCATTCAAGCCCATTTCCAATCCGTCGAAATCGAGGCACCGATCAGAAACGTTGGGGCGGGCTTTACACGATGACAACAGCGCTGGGATTTTGAAGCAGATTTTGTAGCCTACATTACAAAGATGGATGCCGCCGTCGAACATCACTCGTTTGAATCACATGTGTCTGTTTTAAGCGATTTGAAAGTTTCCTTTTTGTTAAAAACCGAGCAAAGAACAACACTCGGAGATGTTTCTCCGCCGCTCTGCATACGTCATCTCCTTCATCGCTCTGATTGGGTTTAGGTCTATCCGCGACGTCCATTGGTGACGCCCCTCTGGAAATGATTTGTCTATAACGCTTTGCCAGACCATAACTCAGTTACAACTGAGAATGGTCTGGTTTTAACCAGGCTACACTTATTTACTTATGCCATTCCAAAACTGTATGACTTTCTTTCTTCTGTATGACCTTAAAAGAAGATATTTTGAGAAATGTTTCTGTTTAATTGTACAATGGAAGTCTAAACTGTTTTGTTACAACTATTGTTTGGAATGGCATGAGGGTGAGTAAATGACAGTATTTTTATTTTTGGGTGAACTATTCCTTTAATGCAAATTATATTTAACTTGACCAGCTTATTATCTAAAAATTATATTTTTACATCTTGAAGATGCTTTTAACAAAAAAAAAAATGAATTCAAGGTATACATTTTGTCAGTATGCTTGTTCCCTAGAAAATTGAACACATGACCAGGTACAATGTTGTGCTCTTTGAGGTACATGATCCTAAATATAACCAAATTCAGTCATGCTCATTCATTCAGCTGTGTTGTAATGTCATTGCTACATGTTTTGGTGTACATTGGTGGTGGTTGAGGAGATTCCCCCTTCTATGTAAAGCGCTTTGAGTGCCTAGAAAAGCGCTATATAAATGTAATGAATTATTATTATTATGTTTTGACTTGATGCCAGGATGCTTTTAATACACAAATACGCATGTTCTCTCAAAATCGCTTCCTTCTTTTCTAGTAGAGAAATCTGGATTGTGTCTGGATCCAAGTTAGGGCTGAAACAATAGACACCACTGTTCTTTGGTACAGGCAGGGTGCAAAGGTTTTCAACAGCTTATGAACTTGCAGTATGGCACTAAATGTTACTGGGAAAAAGAACACCGCTGATCTTTGGCGGTATTATTATTAACATTGGTTAGTATGTATATAATATATATGGCCCTTTGGAACTGATCAGTTGTGAGCCCGCAGGTGTGTGACTTCTCAGAGTGCAGCAGAGCTCAGATATATTTTTAACTTTTCACAGACGTAATTATGATCATATAGATTGTAGAATGATTGCGTTATGACATTTGTATTGGTTGTATTTCCTTTGGCAAACTAAATTGTTGATGAGTGTATTCGGTGATACCAACTTTTGTCTGAAGATGTCAGTGTTTACACACTTTGTTTCTTAGTAGTGATGTTCTCTTTCATAGGTTCACTCAACGCTGCGGAAAGCGCAGTGGGATATCCTCTGGATGTGCCGATTGCCTGAAGCCCTATAGAATCACGCCAATCCATTGGCTGATGGCGCTCGCGCAAAGCTGGCTCCGCCCCGACGCTCTTACGTCGTAGCATGATGTACGCGCGCGCGCCATCTTCTCCTCAGATTTCTCTGCCTTCACGAAGCGGTCACATCTCGCCCTTCGTGCGGTTTTTCTGAGCCCGAATTCTTCAATTCAACTTCAGCTTTCGTCTCGACACTTCAGCGACTGGTATAAGTGGAACTCTGTTCTCCTTACAGTGAAGTGTCATGGATTATCGACGCTGCTCTCCGCCATGCGTTCGTTTTATCTCGAACGACGACCCTCACAGTAAGTGTGTTAAATGTATGGGTTTTTCGCATGCGCGTGAGGCTGTATTAGGATTGTCGAAATGTAAATTTTGTGACAATCTCCTTCTCAAAACCCTCCGCTCTAGACTCGCGGTTTTTGAGAAGGAGACATTCGTTTCCCCCCGTCGCGCTCCCGAGACTGCTGAGGCCTCTCGTGGATCCGCGGCCTGGGGTTCGGATGTTGAGCTCGAGGATATTGAGTATGAGCAGACGGGCCTCGCCCTTTCTCTCCCTCCCTCTCCCGAGCACGCACGCGGCGCGGTTGAATTCGCGCATGATTATTTATGTCCCAGCCCGGGAGCCCGCGAATCGGTTTCTTTCGGTCTGGATGACGTTATTTACACTGCAGCCTCCGACTCCGAGGATTTCGGGCCTGCTTTGGCTGATGACGTTATCCCGCCTAGCGGCCAGGACGCGCGGCCTACTCCGGCCTACACTGAGCTTATTGAGGTGCTGTCGCGCGCTACAGAGAAGCTCTCTATTGACTGGCCTGATGAGCCCCGCGAGTCTCAATCGTCCAAACTCGACGAGAGGTTCCTACGTGGCCCTAATTCTAGGCCAGAGCGAAGAAAGCTGCCCTTTTTCAGCGATCTGCATCACGAGATCTCCAGATCCTGGAAGCAGCCATTCTCCGCACGCCTAACTAATGCGGCAGCCGCTGACTTCACCAACCTTGTTGGTTTTGTGGAGCAGGGTTATTCCGCTATTCCAGCGGTCGAGGACACGCTGGCTAACCACCTCGCCCCGTCGTCTGCACCGTCTTGGAAGGCGCGTCCCCTTCTTCCTTCCAAGGCTTGTAGGACTACTTCCTCCCTTATTGGGAAGTCTTACATGGCGGCTGGTCAGGCAGGCATGGCCCTGCATACCATGGCCATCCTTCAAGCCTACCAAGCGGACGTCTTGAAGGACATGGATGAAGGAGAGGGACTGACGCCCGAAGCTGTCAAAGAGCTTCGCAAAGCCACAGATCTGGCCCTAAGAGCCACCAAGCACACTGCTCGGGCTGTAGGTCGCTCTATGGCGGGCTCGGTTGCTGCAGAGCGCCACCTCTGGTTGAATCTCACGGAGATCCGAGACAAGGATAAGAGTTTCCTCCTGGATGCCCCTATCTCCCACTCAGGTCTTTTCGGGGAGGCGGTCAACACGGTGGTTGACAAGTTCCGCGCCGCTAAGTCTCAGTCGGCCGCGTTCAGGCAGTTTATGCCCAGGAGGGTCAGAGGGCCCAGTGACTCCAACCCTCCCCCTTCTCAAACCCGAGAACGCTCTGCTCATAGGGCTGAGTTCCCTACTAGCAGGAGTGACCCGGCTCGCCACCCACCAACTACTGTCTGGGGAGCCCGAGGTCGTCCATTTCCTCGCCAGCGCCCTCACAAGCGCCTTCAGCTGAAGCGGTCCAACAAATCGGCCGCTCCAGCCTCCTCGAGCCGTTCCTGACCCGCAGGGCAGGAGGAGGAGAGCCTCATCAGATCTACGAGGTTGGGACAGACCGCGCAAGCGTTTCTGCCCTCCTCCAGCCGGCTCTCCTCATCCAACCCTGTCACCTTCGCCACCCAGCGTGTTTCGAAGTGCAGGTCCTGTTTCACTCTCTTCACCCAGTCCGGCGCAGGAGGAAGGAGACGCATCTTGCTTTCTCCCCTCGCTCCCGGTGCACGTTACACCCGCCAATCGCTTCCTCAGAGGCACAGTTCTTTTTCCTCTGGAGCAGGCGGACCCAGTTACTTCTATCCAGGTGGTGGTACCCCCCAATACGTGTCAGGACGCCAAGCGCTCTCCTCCACGGTCAACCGCGCCTCCCCATGGAAACCAGCGCGACACCCTACCTCAGGTATGTCCCTTGCACTGCAACACTCCTCTGCCTCTATCACATTTCGTTCAAGAATGGGAGCGTTTACCAGGGGTATCGCCTTGGATCCTTCGCACAGTTCGGCTCGGCTACACGCTTCAGTTTTGTCGCAACCCCCCCTGCTTCAACGGGGTCTTTCCTACTGTAGTCGACAGCGCCGCTCAGGCTTCTGTACTACAGCAGGAGATTTCATCCCTTCTGCTGGAGGGGGCGATAGAAGAGATTCCTTCGGGGGAAGTCGAACAGGGCTTCTACAGCCGTTACTTCCTGGTCCCGAAGAAGGGGGGCGGCCTGCGGCCGATACTAGATCTTCGCCGGTTGAATTTCTCTCTTTACAAAGGAAAATTCAAAATGTTGACGCTGAAGGCCATCATATCTCATATCCGGCGGGGGGACTGGTTCGTGACGGTAGACCTCAAGGATGCTTATTTCCACATCCAGGTCGTACGGCGACACAGGAAGTTCCTCAGGTTCGCCTTTGGAGGGAAAGCGTACCAGTACAGGGTCCTCCCCTTTGGCCTCGCTCTAGCGCCAAGGACGTTCTCAAAGTGTATGGATGCTGCTCTGGCCCCGCTGCGGCTCCAGGGCATCCATATACTCAACTACCTGGACGATTGGCTCCTTTTAGCCCACTCCAGAGAGTTGGTGACTCACCACAGGGACATTGTCCTCCGTCATATTCAGTCTCTCGGTTTGAGGCTGAATACGGAGAAGAGCGTTCTTACTCCAGCTCAGAACACGGTTTTCTTGGGGGTATGCATGGACTCCGTTCTTATGCAGGCCCGTTTGGCTCCTGCACGGATTTCCAGTCTGGTGACATGTCTGTCCCGTTTCGCACTAGGCCAGCATGTTTCCGTGAGCACCTGCCGCAGACTTCTGGGCCTTATGGCCGCGGCCTCCCCTGTGCTACCTCTGGGGCTGCTCCACATGAGACCTTTTCTGTGGTGGATGAAGCTCTCAGGGGCTCGGCCCACGGGGCCAGCCTTTCGCCTATTGAAGGTGTCGCGCAGTTGCTTTCGCGCCCTGTCAATCTGGCGGGACCCCCTCTTCCTTCAGAAAGGAGTCGGTATGGGTGCGGTATTCCGTCGCCAGATGGTTACGACGGATGCCTCTCTGACCGGCTGGGGAGCGGTTTTCGAGGGCAGGCCAGCGTGTGGGGTTTGGACTGGCGAGACCCTCTCGTGGCACATAAACAGCTTGGAGCTGAGGGCTGTCTTCCTGGCTCTTTGCCACTTTCTCCCTTTCCTCGAAGGACACCATGTCATTGTCAGAACGGACAATATGGCAGTAGTGTCCCATGTAAACAGACAGGGGGGTTCACGATCGCGCACCCTAGACAGGCATGCGCGTCACCTTCTCCTGTGGTCCCAGGACAAGTTCCTCTCTCTGAGAGCAGTTCATGTCCCAGGGATTCTGAACCTCGCAGCAGATTTTCTGTCGAGGCAGAAGCTCAGGTCTGGGGAATGGATGTTGAACCGCCAGTCGGTGGCCCTGATCTGGGAGGTGTTCGGAAAAGCGGAAGTGGACCTCTTTGCATCTCAGGAGTCGTCCCAATGCCCGCTTTGGTTCTCTCTGAGCCCTCCAGCTCCATTGGGGATAGATGCGTTCGCCCACCCTTGGCCGATGCAGAAACTCTATGCCTTCCCGCCCATCAAGCTGATCCAGGCGGTTCTGTCCAGAGTGAGGGAGAGCGGAGTCCGCCTCCTTCTGGTAGCCCCATTCTGGCCGTCCCAGCCATGGTTTTCGGAGCTGATCCCTCTGTTGGAATCCTCCCCCTGGGAGATACCGGTCAGGGAGGACCTGCTTTCCCAGCTTCAGGGCAGGATATGGCATCCTCGCCCCGACATTTGGAAGCTGTACGTTTGGCCTATCAGAGGCCGTTAGCTTTAAGCTTTGATCTCCCAACCGACGTTCAGGAGACTATTGCGAATGCTAGAGCCCCTTCGACGAGGAGGCTATATTCCTCCAAGTGGAGGGTGTTCGAGGCGTGGTGCTTAGCACATGATAGGAACCCAGTTAGCTGCCCAGTAGGCTCAGTGCTGGAATTCCTGCAGGAAAAGTTTGCTTCCGGAGCGGCCGCTACCACTCTCAGAGTGTATGTCGCAGCTATTGCTGCTCATAGAGAATCGGATGAGATTCCCTTGGGGAAGCTGAGGTTAGTTTCGGCCTTCATGCGTGGGGTTAGGCGCCTGAAACCGGCTCGCCCCCCTAGTGTTCCCTCGTGGGACCTGTCAGTCGTCCTGGAGGGTTTGACAGAGGCTCCCTTCGAGCCCTTGGAGTCAGCTCCTGAGCGGATTCTGACTCTTAAGGTTGCTCTTTTGTTAGCTTTATCTTCACTGAAGCGGATAGGGGATTTGCAGGCTCTCTCTATTAGTGAGTCATGCTTGGACTTCGCTCCTGGCCTGGTTAGGGTTACCTTGAGGCCGAGGTCGGGGTATGTACCCAAGGTTCTTTCCACGGCGTTCCGCTCTCAGGTTGTTAACCTTAATGCTTTCCACCCTCCTCCTTTTGCCTCTGAGGAAGAAAGGAAACTTAACTTGCTCTGCCCGGTCCGTTCTTTGAAGTTGTATGTAGATCGCTCAAGCGGTTGGAGGAAATCAAACCAGCTCTTGGTATGTTTTGGTGCTGGCCGCCGCGGGCTTGCAGCATCAAAGCAGAGGATTTCCCACTGGGTAACGGACGCTATTTCGCTGGCTTATGAGGTGCGTGGTTTGCCTTCACCTCTTAGCATCAGAGCGCATTCCACCAGAAGTGTGGCTTCCTCTCAAGCTCTCTTTAGAGGGGCCCTCTTGGAAGACATTTGTGTGGCGGCAGGTTGGTCCTCTCCGCACACCTTTGTGAGGTTCTATAATTTGGATCTTGACATGACTCCAGGTTCCCAGGTTCTATCTGCTTGAACCTATCATGGTTGTTATTATTTGGTCTGGTACCGGTTATGGCAGCGCTTAGCTTGGCGAGTTTGGTATTTCGTTCCCACTGCGCTTTCCGCAGCGTTGAGTGAACCTATGAAAGAGAACGTCTCTGGTTACTTGCGTAACCTATGTTCTCTGAATAGGGAACGAGACGCTGCGTTCGCTGCCAAGCTCCTCGCGCTGCCGACAGTTTTTCTTTTCGGCAGAGAAATCTGAGGAGAAGATGGCGCGCGCGCGTACATCATGCTACGACGTAAGAGCGTCGGGGCGGAGCCAGCTTTGCGCGAGCGCCATCAGCCAATGGATTGGCGTGATTCTATAGGGCTTCAGGCAATCGGCACATCCAGAGGATATCCCACTGCGCTTTCCGCAGCGTCTCGTTCCCTATTCAGAGAACATAGGTTACGCAAGTAACCAGAGACGTTTTACTTAATTTCATTATTTAGTCAAGCCTTCCTCACAAGTCAACACTGCAGCATGTTAGTCAAGTCAAGTAAGAATAGCTTTATCAA
This sequence comes from Rhinichthys klamathensis goyatoka, assembly GCF_029890125.1. NCBI lineage: Eukaryota > Metazoa > Chordata > Actinopteri > Cypriniformes > Leuciscidae > Rhinichthys > Rhinichthys klamathensis. The sequence goes on from NW_026606840.1 coordinate 2,605,431, forward strand.
TTTTGTTATTGTTTTTAATTTTAAATCTTTGTTTGTTGGCACATACAAGTTTTCTTGAGCCAACAACTTCCCTTGCAATTATCCTGAACTGTGACATCAAAGGAAGCAGACGAGGACACATAATCATCCATCTATTTCCTGCGTTTTAACCCAAATATTCTAGCCTATACTGTATAACCTACACGTTAATGAGATATTGTCAAATTTGTTACTTTCAAAAAATGTTATTTCGTCAGAATTGCATTTGAATGGCCGTCAAATGCTTTTTAATTTGAGTAAAATAAGGTGAGTGGTTTACATTAAGTTTTTTTGAAGAGACCTTGTTTTGAAGACTACAACCACCACAAGGATAAGGGTTGACGTGTTTCATGATTCTGACAACAATTGTAGTTCTTCTAGAGTGATTTTTTTTTTTTTGCTACTATTTTTAAGACTCACATTTGACGTATAACTGTGTGTAATTTAGCCTATATTGTAGAACAAAACATAAAAAGTCTCTTCAAGTGAGCTTTGTAAGACCCTATTTTAGAGATCTGCAGATCGATATAATGGGCGTGCCGAAAGGTGAATTGCTATAACCGAAACTAACCCCTAATCCTACCCTACACCCTTACATATAGCTTTCACTACCTAGGATAAAGACCTTTATCCACACCCCTATACCTTTTAGCACGGCAATGATGCAGTGGAAATTCTCACGGGAACTCATGATGAATTGGCCCTCTTAGTTGGCCTACAAATGGACGTCACAACCGAACAGCTCCATTACCTCAGAGATTCAGTGCTAAAATTAGCTAAAACATGTAACTAAATAGAATCTATGTAGTTTAGAAGAACAGTTAGTATTAGCACTCAGATGGTGACAATGTGTTTACAAGTAGTGCAACACACCTTCATCTCCAGCGAGATTTAATGCCATGGGAGTGAGTTGTTCTTCCAGTTGAGTGGCTTTACTGTGCTATGTAGGCCTAATATACAAGTTAGGCCTCTGCACACTTAAGAACATTGAAACCTAAGTCTGATGCTAAAAAGAGGTTAAAAAGAGGTTTAAAGAAAGTATTGCTCTGGCAGTGTATTATTATGTTGCAGACAGGAAACAATATTTTTTATGGTTTTATGAGGGAAATTTTGTGTTTTAGGCTAATCATTTTTATGCATACAAGCATAGGCAAATCTAAAAATCCTTTTTACTTAAAGGCATCAAGAGTTTCCTCATCAATATATTTTATATGTTTTAACCTGATCAAACTTTTACTTTAAAACTTCTGTTTGCACTATGTAAGAACTTGTACATATATTAAGCCCTAGTGCAAATAACCCACCTGGAACCTACAAACAAAGCCAAATTGTTTGTGCATGCATATCCTTCAGTTTCATAGCTCAAATAGGCGCCTTTTCCCCACCACTTCTATATTTCAAATATATTAGGGTGCCTGGAAGCTCAAACCTTCATAAAATAGCATGGAGTTTGTGCAATTCATCCTGTAGTTCTAAACAGCATTTCTCCCCCAGTCCCACACACAACTGTATTATTTACTGCAAGTGAATGAAACTGGATAAAGAAACTTTTATTTCAAGCTTAGAAAGAGAATGAGGAAGTGTAACTGTGCATTGCTTTCCCCCTGTGTGGAGGAAACCGTGAGCAAAGTTGCTGTTTCCTGTCGCACAAATTTCTTTCACTGGATAGAGATGCATGCCAGTGTGTAAGAATCTACCGCTAACACATGATAAGCTGTGTATTCACGTGCAATTTGTGCAAACCTGTGAACAGTAATACAGACCAGACAGGCACATATAACATCAACGCTCACTTCCAGTACAGAGTGTGTTTTATAGCTGTTTATATTGTCTGCAGGTGTAAATACTGGCACTATGATGACAACCTCCTCACCTCCAGCGTGATCATTGTCTTCCATAATGAGGGCTGGTCCACCCTGATGAGGACGGTGCACAGCGTCATCAAAAGAACCCCAAGAAGATACCTGGCTGAGATAGTCATGATTGATGACTTCAGTAACAAAGGTAGCGTGAGCATCGTTTTCATTTCTTCATCAGATAACTCTAAATAGCATATGAATAGCACTCTAAATAGCACATGTCTGTGGTTTGCACTTTTCTTTAAACTCAGCACAGTGCTTGTGCAAAAAAAAAGCATCAGGTCTGACAACTAAAGTCATATTTACACAACAAACATGGCAAAGACAAAGTGCACTGATGCTGGTAGTTTTTTAATTAACAATAACAAAGGAACTATATATCTTAATGACATTTTACAGTATTGTGACAGTAGCTCTCGGGTGTTTTATTAATCAATGCAGATGTAGTAACTGGAAGTAGTGTCGCTGTTTTTATGTCCCTTGCACATTTTATTGTTGCAACAGCCAAGCAAACAAGCAATAATCAAACACACTTTCCTGTCCTCCTCAAATACCAATAAGTCTGAATCGTTTCATTTTATTGGTTATTGCATCCCGTTTGGTAATTTAGAAGAAACCGTTTAAAAAAGATTAACCAATTCATTTAAGTGAAGTGTTCATTACTGTTTTCTACTTATAACTTTCTATTTTTAGTGTATTTATTGCAAATTAATCTATAAATTAGATTAGAAATTAGAAAAAAATAATATCATATGATGCTGATTCTCATTGACTAAAGGTAGGGACACACCAAACTGACCCCAAAGAACTAGCGCTGATTAAAGCCGACTGTGTTGTCGGCTCGCGTCGCCTGCGTCGGAGAAAAATATCTGTGCTTGAACACACCGAAAGGACTAAAAGCGACTGTCAAGTAGCATCTGCGTTCTGCGTGTAAAGGAGATATACCTAACTGTCTATTTAAGCAGATATATACATCTATATTCGTCATTCAAAAAGAGAAAGTGAAACTAAAACTGCTGGTATACAAACCATAAACAAAACCGCGCTTGCTTACTGTTTTGCGCACGTTGCCCGATGGCCAACCGTTGGCTTGGTGTGTCTCTGACTCTAAGGGGGGCGTACACTGTGCAAGTTTGGACACTCGGGAGGACATGAACTATTGCACACGTTACGAGTCAGTTAACCTGATAAATTTATTTTCTGTCTTTCTTTTCTTTTCTTTATTTATAAAGCACATTTAAAAACAACCATGGGTTGGCCAAAGTGCTGTACATAAAAATGTACAAAGGGATAAAATACAACAACAACATAACATATTTTAGACTAACAACATCTGTTCAAGAAAATAGGATCTAAGCATAGATTTATAAATAAAAAGAGATGGTGCTGTTCAGATGGCTACAGGGAGCTTGTTCCAGAGTGTTGGACCAGCAATAGAAAAAGCTCGATCACCACGGTGTTTCAATCTGGACCTAGGGATGGACAGCATTCCTAAATGTCCCGATCTGAGTGGTCGCGAAGAGTTGTGTGAATGCACCAACTCAGCAAAATAGACCGGTGCAAGATTATGTAAGGATTTATAAACCAGGGTTAATATTTTGGATTCTACTCTAAATTTCACCGGCAACCATTTCAAGGAGATCAAAATAGGAGTGATGTGCTGAAACTTACGTGAGCTAGTCAGAAGCCTGGCTGCTGCATTAGTAGCACTAAATGCATTAGGCTGTAGTAATATTCATAGATCTAACCTATGTGAAGTGGTTGTGTTTGATTCCGGGCAATAGGGGACAGACTGGGGAAACTGGTCAAAAATCAGGTCGACTCCCTGAATTTTTTTTTTTACATGTTTTGAAAATGATCGGGAGGTGCTCATAACGTACTTGGCTCGGCTCGTAATTCCTCTCATACCATGCAAGCCACGATCATACGAGCATCAGCGATTTACGTGCAATTTTTCCCGAAAGAAAAAAAAATCGCCTGCAAGCTCGTACCACAGCACAAATCGCACTGATTTAGTCGCGAGAACTGAAGTAGCAACAGATTTGTTCCATATTGAAATGTGAAATATATTGTAAAAAAAAAAAAAAAAAAAGGTAGCGCAGGCCTGGGACTTGTTTTTATCAGTCGTTGTTGATTGGATGGAGGTAGATTGCCTGAATATGAGCTTGCAGTTGATGGCAAGAGTCTGGCCAAAGTTCCTTTCAAGGAAACCCATTCACTTGGCAGCCATATTTGTAATGACTTTCGGCAACTATTTTGGGTCCTATCTACTTGAATGGGGGAATCCTGAAATCTCAAAAACTGCTTGCCACACTCACATTTAAATAACATCCCAAATCAGCAACAAGATCTGGGATGAACTGTCCCATAAATGTTGTTTTTTATGGTTGAATATGAGCAAACCTAAGCTCTTGTCTCAGGACACTGACTGTTTCTATTGCAACCAGAGCCTCTAACAGCGGCTGCAGTGATGTGAAGACTTAAAGTCCCACTCCGATCATATTTTGAGCTATTTTTAAACATTCCCAGTGGTCTTTAAATTATGATTATGCCATTTTTAGCCAAAATCACAAAACCTGTGCCGTTTTCTGGGACTTCGCTTCAGCAGAGCGGTAGTAGCTCATTAGCAATTCGCCTCTGCGTTGTAGGCGGAGCCGTTGGCACGGAGACGACCCTCCCCCTGCCCGTTGCTGAGAGCTCTGTCTCTCCCGCTAGCTTACACCCCCAATACCGGTGGGGCAACAGTATTATATACACGTTAATTATTATTATCCAAAGTTAATCAAAGTTATCACCGATCATTATTTCACTCTAAGACGTCGCGTGTGGAGACGCCCAGTGGAGTTACTACGTCACAACTCCAGTCGATTTTAGCCAGCATTTTAGCGTCTGCTACTGATTCACAGCCATTTGAATGTAGAAATACTCAGAAATACAACTTTGAGCTGATTTTTCTCAAGATATGTCCTCTAACATCAGAAAAATGCCACAAGAACATGTTAACACCTAGAAAAACATTATTTTCATCGGAGTGGGTCTTTAACCAATTGGAAGCATTACAAGGTCATATATATGTATGAATGTATATGTATGCACAGATTAATTGTTCAAAATAGATCAATAACATGCATTTAGAAAATAGATAGTAAATCAGTTTAATATCACTTGATTTAAATACAGAAGCTGTATTGCACCAGTTTTTTTTTTTTTTTTGCTTTCTTGTCCTAAATGCTCCGGGATTTGCATGTTGTCTTTCAGCTGTTACTGGTTTTTCAGGTTTAAGAAAGTGATGAATGTCTTTAGTTTTTTGATATCTCTCTCCTGAGAGTCTATTCTGCACTCATAAGTGAAAGAGACATATCTTTGCCACAACCTGTAGGCGGTCTGCCTGAAGACTAATGCTTAGCGCTTGTTCATTAATATGGGGCAAGCAGACTGTTACTGAATGGAGATCATTACTCTTTAAGAGATCGCTCACAGGGGAACTATGAATGAATGCAGTGCTGCAGAATTAGCCGATAAGAATCGATAAAGAGCGTATAGGCACAGAATGTTTTATGCGCTTTGTAGTAAAGGTCAGTAAAACTTTGTTCATGCTGCACACAGTTTCGATTTGGTTTTCAAATGCAATCTTTTGGGCTGACTGTCTGCACTGTTATTTCGCAAGTGGTCAAATCGGCTCCGCTTGCTCAGACATAATCGATGTCTGCTATATCTACATTGGCTGCTGTAGTAATGATGTAGGTTTGAACAATATGCCAATAACCTTCTTTTACAACTGAGTAGCAAGGTATAATTAACAAGTGCAGGCAGAAAGCTGGACATTTTGCTACTTGCTCATGTTATGTCCCCATGGAGCTCATGAGGTAATTTGGACAACATAAAAAAAAAAAAAAAAAAGATATTAGATGACATTTTTGTGTCTGTCAGTGTAGACAAAGCCTGAGAGTGTTCTCTGTTTAGTTCATCTTAAAGAGAGGCTGGAGGAGTATTTAAAACAATGGAATGGGTTGGTCAAACTGTTTCGCAATGAGAAGAGAGAGGGTCTGATCCAGGCCAGGAGCATAGGAGCCCGCAAAGCCACTCTGGGACAGGTATGGGCCCCATTATTAACATGCTGTTTAATGGTGCTACATAAATGTAGCTATCTCACGCTGTGGTTCTGTCCTCAGGTGCTGATCTACCTGGATGCTCATTGTGAAGTTGGGATAAACTGGTACGCCCCACTGGTGGCCCCCATTTCAAAAGACAGGTATTACTTAAGCTCTAGGCTGGTTTTGTGCTCACTAAAAAAGAGACTTTGAAGATACATTTATCTTTTAAATATTTTAAAATTGTTTAATATGCATGTGTTGGCTTTCTAGAAATGTGTTCTCTTCCTATTCATTTTGAAAAAAAAACACACAAAAAACTTGTTTTAAAAGAAAAGTTTACATTTAATGAATTTAAAAAGGTCATGTGGTATAACCTAAAAGTAAAACGTAGCATTTACCTTGCTCCTCGAAAACATGTGAGTGCACACATCTTAATTAGAGCTGGAACGGCGTGTCAATATAATCTATTATGTAGATTATGCTCTGTTTATGTTCATTCCTAATCCACTGTCGTGTTTCATACTAAACAAAAATAGATACTAATGGCTAGTAAGGCAGCGCCACTTAAAGGGATACTCCACCCAAAAATTAAAATTCTGTCATCATTTACTCACCCTCAAGTTGTTGCAAACCTGAATGAGTTTCTTTCTTCTGCTGAACACAAAGGAAGATATTTTCAAGAACGATTGGAACTTTGGCACCATTGACTTCCATAGAAATTTTTTTTCTACTATGGAAGTCAATGGTGCCAAACAACTGTTTGATTCCAGTCGTTCTTCAAAATATCTTCCTTTGTGTTCAGCAGAAGAAAAAAACTCATACAGGTTTGCTACAACTTGAGGGTGAGTTCATTCAGCGTGGCTTTGTCGAGAATGCGGTTGTGAGTCCTGAAAATGTGCAGGTGTCAAGTTTGTTTATTGAATAGGGTTGTCACGCTCGTAAAAAAAAAAACGGTGTATGAACGCAACTAAGCGGCGTGTCTTAATAGCCATTAGTATCTGCTCTAGAGTTTAGTTTTGTGTGGAAAAATGACAGCGGAATAGGGATGAACATAAACAGTACATAATCGATAACGTCGACACATCGTTCCAGCCCTAACTAAGTCATTGTTTTGAAAATAAATTTGAAAAGATATTTTTAGGCGAACACATTTTTTTGTATAAATACCATGAAATAATAAATATCATTAACTGTTTTTTTTTAAACACTCAGTCTGAACTAATCTTGCCTTGTCATAAAAATGTCGAATTAATTAAAATACTTTAAAGAAGGGCTGCAGTCCCCTCTATGATATAAAGATTTTTTTTTTTCATATTGGTTCGACCACATGAGCTTTTTTTTTTATGGACATGTTATTCAAATATTAATATATATATATATATTTACATTTTATTTCTAGTACACTACACAGGTGTGGTATTATTTTTTTATCTTTACCTAAATGTATTGTTAATACTGTGTTGTGTTAATGTTGCAGAACGGTCTGCACAGTACCGTTGATAGATTACATAGACGGCAATGATTATACCATAGAGCCACAGCAGGGCGGGGACGAGGACGGCCTGGCGCGTGGCGCCTGGGACTGGAGCCTCCTGTGGAAAAGGGTCCCTCTTAGCAGCAGGGAGAAGGCTAAGAGAAAGCATAAGACAGAGCCTTATCGGTAAACTTCCACCCTCCTATAAGCATGATCATTTAATCCATTCTGTCTCTCTCTCTCTTGTTTTGTCTCCCCCACCCCCTTGTGTTTGTGTATGTGTGTCCATGTTTGCTTGCATGGACGTCCCCCTTGTCTCTCCTCCATCCTCTGTGGCTATGTTCAGAACGGTGTGCACAGTGCCTCTCATAGATTCTATTAACGGCAAGACTTATATCATCGAGCCCCAGGGGGGCGGGGACGAGGATGGCTTTGCCAGAGGAGCATGGGACTGGAGCATGCTTTGGAAACGCGTGCCACTGGGTGACAAGGAGAAGCAGAAGAGACTAACTAGAACTGAGCCTTATCGGTAATTTAGAGCCATAATCTTGAGCTGATTAGGGCTGACCACAACACGCCTAAGTGGAGAGACGATGTCTCTCTCTTGTAAAGATTGGTGGTGGTCTGCTTGACTCTGCTTCTTTAACAGTTCAGCTCGTTTGATGCTCATGCTGCATACTAACTGCTATGAAGTGGTCATAAAACAATGAAGTGATTTGAATAAAATACTTAATATATTATGACTCCACTATGGCTGTTCTGGTTGAGTCGCTCAACTACTAGAATTTAGAAACGAACTACTCACAGACCTTGTTTCTGCTTCTCTTTGCATGTAGTCTCCATTCTCTCTTGTCTACCAACTAATCTCTTCTGTGGTAGTGACTTGGCATAAGTCTACAACCCAAGTGTACATATACGTGTCACCAAGCATGGGAAAGTGTGAATGCTGTTGCTGCTTGAATTTTAACTAGAGCTTCATCTTTACATTATGCTGTTTTCTGTGCTCTCTTCTGAAATAAATTCTCTCTGATGTTTGATTCTATGGGTAATATAACGTAAAAAGAGACACCAGAATTTTGCAGAATTATGTAGGCACTGAGACAGAACATGGATAATAATAATTTTTTTTTTTAAAAGGGACATTCTGATAGTATAAGGGAAACGTCCTGATTGCCTGTCAGCATTTTGGTTTGTCACCTGATTGGTTGTAGCTTTCCTGTAGCTCAAACAGAGTAGAGCATTGGCGCTTGCAATGCCACGGTCATGGGATCGAATCCCAGGGAAAGCAAGAACTGCTAAGAATGCAAATGTGAACCTTGTAATGCAACGCAAGTCGCTTTGGATAAAAGCGTCTGCCAAATGCATAAATGTAAATGAAAGTTTTACTGCTTGTTTTGGTGTCTCTTCGGTTTTGTTCACACTGCAGGGAAATCCTTTTTTTTCTCTTAAATTTATTTATTTTATTTTTTTCAAAGAGGAGTAAATTAATTGTAGTCAACAGCCGTGATGTGCATATATTGCAGTTTGTTGTCACTGTTTTTCATTAATTCAGACTACAAAAAACTAAATTGATTTCAAATTTTTACTGCCTGTCTGAACAAGGCCTCGTCTCTTAATGTTGTAAAATAGCGTATTGTATGTGTGTGAAAAGTAAGGGGTGAACATTCGTGATGAGTGAATTTGTGTGTCAGGTCTCCTGCCATGGCTGGAGGACTCTTCGCAATAGAAAGAGAATTCTTTTTCGAGCTGGGCCTCTATGATCCAGGCCTTCAGATCTGGGGAGGAGAAAACTTTGAGATCTCCTACAAGGTAAACTTTGAGATCTCCTACAAGGTCTCCTACCAATTTCTCCTACCTAGAAATTGGTAGTGTTCTCAATTGAAAGTTTTACTAGATTAGTTAAGTTTGCATAAAGGTTAATTCTGTGTTTCTATTTTTTTTTCTAAGGTAAGGTAGATTAGATAAATTTCGGAGAGGCTAGCAATAGCGAGCAAGCTTTGAAAGCATGAGATCCCACCCTCCCTTCAAAGCATCTACAAAGCCACACCTCCTCCAAAACACATGAACGCTTACAGCAAGAAGCAAACAAAAGCGTCACGAGAGACGGCGTTAAACCACCTCACGTCTCAAAGCGCATTAACATCACAATAATAATGAACATAAAAAAACTTAAAGAGCACTGACCTATATCACGTGACTGCTGCAGATTCATTTCGCCGTTGATAGTGTTGCCATTGAAACGTATAAATTCAAGAACCACTCCAGCTATAACCTCACGGGTTTCATTCTCTTCCAAATAACAGTAGTTAAGAAACGTGCTGATGTTGCGGAAGTATGCAAATACATACTCTAACAGGCAGGTAGGACATCCTATCATTGCATTCGGACCGAATAAACAAACATTGTATGGTCCTACACCATCCACAGACAAGATATATACATATAAATATATTTACACCACTTAACTTAGTGATTGCTATCAGGATGTGAAGAGACTTTTAACCAGCATAACAAAAAATGTTTCTGGAACAAAAATCCTACCCTGCCTTTAAAATCGGCATGAAACGGAAGTTGTGATAGTTTTTTACTTCCCAATTGTGATGCATTTTGGGTAAGTGAAGCAAAATGTTGGGTGGGACTTGATTTTGTTCAACAGTAATTGATTGGATGGTTGGATCATTTGCTATTACTGTGATCTCATGCGAGTGACAGGTTGCCCGCGAGCTGGTAAACACATCATCACAGAAGAGATGATGTTACAAGAGGGAGGGGTTATAAGTTATTTTGATTAAAGATTACAATCGCACTTGAATCTTTAAAAAAATGATGATGAGCACAAATAGTTTATAATAACTACTGCGATATTCCATTACATATTTTTAAAGGTGGGATTGATTTGATTCAGTTTGTTTATCGTTTTGAATGACATGGAAGTGACCAATCAGAATCCGTATTCGAAACAGTCGCTTATTTCTGAATAATGATCTTTGTCCAGTGTAACATTTTATAGCTGACTGCACACACATTTTTCTTTTGTAGCTGTGCTTGTGTTCTGTCTTTTCAGCTGGCTCTACCAGCAGAATAATACAACAATTTCTACTCAAATCAATACGTAATGCCCATGTTTTTAAGTAACAAAAGTAAGGAATAATAATGTACAGTCATTATTACAAAATAAACTTCTTCAGGGTGATATTTCTTCTACAATAATTGCACAGAGCAACACAGTTAGCCAACTTGAGCAGTTTGTTTGTACGTGGACACTTTCTGAATCCCTGCCATGTGTGTGTCCTGTGTAGATATGGCAATGTGGTGGGAAGCTTCTGTTCGTGCCATGTTCACGGGTGGGGCACATCTACCGTCTGCAGGGCTGGCAAGGAAACCCACCTCCTGCTCATGTAGGCTCATCCCCCACACTTAAGGTCAGTTTTACTCTTTTTATTCTATAATCAGACCTTTCTGAATCTGAAAACAAAACTGGGTCAAAGCTATACTTTACTGATACACTTTAATCCAGTCTGTAACCTCCCTTCTCCTTATTGGCTGCATGTAGAACTATGTGCGGGTGGTGGAGGTGTGGTGGGATGAGTATAAGGACTATTTCTACGCCAGTCGGCCTGAGACTCTCACGCTGGCCTACGGGGACATCAGCAGCTTGAAAAAGTTCAGAGAGGAACATCGCTGCAAGAGCTTCAAGTGGTTCATGGAGGAGATTGCCTATGACATCCCTCTACATTACCCACTTCCTCCGAAGAATGTCGAATGGGGAGAGGTGCATATAGAAGTTATTCACGAAATGGAGAAAATGCAGTTGATTAAAGTGATAGTGAATGTTGTGGAATTTGTCATCATTCAGTCGCTTTTTCTTTCGATAGATCCGTGGGTATGAGACCAGCTACTGCATTGACAGCATGGGCCACACCAATGGTGGCAATGTCGAGATTGGGCCTTGTCACAGAATGGGTGGAAATCAGGTATAGGGAAATGTTTTAGCAGCAATACTTTGCTTTGACTGTTTTTAGAACAAGTTTTTGATCTCATTTCAATTTGGCATTTCTTCAGCTCTTCAGAATTAATGAAGCAAACCAACTCATGCAGTACGACCAGTGCCTGACAAAAGGAGGAGATGGATCTGCCGTCATCATAACACACTGCAACTTGAACGAGCACACGGAGTGGAAATATTTTAAGGTATGTCACACCAGGTTTCGAGCCTCTTTTGTAACGCAGCCTGAGCCCCTAATCAACAAAACCACCATTTTTACCACATGTTGATTGCATCAAAACATTTTGGAATAATTGTTTTAAGTAAGTTTAATAATGCCCTATACACAAATTAAACTGTAGATGACACTTAACAATAAAGTTCAACACTAGTGTATGTAATCGCTAGATAACAATGAAAAAAACGTAAGCATTTCAAAAAACTTCTCTTATGTTCACCAAAAGCTGCATTTATTTGATGAAAAATACAGTAAAAACGGTAATATTGTGAAATTATTACAATTTAAAATAACTGTTCTTTATTTCTGGGATGGCAAAGCTGAATTTTCAGCATTATTACTCAAGTCTTCAGCGTCACATGATCCTTCAGAAATCATGTGCTGGTTTTGTTCTTTTCTTGTTATTATCAATGTTGAAAACAGTTTTTTTTTTTTCAGGATTCATTGATGAATATCGTTTATTTGAAGTATACATTTTTTTGTAACTGTGTAAAAGTCCCTTTTGATCATTTTAATGCATAGTTAGTAAAACATAAAACAATATCCCTTAGTTAACAAACATTATCAATTATTAATATTTTATACATGAATAATGCTGTAAAAATAGTTTTTAAGTTCATGATACCTAATTTATTAACTTTATTGTAAAGTTTTAGCAAGCTTGATTCCGTACCTTTCTGTATTGATTCTTCAGTGAACTTTTCCAACGCTTCTGATTTCTCGTAGGATCTGCATCGATTCACACATATACCTACAGGGAAATGTTTGGATCGCTCTGATGTATTGCACAAGGTTTATATAACTGACTGTGACAACAGTAAGAGCTCGCAGAAGTGGGAGATGAACAACATTGTGGCAGTTTGAGAGCTGGCTTTACTGTCTCAAATGTGCTTCAAGGAAAACCACTGACTACAGAAACATGTTTTACCAGTATACATGTGACTAATGAAGTTTTAGTCATCGCCACAATAACTGAACTCTGATCATATTAGTTTTTTTTTCTCCATTGAAGACAATGTTTACATCGGTTCATCCCCAGTGTCCATTGCATGGGTTTTTCTTTGGAATCTGTGGATTGGAGGGGTCTACCTAACAGAATGTTTTTTATCTTTTGTAGAATGTGCACAATGTGTGCTGAGATAAATTAAATTATCTAATACCACTTCTGTTGCTGCTCCATTATAAAGTAAAGGTTGTCCATCAAGGACTGGGATGCATAAAATATTTTTTTAACACTGGAACTTTATGTTTGAGATGTCAACCTGCCACTTGAACTTTTTTCGTCTTTGGCACAATGGCACATTTTTTTGCCACATTCTATGGGTAAAGAACGGGAGTGGAAAGACGAGGGAAATGAGGACAAGGGGTCAACAATGAAAAAAAGGAAAAAAGTGATACATTTATTTTTGTCTACTGCATAAATGTTTGGTTGGTTGAGGGAACATTTGTTACTTGTTTGTGAAAATCATTGATTGATTATACTGTTCATGGCCAAAAATCACAAGCAAATGGAGCAAAGTTGTGTTTTAAGGTTGGGAATGATTGCAATGTGTACATTTTTGTTTGTTTTGTACAATGTAAATATGATTATTTCTAAATTAACATTTTGAGATACGGTGGGGTTCCAAATGAAGGTGTAAATATCTAACTTATAATGGCTGTTTTCTCAAGAAAATAAATGGAACATTTTTACCAGTCTGTTGCTGTATTAAAGTTTTGTTTTTAGCAGGTTATAAGCACTGATATTTCAACCATTTAGATGATCAAGGGAATTAAGTTGGCAATTTTGTTGGGTTCCACGTTATATATATATATATATAAACCGCTGCATAAATCACATTGTTTCTGTATCAAAAAAACTAGTTACATATTTACCTAATACAAAATTGAACCATAAAAAGTTGTTTTTAACTACTGTAGTAGTAAAAAAAAAACAGCACATGGTTTCTGTATTTACATGTTTCAAATTTCGGTAACACGGTTTGCACATCTAAAATTTTAAACATTCAGCAAGTTATTCGTTGATAAAATGTTTTCTGAGTTTGTGAATTTTAAGCACCTCCCTTTAATGTAGAAGTTATAGGCTTTTTTTTTGCAGTGTTCTTGGAAAGTGCCTGCTAATGTGGAATTGATCCCAATATTCTGTTCATATGCTGAATAGGTTGTTCAAGGCAGTAGACTGAGCTTTTGGATGCAGATGAATGATATACATCTGGTCACTGATAGAACAATACACCCAACCTATGTCACATGACCAAACAGAAGGACATCTCAGCCCAAACAAATCATTAATGCATTTAACCATAAGTCTGGTTACAGATGAAGTTACATGTGCATTGATGCCTCTTAATTTTCAGATCAAGTTATTCACAGGGGAGTTAACCTGATAACCAACAATTAAGTCCAATTAGAAACAAACCTCAATTTAAAGGGATAGTTCACCCAAAAATGTAAAGTGTCATTACTTGCTCACCCTCATGTTCCAAATCTGTAGGAGTTTTTCGTTGAACACAAAAGATATTTTGAAGAATGCTGTTATCCAAACAGTTGACATTGACTTCCATAGTAATTTCTCCCTACAATGGGGTCAATCAACTGTTTGGTCACCAACATTCTTCAAAATATCTTAAGTGTTCAACAGAAGAAACTCATACAGGTTTGGAACATGAGGGTGAGTAAATGACAAATTTTTTTTTTTGGGGGGGGGGGAAACTATCCCTTTTAATCAGTAACAACTGCACTCCATAGTTAGTCTCACATTTGCATTATGGCCAGTCCACAAGAAACTAAGCCTAATTTAAAACAAAAATTAAATGGTCTGCTTATTAATGTAAAATAGTGCCAATAGTCTGTAAAACAGCCAACGCAGAACTAAGTTTCAATTTAAACTAAAATATTTGGTTAATACAATTTGCTTAGGCAATGATTAAATTAGTTTATACCTCATTAATGATATTTAATCAACACCTGTTGCTATGAATAAATGCGGTCTTGACAATATGCAATATAAACAAATTCTGAAAAAATCTTTAATAAGTCAAATGAAGTCAAAATTGCACACAGTGGAAAGGGAAACTGGTCATAATATACAAAAAATTTAATAAACAAAAAAAGACTTCAGTCTACACAACTTTTAAAGCTCATTTTAAAAATTGAGACACTACACAAATTGTTCCTCATTTGTCTTAAAATGGCAGTAGAAATAATATGAAACAGGGAAAGAAAACAAGCAACCACAGCTATCAAGACAAAAAGCAGTGCTTAAAAAAAAAAGCTGTTACATTTACAAAACAGCACATGACCTCAATATGTATTCAATTATACACATTTCTGTACATGTCTTGAGAAATTTAAATGCATTCACATTGTTTTGCAAACAACTCAGCTCAAGTTCTCCTGATAGTTTAATCGTCATCATCATCCTCATCCTCCTCGTCCTCTTCTTCCTCATCCTCCTCTTCTTCGTCATCATCATCATCATCATCAACCACCTTTTTTCCTGCTGGCCGGCCAGGTCCACCCTTCTTGCCACCCTCTGCTTTTGCTCCTTTGGCGCGATATGCAGCAACGTCCTGGTACACAAATACTTGTTAACACAAGAAAAATTCTATCAAAAGTACCTGAATTGGGCCAACCTTTACCTTTTCATACTTCTCCTTGAGCTTCATGGCCTTCTGCTCATATGGAGACTTTTCCTTTGGTGAAAGCTTGGACCACATTTCCCCAAGTTTCTTTGCAATGTCACCAATAGAGATGCCAGGGTTGTCACCCTTAATCTTCGGGCGATGGTCAGAGCAGAAGACAAAGAAAGCCGATCTGATAGTAGAGAAGAAAAATTAGACTTAAAATAAATATTCAAATAACAAAAAAACTCAGGGGTCTATTTGTGCACTACTTACGGTGGTCTCTTAGGAGCATTTGGGTCTTTCTTCTGCTTTTTCCCTCCTTTTGCACCTTTAGGAGGCACATAAGTTTTCATCTCCCGTTCATAGCGGACCTTGTCAGTTTTGGCCATTTCTTCAAATTTGCCCTTCTCCTTAGAGGACATGGTCTGAAAAACACGAGACTATGATTAGATTGTGCCAGGCAGGCGCAGTGTACGTCTCTTTATCCTCCCGCCCTACATTTGCCTCAGTCACTTGAGTAACAGATGCATCGTGTAATTCTGCCCCACCCCCCTCTCTCCCTCCCTAACAACAACCACCCCCCGGAAAAACATTGAAGCAGCCCTTCTGTTCAGCTCACCTTCCATCTTTCAGAACACTTCTTGGAGAACTCTGAAAAGTTCACCGAGGTCCCTGGATTTTTCTTTTTATGTTCCTCCCGGCAGGTTTGCACAAAGAAGGCGTAAGAGGACGTCTTTCCCCTGGGTTTAGTAGGATCCTTACCCATGGCTGTAATGTGCTGAAAGTGATAAAAAGACAAAAACCTCTTTAAAAAGAACCCATAGAAACAGCAGCATGTATAATTGTCAAAACCTATGTTTTGTTGTTGCTTTAGCGCTAGTAAAGCGACGGAGAAAATGATCGCGCATTAAACGCTAACGTTAGTTAATCCGATCAAGTTCCTGCTTCGTTTCCACCAGATCACTCAACTAGAACAATAACGTTAAGCGTCCCTCCATTTTGTTTTCCCGCCTAAACTGCAGGAAATATGCACTATAATGTATGAAGGCTATTAGTTTCAGACTCTAGTCGTTGAAAGTAAAGAAACTAAGCAAGTTTCTACGGCACACAACTTGAGCACTTTTAGCCGCTTCGGTCTCCGGACGCGAGCGCTGCGCTCCATTACGACCTCAAACTCAAACCAGTCATGGCTGCTTACACCTCTTAAATTCAAAAGATCACTAAGCTGGTAAAATCCTTTAAATCTACTTGCTCACGTAACCAAACGCTACAGCTGAGATAACACTTTTTTTTTAAAATAAACACTTTTCTTGGTTTCAACTGTAGAAGCAGTAAAAAGTATTAAAAGTCTCATACAAAATTCTAGCGCTACCGTGTAACATTACCTTACTTAGACATTTTCGATAAAAGCTCAGTTTAAAAGATTTATTGGGTACATTAAGACATACAACTTACCTCTAATCAGCCTCGACTGCTCAACGCGTACTCTGGTTGTAAACTGTTTAGTCCCTGTGTGCTGCAGGGCGCACAAACTTGATTAAATGCCCATAGACTCCACCCTCAGAGCTCTCGTCTGATTGGTTGGGACACGTTCGAATTTGAACTAGCAACGTTCTAGACGCGGTATTGAATTCTTATTGGCTGTCTATGACCGCAGTCAAGTTTCTTCGTGAAAATTAGATCCAGATGACGACGCCACTGATATCATCAGCTATTGGTTGAACTGGGGATTTAAAATAATGAGCGGTAAGTCTTTGAATCAAGGAAATGCGGCCCAGTTTCGTTCTTCTAGCCAAATGACTTTATGTAACAAATATTAATACGTTGCACATTCTGAGTGAAATTGTTTGAGGGAGTATCACTATGCCAAACAGAATCAGGGTTCGAAGGCTTTAGGTTTTAAAGTTTTAATTGGCACAAACAACGTCGCGCCATATGGACAAAAGCTGACGTCTGTGAGTTGATGCGGGTTTAAAGAAGGGTTTAGACCCAAGGCGGGTCTCTGCTGCTCACACACCTCCTAGGTTAAAAACCAATTCATGGCTATTTTTCATCTACCCCTTTGTCTGTTAAATGATGATAGATTATTTAGGTTTCACTTTTCTCTGTAAGTATATGTTTTATTGTCTTACTATGAATTTTTTCCATTAAAAAACAACAACAACTTGCCCCATATTTTCAACGCATTTTTTTTACTAAATGTGTCAGGATTTGTATTTGCAGCAGCGTAATCTACACATTGGTGACGTGATTATTGCGTTCGTAAACACATGATCACGTGTTACTTCAACCTTTTGTGGGGGACAGGGCGTTCGTTTATTGTTAGAGTACCATTGAATGTTATAAAGTAATACAACAGAAGACAAAGCGTTGCATAGTTCACTTAAACATACTTAAAACTGTTATAGTAACAAGCTATTATTTTCTTCTATTTCTTAATATATTTAAGAGAAATCTAAGAATATTTGCTAGAATCACTATTGTAGCATAAATAACAGTATGGCCTAGACAAATTATAAATTGTTGCTGTTGTATTATACAAGTTATGCTATGAAATTTTGCCAGTGCTAATGTCATTTAACACATACATGCATTTACATACACATATATATATATATATATAATGTACATATATGTACACACACACACACACAAACAAATTCTAATCAAAAATCTAATCTGAAGTGTTTGTCTGGGCAGTTCAAGCCAGTTCCATGAAATATGTGCCATCAAGATTCATTGTAGAAAACACACTCAGCTGTTCAGACAACTGAAAGGCCAAGGGGGGATGGACAACTGGAACTCTGCTGAAATGTATATGAAGAACAAGAGCAGTTTGGTGGTATTTAAACAAGGGAAACTTTTATATGAAATAAATGGTGTATTTATACGAACTTTAAAAATATTAATAAAATCTTTTATATTTATACAGAAACATCTTATTTGCACAAAATTACATATTTTAGACTTAACTGTGATGGATAACTAAATGAGGTGATGGATAATTAAATGAGGTCATTAGCATGACACTGTTACCACCTGTATTATAGCCTAAAACAGCACCTCACATTCAAATCTATCTACATTTTGCCATTGGATTTCAATAGGTTAGGACAATAGAGGTGTAAAACAGTTCTAGAGAATTAGCCAAATGGCTGTCTAAGTACCCTATAAGCACAGACCACAAAAGGCATGATTGGGAATAACTCAAGTCTGAAATGTGGTCAAATAAGGGACTGGATAAGAATACATACCAGCTAGGCATAAAATTGCACTTTTTAGTTTTGACGTTTTAACAAGTGGAGAAAAATATTATTTGTGAATAATCAAGAGTGCATTAAGTATCCCAAATGTGACTTAGAAACTAGCTCAACAACTAAAACTATAGTTTTTGTTGGTCTTTGTTTTTCAGTGTCCCTCTGTTGTCAGACATACCTTGGCTTTGGATTCATGCTAATTTAAATGTGTCATCCTTTAGATTTATGCAATTAGGCCTATAGAAAAATGGACAGGTGAAACACTGTCCTCTTTTCTTTCTTTTGTAACATGCCCTTCTGTTCAGATTTCTGCATGAAACACATCCTGTTCATCTGTGGTGTGGTGCTATAAGAGTGCTCCAAGCTGGCAAGAATAGACATGCTGATACAAACCAAAACTATCATCTTATCGCAAATGTGAAGAGTGAATTGGTTTAGGATGACTGTACAGCGTACAGCGCCTCTTTGCGGGATTTTTTTAAATTTACAAATTGTATTGTCAGCAAAACAATTTATGGAAAAGTAATTGAGAAATGAACATGAATTGCAGGATTTCTTTGGTTTCCCTACCTTTTGCTTTTTAATGACAGCAACACTAGAGCTGCTTTGACTCCGCAAGCAAAACCTGATGATAGTATGATTTGTGTTCCAAAGAGCATATAGTGCTCCAAAGGACACAATAAATTCTGACATTTTGTTCAAAAGAGTTAACATGGTCAGTGTCACATGACCTAGCAATAATGTTGTTATTTATTTATTTATTTAGCATAGCATACCTCTAATTGGCCTGCCCTAAGGACGGCTCTGGTAAACATATAGGGTAGATTGAGAGATGACCATAGATGACAAAAAATCTCATCTCACCACTTTTGATGAACTGCTACACTATTTAAAAATTCATCTGAATGTCAATGTTGTTGAGATTTACCCTTGGTTTAAAAAACCAAGCTAAACTAAGCCCTATAGACTAAAATATATGCATTGTTTAAACTGTTTTAACTGAAAGCAACTTGCACAAGCATATCTTAAGTTACAATATGTCAGTGCCATTGTTTTGTCTCAGGATGCACACCAGTAATGTTTTTTTTTTCTAAGGCACATTTATAAAAGCTACTTAAATTGATCTAAGGCCTAATCCTGGCTTAATCTACGCTTTGTCTGTGAAACCAGTAGTAGAACCTGTAGAACCACTAATTGATCTAATTTTGTGATTATGGGAAAATAGTGATCTCTGACATTGTATATCAAAGTTTTTTGTGTCTATTTGTTAATGAGGGATTTGTGGACACATTCATGTTTTTAGATGTTTTCACAGAAGGCCTCAAGTTGTGTTGTTATTTTTTAGTTTAATAATTATTGTAATTAATTGGGTTATTATTCAGTATTTAATTAGATGTAATACATTTCAGACATCTTTGTTTCATTAAAGCCTATAGGTTAGTTGAGTGAAACCATTAATTTTACATTCATAGTGTTGCTATAATGAAATATCTTCAATTAAAATATGTAAGGCATACAATCATTTTACCTTTCAGATGAATCTCTTATACTGGGATTCTGCTTATATATATATATATATATATATATCCCTGGGTGGGGGCTTCTTACCAGTATGGGCCATCTAACCCCTCTTTTATTTTTTAGCGAACTAAGTTAGCGAATGTTTCTATTTATTTCCTATAATAACACATTGGCTGATGCATCATCATCCTGCACATGCTAAACGTATAAATATGTTACAAAGTAAATCCACATTGTTCATTAGGGGGCATCTTCCCTCATCCTTGCAATAAAGCTCATTCTGTCATCTAACCTTAAATAGTTAATGTCCCTTAATCACTGCATAATTTTTCAAAATCATAACATTTCAAGGATTACATTATTTTAAGTGTGGATTGGGATAATGTTCTATTAAACATCAAATGAACACAGTGCTTTTCAGATGTAAGATTGAGATAAGGCTGCAGACATAACACAAATTAATGACAGTAAATGCCCAAAACTTGTAATGTATTGTTTTTATTATTTAAAATGTCCACATCTGAATTCAGGTTAAATTGTTTTGCATTCGGCAAATACAATATCGCAATTGCACCCATATGACATTTTAAATACTGCCCCCTAACGGAGGCTTATTTGTTCAAAACATTGCTTCACACTTTGTGCTGCTATCCCCTTCAGAGCCCCTGTCTGTAAAAGTGAGGTAAAACGGAATGAAACTTGATAAACATTATTTATTGTAGCGCTAAGAGCCAGTTTAATTATTGAATCATTTCTTTATTTCGCATTTTCCTCTCACTGATTTCCACCAAACCAGTTCCTTCTGTGGTTGGATTTGCTCACTTAGAGAAATGCTCATATAATTTTTTGCATGGAATTACAAAGATGATGTTCGTCCCAAATAAGATATGCCAAACAATTAGCTCGGTTAAAAGGAAATGTGTAACTAAATAACGGGACTGGACATTTGAAATGTCCAGTCCCGTTATTTAGTTATCTAATCGTTACATTGTTAACTTACATCGAACAAAAAAGTAACTGTATAGGCTATCGGTCTACCACGCTCACGCTGTTAAGTCATGTGCATATATAAATAGATGGTTCAAAATAGCAGTTTACAAAGATGCCTCTATTCACTGACCGCCGCTGACCGGATCCGGTGTGTGCCTGCCTGCCTGTACACTTAACTTGGCGCCCTCTTGCGAAATTACTAAAGCATACAATGGCGATTGCATAACGTTCCAATGATAGGCTACACGATGCTGGGGTACCCTACTGAATATTAATTAGGTAGTAGTCTACACGTTGCCAAAGGGTGTTGCGTTTGCACTTGCCAACAGAGAAAGCTTAGCTCATGAATTAAATATTCAGAAACAATCATTAAATATTCAGAAACAATCATTCACGTCAAGCCCTTCCCTACCAGATCTCTAGCAAACTACTGAAACCAGATCTCCGCTGCGCTCTAGCGGCCAGATCGTGTAATTACAGTGGACAGCAGCAGCACAGCATCGCGAAAGTTGCAGAAACATAGCACTTGTTGCTCTTCCAAAAATGGTTTTGCAAGGTGTTAATTTGTCGCATCTTCTTCACTCCTTTTGTAATGCCATGGCAGTCTCGATCCTTGAATACTTTGAATACTTTGTTTGTAGCATATCAGGCGGTTTAGAGCGAATTGCACAACTCAGGAAATAAATAAATGACATGCAATGCCTGCATTAGCCTACTGTAAAAAAAAAAAAAGAAAGAAAGAAAAGAAAATGGATCATTCATATGTGTTGTTGTTGAATGCTTACCTTTATATTTGCTATAATGAGAACCGGATGTTGGCTGTGTCTTAAGTGGAGACTTTGACCACCTAAATAACCATTTGTGTAATGGAAATATGGATGTTAAAGGTTCTTCATGGAGATGCCAATAAAGAACCTTTATTTTTAAGAGTAGGGTGTACAAATCATATAACCTGATGATGGCTTTTGGAACAAAATATTGCCTGTAGGCCCACATGTTACCAAAGTCTCTTAAGACTTAATTCGAGTCTTTGATGTTACAAGCAATTGCTATATCACGAGTGTGGGGTGGGTCTGTAAATAGGCCTACTAGTAATAGTAATTTAGGCCTAGGCCCCATTACATTTTTTTTCGCTAAACCGACAGGGATGTCAAGCGATATTGATTTTTTCAAGCTTTTTTTCTAGCATTAAGCCCTTGTAGGCTAAGTTTTAAGAATATAGCATTCCCTTTAATATTAGGCTACAATTAGTCGGCAGTTAGTCACTAAAGGACTGTTAGCTACAATTTGTTATAGTAGGCCTAGCCTATCACTTGCCATCTTTTTTTAGCAACATTTCTCTAGCAGTGTGTTAACAATGAATCAGGATAGCGTTGTGTTGTTGTTATTGTTGTTGTTGTTGTCGTCGTCGTAGTTGTTGTTGTTTATCGCTGTCCCCCATTTAAATTGCACGATTGGTCAGAAGCTTTAATTAGTTAATTTACGAACGCATTTGCTTAGGTTACATAATGAAATTTTGAAAAACGTTCTGTAGGCCTTTACCTTAATTACGTAGGCTACTTTGTGCTTAGACAAAACCCAGTGAACTTGCATAAGCCCATAACACGCAACAACCACAAGATGGCGCTCTTATCCTATGTTCTTATACTATTTTCCAAAATATCTGGATCATCAACAGCTA
Organism: Rhinichthys klamathensis goyatoka; assembly: GCF_029890125.1. Lineage (NCBI taxonomy): Eukaryota > Metazoa > Chordata > Actinopteri > Cypriniformes > Leuciscidae > Rhinichthys > Rhinichthys klamathensis. Next base: position 2,628,174 of record NW_026606840.1, read on the forward strand.
TGGATAAAAAGACTCGCAATTTATTCTAAACAAATACTTAATTAGTGGTTTAGAAATATGTATGCGGCCTGGTATTCATATTATATAGCCTACAATATATTTCTATAGTAAAAAAAAAAAAAAAAAAAATCATAAAGACATGGCCTATATTTTACTATAGGAGACATAGCCAAAAATACACAATGTTTTTTTTTTTTTTCTAAATTCTGGTTACACATCAATATGCAGTGTTTTCAGGCAACAACGTATTGATAGCCTATTTTTCCACAAAATGTAGAAGCACTTATGAGATTCATTCGGTTTCGTTATCTTGTGACCGCATGGATGTGGATAATTGTGTTTACACTAGCCTAGCCTTATTCTCCAATAAAGTCTTAAAGTAATATTGTTCTGCAGAACAGAGCACTATTTTTACACCATGAGTATGGTGACCGTGTAACCTTAATTGATCGTTGTTGTGTGGAAAGAAAATTGACGATGATGTTCACTGCTAGTGATTGTAAACAGTGACAGTTTCAGTAGTGGCTATTTGACAGCTCTAATCACACAAGGTTTGTGCTCTAATCGCTGAGATCAGTGTCATAACAGCAATCATTTTAAAGCTCCCGCTCAATCACAGAGACTGAGACAGCGCTTCTGACCATTGCAGTAGCCTAGGCTATGCAGTTGATGGTTTTTTGTTTTGTTTTGTTTTTGAGTCTCCCCACCCTTCTTATTAATAGGCTATTCTGCAGTGATTTTTTATTAATATTCAACATTTTATTAATCTAGTCTCATAATTTAGCTACTTGTAGCCCACTGCTCTTGCATATTGTTGCTATATGCCAGTATCAACCAGGATTATTAAAACAATATTTAGTCGTCTTCGTAGCATTGCTCGAATGGTTGGAATTTTCAACTTGGAAATACATTTTATTTTTTTCCAAAAGCATCTAAACCCCAATCAGATTGTAAAAACGAACGAATAATCGAAGTAACCTATAGCAAGGAGAATCTCCTGCAGGGCAACAGCAAAATTACACTTAATATAGTTCCCTATGTATGCAGTGACTTTTATATTTTTCATTTTAGTGTGAATGCACTCATGGCAAAAAAAAAAAAAAAGTGTCCCAATCACCTGAATTCACTCACGAGTGTTTTATTAGGCTATTATTGTGTAAAATGCACAATATTTGCTTTTATTTAATTAACGATTTTAAATGATAGCCTGTTAAATAGACTATTGCATAAAATATAATAAAAATAGCCAAATATTTAAATACATAAAGTAGGCCTACAATGAGCAGAATACCATTCAAACAATGCTTCCTTGCCATTGCCAGTGTATAGGGATTGCAGGATTGCACCTCCACCTAAATCTGAGAAATCGCAAATGGCATTCAGGTGAATGGAGCTGTGACTGTGTAAAAGTATAGGGCAATAGCTCATTCTGCACAAAACAATCACATAAGTGTTTTGGAAGAGAATAAGTTGAATATTTAAGAAAATATGTTTAGCCTATAGGCCTACCTTTCCCTCCATGTACATTACAAGCTATAACCCAAAGCGTTGTGAAAACGCTAATGACTTTACATTTCAGCATGTCATTTAAACAGTGACTCTTGTTGCACTGTTCGCGCGTTCTCGTTAAGAACATTTTAGGGAACCCCATGAGTTATGAATGGCTAGGTTACCACGCAGAGGATGCTCCTTATTTGCGTTGCCATCACAGTTTGGGATTATCGAATTCACATTAAAAGCATTTAATTTAAAATAGGCTATACGATTCCCATAGACACTGAAGTTGAATGTATTTATGTATTTGTTTTTGCTGTTGTGTCCTAAAATTGTGCAAGCAACATGACCACTCTCACATGGAATCAAGGTGTTACGTTTTCCTTTGACTATGATCAAAACCATTCTGCGGAAAGCAATGAAAGCAGTGGGGTGTGGTGTATCTCAGTGGCCTGGCCACCCGTGAGAAGTCCTAATACCCTCAGACCTGTGGACTTGTGTGCCCAATAAACATGGGGCCACTACAGCAAATCAATCTGCCACCCACTTCCTAAATCAATAATTGTACGTGAGTGGGATAAGCAATGAAAAAACGGCAAACAATTTAGTTGCACTTGATAGTGTGTATTTTTTTTTTTAAATAGTGTTTTCAGTAGGCTATTAGTATACAGCTCATTCAGCCATGACAAGCATGAAACATTTAAATGCGCCGTATCGTTTATTTTACCTTCTACAATGAGGTCTAAATTTTCGGATCAAGAAAGTTATGCAGGATTGAAAACATTTCAATTTCAGTATTTAAGCCCTCTTGAGAATAGTTTTTTTTTTTTTTTTTTAGCTTTAAGTGTTTTCCTATTTGATTGAAAGGTTTACAGCTATTACTTTTTGTAAAAATAAGTAATTGTCCATTACGAAAATTGGAATGTTACTAAATCACGTAGGCATTTTTTTTTCTCTTTTAAAATTCCGGCCATTTAAAAAATGCATGAATGAAATTAATGAGGTGTGGAAGACACATAGTGTCCCGTGCCCGGCTCTTTAATATTGGCAAATTTTCAATCATATTTTTATTTTAATGGTTTGAATTGGGACCGTTTCCCAAAGCACCATCTAGCAGAACCCGAAAATGCTCTGGAGCAAGAGTGCTAAGTGCATCGTAAGGAGACATATGCAATCATTTGCAGGACAAACTCAAAATCACACAGAAAATTATTATCAGAATCAGAATGAGATTTATTGCCAAATATGTTTACACAAACAAGGAATTTGTCTTGGTGAAAGAAGCTTCAAAACAACAATAACACACAATAAAAATAAAATAAATTGAAATAAAAGGATACGTGAGTAAAGAAACATATAACACAATAAATAAATTACGTAGACACATTGTAGGCCTAAATATAGCCTATACGCAAATATGTAGGCCTAGTAATTGCACTCCAGTAGATCGATAAAATGTGACTTTAATATCAGTGGGCTATTCTTTTAATTTTACCAGTGATTACAGTAATGTTATATAACTGCAGTTAAATAAAAAAGAGAATAATACATGGAACAAAAGAATAAAGAGATAAATAAATGAAATTCACTGATTTTGGTACAGTCAAAGAAGTGGCATGATTGACAGCCATATCAATTAAATTCAGAGGAACTGAATATGTTTAACGGGGAATGATCTGAGCTTTGCATACTGAAAATGAAAATATGGATTTGGCGAATATCCCAAAAGCGCAGCTTCCAGATATGCACCCCGTGGCAACACGGTGAATGTCGTACTCGTATCCTAATCATTGGCCCTTGGTCTCCTATTTCTTGAAGCTTGCACCTCGACCCGCATTTGTAGGCTATTTGTGAAACATTGCAAACAAGCAGTGTTTGTGCTAAAGAAATTGATCGTTACAATTTCAGAAAAAAAATCAGTTACATTGAACATTTTACATTTCCGGCCATGAAAATTACTAACATTTTAAACATAATGCAAAAAATATATTAGCCCCACTGAACAAAATAAATAGACCTAAATCGGGTTGAGCATATTGATAGCTTAAAGAAAATGTATCATGTAGAAAGCATTCTCGATGTAAAAAAGAAGGTTTAATTAAGAACTCGTTTTTATAAAAGAAAAAGTTGGAGTTTTGTCTTTTAAAACCTTTGTTTCTCAATAAACTAGGCCTGCATTAAAAAAGTGCTGTAGGATATGATAGTGACGTGTTCATTAGGCTTAAAAGAGAGACCATATATGTCATCTGGACATCTTATGTTTAAGACGATCAGGGAACGCTTTGAATGTGAAGGGGAACACAAACTGAAAATGTAGGCTATCCAATGTGATCCATGAAGGCTTTGCGGTGTAAAAAAAGAGGGCACCCTTTGTAAACGAGAATGCCTGATGAGAAGTGAGAGAGAGAAACGGAAAGAGAGAAAAATAAATGTGATAGTAAATGTAAAGAGAAAGAAGGGTAGCTCAGAGCTGGAGAGCAGATAGCTGTCATCGCTGTGGTTTAACACAGTCAGCCACAGACTGCTCCAGAAACTCTCCATTACTGCCCATGATGGATGGGAGAGGAACCTATCCCCGGATATACTGGCCTGAGGGGCCCCTGAGTGACAGGAGAACCTGGGGTTGCCATGGTATCACTGTTTCCATGGTTACTCACTGATCTGCTCTTCATTAATGATACACGAGTTTGCTGTCCTTACTTAGAAGCCACTCTTTCCAGAAGTCGTAGCCTAGGTAGCACGTTTTAGTTGGACATGGCACCATACTCTCAACTCCATACTTCAATGTATAGCCACAAGCAGTGACTGAACGTTTGTCTTTTACCACATGCCGCATAAGGTTATTTTTACAGTCTGTTATTGCATATGCAAGGTCTGTGGAGTGCAAAGTAGCAGATGTTTTCATGACTGGAAAACTGACCGTCCATATTGCGAATACATAAAGAGGTCTGAGAATTGGCTAACCCCAAGTGATAATGCTAGAATGCTGGTTTTAGCTCTTGGCCCATCCATCTCCTTGTGTAAGATAATTCATGAATGAATTTTAAGACTCTGCAATGCCTGAAGACAAGGTTTTTTTTGTGAGTTTTGTCATTTCAAATCCTTTCCCAATTTTATTACATGACCAGGAACATTTCAAATTTGCGAGCAACAACATTTTACATATAAAGACGATACCATCAGTCAGTCAGTGAAATATGACCAAATTTTTGTGCTTGCATTTTGCACACTGCACACTGGATTTAATAAAGGACACACAACACGTAGGTAATTCATTTGATTTGTTCATTTTAAAAAGTCCAATAGCCTGCATCTGCCTGCGTCCATGTGATTTCTTTGAAAGTAACTTCGCTATGTCCCCCTTCGATAGTTAGATAGTTAGAACCATGCGAGTATCAGAGGGAGATTAAGATATCTTTATAGACCATCAGCAGCATCTTGGGGCCCCTGGGCAATAATGTAGGTGTCTTCTGACTGGCGTCTATACTTGAATGTTTCTCTTTGTGCTCGACGGTAGATTTTGTTTTCTAAATGTGATTGGCGATAGGCCTACTGAAAATAGACGTTTATGTTGTAATCAAAAGCAATTTTTCAAGGGTAATTTTGTAAATAAAAACTGTTAAAACTGGTATCCAATATTTGCTGAGACGTATGCTTTTACACCATTTTATTATTTAAAAAATACAAGTTAACATCTGACATGCATGCTTGTATCGATTGAAACGTCAACAGGCCACATGTGTATAATGAACAGTTGGTTCCATCAACAATCTCACAAAATTGCAAAGACAAGTTCAAGGTCATAGACGCTCTTTTGTAATATCTTTTTCGCTCTGTCCACATTTTTAATATAGAATTAAAATCAAAAATCACATCCACATTGTCATAAAATAGGCTATTATTTTAAAGTAAATAACAGCTTGTGCAATTACTGAAATAAGGTCGGAAGTTTGAGTATTAAGCGAGGAGAGTCTATTCTAGCTATAGACCAATGATTTGAATAGACCTGTATTCAGTTTGTTTAATTGGTCAGTTTAAAAGGTTAACACTGTGAGTAATTTGTGTCTGTGATGAACGAAGTCTGTTTATTATTCACTGAAGATGTATTGCACTACCACTCCTCTGAGTTCCATTTAAATAAATGGGATAAAGAAAGCACGAATTTGGTGAGGGTCAGGCAATGTCAATCCTGGACGTTTAGCTGAAAAAACATTACTATTAGGCTTAATAGATGGTAATATAAGGCCTACCGTTAATGATTTGATCACCATCTCCTCACACAACCAACAGTGCATCTATAGAAGATGAACATATAGGACATTTTCACGGTTGGAGGGCTATGAAATTAACAACCACGATGTCCGTAATGAATCTTTAACAGTAACATTTCCCATTACAGCATCCCTACACTGCATATTACACGAATAATGATTACATCTCCACAACAGTAACTGCGTAGCCTATCGGCACATAGGCTACATGCTATTTATTAGAATTAATCTTATAATGTGTATCACTGAACATTGTAATGTAAATGTCTGATAAGTATTCCTACAGGGCATTATTTCTTTTTTAAAGGCCGTGCATATACTTTCTCGAAGACTGCACCACAATTAATTAGCATATTTCATGCTTGCTCAATTTTAACATATATACATTTAGCCTAGTAAACGATTATTTACGAAATAAACCTAGCCTGTTGATCTATCCGAAGCGTATTTCCGTATTTTCCACGTTATCAGGTCGGTTTCTGAAAATGTAGCCTTTTTCATGTGTTTTTCCCCCCCATCTGGATTTATGCTCTCGTTTAAAGGTTTTAAATGTTTATCACCGACAAAACAGAGCAGTCGCCTCATGCTCGCAGGGATAAATGGAGTGTTAGAGGACTCGCTTGAAATGACACGCATGCCCTGACCACTTGGGAGGTCTTCCTCTCCTCTCACAGGCTCAATAGGCTACGTGACGCTTTTTATGCAGTATAGGCCTATACGCCTTTTCTGAAATGTTTCTGAAGGAGTCGTTGTACTCATTGCTGAGCTGTGATGCCAAGCTGTTCAGCACGCGTAACGTAGGCACTTTTTAAAATCTGATTTGAATATTTTTATTTACGAAATATTTAGTGGGCCTATGTAACAGTTTACATTTAAATTATATTTTATAGTCTTAAATTAGGTTAAGTTCAAACATTGAAGAACATGCAACACCTCATACAATATGGCTTCAATGGCATTGCCTATAGCCTAGATTTTAAAGTGCAATTAGGCTATTTTTAATGTGCAATAGCCTACATACATGTATTCTGTTTATTTTTTTATTTTTTATGTGTGTGTGTGTGTGTAGCCTATATATTTAGGCGTATTTTTGCTCTCTGAGAGTTGCCACTCTAAATTCTTACTCCAGCTTTTTGTTGTGTGTAATATATTCTTTAAAATTATCTTGTAACTGAACTATCAAAATATAATAACATTTTACAATACATTTATATTATAAACATATTTTGTTTAATGCACTGGATCTATTAAATATAAAAATATCAAATAAGCAATATTTTGCCAATAGGCTACAGCAAATCGCGTAACGGCTCTTATTTTTGTAATTACAACATTTAAAAAACGTTATCATTGTTTAAGGGCCATCCATAGACGCATGTTGACTACTGGTATCTGCCCCTGCCAAGTTTATTTTTAATTTTTAAATGAAAATAAAAAAGGTTGGTTAATGTGTAAATAGCCTAAACAATTTTCAACTAATTTTTGCAACTTTATGCACCGCTACAATTAGGCGAGTGCAAAACCAATAAAAGTATAGCTAGCTAGTAAAATTGTAATGTAGCTAACTGACAGAAAAACAAAAACAGCACAAAAACATAATAATTATTTCGAATGGCTGATTTTCTATAAAGTATGCTCTTGATAAGAGATATCCCAACACGATCTCAAAAGAAAGCTCTTAGTTGTGTTTAAGTTGTGTGCCAGTTGCTAATAAAACCAACAAATCACTTTACACATTCAAGGCAAATCCAGTTTACCGTAGTAACCATCAGTGATCCTGCCACTAGCTCGTCACGCAGATGCATAGCCATCTCTTCTCGTCAAGCATAGGCTACTCTGATGGAGCGATGCGTCTTTATTCCTTCAAAACTCCGCTCATTCTTTCCGCGTTACCGATGTTTGAGGCGTCGGGGCGCACGAGTGCCTGAAGAACTTTTGGAGGACGGTTTGGAAGAAGAGGGAGTTGTTTCTGTGAGAAACTCAATCTCGCATACAGTAGCGGCCTCCATCTGGGAACTGTCACAACTGACAGCACCACGGGCACTGGCCTGCTCTTCCGCGCAACATTCAGCAAGACACAGGACAGTCTCTCAAAATGTCACATTGTCTGGTTGTTTAATGTTGGGGGGAAAACAGCTGACAGTTTATAACCTGATACTGTGGCGCATTTCTATTGTATTTGGGAAATTTAGCAGATTGATATTGCAGTCCTTTCAATTAACTCACGGAAAACTTTTTGGGCCAGTGACTGAGAGAGAATACACTCGGATTCAAAAATTAAAGCGAGTTTTTGGGTAGTAAATTACACATTTATGTATAAATATACATTAAGATTGCACTTTTAGGCCTAGGCACCATAAGAACATATTGCCGTGTCAATGTTTAGCCTATGCTACGCTAATTCAAGAACAAACGAGGAATTCGTAAATTGTATAGGATACTAATTAGACTATCATGTTATTACAAATAATATAAAGTGTTTAATTATCTAATTCACTCAATATCAGACTTGATTCCCCCCCAAATGACTGCAAATGTCGGCGAAACGCAAGCAAAATCTTAATTAAGTTAGAATGCTCCGTTATATCGGGACACATTGAGGATGTGGGACAAAAATGTAAAATATAAATTATGCTACATCTAATTATACTGAGGTGATCCAGTCTAATCTCCCATATAAAAATGTGATATTACGCGTTAGGCAATCTATGGTTCCACGAAGAACCTTTAACATAAAAGGAATCTTAACATTGCACAAAAGGTTAAGTTATAGTGCAAACTAGATTCATTCAAATGTTCTTTACACTCAGGAAAACATATATATTTTAAGAACTTTTATTTTCAAGACAGTGTGGGTTCTGTTCGGAAAACCATAGGCTAAAGAGCTATAGTAGCCTAGACTTCTCGTATCACAAAATGTAAGAACATATAGCCATGCATTTCATTTTAAATGATTAAGACTGCGATCTTTTTTTCTAAAAAAAGCACGAACAGACTAAAACAGATCTCAATGTTGTAGTCTATGTGTGTTTGTGGCACTTCAAACCATTGACTATATTTTTTTCGAAAGCTTAGATTGTCTTTATCATAAGTTATTTCCACTGAACGGGTTTGATGCAAGGCTTTTTGTTGAGAATCACAGGCCTCGTAAGTGATTATGTTTTGCATATAGGCGCAGGGTGGCTCTGTTCTGACGTCAACACGTCTACTATACACTGCCACAGACAGAAAAAATGGAGGAGGGCCTTATGAGCTAATGGTTTACAGATGTCTGTAATAATAAGAAAGAGATGCTGTTTGGTCCATGCTTTAAAATAGAATACGAGATCATTCGAGAACGTTAATAGTTTTGGACAATTTCACGTAGAAACCAAATCGATGTGTTATTAGGCTGATAAGTGGCTTAGTATGCCATTGTCGAAGCGAGTTGAAATAAACAACACTAGACATAGGCAACTGAAATGTACCGGTAAGTGTTTTTGCTGGTCAGAATGTGTAGCCTACGCTAAGAATTGTATTTATTCATAGGCCTATGGGACATGAGGTGAGGGGAAGTGAGAGATAAACGAGCTCTGTATACCAACTAAATTGTAGGCTATATTCCAGGATTAGACGACTTCGTTTGCTTTAGTGCCAGATGTAGCCTAATAAGGGGTCCTGACTATACTTTGGGCCTTCAGGAATCATGGTGTCGAATGTAAGATATGTGTTCTTTTCCATTTGGAGATCCATTCATGTTACAGCAGCAGAAGCAGGTCAGAGTGAGGTCACAGTATTATCTGTAATCTTTATCAAGGGAGTAGGCCTACGGACGGTTAATTTTATCTGAGACGCCATCTTGACACTCTCAACAAATTATCTACAATTATTAGCGCATAGGACCTGTGGAATCAGACAATACAATGTAAAGTAAGCGGTCATTTAAAGCAATTGGATGGGTCTTGAATTGTCTGTGTGTCTTCCTATCTAAAGAGATTTACTCTCCCGGAGATGTCAGTTTAATTGCATGCCTTTGCGTAAAGAAAAAAATCAGACGAATGAGGCCTGAACCGAATAGCATAGCTCACGTTAGCCTACAACAATAATAATAATAATAATAACCCTCACAAAAAAGCTATAGGCCTAACAGTAAAGAAAAATGTGTGTGTGTGTGTGTGTGTGGTGTGTGAGGTGTGTGGGGTGCGGATTATATAATATAAATTATATTTATATCTAAATATAAATAAAAACTTTGGAAAAAAAAATGTTGTAGCCTATTACGCCATAATTCCGGCTACTACTGACTCTTGTTATTGTCATCAAAGCCAAAACTCGGTTCGATGAATTGTGGTGCTAACCCACCTCCCACCCCAGGGGAAGTTTCAGCTGCGCGTTTTGATCGGCACATTATCAATCAATTGCACATCCGAGCTGGCCGTTACTCCGGCAAAGTCCAGCCCTCCTCCGTATTTTGTTTTTAACGTGATTTTGACATTTTCCACTGGCTCCAGTAAGTCTACTCAATCAATTATGGAATTAAACTTCATGCGCTAAGTCTAAGCGACCCTGCAGTTTCACTGTTAGAATTTGGTTTATAAAAATACTGTCAAGGGCTGCCTATAGGCCTATTTAACAGCTAGGCCTACATCAATACTTCGGGATTGGGATTCTATATTATTTTTCCCTTAATCAGTAGACTATTGTGCTTTTTTTTTTTGTATTATTAAATGAGCACTGTATATCCTTTATATGTCACAGGCATTGAGGCAAATCATCATTTTGATTAATTAAATTAGTCTATCATTTTTCTTTTTTTGGCACCTGCTGCAGAAACCGTATCACCTGTTGAACAAACCTGTTCATTTAATTATATGATTAAATCAAATTTAATTTGTACACTGGCAACTGTAGGTAAATTAAATGGGCATACAATTCTCATTTTAAGATAATAATGATAATATGTATCGCTTATTTTTTTATATTGTAATAACACGAAACTACAGACTGTTACATGAAGTAGATTATCTACATCGAATTGTAGGCCTGCTTGTAAAGATGAATTACCTGTAGGCCTACATTAGGACGATAGCTAGCAAGAACATTATTTTTAACTATATTTTTTAGCGTATCCAAGTGTTGCAAGTAGATCAAAAGGCAAAATGTGCACATCAGCCACATTTGCTGACAATTAGCCTAGAGCAGCTTTGTCAAATGTAACTCGTCTTTAAAACTCTAGAACACCTTTTTAAAAAAAGCCAAAATGTCTCGAAGCGGGACACAGTTTGGGCTTTGAGAATCATTCTGTTTGTGCTCGAGGAGCTGCCGGGTATGCATCGCGTGAGTGCTGTTTGATTTGACTGTCAAGTTAATGTAAGTATAATTGAAAATACGTTCAACAGCCTCTCTAGGCTCTGAAACGTATCATTAATTTCTATACTCTATGTTCACGAACAGCACTTTTCTTCTGTGAATGGGCTACTTATTAAGTATGCAATTTACTAAGTGGCACCTTTAAGTTAAATTACATTTCAATACAACAAAAGGTCTAAGATCGTTAAAAACACAGTGGTTTATTGAATTAATTACATTGTTTACATCTCCAATATTATTGAAATTTCGTGTCTCTGGACGGAAGTGCACTGGGTGGACTCAACAGTTGTTTCAGACACCAGCATTGTACGACCACAAAAATACATTATAACACTTCATGACATTTTCAAATAAAACATTTATAACATCGACTAATCTTCCTCATAATTAAAGGAGAGAAAGAGAGAGAGGGAGACAGAGATAGATACTGAAAGTGATAGAGAGGCAGAAAAAGACAGAACTTCACGTACTCCTTAGTGGCAGATATCTCATTTTGATTCACAATGGGACACGAAAAGAAACAATGATAACCCAATATCAGACAGCAACATACAATTTCTTACCAAGAGAGTATCCTCCTTCTAAAATGGAATGGTTTTTCCTCAAATATCCACTGTCCGACGCGGGAAATTGCACATAAATATTCCATTAAATAAAGTGAGAGAACAACTAAAATGAGTTCAGAGGGCCTCATTTCGTGTCTTTTGCATTAGTCTCATTGTTTCAGTTCCAATGCCCATACATGCTGCGGCCAACCAGTTCTCCCTTTAGTTTTCTTGTCATTGCTGCTCCCTGAACTTTTCAAAACGTCATTCTGTGAAAAAAGAACACAAAATAGATTATTTATATACCTATTGCAAATTACTAAATTTCTTCAGTATACGACAGCATATTGCTTTTACGCAACAAAGACACAGGAACAACAACTTTCACAAAATCGAAAGTTTTTGCACAGAACAATATTGAAGATTGTAGCCTATATCAAAGTCAAAGCAAGTTTCCATTATATTTATGTCTAATATATCGCAGAGCTGTTTATCTTTTAACTTACATATTTGCGTAATAAATTATAAGTCTAGTACATAATATTTATTTAAACTAAAGTTTAAAGTTTACTGAGATATGTTTAGACTTACCATTTCCTTCTTTCGCCTTTCTTCTTTGCCGTCTGTCTTTTTGAATTCCGCCTTGAAGGCCTCTGCTTCCCCGTTCTGTTCGTCTTTGTCCAGAATGTCCATAAGGTAAGCAATATAACTGGTAGCCAAACGAAGGGTTTTGATTTTGGACAGCTTCGTATCCGCGGGCACGTTGGGAATGCATTCCCTGAGTTCCGCAAAGGCGCTGTTGATGCTCTGAGTCCTGCGCCTCTCCTTTCGGTTTGCCGTGGGTCTACGTTTCACTGGTCGGGGTTCCATTCCAACGGCGCCCGGTACTCCTCCGTAGTGCGAGTGGTCAAGCCCGGGGGCTCCTGTTGAGTATTCGGGGCTATACGAGGGTGCCATCGTGTAGTCTGGAGGAGACATCTCCGGATGGCTGATAAGCCACCCATGAAAATAGGGGGGTTCTTCATGACAGCGACTGGCAGCAGCTGCAGCAGCGAAGGAATAGCCTTCATGATGCATCACCGGGTGGTGGGGAAACCCTCCAACTAAACTCATGGCGACAGATTTGTGTAGCCTACCCTACGGCGAACCACAGACGGAGTTCGCTTTGGCTCTCAGATTGTGCGTACTTTGACTTGATGATTGGGACACTGGCTGTCTCCCCATAAAAAGTATTGATTTGTTGCTTTCTGACAGAATGTAAAAAATACAGTCCTACTTATTTGTCCATCACAAAGTTATCGCTGAAAATATAGCAGATCATTAACGGGTGAACAAAATAGGCTTCGGGTGTGGGCTAACTGCAGTCGAGTTATTACTGAAAAATCATTTACTCACACTTATATTTTCCACTGCAGATATCCATCACGAAAAAGTTCCATTGCTAATGGTTATTATTGTTTTAGCAGAGTTCACAGCCTTTTTCTGAATTTCACACCCGTTGTGGAATCAATGAGCGTTGGATGGAAAAAGATCCAATCCCAGTCGATGTTGTGCCCGCAATTCGCAGCCTGATTCACTCGGTAGAAGCAGGCGAATTCCGCCGTTTGATCTCCATGTCAGCTACATCTTTAGAGCGGCTTGGGTTCATATATGTCGTCAAAACTGTTCTCAGCCAATAACGTCGAAGAGGAGGAGGGACATGAACTGCATCGTTAGGGTGTTTACGCTGCTAAATTGCACAAACCCTTGCAAAGATAGCATACTTAGGATATATAAAATGTAGAAAACTATGAAATACATACAAAAGTGGTTGCTAAATACTGCCATGCCATGTTTATATTAGCTATGCCTATATTTATTTTATATAGGCCTATATATGTGCCAAAGCTAACATTGAAATTTCTGCCTATTTGTTTTTTATTTTTTTATTACACATTTAAATTTGGTACAGTCCTATTTGTGTGTGTGTGGCACAATCCCGTCAGTCTTTTGTACATTTTTAATTAAAAGCTTTAATGTAGTAATAAAATAGGAGAAATAAAATTGCTTTTTGAGCAAGTAGTTATTAAACATTGGTAGGCTACAATAAGTTTTTTTTTTTTTTTTTTTTTTTTACAAATAGCCTAGAGGAACCAAATAGATAGATCGTATTTAAAATAAAAACCTGGTTAAGAGGATAACTTGTGTGTGGGGGGGTTTTATCACGGCCTCTTGAAAAAAGGAAGGAAAAGCAAAGTGCAGAGCAGATTTGCCATTTAAACGGACGTTAAAACTTATAGGTTATTACTCATTCTCTCATAGCCAGCTACTATGCATATTTAGACCTAATTATTTGTAGTTTAGGTCGTCTATAAAATAAAAATTTTCAACAATGTATAGCTTTTTGACACGTTTTTTGGGAATAACAATACAAACGGATTCATAAACACATGCACAGCGTATTTTTTTAAGTAGCCTAGGCTATAAGGCCAATATGCTGAAATATTTCAAAATACTTCCAACATAAAACTAAATATTTAATCTATATACACATTCAGTATATGAAACGAGACATGTTTTTCATTTAGAAGTTGATTGAATGTCTTTTCCTTTCCGTATTAACTAAACTGTTTTGCATGAAAATGTTCAATGAACCAATAAAAGCACAAGCGATATACATAAAAGTATAGACAGAATGATAATAATAATAAAAATGTAAATGTAACATAAAATGCATAAAATATTATTGGTAAAGCATTTAATCTTTTGACTGCATTTGAAATTTCTGACAAAATAATCACGCCATCGCCAGGTTAATATATATTTTTTTAAGTATCATCTTTGATAAATCAATAGGTCTATCAACACTGTTTCATCATGTAAAGTCCAACTGAGGGCGTAGTTGAAAAATTATTTGTGCCATTAAAATTTAGACATCATCAAGAACATGCCAATGATTTTGACTGTAATATGTTTATGTCGTATGTTTGTATACGAAACACTTTACAAGAATTATGTTTCCTGGATCTGTTAATCCTCAATTGGCCGTTCATTTTTCACGACATCCATGTTTGAACACATATTTTGAAATGTGGTGTAGAAAAGTGTAGAATTTTTTAACTGAATCCAAAAGACATGGTAATTTTGAACAGGATTGGTTGTAATACCCTTGTACCGTGCAAGTAGCCTTTCAGTGTTGACTGCATGTGAGCTGTTTCAGGGGACTTGGAATTGAGTCGTTTTATATTGACAGTTCAGTGTATTCCTCCAGTTGCCAAGTATAACAGCTATGCTAAACAATGTGTGAATATCTATGGGCATAGCTATTCTTGTGTGTGTGTGTGTGTGTGTGTGTGTGTGTGTGTGTGTGTGTGTGTGTGTGTGTGTGTGTGTGTGTGTGTGTGTGTGTGTGTGTGTGTGTGTGTGTGTGTGTGTGTGTGTGTGTGTGTGTGTGTGTGTGTGAGTGTGTGTGTCAGTGTGTGAATGAGAGAGAGAGAGAGAGGGAGAGAGAGAGAGAGAGGTGAGGAGAAAGGCAAGAGGAGAGTGAGAGAAAAAGGGAGTGGAATAAGCGTGTAAGTGTGTGTGTGTGTGTGTGTAAAATTTCACAAATTTCACAAAAGAAGGCTCATGATTTATTCGTGTTTAAGTGTTGTTGTGTGGGGTTCAGGCGTAATTCATCTGTCTGAATGGAAGTTCTCGAGTAATTTAAATAGGCCGAGTCTCCAGTTAATGACATATAATCAGCCTGTAGGTCACTTGGTCAGACTCCTGGTACAGACCCCTCCTCCTCCTCCTGATCTCCTTTCAAACTGAATTTTTAAAAAATAAATAAAGTTATGCAGAACCAAATATGTGAGCATGAGAGAAGTGCTTAATAATCGTAGAATGAATCAAAACTAATAGACTCTATATGATCCGAATTGATGTAGCTTGTTATGCCATTAGGACTAAGGTAAATTATGAATATGGAAAAAATAAAACAATAATAGGCTACTTATAGCAAATGACAATAAAGGCCTGGTTGCAGTTCTCTTTCACTGTAATATATAAATAATAAAATAAAATAAAATAAATACAATTTAGAAATGTCACCATGAAGAAGAAATTCTTAAAACCGAAGTGTCGTTTTAAACGTCCCCTTTTGCAAGCGTCCGTGTTTTTGATGGATAGTATTTACTATACAATTTTTAAACTCGCCTTATATATTTGATGATTATATCCCAACTCTGCCTTCGGGTTTACTGTTAATTTCTGAAAGTTCATTGTTGTTGTTTCGTGATTAACCAGAACGATCATGCTATCCGTAGACAGCCTGTGAATATAAGGTTTGTTAAATTAACATTTTCTTTATTCACATAGCCTACCTCATCCTGAAATTGGGTGAAGCCTAATGTCCCATCCCCCAGTCAGTCAGTCCAGTGACCGGTGTGCTCCTTCTTTCCTCTGGAGGTCTCATTAAGAGAGTCGTGTGCTATTTTCAACATTTCCTCAATCCACTGACTTTAAATAAAGCCGCTCAGTCACACCGGCGGAAAATCCACACAAATCACGTTAACCAACTTCTCTGCCAGACGTTTGTTCTCTTTGTCGTTGTAGTTGTGATAATTGACTGTCTCGGAAAACCGACATGTTTTCCCACCTTGCCTCTCCACTAATATGCCGCCAGGTAAGCCGTAACAAGCGACCCAGCTTAATTTATATCAGTATTAAGCCCATCTGATATGTCAACTGATATGGAACAGGCAAACGGCCAGATTTAGGGGACATTTACGAGATTTTAATACAATTCATCTGCCCTCACAAATCACAGTCATTATAAACAGGTTATTCCAAACATATTGAGGTGACAAAAATATTCTTTCTTTCTTTCTTTCTTTCTTTCTTTCTTTCTTTCTTTCTTTCTTTCTTTCTTTCTTTCTTTCTTTCTTTCTTTCTTTCTTTCTTTCTTTCTTTCTTTCTTTCTTTCTTTCTTTCTTTCTTTCTTTCTTTCTTTCTTTCCAGAGCGAAAATAATTAAAATAGGCTATATGTGTTATAGCCTAAAATTCTCCTTAATATTGCATGATTTAATTAGGCTACTTACATTTATTTCCTTATTTCCCCTTATTATTAATTGATCATAACGGAGGATATTGATATTTGTAATTAAAAAGCGCATGTTTGGGAAATAGTTTTTGTTATTGTATTCATGTATTCAGTTGTAATTTTTTTTTTAAAAAGTGTAGGTTTAAGTTAGCCTATTTAATTCTCCATAGATAGTTTTTTTATTTTTGTTTTGATTACTATAAAAACAATATTTTTATGCGAACAGGTATTAATTGAGTTATCCTTAATTATTAGTGAAATAATCGGTAATGATTAATGCAACGTTGAATTTAGCTAAATATTTAAAAACTAAATGACACATTAAAAATAGTTTTTTTTACCAAGGATATAAAAGAGAGAACGATGGGGAAGTTTCTGTGTTTTGCGTGGTTTTCTTCAAGAGAAAAACATTAAATGCTATTTTTAGCACTTGCAATTGTACAAGTGCCATCAGAAGAAAAAAAAACTGCTATCAGAAATAGTAATTTTACAATTTTCCATTAATTTTATTGGTATTTTAAAAACCAAAAACCAAACGCGTTTAAACAACACGTTCCATTTAAAAGCTATTTATATTTATGTAGGTCTTAAGCAATGATCACACCAATACATTTTTTTTGATAAAATAAATATATTAAGTGGATATAGCTTTAATGGAAATTTCAATATAAACTTTAATGAATAAGTTATAGAATATTGTTATTTGGTACTCGTCTAGGGAAATTTGATAAGCAGGTACATCTGGAAGGTAACAGTTTCTTGTATACACTTGCTGAAGGGTTATTATAACACCAGATATAACATGTAGCAGTGTTTATTACAGTATACATGTTGATATTTCCAAATCACGAATTCTGTGTTCAGATACATCCATGTGCACCATGCATGCTTAAACAAATCACTTTTGTCAGCAGCTGTAGCTCCTGTGAATTCTTGCAATCAATCACTCTTTTCCTTCTCTCCAACCCATTAATAATTCGTATCTATACTAATCATCACTCAGAAGCCCATGTCTTATAACACCTGTTCACCCCCTAACACATAATATCTCATCCTCACTTTCAGAGCCAGCCTGAATAATACACTCTGGAGCTCCCAGAATGCAAATGATTATGAAACAATTTGCGGATAGCCTGGTTTTACTGGTTTCCAATGATGGTTGACTCTCTGTCTGATCAGAACCAATGCCACTATCTCCATCCGTCTCAAAGTTATCTTCATTCTTTCCGTATGTTTTTACAGACTTCCCCACTGACCGCAGAATTTTTCTTCCCTCCTCTTCATCTTTTCATCACCACCCACTTCTGTTTTCATCCCCCCTTTCTTCTTGAACTGTTTTTGATGGTTCAAAGTCTCCTCACCTCTCCTTCACCAACACTCACTTCCTTTCACCACACACACACACACACAGAGAGAGAGAGAGAGAGAGAGAGAGAGAGAGAGAGAGAGAGAGAGAGAGAGAAGCAGGGTCAGCACTTCCATTGTTTCTTGCACTACTGAGTTACTCTCTGATTACGTAAAGCAGAAATGTGTGAGAAAAAGGGCCGATCTGAATAGAGGGTTAATCTCCATGTGCCTCTTGATCGGGCTGCTGTCCGTTTCGTACCATTGAGGTCAATGTTGAAGCCCTACAGACAGTAATACGAGCAGCACACCTGACACATGTGGGAAAAAGAGGCCTCAGAGCCAAAGCATCAGACGAGCCCCAGTGTAACACGTACAACTCATCCGTTCACACACCAGACCGAAGTTCATACTGTATTCGCTCGCCATGCAGCCATTTCCTCCTGATGTCCATTTGCAACCACATTAATTGCTATCACCAATCAATCTCTACCCAAATAAAATGAGAGTGAAAAATCATTACACTAATGAGGACAGCTTGTTTTCAGTCAAACTCACTTTTCCAATCATCATCATCATCATCATCAGTCTGCCCTCCGGTGTTTCTGCTGTATGTTTCTCTAATGCGGCTACACCTTCTAAAGCAATTTCACCCCCCAGAGTCTCTGCTTTTACCGACAGGCCTTTTTTTCCGGAGCTCAGAGTAATTTCAGAGACAAATGAGATTCATAATTCACATTCTTTGGCCCTAACACAATACTACTAACCAGTTTATACAATACATCCCAAATCCAATAAAAAACAGAGAATCTGGGCTTTAATCAGAGCCATATGTGCACATGCTTGCGGTGCACATCGAATGCACAACAACATGACATCTTATGCCATTTGGTAGACAACGCAATATGCTGTAAATGACCTCTTCCTCAGTTTATGTCACAGTTTCTGAGACAATTCGTTTTTTTCTGAAGTGGTTGTGGCATTGTTCCTCCAATAAAATTTAAAGGGATAGTTCACCCAAACAATGAAATATTAGCATGTTTCTCTAATCCTGTATGACTTTCTTTCTTCTGTGGAACACAAAAGAAGAATTTTTGACAAATGTCATAACATCCTTTTTATTTTTGGGTGAACCGTCCCTTTAACTAGGCAAAAAAAAAATTTAAGAGTAAGAAGCACAATGAAAACCCACAAAGTCAACATTAGGGAATCTCCTTTCTCAGTTCCCCATAATATTGTCTAGCTGTTAACAAGCTTTGGTTTATCGTGTCCCTCAATCAATCACACACTTGTGGATTACTCTGCTCTGCATCACATCCTCCTGGACTCTGAGCCACACATGTCTGAAAGCCCTACTTATCCAATCATGCCACACGGATGAGAGGAACTGTTTGATGATCAGCTCATTTCTGTAGTGTTACTACAGCTGGTGTATTCCATATAGAAGACTATGGACTGTTGCACGTCTGATTATTATCAAAACATTCAGAAAGGAATTGTGAGGCCATGAATCACTTTATCTAATGCAGCTGTTTCAAACCTTTCAAAAATGTGACACCATGTTTGCGGAGCCAAGTTGTTGTAATTTTTTATTTAATCATCATGTTTGAATGCCAATAGACCAGCTCCCTCTTTATGGTAAGATGATGGATGGGAATTGCCAAGCAATTGACTTCATCTTTTTGCAATGGCTGTGATGTGCCAAGCAAAACTGGGCTTTTACCTTGCTTGTCATTGGCTGTTCCCTTGTAACAGGTGCTTACGTGGCTTGCTGTGTATTGGCTGCTAAGCCCGCAGGTCTGCTTTTGTTTTCCTTATGGCTTGGATTTGTCTATGTGTATGACTTTGCACTAGGATTTTCATAAAGTCTTCTTTGAGTCCTATTTGGCAATGCTTGTGTTTGCGAAGGTAAACTTTTTGAATGGAATATATTACAGCTGATGTTTAGACTAAGTCTTCTATAATTAGGGTCATCGCTAACAAGCCATTGTTTTTCTTTTGAATGAGTGTGGAAACCACTTGTTGCTCTTTTAGTGCAGTGGAAAAGTCTTCCTATTGCGGTCTTCTCAGATTGTTCTTGTTCCAGCTCTTTTCTCTCCATTTCCTCCTCCTGTTTTCACTGTGGAATAAAAACAGACAGGATATAGTCTGTTATTACACTTTCACAGCTCATTAATAGACATGTTTTTAATGCAGTTATTGCAAGACAACAGCAACTCAATTTCAGTATTTATTTGACTAAACAATGGACGTGTGTCAGTGCCTGTATTTTACTTCCCTCTGAGTGGAGCCATTAGGCTTTGTGAGACTTCTATGCTGGGTCATCATATCAAACCCTAGTGGACAGACACCAGGCACACCAAACATCCAGTCCATCATTAATGCGGTGAGGGTAGACTGTCACAGCGGCTATGATGGAGAGCTTTTCTTGACTCTGCAGTATTTCACCTTAGTCCATCCATGCCTCCACCAATAATAAAGTGTGTCTAGGTTTACACGACATGGTCTTTATTCACCAGAGAAAGTGGGTGTGTCTTTCAATGTGAATGTGTAGGAAAGAGAGACAAAGAGGGCTGCCAGAGAACTCCAAAAAGATAAATACCTAGATATGAGTCAAATCCCAGGCATCCAGTGACATCTTTACCGGACTGTTTGGGCATTACTTGCCCTGCGTTTGTGGTCCAGGCCGATTTATAGTAGTGCCGCTCGCGTCAAAACCGACATATATCATGGCGGGGCTCTCTTGGCGGCCATTATCCCCCCCCCAACAATGTAATCCGTGCACACAAAGTGTGCCTAGCGTTAATTTATGGCATACTGATGGATTTACACCACTTGCCCCATTAGTGTGTACATTACCTTGGGCATGTTATGTAATGGTGTTAGGGAGATTTGGAGAAATGATAACAAGTAATAAATTTGAGCTCTTCTGCAGTGAGAATGAAAAGTCTGGGTTCAGACTGGTCAGAGGTGTTTAGGTGTTGGTACTGGAAGTAAGTAGAGAGGCATTGTGGTGAAAGTGCTTAAACTAAAAATCATCAAGTCATCATTGCAGTACTTGTCATAATGTTAATCTCGAATGGTCCCTCTTTTTCTTTAATAAAAGCAAAAATCTGGGTTAGCGTGAAGCATTTACAAGGGGCCAAATGTGAACATAATATACTCTCTTTTGCAACAAGATCTAAACAATGCCTGTGTTAACATGATTTTAGTGTGAATAAATCGACAACATTTTCTGTGTAAATTTATATCTAATTTCACAACTTCATCGCCATGACATTGCGACACCTAAAACCTTAAAATGTCTGTTAAAATTATGATTTTTTTTTGCAATACAGCTCAATTAATACACAAACTAACACAAAGAGAAGAATTAATGTGCCTTTAGGCAATTATAGACTTTTAAATACTCTAAAAATGACTTCCATTGTGTGTTTATCACCATAACCTCATTTTTTGTTCTTTTTTTATGAAAACACTTTATTTTTATTTTGTAGTAGTAGTTCAACTTTATTCTACGTGTTGTTGATTAAGCTTAATTTCTATTGAACCCAGAATAATTCTCTAATTACTATTGGATGAAAAAAATGTAGTTGCCTTATGAATGGTGCAAACAAGATATAATATTATTTTTATGCATTTAAAAAAAAAAGACACGATCATTATAGTTGTAATTTTGACTGTTCGAGCTGTGTGCAATTGTCTCTATTATTCTCCTCCTTGTTCTCCACCTCTGTAAAGCGACAACATAAAAAGCAAGAGATGATGTTCAATTAGCAAAACAATTGTGAATACCGACATAATTTCTTATTCACCAACTTTAATTACTAAGAATTACCAAATTTAGATGGGACAACACAGATGAGGTACATTAGGCCATTATTTTGTACGCCATCACTGCTATTGTGAAAATTCTCTATGACGTTCTTTCCTGCACTTTAGTGAGCCCTTATGACTGAAAAAGGAAAGATAGGAGAGAAGAGATGCATAAATTCCCATT
Organism: Rhinichthys klamathensis goyatoka; assembly: GCF_029890125.1. Lineage (NCBI taxonomy): Eukaryota > Metazoa > Chordata > Actinopteri > Cypriniformes > Leuciscidae > Rhinichthys > Rhinichthys klamathensis. The sequence continues at coordinate 2,650,240 of NW_026606840.1, forward strand.
CATCCAATACTAGGCGCATATCTGAGCAAATAAACACTAAAACAATATACTGAAAGTGTACAAAGTAGAAGTGCCAACATTAACACTTCTCTGTTGAACCACAGCCAGGTAATTTTTTTCACAGCAATATTTAATGTGAATTAAGATGTCGTGTCCATTTAAAGAGTAATAACGGCCTTTTCTATATTTGACCAGGGAGTTTAGGTCTTGAGGTTGATGTCCATGATACCTAGTTTCTCATATGCATGATGAATTGCCTTCATTTATTTGTGTACACCTGGCAGTTTTAGTGTTTCTTTGATAAATTTGCCACTATTGGCATACTTGTGATGCCAAGCAGACCCAAATTACACATACCCATTGATTCTAATTAGCCAAAACTGTCAGAAACACAACGGTAAGAGTGAGCGCCCCGGAAAGTTCTGTAATGGGACTCATGGCAACCGTCCCGGTTGCCTGAACCGGTAAGTTTTAAATGAGAACCTGAAACACCCAGCTTAGAGATACAGTTAGAGAAGACAGAGATCTCTGTTGATAAAACAGTGCATTTTAAAGGTAACAAATGGCATGAACCTTAGAGCTGATTTGGCAGAGATAATCTAAAAGAGGTAAAAAAAAAAAAGTGATAAATGAAGCTGGGGGGAAACTCTTTGGCACTGCGTCAATGGTACAAATAGTAAAATGTCTTTGAAACTCTGTTAACCAGTGGATGGCATTGGCTTCTGCAGTGAGGAGCGGTGAATAATTCTTATTCTTGTAAAGGGAGTGTTTTAATTTGTGAAGATGAACAAGATAAATAATGTATGATGCAGTCCTACGCATTTTAAAGAACACAAATCTGGCTCCAATGATTTACAGCCATGGCCATAACTTTAACCAATGTGCTAAAATCTTTTGCGGTGAGGAAGTGTGCATATTTATGTCGACATCTCCCCAAAGATAAGGTGACAGAAAATAATCCGTTCCGGTATTAGGAGACATATTTTATCAGGATATAGAACTCAACCGAAGGTCATGTGCATGCTAAAATATTTTTTAACAGGAACACATACATCAGTGCAGTGGAGCAACACCCAGGAAAGTGTTTTTGGGCATGCTGGACATTCTTTCTCAGGGCTTTACACCAAGATCTCTCTCTCTTTTTTTTTTGTGAGGGTCTTAAAAGCAGCACTTTTAGGAGTGTGAGCATATCACGGTGTGAACTCTTGCGTGTCAGAAAAAAGTAGGGAGAGGACACAGATAACCGCTAGGATTGAAGAGGAGTAACTGTGGGAATTATGACCAGCTCACATGGTGTTTGCATCAACCACACTGACACCGTGTTGCCTAAGTTGTAGATGCCAGACCCCTGCGATCACACATGTGCTTTTGTAATGTTTAGAAGGTGGTTGCATTAAAGGGATAGTTCACCCAAAAATGAAAATTAGCTCATGATTTACTCACCCTTAAGTCGTGTATATGACATTCTTCTTTCAGATGAATACAATCATACAAAATAACTTGCTTCCGGCCAAATGAACATACGGATTCGACTTAGTCTAAGCACAACTTATTTAAGTAATGTGATGTACTGCTGAAATTTACGTTACGCCATGACACACTACGCTACTTCTGACGTCACAAGTTGTGTAAGTTGCGCTTTAGGTGTAAGTGGAATCAGTAGGCCTATGTTCGTTTAGCCGGAAGCTAGTTATTTTACTTTATAAAATTTTAGTTATGGATATCATATTTTCCTTACACAAACGCATCGCTTCGCTTCAGAAGGCCTTTATTAACCCCCCGGGGCCGTGTGGAGCTCTTTTATGGACTTACAAAAAACGGCCATTTACTGCCATTATAAAGCTTGAAAGAGCCAGGACATTTTTTACTATAACTTTGATTAGTTTGAAAGAAGAATGTCATATACACCTAGGATAACTTGAGGATGAGTACATGGGCTTTTCATGGGACAGAATTTTTCTGTATTTCAACGTTTCATATCCACAGTTACATGGCCAGTATTGTAGTTGCTCACATCTCTGTAAAAGCAAGGTCACATGGCTCTTTTTGAGATGAAATCTGTCAATTTGAATGATTTGAAATGGTTGCACTCATGATTTTGAAAATGCGTTTGATGTTTTGGTTTTATGAATCCCACTTATCTTTCAGACCACTTCAATGTCCCACATCCAAACTTTTTCTGTGTTTACATCTGAATCCCTTTTTCCAGGATTTGGTCCAACTACATGCACAGGGACTGCTTGCTCAAAGCCGAAAAGGGGAAAGATATATATTTTGTTTTGCCACAAATCATAAAAGTTTGAGAAGGCTCAGGATGTGGAACTGTAAAGACAAGCAGACTCTGATTATTTTAGTGTTGTCACCACAATGAAGGAATGTGCTGCTGAACTCTTAACATAACAATATATGTCTCATAAATAATGTTTTAACGGGTTAGTGGAATGTAAAATCCTTCTTATTCGGGAAAGAAATAAAAGAGCTTTCATAGATCAAAATCAATACATTGCATACATTTATAATTGACATATATGAATCATTGAACTATTCTGATATTTATACAAAATGATAGATATATACTTTTAATACTAAATTATTTGAACATGACCAAAGGACGCATACTACCCCTATTTATGCAACTGTAAATATCCACAGTCCACAATGCTCACAAAGTATGTAAATTATAGGTGTAAGTGAGCTTCACAAGCAATTTCACAAGCTTTAATTATCTCTGTTACTATAACAGACACACTTTAGAGACCTTTATCAATGGCACATGTGGTAAACAAGGAATTAGGACTTTGTGTTCCTCAAACACAATTTTGTTTTATTTCCTTCGTTTTTTTCTGGAATTTAAGAGCGTCTTAGATCTAAAGTTCTGGAAAATCAGAAAACATGACTGGCCATTTAAAAACGTAGTAAAGTTTTATCACAGCATAGACCTCTTCCAGTTGAAACAATGTCTGAAATTTAGTGAAACCAATACCATTACTGTTATTGCACATTGCTGACTATGCACCTAAGAGCTTTTTTTAAATTCATAGTTTATTGTAGATACTATAGATAGACAGGTTGGTTTTACAGATGCAGATTAATCTGTGTAGTTGCTTTGCTAAAAGCGACATAGATAATACAATGTAATTTGCAAATAGTTATTCAGTTCACACATACACACACTTGTTTTATGAATTTTTGAAAATGTAATTACAAAGCATTTTTAATTTTAAATCTCTAAATCTTATTTTTACAATCGGAATTATTATTATTATTAAAGAAAAACACTATAGAAAAATTATTCATTTTTTATCTTTTTCCCTTATTATTTGTCAACTTTAAGGATTTCAGGGATCTGTAATATTATATAAAATTTGTAGAACCATATTTATAGGATTTGGGAATTAACTTACAACTGTTCTTTGAATAACAACAACAAGCCTGTTATTGTGGAAAGTTTGATAGTGGTGATAACTGAAACCAAAAAATAGTTTATCAGGAAATCATGTTTTCTGTATGTCATGACTGTCAGCAAAAATGTACTGGCTCTTGTTAGGCAGAGCTGTCCTGTTGGAACCACAGATATACGAATTCTCCCTTCCCCTCTTTGGCTGTGATCAGATTATTCCTTTTGCTGAAAATGCCTTAGGATGTTACTATCAAGGATGTTCGCAGTTCAATTACCAGAGCCTCTCCCACTGTACATGTTTACGTTCACATGGAAGTTCAGGGAAGAATGTTAGACAGATAAACCAGTGCGCTTCATTCTGGCATAGTATGATAGCCGCAGCCAACATGTCCAACTTGTAAACAAGGCGGCCCATCGTTTGAGGATGAAGAGGGAGTACGTCTCCCTCTTTCTTTGTCTCGCTCTCTGCATGAACTTTTCTCCTTTTCCTGGAGGGCTGGAACAAGCCTCTGGATGTAGAGTTCTTTTCTATCCGGGAGATGGATGGTCATGTTCTAATTCACTATAACTGATAAGCTCTTATTTGTTTGGAAGTTTTAAAGGTTAGGGAGGAAAACCTGACCTCTCGAACCACAAAACAAGTTTGAAGTACTTGAAATGACTAGTTCCATGCAAAGGATCCACATATAGGGACATCAAAGATGGTAAATGATTTGGTGTATATATGCTACACACTGGTGTATTCCTCTCGCCATTAATTCAGCTGCAGCAGGAGGTTTTCGCTAGTGAGTCTCCTTTATTTGGCTGCCCAAAAATTAAATGAAGCATTTTGCAACTCTGATCCAGGCAGCGAGAGCAAGAAATAAACTCGGGCACTTTCCAAATGCTGCTTTGCGCCCCTTGATTTATTAAAACTTCTGTTCTTAGAACACAGTCCAATATGAACTAAGAGGCCCATATAGATACATATAGAATGTGCTGGTTATATACAGCAGTGATTCATGTCATGGTATAAGCGGCACTCTAGGTGAATGTTTGTCAACCTCATTGGGTGAATGGCGAAATATGGTATGGAAAGATCCAAGCCCCCAAAATCAAAGACTTATTCAAGAAACAGGCCTACTGCCACCACAGCATCTCTCTTTGTCTGGCGCCGGTCAAACTCTGCGAGTGCAGGGCTCCCATGATGTTTAAGTGTTGTTGTTCACCCAGGCCGAGTGGCAGTCGTGTTCATCTTGCTCGAGCAGTTTTATGATGACTTTATTTCTAATGACTTATTTGGTGGGGGTTTATAGAGAAGCGGTCGGCAGAGAGAGGAAATGAATTAGACTCTGCACAGATGGCTTTTAAGGCAAAAGACTGCATGACAAATGTTCCCTGCCCTCCAGACCCTGAGCCTCAGTATAACAAATTGAAAGCGACTATGAAAAAACAGTAACAGGACACTGACTTCACAGTGCCATTGTATCTCGCGACTCACAACACAACATAAAAATATATAGTAAAAACAGGAGCCTTTAATCTTTTAATATCCCAGCCCCCCACCCCCTACCGCCTTTGTGCATTTGTGTGTATGTAGGCTCTATGTGTCAAGTCTAGCTCATGCTGAGGGAAATAGTGAGCAAGCTCAGGAAGTTACATAGCTACACAATGCTTATATGGTGCTTTTGACCTATGTTTTCGTACAGAATGAGCTCTTGCCCAGTTTCATTATATTCAATGATAGGGTTTCATGTGATGTGGATGTGATCATTGGGTGCTTGGAGATATAATTCATGCGTTTCTGTGGAGCTTCCACTTGGAGGAGAGGTTTTAGCCTGGAGCTGTGTCTGCCAATTGCACCTTCTGAAATTGGAAACCGGCTGGTTCTCATTTAGAATAATGATGGAATGAAATCCTCAAACTTTCAAGGTTTGGCAATGAAAAAAGATCTTAAGATTCTCATGTTTGTGTTTTAGGAATAGATTACTAGATGCGAAATGTGATTTCGTTTGAAGTTGAACGTGATTTCACCAGGTACAACATGTTCCTGGATCAACATCTTTGTTGATCCTGGAAGAACATTCCAATCAACCAATCAGATTTGAGGGATAATATTACAGTTTATGTCAAGTTTAGGCTTACAACCAGGTGCTTCTAGATCGGCGTTATTCACCTATCATTTCCCTCTTTGATGTTATGGGTATATAGGGATAGGTTTAGGAGTAGGGATAGGACATTTTTTGGACAGGAATGTTGTTCCATGATCAACAAAATGTTTTGATCCAGGAACAGATCTTACTTGGCAAAATCATGGTGATCCTGTCAAACCATCCACTACAAGGTGCAGTGACTATTTACATCCACTTAAAAAGTTCAATTTTTGTTTAAAAAGCAAGTGTGTCCAATCCTGCTGCTTTAGGGTCAAGTTCCTGCAGAGTTTAGCTCCAACCTGCCCCAACATACTTGCCAGTAAGTTTCTAAAAATCCTGAAGACCTTGATTAATAGTGACCTTACAGGAGCAGGATTTGACACCCTGTTTTAAAGTGTCACGCAATCCGTTTAATCTAACTGAAATCATACCAATATTATACAGTCCAATATTTCTGAAGTCAGATTAACAGACCTGGAAAACACCGGACTGTAGCTTGGCATCATCCAACAAGTTAATCAAACTACAATTGTCCTCAATGTTGTGCACTTGCGATGAAAAAACAATGTTTAATCCTTCATTATTCAGTTATGAAGAAAGATGAAAAAAAACCTATTGTTGCTTGGTTATAACTACACATGTAAACATACTTATTTACTGACAATTCTGGAACTGTCCTTCCCTGTCTGTGTGGTCAAAACTCACAGGCCATTCCACAGAAACATCCAAACATAGCAGTTTGGATGCCTACATTTTGAGTAAAATTTTATTAATCTGGTCCATCATTCAGAAGTTTCTTAAGGAATGTTCTTCAGCTCTGATGTTGAGGTTCATCTCCCTCCTGCTGGTCTCTGGTGGTGGTCCCAACAGGGTTGAGAGAGTGCTGGATCTGTTCGGGACTTTAATGCTCCACTGCCCAGGAAGAGTCTCTGATAATGGCTCTTGATCTGTGAGGCTGTCTCTGCCTTGTTATCTGGATGAGAGGCCGACTGGAGGCCGTAGACTTATCCTAACGACCCAGTCACTCCGGAGGGGCCACCCCCTCGCCTACTCTTTCCCCCTCTCTTTGTGGACTCTTTCAAACTCAGATTGAGGCACTTTTCACTTCCAAATTCACCCTAACCAAGCAAATGATGCCATTATTTCCGTAACAGCTTGTTTTTCTTTCTTTAATCTTGTTGTTTTCTAACTTATGGAAACCATAGTACCAATCTTTGGCTTCTGTGGTCATTTTAGTATGCTGGTCTCCATTTGAAAGGGAAGGAAGAGGCAGGTCAAAGACACGCCATATCTTTGCTCTGGACGAGATTTGACGGCTATTATTATTGTATCACTGGGTTATCCTCCGGTGCTCAGCAGGGCTACATTGGGGTCTCTAACACCTGCTGGGTCTGTTAGCAGAGTCCTGTTGTTCTGCCACATGCCAGGAAAGCACCGTAAACCCATAAACATACTTTCAAAGGCATTCAAAGGCCCATGACACAGGCTCAACCTCAAAAAGAGGACAATGATGGACGAGAAGAGCACAGAGAGGGATTGAGGAGGGAGAGGGAGGGTTGAAGTATTCATTTTGACACGTTGTGATGTGTTAAATAGGCTCCAGTGCTCCTGCTAACTGCTGCACAAACACAAGGTGTAATTTTTAACACAGATGCTGTCAAATTAGCCACTTTGTCCACATTAGCACTTAGGCTAGGTAGCATTGATTAGGCAATGGTGATTGAGACCTGTCTAAAGCATCAGTGGTCCCATAACATCCATCAGTCTGATCACAAGTGGACAGAAAGGTGTAAACAGAATCAAAAACAAATTGTGATCTGAGCACTTAGATACTCGTGTAAATTGCATTTGTAGTGTAAACACTAAAGCTTCCTGAATGTCTTTCTCACCTCTCAGTCATCCATTGCAGGTTTTAAACAAAAAATAACCTGCAGATTAAAATATTTGTAAAAACCCTGATTTCACTGAACATTAGTATGCCATATACAGTGAAACAAATAATTTGTTTTATTTTAAATTTTAAAAGAAAGAAAGAAAACAAAATAAATATATACATAATAAACCCTTGATGAAAGTGGTCACAGGAAGTGCATTTGTAAAATGCTAGTAACAAAATGCAGTCAATCTTTAAATTTTTACTTTTTAAAAAAAAAAATGTAATTATTTTTTAAGAAATAGGCCAACTTTTTTTCTATTTTTTGGATATTCAGGATTATCTTGAACACTAAAGTTTTTTTTTTTTTTTTTTTTTTTTAAATACTGCTGTTAGTTTCAACAGTAAAGCATGAACTCACATGTGTAGTTGGACACATGTACTCTATAACGCACAGTGGGGCATTTCAGCAGGAGTCTAAGGACACTAAAGGCCTTGATTAAATGACCACATCTGACTCTATGGGTTCCATGTTCAAGCTCGTAGCTCATGCTGTTTTCCAACGAACCACAGGTTTTACTATAATTGTTAGTCTTTTTGTTAATGTGTTCTTTGTTAACTGGTAAAAAATATTTATAAATAAAAGTTTTGTTGGTTTATTAACTTTTTTTGTTGGATTTACCTTTTCATCTTATTTTTGTGTAATATTAATTATTCATGAAAATGCCAAGGGAGCACTGGAGAAACTGAATTATAGAGAAACTATATAATCAAAAGAGACACGTTGCTTTATCTGCTGGTCTTAGCTTGTTGAGTGCACTGATGGGAACCCATAAAAGTAGGTTGACACAAACAGCTGCTTTACAATTTTATGAGATTGTTCTCATATATAATACCACATGGTTGAAATTCAATAAACATTTTTTTTAACTGGCAACTTCATCTATTATTTATCCATTATTCAAACTATTCTGCACATGATTACTAGAGGCCTCTTTCTGTCTGAGAAAAAGGAATATGATCAATTCACAAGTAATTTGCAACCAAAAAAATATACTATAAAAAATATTTTTTGAATTCCTGCCCGCTAAAAGAATCAGCATAATAAAACTCTCCAGTAATATTAATATGTGCTACAGCAATGATTTTATTATTATTATTATTATTTTTTTTTTTTTTTGTGAATTCTTATGTTTTTAAACTGTTGCGCTCCTCCTCAGATTGTTACACTCTGGCATCCTCTATTAAATTCTAAATTATGATCTATTCTTTATCATTCATCAAATCTTTTTCATCAGGTTATCTTTGCAGATGACACTAATCTTTTTTTGTCTCATAAAAATCTAGATATTTTACAAAAGCTTGTTAATGAGGAATTAGTTAAAGTAGATAGTTGGTTTAAATGTAACAAATTATCAGGAAATGTATCTAAAACCAAATTTATTATATTTCGTTCAAATAGAAGCCGGGTAAACATTGGAAGGATACAAATCAAAATACATAATAAAGTAATTGAAAGAGTAGAGAACATCAAATTTTTTGGTATTTATTTAGATGAGTTCTTAAACTTTAAACAACATATCGAGAGTTTAACAAAAGAATTGTCAAAATATGTTGGTCTGTTCTATAAATTGAGATATGATCTTCCTTTTATTGCTCTTCTAACACTGTACCGGTCCCTTTTTGAATCACATCTAAATTATTGTAATATTATATGGTGTAACACGTATCCAAGCCATCTTGAAAAATTGCAGATCCTACAGAAGAAAGTTATACGTGTAATATCATGGGCAAAGTATGATGCTCCCTCTGGTCCGCTTTTTTATAGGTATAAGCTTTTGAAGCTCGCTGAGTGCAACAGTTTTCAAAATGCTTGTATTATGTATAATGTAGTTTATAAATTGCATCCAAAACTTTGCCATCTCATTCCAGTCACCTCATCTATTCATGACCATAACACTAGAAGGAGAACCTTATTACGAGGGAAAAAGCGTAAGCTGAAGTGTACCAGCTTTAGTATAGCATGTAGGGGTCCTGGGATCTGGAATGAGATTGACAATTCTATAAAGGAACTACCTTCTCTTGATATATTTAAAAAGTATCTTAAACACAAATTGTTACAACATTATGCATGAGAGACCCCACAAGGCTGAAGGTTTCATTCATATTTATTAATTTATCTGACTTTCTCGAATACCCTACTATCGGATTTTGTTTGAGGGTTGGATGAGATGCGTGATATATGCTGGTTGGGGGGTGGATATTTTTGTGGTGAATGGTGTTGTTGTTTGTTGTGGATGGGTACTGGGTGGGTGGATTATTTTGTGATGTTATTAGTACTAATTACGTGTCTTTAAGGGCCCTATTTATAAGCCAGGACTTGGCTTCTGGGAGGTCCTTTTCTTTTACAGAATGATTCTTTAAATCTGTAAACATGAACTCGTTGTGTTCTGTGAATGAATGAAATAAATGAAATAAAATAAAATAAATTAGGCCTATACAGTGAATTTTGGCACATATAATTTTTTATACCATAAGATGGCATATAATTTTGTAGTAGTCTGTGATTTATTGTTTAATTCATGCAGAATTCTGCAGAATGCAACATTGCAAATGCATTTTGAATAAAGAATACTTCAGTTGCAACTTGATTCATGTTCCACTGAACAAATGGCAAGTCAGCAAAAACACATTAAAGTCGCCATATGAGCTATGTCAGATTCAACAGGGCCATGAGCCAAAAATGTCCAAAGAGTCTTAAGAGAGACATTGTTATTAATTTAAAAAGCCTAAAGATTATTTATCTAAATGTCTGGCTAAGTATACAGACCATAAATTAATGAATTTATCTAAAAGTAAATTATCAGCAAAGTTATTTTACTACATTTATGATCTATAGTTGTATGTTTGCCACTATGGTAAATCTATCATAACTGCGAATGGGGGCTGAATAATAAAGTAATTGTTCATTACTTTGCTGTGTCTAGTACTAAGAGGAATCATACTCCGTTACACTCTCCTTTAAAGTTGATGCTCAGACCTTGGTTCTCACCTTTGACTAGTCTGGAACGTGTGAAGTGTTTCCAGATGTGTACCTTTGCCAACAATCCTAGACCCGGAAGGTTCAATGCTGACATATTGTGAGTGTTGGTCTTTTTTATTGTAGGCACAAAAACAAGTTGTATTACTAAATATGGGAAAAGACAAATGCTGGTCATTGTAGTGTCACTCACAGAAACAAAGCAATTTTAGTGTTTAATTTTCAGTGTTTAATGTGCATTACCTAGCATCAAACATAATTTAATATAGCTCACTGCTTTGTTATATTGTCATGTATAAGTAATTAGATGATGTCTAGATGTAGTCTTCTTGTTAACATGTCAACAAAGTCCAGTATATTTCATTAGGAGCCGGTTTCATGACCTTGGTTTCCTGATTAGCATCACACTGAAACTGAAATCTGACAATGAGAAATTATTATTAAACTGTATTAAACAAAATTAACAATGTTTAATACAGATTTTCTTTCTTCAGAAATGTTTATTCTTACCGTTTTTAAATCTAGATTAAGCAGATTTAATCATTTGTTGATGTCTTAAAATTATATTCTCCTATATTTCCGAATCCCAATATTGTTCCATACGCATTAGGCCTACGTTATTTTTACGCATTGCTGTACATCCCTTCCCTTTGCTTAAATAGAATTTTCAGCGAGAGCGAGGAAGTCTTTCAGCGAGGTGCAAAATCAACAACATTCCTATAAGTTGGCCTGCTTCACATAGTTCAACATCTCACGATAAATCACAGGCAAGACAGTTCAAGTTAAAATGAGGTGAAAGTTTGGGGTAAATAATCCAAGTGAGACACCCTCAAACCCTCCCTTTTTAACTCTCTCTTGACTTGGCAGCCGAGGTTTCTGGGCTATAACATAATTAAAATGAAAAGTTTTCACCTTTTCCTCCTTTGACTTCTGCTGATATATTGAAAAGCATTGCTTTGCGTTCAAGAACATCCTTCTTGAGTCGGAACAAGAGGGTCCATCAGCAGATGGATACTTTAAGAGTGTTTGAGACAAAAAAAAAAAAAAAAAAAAAAAAAAAGGTTTGTACGATAAAGGAAACCTACTGCAAAAATTATTTTGGTACCAGGATGTCTTCTCTGAAATACTTTGTCCCTTTGAGGGCCCCCTAAGGGCAAACAGCGTTCTGCTGGTTGACAGTTAGTCCAACACTCATACATAGCCTTTCATAAACACTACACCAATACCTGTCATGCGCGCCCATCATTTTTCCTCCGGCTGCTCCATTGTTTATATTACACAATTCTTACATCTATTCAAACATTTGCTTTTTAATAAACACACATGAATAGGCAGAGACCTGAGCAGATTCATTTATAATTTGTCACCTGATAAATAAGTCCATTCAAGTTTTACTTTCTTTCCCCTTCTTTTCTTTTTTCTCTCTCCATATTTTATCCTTCGTTTTTAAACTCAACCGCCCCACGAGGGGCCTGTAAGCTTCAATTCACTGGTCACATTCAGCCATGCAGCCAGTGAATCAGTGAATGCTGCCATTTGTGGGATTGCACCCAAACCAAAATTAGCTTTAGAAGCAGTTCAACAAGAAGTAACTACTTATCTGTGTTTAACATGCATTCAGTTTAATCTATTGGGGGCATAAACATCCCATTGATAAAAAGTGCTCAGCGGACAGATTGCAAAATAATTAAAGGGAGAGTTTGGTACGGAATGTAAACTTTACAAGGGTCTCCATTTCTGTTTATTTTGAAACAGCTGTGAAGAGCCAGCCCGCCTGCCAAGTGTAAGCAGCTGTTTGTCACTTTAATTTTACCAAAGAGCCACTAGAAACAGAAAATCCACTTCAGCTGTCTGCCGCTTTTTCTCTTTCACTCTCGTCTTGCTCCAACGCTTTCTGTCACTCCCTCCACAGATACAATGGTGAGCTTCTTGCTTGATACCACTGAATGATGCGTTCTTGTGCATGACATATGTGACTCTATTCTGAAGGTCATTCTCTGAGTTTCGTCTCTAGTTTTAAGTTTGAATAATACTAACACCATCATTACACTACCGAGCGTGCACCACCAATGGAAGACAAGCTTTTGGCTCAAGGTCTCAATAAGAAATGGAAATGGATTGAGGGAGAAGTAGAAAACGACTGAGAAAGAACAAGAGAGAGAGAGAGAGAAAAATATTTCCCTTTCACTCGTAGATGTATCTGGTGCTGCATGATTCCACAAACTCTTTCTCACTATAATCCCCTAAATTTATTTCTCCACTTTCAGTTTTCAACTGAAATGGACTGTGCCAGCAGGCTATAAATCTGCCCTGCCAAGACAACACAGAACACCGGGGCTCAAATCTGCCGTAACGAGTTATAACTACAGTAAACTAGATTAATCTTGCGGGTGATACAATCTAATCGTTGAGTGTCAGAGGAAACAACCTGGTCCAAAGGGAAGTCAGTCTATAATCTGCAAAGCTCAACGTGGAACAAAACCGTCCGAGACTGTTTACATACCTGCCCGCTGATTTATTTTTTGTATATGACGAGCGGTCCTGTGACTATCACCCGCACATTTTATTACAGCTCTGGAATGTTCAATCTCTGAGGGAACAAGGTTACCGTTTTATCTATTTGTCTCCAAATATGGTGATCGCTTTCTTTCAACCCTGTCATCCATCATAACCGCGTTCTAATGGCTTTAGGGATGGCTTTTACCAGACAGTGCTGTACAGCTCTTAAGGCGACCAAGAGCCATTTGGATATAATTGTTTTTAGTGTTCTTACATTTCTCACAGAGTTAGCAAATACACTCGGTCAAAAGTTTATTTAATGTCATTTTAATGTCATAAAAAATGTACATTTTTTAATGTCTTTGAAAGAAATATCTTATGCTCACCAAGGCTGCATTTATCTAATGAAATACACACTTAAAATAGCAATATTATAAAATATTATTAATTTAAAATTATTTTTCTTTTTAACATATTTTAAAATGTAATTTATTTCTGTGATGGCAAAGCTGAATTTTCAGCAGCCATTACTCCAGTCTTCAGTGCAGATTTGGTGCAGATGATACACTATACCCTTAAAAAGTTTGGGGGTAAGTAAACAATAGAGAAAAAAATAAATGTATACTTTTATTCAGCGAGGACTTAAATTAAATTGATCAAAAGTGACAGTAAAAACATTTATAATGTTACAAAAAACCTTTTTCAAATAAATGCTGTTCTTTTGAACTTTCATGATTTCCAAAAAAATATAATACTGTCCACACACATATTATCCAGAAAAACTACTTTCAACTTTGATAATGATAAGAACCATCAATAATAGGCTATTTGAGCACCAATAATAATTGGTTAGAATTAAGCAGCAAATCAGCATATTACAATAATTTCTGGAGGATCATGACACTGAAGACTGGAGTAATGGCTGCTGAAACTTCTGCTTTGTCATCACAGGAATACATTACATTTTAAAATATATTAAAATAGAAAACCGTTCTTTTAAATTGTAACAATAAATACTAATTCACAATATTACATTATTACTGTATTTGTGATCAAATAAATGCAGCCTTGGTGAGTATAAGTGACTTATTTTAAAAACTTTTAATTATTTCAAACTTTTGACCAGTAGTGTAGATTAGCATCCTTGGCATCTCATTATCCATTTATGTTCTGCTTGCGCACATTTTACCGGTAGTATCATCCTTCAGAGTGTTAGCTAGTATACTTATCTACTTTAATTCTCTGTATGTCCCACATCCCAATGCTAGTGCTAACTTACAAACACGAGGCATGTGTACTGTATATGTAGTGCGTTCCAGAGGTCAATCTGTGGTCCTCTAGCTCGCTGGAGCCTTTTAGCCCTCTGCCCTGTCTGAGCACTGAACCCTCCGCTGGGTTGGGTCACAGCGGAGCCAGAGCGCTAGCCATCGATCAGCTCTTATCAGCTCACAACTGACAGTTCAGAAGCGCAGCGGAGGAGCTGAGTGAAAGAGCCCTGAGAGAGAGAGAGGAAGAGAGAAACAGAGAAGAGAAAGAAAGATTATGCCCTATGCTGTCTGCACTGTCAGCTGCCGGCCTGAGCTGTACTGTCAGGCCAGGGCCTAAGTTATGGGTGCCTCAGGGCTCCCTGATAAGTCTGTAGGGGTTTGAGTAAGACAGAAAGAGGGAGAGATAAGCACTGAGGTAGAGCTCTTTGAGAACAGATGACAGGCTCTATGCAGTCTATGATTTTATGTACTTTCAGCTCTATTTCCAAGAACTGGAGATTGAGAGCCCTGCAGAATTATCTGTAGTACAGCTTTTGTACCTACAACATTGTACCTAAAAATGTATTTGCAGATACTGTGTTAGTTTACTTATCAGCTCTTTTAAATGAATAAATTATGCTCGACTACACCCCACATCTGGATGTAGACCAGATCTCTTTAAAAAAGAAATCAATAATTAGCCTAATTTACATAGAAATGAAGCGTGGAAAAGCTGAAAAACATGACAGTGACTTAATTCATACATACAGATACATACAATATATAAAATCCAGTCTTCAGTGTCACATGATCCTTCAGAAATCATTCTAATATGCTGATTTGGTGCTCAAGAAAAACATTTCTTATTATTAATAATGTTGAAAATGACTGTGCTGTTTAATGTTTTATTGGAAATCATGATGATTTTTTTTTTTGTTCCAGGATTCTTTAATGAATACCAAAGTTAAAAAGAACAGTGTTTATTTGAAATATTTCATAACATTCTTAGTGTCTTTACTTTCACTGATCAATTTAATGCATCCTTGCTAAATAAAAGAACTAAATTCAATACACATTTATTTGTGTAGTGCTTTTCACAATACATATTGTTTCAAAGCAGCTGTACAGTAAATGCATGTGTCTACATTACAATTTAGAGTGATCTGTTATCAGAGGTGACTGTGTCCAAGTCAAGTATTTCAGAAATGTGCATATACAAATCACACCGTTAGCTTAAAGCAGAAACAATGAGCTCATTGAAGTAATTATTACAAGTTGTGAACATAATGATTACAATATACAGATAAAAAATAAAAAAAGCCCCCAACATTTGGATTAATATTTTCAATCAAGATTTAAAACCATGCATACTTGTTATCAGCTCTTGCACAGATCTGTTATCTGTTAAGAGTTTATTCAGCATTTAAAGAATAGGCTATGGTGAGTGAATACAATGAATGCCCTGAAGTAATATGAATACTTCTTAGTACTATTTTTGGGGTGCCTTTCCAGAAGTGGCAAGTATTTCCCTTGGTGGTCCTGTCCATCCCCGCCAGTGATATACAGTTCAGTAACAAATCCAATTATTCTCTGACCCTCTCTCAGCAGCAGGCCTGTGCCAGCAGAGCTTATTAGGACCCAGTGTCCACAATGGGCAGCTCAGACAATTATGAGTCAGTGGCCTTGCTAGAAGAGAATAAGTGATTTGTTTAATGTGCAGGCTTTTTGTGGCTCTTTGAATGAGAAGAGAAGGACATGTGAGCTGGGTTAGTGCGTTTGTGATTTGCCCACTTGAATCTATGAATAGATTCAAGTTATGTGTGGAGTGATGGATTGACTTATCACAGGTCTGGTAAGGAGAGACTGATAGGCCGAGCAATCAGAATCTCCATCCACTTTGGCTGCCCAGGGAATTTTTGTTTTTTATTTGTTAAATATTTGTTTTGTATTTTCAGCAACCTTTACTCTAGTCTCCCTACTTTAGTCGATCCTTCAGAAACCACTCTAACATGCTTATTTTATGCTCAAGAAGCATTTCTTATTATTATCAATGTTGAAAACAGTTGTGCTGTTTAATGTTATGTTTTTTTATGTTTTATGCGGACTTTCCAAAGAAGTAATGTTTTTTTGTATATACTGTACAAACTGTATATTATATCCCCTAACCCTAAACCTACCCATCACAGAAAACTTTCTACATTTTTACATTTTCAAAAAAACATCACTTAGTATGAATTTATAAGCTGTTTTCCTCATGGGGACCAAAAAATGTCC
Source organism: Rhinichthys klamathensis goyatoka (assembly GCF_029890125.1). Classification (NCBI taxonomy): domain Eukaryota; kingdom Metazoa; phylum Chordata; class Actinopteri; order Cypriniformes; family Leuciscidae; genus Rhinichthys; species Rhinichthys klamathensis. The sequence goes on from NW_026606840.1 coordinate 2,666,705, forward strand.
CCATGAGGAATTGATATTGCCAAAAGACGTCCCAAGACGTCAGTTATATGACTTCTTGGGATGAGACTGTGTTAATATTGCCATCTTTGTGATGACATTTATTTTAATTATTTATTTATTTATTTTAATTGGTTATAACATATGTTTCTGAGCACGGTAAAAACAGTAATGCACTAAAACATGGCAACATGGTCTGCTAGGCACACAAATAAGGAACATAATTTAAACTGGAATATTTTGTCGAGACCTATTTAAAAACAAGTCAAATGTAGGCCTAGATCTTATCAAAGCTGCAGTCCTTAATGGATAACATTGAATTCTACTGTTTAGAGACAAACTCAGAACAAAAAATGGGAAGAAGAACAAAGTGAAACATAAGAAGATCAATCTTCCATAGAGAGTCTATTGCAAATCCAAGTACCTCATTATTCTCTGCCATTCTTAGCCTAGCTTGCTGCTTTGTAGCCCAAGGCTAACTGTAAATCCTAGCTTGTGTATAGACAAGTACATGTGTCAGTAGACAGATGAGAGAGCTAATCTGCGCTTGAACCTCTTTCCTGGCAGACAGACAGACAGAAACTAGAAAGGATGGCTCCCCTTTGTGAGCCTTGCTGTGATGTGTCAAGTGAAATTTGACCTTTATTCCTCAAATGAGAACCTCCACCCTTCATGATTCCACGGCCTTTAAACTCTTTAACAAGAGACTTCAAACGCTACCACACTTAATTCATAATATAATTACTGTAGAATATATATATATTTTTTAATGTGAACATTGTATGTTCATTTTCTAGTTGCATGACAATTTGTTCTAACCATTTAGCAAGATATAGATTATAATTGACTGTGAATTACTTTAGATTATCAAAGTGTCTGCGGTTCCCACAGTTGCGACTTTTCAAACCCCCCCCCCCCCCTCTCTCTCTCTCTCTCTCTCTCTCTCTTTCTCTCTCTCTCTCTCTCTCTCTCTCTCTCTCTCTCTCTCTCTCTCTCTCTCTCTCTCTCTCTCTCTCTCTCTCTCTCTCTCTCTCTCTCTCTCTCTCTCTCTCTCTCTCTCTCTCTCTCTCTCTCTCTCTCTTTATTCCTAGACGCCTTAGAGCCAAACAATGCTGAGACAAAGTCCTCAGTGGAGCCAGACTGATAAAGCTATCCACAACTGTCAATCAAATCACTAACAGAGTGATAATGAACACTTTAGCTTTGCCACACCAACTCCAGTAAACCTCTGTCATTCTCTCACCAACACTCTCTTGTAAGTGCCATTCCTTCTCTTACCTCATTTTCCTCTTGTCATCCATCCCATTCATTGCATCATGATACCACACTAGTATCAGACAACAAAAGCAACAATGACTTGTCATTTTTGGGAATTAGGAATGCTGTTCTTAAGAGGCATTATGGATTTACAGGCCACTTCTGTTGCTGGAGAAGTTGAATGAGTGCCATACATAACTGGTTCTTTGGTATTTGCCGATGATCCATTTTGTAATCCATTTTATGAACCTTCTTGTAAACAATGTCTTGAGTGAGGTTGACTATAGGGCTCAACAATAAGGATCAGGGACCAGTGTGAGAGAGTTAGGTACATTTCGACGGAACCATAATTTCCCTTTTTTTAAATGAAATTTTACTTATTGTACTTTCAAATGTTAAGCCTTGATTTAATCATTCTGCTTTGACAACTAAATAATGTTATTTAGATGGCTAATATAAATGAGATTATTTTGTGATAGTCTTAAAAGCATCAATAAGAATCTGACGAAAACGTCTAACCCTCGTTCCCTGAAGGAGGGAATAATCCCCCCCCCCCGCCCCCGCCAAAACCTGACGATCAGGTCGTGCTTTCCCAACGACTTACTTTCAACTGCATCGGGATGTGCGGCGATAGCGGCAACATACACTTTAAGGGTGGAGGGAGACAGCCTTCGCTCCAACCCATCTTGCAGGAAGGAAAGCACGGCTCTGATCGATCAAGTTCGGGGGTTCTCCTCGTGAGAAGAACACCACTCAACTAATAGATTCCACTTCAACGCATAGAGGTGCCTGGTAGAGGGGGCTCTAGCGGAAGTGATGGTGTCAACTACCGCTGGGGGTAGGTCACCTAAAACCTCCGCATCCCGTCCAGGGACCAGACATGGAGTTTCCAGAGGTCTGGACGCGGGTGCCATAGGGTGCCCCGTCTCTGAGAGAGCCGGTCCTCTCTCAGAGGAATGGGCCAGAGAGGGGCTGTCGCGAGGAGCACCAGTTCCGGGAACCAGATCCAGTTGGGTCAATACGGCGCAACTAACAAGACCTGCTCCTCGTCCTCCCTGACCTTGCAAAAGGTCTGTGCAAGAAGGCTCACTGGGGGAAACGCATACTTGCGTAGGCCCGGGGGCCAGCTGTGTGCCAGAGCATCCGTGCCGAGGGTCCCCTCGGTCAGGGAACAGAACAACTGGCAGTGAGACGTGTCCGGGGCGGCAAACAGATCTACCTGTGCGGTCCCGAAGCGCCTGAAAATCAGCTGGACCACCTGGGGATGGAGTCACCATTCTCCCGGTAGCACCTGCTGCCGTGAGAGCTCGTCGGCTGCACGGTTGAGCAGATCCGGAATATAAACGGCACGAAGCGACCTCAGATGCTTCTGACTCCAGAGGAGGAGATGGCGGGCAAGTTGTGACATGCGACGGGAGCGTAGACCATTGAAGTTGAAGACCACCTCACCTGAACGGACCAGTACATGCTTGCCTAGTAGCGGCGTTTTGAAACGGCCCAGCGCAAGATGTACTCCTAACAACTCGAGGCAGTTCAACACTGACTGGATGCGGGCCTCGGTGAGGCGCACTGTCATGTTGATCGAGTCCAGCTCCATACCGAGAAAAGAGATCCTCTGCCCGGGGGTGAGTTTGCTCTTTTCCCAGTTGACCCGAAGCCCTAGGTGGCTGAGGTGACTGAGCACCATGTCCCTGTGTTCGCACAACTGCTCTATCGACTGGGCGAGAATAAGCCAGTCGTTGAGGTAGTTGAGAATGCGAACACCACGCTCGCACATAGGAGCAATGGCCACCTCCGCGACTTTCGTGAAGACACAGGGCGACAGGGCCAGCCCGAAGGATAAGACTTTGTACTGATATGCCCGTCCCTCGAACGCAAAGCGAAGAAACGGTCTGTGTCGAGGGAGAATCGAGACATGAAAGTTGGCGTCCTTCAGGTCGATCGCTGCAAACCAATCTTGGGGACGGATGCACTTGAAAATGCATTTCTGCGTAAGCATCTTGAACGGCAGCCTGTGAAGGGACCGGTTAAGGACACGCAGGTCCAAGGTTGGTCGTAACCCACCGCCTTTCTTGGGTACAGTGAAGTACGGGCTGTAGAAGCCGGTCTTCATATCGGCTGGAGGGACCGGCTCGATCGCGTCCTTCGCCAGTAGGACAGCGATCTCCGCCCTGAGCACAGGGGCACTGTCCGCCAGAACACGGGTGAACTGGATGCCACTGTAAGTTGGGAGTGTCGGGTGATCTGAATCGCATAGCCGTGTCTGACAGTATGGATGAGCCAGCGAGATGGGCTGGGAAGCTCTAGCCAGGCTCCCAGACACCGTGCAAGCGGGACCAGCGGCACCACAGACGTACCTGGGGTGGGGCAGCGCGGCGGAATGCAGGGACCCGACTCGGACGGCATAGCGGCCTGGAGTGGGGTCTGAGTTTGTGGTGCAACACGTACCTGCTTCCGTCGAAGGGCAGAGTGAGTGTGCGGAGGAGTCAGTGCGTCCGGGACACAGCCACTGCTGTTCGCTGATGATGAAAGAGGGGCTTGAGGGTGACAACGCATTGCGTCGTCGACCGCCAAGCGCGCCCTCTTGGGACCCAGAGGTTTCAGGAAATTGCTCTTTTATTGAAAATGTGGGTACCACTGACCCACGGGAACACAAAGAAAAGGAAACAAAAGATTCTCCGCCCGGCCCTCCACCGGGGGAAGGAGCGGTGCGTTCACCATCTCCTGAAGAGCAACTTGATCACACACACACACAAGCAATGCTGTGAAAACAGCAGTTGTGAGCTGTAAATGCTCGCGGCCACCGCTGATCGCGCCGTCACACCAGCACTGGAACAGAGTTCTTCTTCCTGTCTTCAACACAGTCTACAATATAGCAGCAGTCTGCAGAAACTGAGAGTCAAAACGAAAGCCCGGCTCCGAAGTGAAAGACAATGTGTCCGTGCCCCACTTCCTGTTTAAACCCGCGCTGCGGGGCGGCAGGGCCTGGTGTCCAAATATACTTTATGTATACGCGTGTGACGCGTATCACGCACGCCAACGTTCATTGGCTCGTACTGTAGATACTCAAAGTTGATAGGGCTCCCTGAAGTGATCCCAATTACATCGTCACGTCGACGTCACGTCAAACGTGAGAGACTGAAAGGGAACCAGTGTTGGGAATTTGCATTACTTGGTTATAGGATGCCGGAGAATTAGATCAAATGTCAGCAGCAAAGACATTGGTTAATAAAGTGAGATTAAATACATAAAGTATATTTGTGTCATTTAACATATTTAATTATTGCTGGTTTGCATAATATTTAGATTTTTTTAGAAACTTTTATTTATTTTGAGGAATACTGAATTTTTGTGCAAATGAGATTAGCAAATTCATGCACAGTATAGATAACCATCATGTTGACAGTGCATAATAATGCCTCTGCAACTTACGATTTCTCTCAACATGGGGACGGAGGTGTCAGTCAATAAATGGGAAAACAAAGTATCTTGCGTTACTTATTTAAATTAACTCAGATATTTTTAAGATTTAAAAGAACTTTTTATTTGAAAAAAAGTAATCTGATTACGTAATGTGTTACTTGTAATGCGTTACACCCAAAACTGATGAAAACTACCAAAAACAATCAATAATGTTTTGCATTGTATGACATGGTTTTCCAGAAAAGGGTATTTTACAAATTTAGTGTTCATAAAACAGAAGGAAGAAACATGGGCAATCTCCAATAAACAAGTTTATTTGCAGGTTTGGCAGACAATTGAAGTAAGCAGGTGAAAAACTGAGAAATGTAGGTGGTGGACCAGGAAGGATTCTGGGAGATGTAGTGCTGAAGCTGAGGGCTGGTGACTTTGGATTGTGACATTTTATCCCTGTATATAATTTCCATCGTGTTGCTAATAGTAAAGAATATTTTGGATTTAATTTTTTTTTTTAGAATATAAAAGTTTGGTGTCAGTAAAATGTTTTTGTTTTTGAAAGAAGTCTCTTGCTCCCCAAGGCTATGCATTTATTTGACAAAACCTAAAGTAAAAACAGTAATATTGCCATTTAAAATAACTTTTTTATTTAATATATTTTTAAAATGTAATTTATTCCTGTGATGGTAAAGCTGGATATTCAGCAGTCATTACTCCAGTCTTCAGTGTCACATGCTACATCAGAAATCATTGATTTGGTGCTCATAAAACAACAATCTACATATATCACATGATAAGTATTAACACGTTACTCATAAAAAGTAAATAAAATAATGAAAATCTTTCCACATGCTCGATTCAAGGATTCAAGGGAGAAAAGAAAATAGGTGATTGAACATCATCATCTAAAAAAAAAAAAAAAACGTTTTTTTTTTTTTCTTCTCCTCACTCTGTTCCACAGAATCTCTTATTAATGTTCAAATGTGTAGCCTTTGGACAGGAAATTAATCCAGTGCTATATTTAAACAGTGCTATAACAAATGTAATATTCTGTTGTACAGAAATAATGAGCTAGCCAGGAGTTTCCCAAGCTTTCAGTGAGTCGGGTCATGGCCTAAGTTGGCTAACAAAGATTCAGGTCTAATCCAGGTTTGAAAAAGACTAGTCTAATAGCTGAAAGCTGCTGCTGCTTTGACTTCAGTCGAAGGGGACACACATTCTTCAGAATAGGTCCGGAAGGTCCCTTGTTACCATTAGGGATAATTGCACCCGCACTGGAGCTGCCATCTTTTTTACATATCAACATCGGACAACCCCCACAATCTCCATAGACAAGAGCATATTTTGAAAGCAATTAAAGTTAGGGGAAATACAGTGGTTTGCCTCTGCTGACTTGACACTTCATGGTTGATTTTGTGCAAGGCACACCTGGTGGCCAAACCAAGGGTCTCTAGACGTCTAAGAAGAGCTTCGAAAAGGGAATACATTTACACTATTAAATCTATTTTTCTTTGTTCCGGGAATACACAATAGCAGTTATTTAAGAGGATGTCCAAACTTCACTTTTCCATACAATGAAAGTGAATAGTCAACTTCATAAAACAGCAGCCTGCTAAAACTTCTTTTCCAAGAAAAAACAAAGATCATATGGGTTTTAGTGACACGTAAGTAAATGACTTTTGGGTGAACAATCCATTTACGTAAAAATGTTTTAAGTTTCAAGATGGATCTCATTGTCATGCACCTTGTGAAAAAAAAACAACAACTTTGTTTTATGAGTAAACTTTTAAAAGGTTTAAGTTGTGTGTTTTTGGTTGTGGTTGACACATTTGCATATATCAGAAGAATGTTTCTCTAGTCCTCCTTTCTCACCGCAAGCACACTCATTCACAGCTGTTGTGATACTAAATGTCTCCCAAACGAGAAATATAAAATATAATACTTGGGAGTCTTTTATGAGTTCATGTAAGAAGTATTGCTCATGGAGGCCAGCACATTTACATTGGTTGAAAGCCCACTGATAACGTTTGGATGAGGCTAACGAAAGGATTAGCAATCATTTAACCCTTGTGACCGTCCAGTCATTAGCAAAGGGCTGAAATCTTAATTATTATAAAATATTACTAGTAACAGAACCCAGACCCAATTGAGACACTAATTTAGAAACATCAATACCTTGGCTCCAGAAATATTGAGAACATGTGTTCCTTCCCAATATCTCTTTTCTGTAAAACATCATATCCTGTCTTACTCCCCCATGGAACTCACAGAGGATGACTGCACGGTGAATCAGACTGTCCATTAAACAGACTTGTTTCCTCAGTATTTATGCATAATGAATAAAATGAAAAACATTGTCTGTCTGTCTGTCTGTCTGTCTGTCTGTCTGACTGATCCATCCATCTGATCCATCTGATCCATCCATCCATAAAGATTAGTACTTGGCCCACCCCTCTTTATGCTGAGAAGTGCCTATTACATTTTTCTCAATGGCTTTGGCACATTTTTCGAAACAATCTTAACATTCTCTAAACTGTAACTGAAATTGTCACAACTGTTTGCTTGAATATCAAACCTCTAATGCATGCCTGTAAAATGTAGTTACTCACCCAAAACATGTAATTCATGCTTCACAACCTAGTTGTTGTGTCAGTAAATTGGCCAATGTTGCCAAAATATAAAAGCCTGGTTTCACAGACAAAGCTTGGGATTTGGCCTTATGTCAATTTGGACATTTCAGTAGGTTTTTATAAATGTCCCTTGGAAAAACAACAAAAACATTACAGGTGTGCATCTTGAGACAAAACAATAGCACTGACATTTTTTAAGATATGTCAGTGCAAGTTACTTTCAGTTAAAACAGCTCAAACATGCATTTTAGTCTGGGACTATGCTTAAGTCTTGTCTGTGAAACCGCGGCCAAAATAGTTTTTGTCATTGTGTGAGCCACACTGGTTGAAATATTTAGATGTTTTTTCACCATGGAAATATTTGTTATATACAAATGTCATGTTTGTTCAACCTATTTGTTGGCACTGACTGCTTTCTATACCATACACGACTGTCAGCTTTGTCTAGCTGAATACTCTTGTGTCTCACACTGAGCTTTTTAGATACAGATTTCCACCGTTTTACTAGGAAAAGTCAATGTAGTACACAAAAAGAAAATGGACATTTGGTCACACTTTATATTAGGTGTCCTTACTACGTACTTACATCATAAAATAAGCACAGTGTGTCGCATTGATGTCGCATTGCAAAACACTTTTGCTGCTATTGAGGAAGGATTTGGGTAAGGTTAGGAACATGTTGGTGGTATGGATAGGTTTAAGGGTGGTTTAAGGGGTAAGGGAAGGGTCAATGGTATAATTATAGATTTTATTACAGCTGTCATTACATGTAGATATTTTTTTAAAACATAAGTACAATGTAAAAACATGAATGTGCACAATGAGTGCATTGTATCAAATGATTAATTACAATTTTAGTACATGGTATTAGATGCCTAATATAAAGTGGGACCAAACATTTTTATTTATACAGCACATATATTTTTGTAGAAATGTGTTCCATGTAAATTAAAATGATGTCTTCCCCTAACACCATCACCACACATTCTTACATATTTTCCATTGCTCTTCCATGAAAAGCAACTGTGAATTTTCAGTTTATATGTAACACGTTTCTACAAAAAATAAAAAAACTGCTTGTGACGTTCCTCCATGTTAGAAAATGGTAGTGATTTTGCTTGGCAAACCACTGTATTCTTGCAAACTTGATTGGTTGTGATTACTATTTTATTACAATGGCAGGCCATTTTCCAATTTAGCAGACGTTATACAAACATTGTGCATTTATTGAAATATACAGGCATGACAGATTTTGATAATTTAATGGATTATTTTGCATCTGATGGCTCACAATGAAAGCATGTTTAGAAGATGTGAAGAGTTTAATAATTTCACTGAGAATCAGCCATGTGCATTTCGTATTTGTGCAAACTGTAGACAATTACACTTACTCTATTGCACACATGTGCCAAAACACATGTCATTTGCTTAAATCAATAAGAAATTCAAATCTGATTTGAACAAAAAATGAACTTTTCAGAGATCTGAACTTATTGTTTTGAGAAAAAAAAAAGTAATTCGAGAATTGAGCCAAAGCAATTGAGAAAAACTGTAAGATATGGAAACATTTTTAACTTGGTGCATCCTTGAGATGGTGATGATCATATAGAGGATAGAGATCAGTGTTTTACTGAGTAATGGACTAAGTGGCAGTTATTGGGTCCATTTTTGGACTGTGTTACACCATTTCCTGTCCTTTCTGTCTCTTTTTCCATGGAAGGTGGCTGATCAGACTTCAGTGAGACCCTTAAAGAAAACCCATAAAAGTGCTTTTATGGATACTTCCCGACCTCTTTCCTTCATCTCTCTATTAGAGGAGACAGTGCTCCGATTCAAGGCCTCGGTTTTCATTTTAAACAGCAGTCTGCCTAATCGACCCAACAGCAGCAATAACTGTGCTGTGAAAACAAGGCCATGCAGCTGTAAGACACATCACACTTGTTGTGAAAACACGTATGTAACTAGATAGCATTGTGTTAGCCACATGGTAAAAGTGATTTTTAGGAGTATGTTTTTGCACAAATGGTTAATAAAATACCAAATTGAGTAATATAAACCATAACTAACATAATCATTATTCTAGGCATGACATGTTTTTAAAAAAACAAACAAAAAAAAACTAATAACTAAACTGCTCTTATCTCGATATGTACCTCTGCCAGTCTTAAAGTCTTAAATGATGTCAGTTACATGAAATCATTTATTTGTTTGGGCATGAGAGGAAATCTCTGAATCCTTCAATGTGGCACAGTAAGTTCTGTGGTCATTATCATTAAACATTATTCCAGACAGAACATTATTTTTGATGAGTGTTATCAAAAATTTGAATAGGCATTTGATTTCAGACATTACCTCAATGGCGGTGTTCTACACTGAAAAAATTATAATTGCTGTGCGCTCATAAAAATAAAGGCTCCAAAAGGGGCTTTCTTAGAGATTGCCATTGGAGAACCAGTAGTTCCCTAAATAACCTTTCATTGAACAGTTCTTAAAAGATTTTTTTTTTTTTTTACGGTTACACTTTATTTTTAGGTGTCCGTGTTACAGTTTAATTGTACATTAGGTACTGAGTAATAATAATTAACTACATGTACTTACTACTATAGGGTTAGGAATAGGGGTTGGTTTAGGGTTATTTACTTGTAATTATGCATAATTTATAGTTATTACTACAGTAACTACATGTAATATGTGACCCTGGATGACAAAACCAATCACAAGTAGCACGGGTATATTTGTGGCAATAGCCAACAATACATTGTATGGGTCAAAATTATCAATTTTTATTTTATGCCAAAAATCATTAGGCTATTAAGTAAAGATATTTTGTAAATTTCCTACCGTAAATATATCAAACATTTATTTTTGTGAGTGGATGCAGCACAATCGTGAACATAAATGGACAACTTTAAAGGAGATTTTCTCAATGTTTCGATTTTTTGCAACCTCAGATTCCAGATTTTCAAATAGTTGTATCTCGGCCAAATATTGTCCTATCCTAACAAACCATACATCAATGGAAAGCTTATCTATTCAGCTTCCATGTGGTGTATAAATCTCAATTTAAAAAAATTGACCCATGTATTGGGTTTTGTGGTCCAGGGTGATAAATGTGTAACAAGGACACTGTAAAATAAAGTATAACCGTTTTTTCTCATTGTGAAGAACATTTTATAATCTAAAGTACCTGTCTCCAAATAACCTTCTATGCAGTGGAAAGGTTCCATGGATTTTAAAGGTTCTTCATGGAACCCTCAATGCCAATAAAGAAACTTTATTTTTAAGAGTGCAGAAACATTTTGAGTCGGAAGTATTTTCACGAATAATTACTAATGGCACGTAATATTGAATTAAATATGACATACTAGAAAGTATTTGTCATGTGAAATTACAGGCATTCATTGATTAGTTTATTTAGTCATTTATTTACATCTCTCGCTTTCTCCCGCTCTCTTTCCCTCCTCCCCAAAAACCCTACACTCCCACAAAAAAAGTACTATTCATTGTTTTCAGTCTTGGGAAACAAGGGCGATCTTTAGAGCAAATTATATGGATGCATTCCACCTCATATATTTGTCAGACATTTCAGCAGTGGAACACTCATTAGGAGAGGCAATAAGGAGCACTGACAGGCAGCTTCAGTCCACCTCAAAGCACAGTCCATTTACGCAGGCCCTCAGGAGTGCACATATACGCTGCTCCTTAAAAAACACACTCTCGTTACACTCTCCTCGCTCCGGAGTGTGTGTATTGAGACACATTCGACACAGATGTGTGATTTAGATGAGGTGAGTTTAGGGAAGTGATTGGTATAGTTTGACAAAGGTCAGCAGAGTTGTCTCCGGTGTGTGTTGGTGATTTATTTCGGGAGTACTGTGGTTTGGGCGAGCCGGCCGGAGCTGTGTGAGAAAGACATATTTTTGTGGATAGGAAACTGGTTTTATTGGTTGACGAAACCTCAGAGTTCCAGCTGTTTCCGAGCTCTGAGTAAAGGCCGACAATGTTACTTCAACTCCAGACAGATTTAGGAGAGACGGAGAAAAGCTGGGAAATGGAAAATGATTTGGCAAATCTACTTTAAGATAAATGCTTTCAGATCCTGTAGGTGTATCTTCCTTAAGACATTCGCTCTCCACACTAGTAAAAATTATCTAATCACCTGATTTATTAATAGCAGCTGCAATATTTCCATCAGTTTTTTTTAATACCTCTGATGTAAACATTTCACACACTATTGAGTCTATAACTGCATATCGACGCCAAAACAAAGACAAAATGGGCCATTTCACGTAGCTTTCTCCCAATGAGCCATTGAGCTACATTACGATTCAAAGGTTTTGTCATTATCATTGAATAAATAAGTCTGAAACAACAGATAACGCATTGATAGACAGCAAGCTCTCAGTATTTCCACTGGTAAACACACTCACGTCACCAATCTTAGATCAACTTTCAGTCATATCATGGGAAAAGTTGAGTCAAGCATTGTTTGAGCTGGTTCTGCAATCTCTCTCTTGTTGGTATACAGCAGTCAAGTCTATATTCAGTTCAGCTGTCACACTGTTGCCACAGAGGACTATTGTCTGCTTGTGTGATTACAACATATAAGAGGTGTTATCAGGTTGCTTAAATTCTGGAAGAAAAACAGTGTATTGCAAATTATATTAAAGGGATAGTCAGTCACCCCAAAAAAGAAAAAAAGAAAAAGTAATTAATTACTCACCATCATGTCGTTCCAAACCTGTAAGACTTTCTGTCCCTCCATAGACAGCTACTGACACATTGACGCTTCAAAAAGTTCATAAAGAGATTGTAAAACTAATTCATATGAATTGAGTGGTTTATTCCAAATTTTCTACACGATCACTTTATTTAATGAACAGATTTAATTTTGGATTTTATTCACATATAAACATTCATCAACTCACACATCATTTGTGGTAAACGAAAGCTCAAGCATGTTCGCTTAACGTGCAAGAACCATTGAGGTTCATTCTCGTGTGTTACGCAGCACGTTTGAGCTTCAGCAAGAACCAATGAGGTTCATTCTCGTGTTACACAGGACGTTTGAGCTTCTTCAAGAACCAATGTGGTTCATTCTTGTGTGATTCACAGCATGTTTTAGTTTCCGCAAGAACCAATGAGGTTTATTCTCATGTATTATGCATCATGTTTGAGCTTCCACAAGAACCAATGAGGTTCATTCTCGTGTTACGCAGCACGTTTGAGCTTCAGCAAGAACCAATGAGGTTCATTCTCGTGTTACACAGGACGTTTGAGCTTCTTCAAGAACCAATGTGGTTCATTCTTGTGTGATTCACAGCATGTTTCAGTTTCCGCAAGAACCAATGAGGTTTATTCTCATGTATTATGCATCATGTTTGAGCTTCCACAAGAACCAATGAGGTTCATTCTCGTGTTACGCAGCATGATTGAGCTTCAGGATGAGTTTTGTTGACGTTCGTTAAGCAGGTTCGGTTGAGCTTCTGTTTATGTTTGCTGCAATGTTAATATGTGAATAAAAGCATAAATTAAATCGATTCATCCATATAAAGGGATCGAGTCTCCTTAGAAAATTTGGACTAAACTGGTCAATTCATATGGATTAGTTTTACGATCTCTTTATGAACTTTTTGAAGCATCAACGTTTTTTTTGTTTTTTGCCCAGGAGTGTGTGTGTTTATATATACATATATATAGTCTTTGCTATTGGTAACAAACGTTTTGAGTGATATATATATAAAAATACATAATAATAATGATAGTATAATATAATAATAAAAAAGTTGTATATCATTTATAATTATGTAAAATTTTTCAGTTAGTATTATTTTATGACAATTTATTTTTTATTTATCATAAAAAATTACATCTGTAATCAAATACATATTCCATCCATATTATAACCGTCTATCCTCTGTATGTCACAGGGATTCTGGAGCAGTGTCTTGGGACACAGGGACAAATGCATATTATTCTATAGAATTTATAATTATTTATATATGTGTACTAATTTATATTAATTAATTTAGAATTACTATTCATGATCTTTTTAAATAAACCAAATAAAGTTCCAACTGCATGTCAGTATGTATATACAGTATATATATATATATATATATACACTCACCGGCCACTTTATTAGGTACACCTGTCCAACTGCTCGTTAACACTTAATTTCTAAGCAGCCAATCACATGGCGGCAACTACGTGCATTTAGGCATGTAGACATGGTCAAGACAATCTCCTGCAGTTCAAACCGAGCATCAGTATGGGGAAGAAAGGTGATTTGAGTGACTTTGAACGTGGCATGATTGTTGGTGCCAGAAGGGCTGGTCTGAGTATTTCAGAAACTGCTAATCTACTGGGATTTTCACGCACAACCATCTCTAGGGTTTACAGAGAATGGTCCGAAAAAGAAAAAACATCCAGTGAGCGGCAGTTCTGTGGGCGGAAATGCCTTGTTGATGCCAGAGGTCAGAGGAGAATGGCCAGACTGGTTCGAGCTGATAGAAGGGCAACAGTGACTGAAATAACCACTCGTTACAACCGAGGTATGCAGCAAAGCATTTGTGAAGCCACAACACGCACAACCTTGAGGCGGATGGGCTACAACAGCAGAAGACTCCACCGGGTACCACTCATCTCCACTACAAATAGGAAAAAGAGGCTACAATTTGCAAGAGCTCAACAAAATTGAACAGTTGAAGACTGGAAAAATGTTGCCTGGTCTGATGAGTCTCGATTTCTGTTGAGACATTCAGATGTTAGAGTCAGAATTTGGCGTAAACAGAATGAGAACATGGAACCATCATGCCTTGTTACCACTGTGCAGGCTGGTGGTGGTGGTGTAATGGTGTGGGGGATGTTTTCCTGGCACACTTTAGGCCCCTTAGTGCCAATTGGGCATCGTTTAAATGCCACGGCCTACCTGAGCATTGTTTCTGACCATGTCCATCCCTTTATGGCCACCATGTACCCATCCTCTGATGGCTACTTCCACCATGTCACAAAGCTCTAATCATTTCAAATTGGTTTCTTGAACATGACAATGAGTTCACTGTACTAAAATGGCCTCCACAGTCACCAGATCTCAACCCAATAGAGCATCTTTGGGATGTGGTGGAACGGGAGATTCGCATCATGGATGTGCAGCCGACAAATCTGCGGCAACTGTGTGATGCCATCATGTCAATATGGACCAAACTCCCTGAGGAATGCTTCCAGCACCTTGTTGAATCTATGCCACGAAGAATTGAGGCAGTTCTGAAGGCAAAAGGGGGTCCAACCCGTTACTAGCATGGGGTACCTAATAAAGTGGCCGGTGAGTGTATATATATATATATACACTCACCGGCCACTTTATTAGGTACACCTGTCCAACTGTTCGTTAACACTTAATTTCTAAGCAGCCAATCACATGGTGGCAACTCAGTGCATTTAGGCATGTAGACATGGTCAAGACAATCTCCTGCAGTTCAAACCGAGCATCAGTATGGGGAAGAAAGGTGATTTGAGTGACTTTGAACGTGGCATGATTGTTGGTGCCAGAAGGGCTGGTCTGAGTATTTCAGAAACTGCTAATCTACTGGGATTTTCACGCACAACCATCTCTAGGGTTTACAGAGAATGGTCCGAAGAAGAAAAAACATCCAGTTAGCGGCAGTTCTGTGGGCGGAAATGCCTTGTTGATGCCAGAGGTCAGAGGAGAATGGCCAGACTGGTTCGAGCTGATAGAAGGGCAACAGTGACTGAAATAACCACTCGTTACAACCGAGGTATGCAGCAAAGCATTTGTGAAGCCACAACACGCACAACCTTGAGGCGGATGGGCTACAACAGCAGAAGACTCCACCGGGTACCACTCATCTCCACTACAAATAGGAAAAAGAGGCTACAATTTGCAAGAGCTCACCAAAATTGAACAGTTGAAGACTGGAAAAATGTTGCCTGGTCTGATGAGTCTCGATTTCTGTTGAGACATTCAGATGTTAGAGTCAGAATTTGGCGTAAACAGAATGAGAACATGGAACCATCATGCCTTGTTACCACTGTGCAGGCTGGTGGTGGTGGTGTAATGGTGTGGGGGATGTTTTCCTGGCACACTTTAGGCCCCTTAGTGCCAATTGGGCATCGTTTAAATGCCACGGCCTACCTGAGCATTGTTTCTGACCATATCCATCCCTTTATGGCCACCATGTACCCATCCTCTGATGGCTACTTCCACCATGTCACAAAGCTCTAATCATTTCAAATTGGTTTCTTGAACATGACAATGAGTTCACTGTACTAAAATGGCCTCCACAGTCACCAGATCTCAACCCAATAGAGCATCTTTGGGATGTGGTGGAACGGGAGATTCTCATCATGGATGTGCAGCCGACAAATCTGCGGCAACTGTGTGATGCCATCATGTCAATATGGACCAAACTCCCTGAGGAATGCTTCCAGCACCTTGTTAAATCTATGCCACGAAGAATTGAGGCAGTTCTGAAGGCAAAAGGGGGTCCAACCCGTTACTAGCATGGGGTACCTAATAAAGTGGCCGGTGAGTGTATATATATATATATATATATATATATCTCAGGAGTGTGCACAATACTGTTAAAACGCAGTGGATAAATGTCCCTGATATTTACAAATGTAAACATTAATTGAATGTGTCCATTAAAACACATTATGTAACACCTGTCATTATGTTATGTATAATTTAAAACCAACCTGCTCTCCAGGTGTTCGTGTTTCATTGCTACCAATTGGACGTGTGCATTAAGTGTGTGTTTGTTTGCATCTCTGTGTTTCTGAGATCCCTCCCGTCCTCAGGCAGTGTGTGTCAGGGTGAAAGTGCTGTTGGTCAGAGAGGCTAATGCTGACATCTGCCCCTTGCCAGCTGACTGCCCTCTGGGACAGAGATATTAACATGCACAAACCACACACATACAACCTCTTTCCCTCTCTCTTTTTCTCTTTATCTCTATGGCTTAGAGCAACAGGTGTTCCTGCAGCTCTTATTAAATGTAATGGGACTATCTCTTAACCTGTCCTCCTACATTTCTCTGCTCTCTTATCTTCTATCAAAAACAAAGGAGTAACTCAATCACTATAGTTGTTTAGATCTACATGTGATTAAGGTAACAAAGTTTCAGGCAGCGCCGTCTGTAGGCGCGTGCCGAATCAGTGGGTAAAGAGTCCTGGAGCCGACCTTTTCTTGAGCATCTCACGGCCCCTGAGGGCTCCAAGGAGGGGTGGCCTCTGAGCCAAATTAACTTATCTTGTCCATTTGTTTCTCCTAAAACAGATTACAGCGAGGGAGCCCACACTGGATGCACTTGGGCCCCCCTCACTCACTCACTCCCCGACTGAAGCCCATGGACGCTTGACGGGCTTTGTTCATGGTGCATTAACTCTGTCACACATTAGCTCTGACCACAGCTAATTGACTGCACTTGAGTCAATTGCTGTATAGAGTCCATATTATCAGCTTTAAAGGGTCTTTAGCTTAAGTTCCTTTTAGCTAACCATGCTCCTATAGAGTCACTTGGAAGCTCCGTGGGAGTAAGGGAGATCTTGTATGCAGATTTTCGGATTTTGGTCACTATATCAGTCTAATATGGAAACACAGAAGTGTGGTTTATTTCAGGGAGCTTCCTGAAGTTTTCTTGGATAGCGCTGTCAGGAGAGCAAACAGTTTGAAAGACTGCTGGCTGGGAATCAGACGTGGGCCTAGGAAAATTGATGAGTGTCAAGGAGCCAGAGCTTCAGTGCACAGACTAAATGGCCATATTTATTAGACGTTACAACAACAAATGGATGCTTATTGCTCTAATGGCCCTGATTTCCTTCTTGTCTCAAGGAAATCCGCGAAGAGCAGATGCACAGGGCCATTATTAGTCAGTCATCTGACCTTAGCTTCAAAACATTTAAAACATGCACTTAGACAGAAAAAAAGCAAACATCAGTCACATAAAGATTTTTGCATGTTTAGGATAAACATGTTAAGGATGTCGATTTAATATGTTAATTCAGAGCAAATAATAAAAGAAAATGTTTTAAACCAGCTCTGGAAAGCCAAAATTGTCTGTCAGCACATGTATAGACCAACAGTGAACAAAATTGCGCGCACAGAATGCTAAATGTTTCCTGCGTATATGGCCAAAAATATCTAAAATCGATTACAAACAAAATAGATTATTATGGACTGTAGGATACAGAATTTAATATGGAAATTATATTGACATTTTTGTCAATGAATGAAGTACTTGCACAACATCTTCCGCATTTTATATGTTATGGCTCGTTTAAATAACAATTTTCACATATTCATAGGAAGGCCGACTATTTCTACTAAACAGTTCATTAAAGGGGTGGTTGATTATGATTTCACTTTTCTAACTTTAGTTAGTGTTAAAATGTTGCTGTTTGAGCATAAACAACATCTGCAAATTTACAATGCTCAAAGTTCAAAGCAAAGGAAGATATTTGCTTTAAAAGACAAGGACTACAACAAACGGCTGGTAGGGACTACACGACATTCCTCCCGGGTTAGTGACATCACTTACCCTAAAATGTACATAAACCCGCCCCCGGGAACAGGCAGTCCATGTTGAGGAGAGGAAAAGTTGTTGTATAAGAGTACATTTGTGAGTCAGCTCAAACTTTAGCATCCTTCTTTTCACATGCAATAGAAAGTCACTCTTGAGCACCATTTTCTCTAGTACATTAGATATTGTTGCACCAATTAGATCAAAAAAGGTTAGAGAGAAAACTAAAGCACCATGGTACAACAGTGCTACGCATGCTATCAAGAGAGAAACTCGTAACCTAGAGCGTAAATGGAAACAAACTAATTTAGAGGTCTTTAGAATCGCGTGGAAAGACAGTATGTCACGTTATAAAAAAGCTCTAAAAGCAGCCAGGGCTGAGCATCTCCGCAAACTAATAGAAAATCACCAAAATAATCCAAGGTTTTTATTTAACACCGTGGCTAGACTAACAAATAAACAGACATCACCCGAGCAAATTATTCCGTTACAGTATAGCTGTAATGATTTTATGAACTACTTCAATGAGAAAATAGAAAGCATCCGAAACATAATTGTAAATGTACAATCCTCTATGGTGTCTTATGATTCAGCCTCAATTATCGCCCCTCAAGAACAACTACACCGCTTTACAACTATAGGACAGGAAGAGCTAAATAAACTTATCATTGCAACTAAACCAACAACATGTTTATTAGATCCAATACCAACTAAATTTCTGAAAGAAGTGTTACCTGTAGTGGAAGAGCCTCTTCTTAATATTATTAACTCGTCTTTATCTTTAGGTCATGTTCCAAAAATATTCAAGCTGGCAGTAATAAAACCTCTCATTAAGAAACCACAATTAGATCCAAATAACTTAGCAAATTACAGACCGATTTCAAATCTTCCATTTATGTCTAAAATACTAGAAAAGACTGTGTCCGCTCAATTGTGCTCTTTCATGCAAGAAAATGAGATATATGAAAAATTTCAGTCAGGATTCAGACCGCATCATAGCACAGAAACTGCGCTAGTTAAAATTACAAATGATTTACTTTTAGCTTCTGACCAAGGCTGTATCTCAATACTAGTTCTACTCGATCTTAGTGCTGCGTTTGACACTATCGATCATAAAATACTCTTGGATCGACTACAAAACTACACTGGTGTTCAGGGACAGGCATTAAGCTGGTTCAGATCGTATTTATCAGACCGTTACCATTTTGTTTGTTTAAATGGGGAAAAATCGAAGATAACGTCAGTAGACTATGGAGTGCCGCAAGGATCGGTGTTAGGCCCTCTGCTATTCTCAATATATATGCTGCCACTTGGTAATATTATAAGAAAACATGGAATTAATTTCCACTGTTATGCTGATGACAATCAATTATATATTTCATCACGGCCAGATGAAAACACTAACTCATCAAAATTGACAGAGTGTCTTAAAGATATAAAATGCTGGATGACGCATAATTTCCTGCTACTAAATCCAGATAAAACGGAGGTATTACTTGTTGGTCCAAAAAACTATCCACAAAACCACTTACAATACAACTTTAATATAGAAGGATGTCCTGTTACTTTATCCTCTACGGTAAAAGACCTGGGAGTTATACTAGACCACAACTTGTCTTTCGAAAATCATATTTCATATGTTACAAGAACGGCCTTTTTCCATCTTAGAAACATTGCTAAATTACGTAACATGCTATCTGTTTCCGATGCAGAAAAGTTAGTTCATGCATTCATGACCTCGAGACTAGATTACTGTAATGCTTTATTAGCCGGTTGTCCTGCATCCTCAATAAACAAGCTACAGTTAGTGCAAAATGCAGCCGCTAGAGTTCTTACTAGGTCAAGAAAATATGATCATATAACACCGATTCTATCATCTCTGCACTGGTTACCTATCAAGTTCCGTATCAATTACAAAGTACTATTACTGACCTATAAAGCCCTAAATGGTTTAGCTCCTGTGTATTTAATGGACCTTCTATCACCCTACAATCCATCGCGTTCTTTAAGATCACTAAATTCGAGGCTTCTAGTCAATCCTAGGATATCTAAGTCCACTAAAGGAGGGAGGGCGTTCTCACATTTAGCTCCTAAACTCTGGAATAGCCTTCCTGATATTGTTCGAGGCTCTGACTCGCTGTCCCAGTTTAACACTAGATTAAAGACGCATCTTTTTAGCCAAGCATTTACATAATGCTTACCTTTTATTATACTGCTGAATCAGATCAAATGCATTTAATACTATAAAACTTGAAGAGACTGTAGGTTATCTGTATAGGTTGCATAGTATTTGCAGTCATTACGTTCCTGTATATATTGCGTGAATGACGGGTGGTTGGGCAGATATTGTGTTGCGGTAGGTAGTATGCCATACGGAACCGTTGTCCACTGAAACTGCCTATTCACGCACCAGTGGGGCTCGACAGCCTTAGTCAACGGGTTGGCGCGTATGGTTGGGTTGCGGAGAGATTGTGAGATTGTGGTTAGGTCTCAGCAGCAGGAGGGACGTAGAGGTCAGTAAGCTGGGCTGAGTTGAGTGGGGGACGGAGGGGGGTGATTTTGGGACGCAAGAGTCACTGTCTTCATGTTTTGTCTTTTACACCTGTGTTATGGAAATCATCATTATGAACACCAGCTACGCTAATTATTTTCCCTTTGCTTTTCTGCTGTTATCCCGGGACGCGAGTCCCGAGAAAATGGCGTTCGTCAGCTCCAGTTTGTATCCAGCCTCTCACGGAGACTTCAGATGCTCCAATCACAAAGCCTATGAAGTGACGACTCAACACGGGCGATATGGACTCTCTATGGTGGACGGCACTGATCCTCAACAACTCGTCTTAAGACCGGCGTGCATACTTGGACTTCCAAAAAATACTCTAAATGTTCCGATCCAATCTGACTTGTAATGCTGCCCGAATTATGCACTGTTCCTCCGTTGGCCAGAGGAGAACTGGCCCCCCGACTGAGTCTGGTTTCTCCCAAGGTTTTTTTCTCCATTCTGTCACCTGATGGAGTTTTGGTTCCTTGCCACTGTTGCCTTGGATTTTGGCTTGCTTAGTTGGGGACATTTAACATTTAATATTCAATAATATTATTGATCTGCCTTACTTAAGGTGGACGTTGACGCAATTTCTTTTAGAAACAAACTTTGTTATATTGTTATATTGTTTTTGTTATATTGTTTTCATGTTATCACTGTGAAGCGCTTTGATACAATCTGTATTGTAAAAAGCGCTATATAAATAAAGGTGACTTGACTTGACTTGACTCTGTGTGTATCTCACAACAGTTCCTATATACGAGCGATTTATAGATTACCATGACAGAATTTCCTAATTGAAGATATAACTCCACATCAGCAACATAAATTCATCAACTAACCACTCAGAGACGTCCTGTTGCATTCTACATGTTGTCACTTCTTCTTGAGTCTCTGCAAAACACTGCAAAAAATTAATTTCCCACTCAATGTTTTTGTCTTGTTTTCCTTTACAAATATCTAAAAACGAGTTGATATTATGTCTTGTTTTCTGAAAACAAGAAAATATATCTGCCAATGGGGTCAGAAAAATCATCTTGTTTTCCCTTTGAATTAAGTTTATTTTTCTGACCCAACTGCATGGCAGATTCTTTTTTTTTCTTGTTTTAAGCCTTAACACCCTTAATTCTGATTCATTTTTCATAAAACAAGACTTAAGTCAGTCAAGACTAATATCTTAAGTCATTTTGCTTCTCAAGCAAATGTGTCTGTGATTGATAAATGTTTAGAAATGTGTACTGGAAAACAAGACAAAAATACAGAGTAAGAAAATCATTTTTTGCAGTGTAATATAAAGTTTTTGAATGATCTTAATGCGACGTCTTTTCTCAGCAAATATATTTTCTGCATTTATAAGATTTCTGCATTTATTTGTAATTAATTTGATAAATGAATCACCATATTGTGTAATTATTTTAATTTTTAAAACATGAGAATCGTTTGAATGTCCTAATTCAATCCTAACACTTGTTTAAAAATGTCCTTTGAAGAACCAAAGCATATTCAAACAACATAGGCATTCTTTCAAAGGAGAGTGTGCATGTTTACATGTGTTCGCAAATAATGCATATTAGCCTCTTGTGAGTCTCTCTGTGTTCTATAAACAGCTCTATGCTATTTAAATCTGGGTGTGACTGAAAAAGCCTTGCAGCACATTAAAATAGAGGCCTCTCAGTGCAGTAATTACTCCCAACAGGAGGGATTGTTTGACAAGGCACAAGGCAGGGGTCAAAGGTCACGCCCTGTCTGCCTCCCTTGTTTGCCAACATGGACACAAGATCACAGCCCGCCAAGGCGCTGCACGTTCTGTCACATTTTGCCTCCTTGCAAACAACAACAGCTCTCAGGATCCCTGTGTCGTTTGGAAACACGAGTCCCAGACCTTCAAGTTCTAGTTCTATTATTACGTAACTTCTAAATTAGCCATTTTCTTTCTCTCTCTCTCTCAGTCGGCCTCAATGAATGTGGCTGATTAGTAATTATGATAAAACGCTTGTTGCCGCGAGCAAATTGAGTCCTGGGAGTCGGCCGTCCAGTCCGTGATTGATCATTAGTCTTTTTAAAGCAGATCACTGGTAAAGAGAAATGTGGCGTGAGGCACGATGCCTGAGGCCTCAGTCAGAGAGGAGATTGTGTGTACCTTTATCTGCTGGTATGCTGACTGATGGAATATGGAAATACAAACATGGTCAAACAGATAGTAAATAAGTAATTATGCAAATGAATGGACTACATGCACAGCATCTTCTACATTTGACTTGTTATGGCTCTTTTAGATAACAATATTCATGTGGTTATTCATAGGAAGGTAGATTGTTTCTACTTTTTAGAGCTGTCGATTCACAGAAAATATCACGTTTTTGGCATTAACGTGACCAATTTTTAATTGCAGAACTGCTTCAATTCTAGCCTGGGTTTCCTTTCCCGCAGCGCGATTTCATTCACGCTGCTAGGTATTTTATTCACGCTTCACGCTTTTATTTTTATTTTATTTTATTCACGCTTCACGATTTTATTCACGCTGCTCAATGAGACTTGGGTCTGACGTTAGCCAGGCCACTGCAGTTCATCAAATTGATATTTTTTCTTTCAAAATGTAGTGCATTAATGCATAAATAATATACTGTATATTTTTGAAAATTATATATATTTTTTAATTAATAGTGTGATTCACATATTGGTGATATTGTTTAATACTGAATGATATAAAATTCTACCATACCACTGCAAATTTCTTTGCTTTTGTTAAACGTCCCACTAGATTTGAGAATCAGTTTACTGTTAAGCAGGTGTCACATGATCCTTCAGAAATCATTCTAATATGCTGATGTTGAAAACAGTTGTGTTGCTATTTTATTTCAGACTTATTTGATGAATAAAAAGTTCAAAAGCACAGCATTTATTTGAAATGTTTTTGCAACAATGTCTTTACTGACACTTTTAATCAGCTCATTGCATCCTGGTGCAGTTATTTTAGAAATCTTTAGAAATCAGACAGTATGCAGCAGTTGTAATGTCAGATTGAATAAAAAGATTGAATATTTCAACTGTTGACATTAATCTCAAACTGTAAGGTGTTAGCTTTGGCAGTCCTACTACTTTAAAATATGCTGTGTATACAGACATGATTATCAATGTCATTTACATGTCAACATATAGAAATAATGGTCAATTAAAATGCACAAAAATAGTAATGAAAACATACATTTAGAGTCACTCTCCCACACAGTGGAGCATTGCAGTGTTTGAAGGGTGAAGTTGTTTTACTGAAAGTGCACTGGCACTGATGCTATTACTAGTCTCATTCAATTCTGTGATTTGTGGTTTAAGCTGATCTGTGGAGAAATGTTTGCTACTAACAAGAGGTCAGAATTTGGCTGGTTAGCAAGGTCCAGTTAGCCCCTTCTGGTAGATGCTGAAACTACCCAGTCTCTAAAATACTTTCTATCTTTCAATCTGCTTATGTATTATGCACCCAATGTGCAACATGCCATTAAGATGAATGGGAATGAGAACAGATAGCTTTTTCCAGTTATTACAGACCTATTTGACTACTAGTCTTTATTGTTTGAGGAAGCAGTGAAATGGTCTGGTGTGTAGGCCTATGTGCAGTATACCAGCCACTGCTTTTCTCAAATCGCTTGGACTGGAAAGCTTGTAAAATGCAATATTCCATTGAATTTTGAAGGTGCTGCACACTTCTGTCACTGAAAATATCTGGATATGAAAACCCGCTTGCGAACATTCATTCGAAGTTGCGATTCGGGAACTAAGCAACTGTGGCAGATTGTAAACACACATAACGAGAAGCAAATGAGTTGCAATATTTCAAATTGAATGTGCGTCATGAAACCCACAGCAAGTAGTCCGTTCAAAAGAAGTGTAACAACAGTCTGTTTCAGAGTTCAGTGCTAAATTTGCGAGGTGGAAATGGATGCACTGCCCTTTTCTAGATCATGAAGAATTGGTGTTTATAAGGCAAAATCAATAAAGCGCGACCAGTACAAATTTCTGTTTTGAATTAATTGAAATGCTACAATTTACATACATATATGAATGATAACGCAGAAATTCATTCTGCTTATGCTTCATAAATATGTACCAAAGCATTTTATTTTGGAGAAAATAAAAAAAGCAACAAAAATGTATCAGTATCACAAGTGGCCACCTTGTAAATACACAATACCCATCAACTGGACTGCCTGCTGACCTTTGCCCACCAAGCAGCATTTGCGTGCATCGAAGCTTTGGACTACAGGTGAGAAAGCTCTGACCTGTCAGCGGTGCTAGTACCCTCTTCAGGGCGCCAGAGCACATGTGAGGCTGAAGGGAGGAATGTTAACAGTCGTCATTAGTATCTGGGCTTCTGAGGGGGAGAGGGGCCCAGCAGCCCTGCTGCGAGTATGTCACCGGCTCGCGCCGCTATCTCTGTTTGGGTTTTCCCACGTTATGTCATGCATAGACATGCACGTACGCACGCTAAGTCGTGAGAAGCAGGTAGGGATTTTATTTTGTGTTTAGAGTCCATGACTCCAACTGAGATTTATGCTTGCAGCAATGTATAGATTTCACAGGGGAGTATGTAGTTCATGTCCAGTGTATTTTTAGGAGCCATGACACTTAATTGAATAATTGAAAAATGAAATGTAGCACATTTTATTAAATGGTTCATAATAGAAAAACAAACAAAAAAAACGTTGTTTCAAAGATTTTAAAGGTGGCATGAAACCAAAAAGTTAAGTTTTTAAGTTGCACAAATGAATTGTTCAAAAGTTTATATATATATATATATCTAAGTCTGTGAAATTTTTCTTTTAAATTAGCATTTTTTATCAGGATCCTATTTAGGTTCAGCAATCTTTCTTTAATGGCAATGAAAGGGTTATCAGTCAATTATTGAAATGCCTCATTTTCAAAATTATAGAGTAAAATTATTAACATAAAAATGCTCATTTCAAAAGAAAAATCACAGTTTCTATTAAATACTAAAATATTAAGCAGCACACTTGTTTTCAACACATTAAGAAATGTTTCTTGTGTATAATAGCATATTAGAATTATTTATAAAAGATTATGTGACACCGAAGACTGGGAAATTAATACTGAAAAACTCAGCTTTGCCATCGTATGAATAGGAACAGGATTAAATATATTAAAATAGAGAATAGTAATTATGAATTGTAATATTTTTCAATATTACTGCTTTTACTCTTATTTATGATCTAATAAATGCAGCCGTGGTGAACATAAGAGATATTCAAAAACAATAAAAGAAAACTTAAACTCTTAGAAAAAAATGTTCAATGGGTTTCTATAAAGATATATAGTTCCCCTGACGGAAACCCTTAAAAGGTTTAATATATGAAATGCCTGACATAACTTTATAATCAAAAATAAATAAATAAATACATAAAATGCAATCTGCAATTTCCAACCCAATTGTATGTTCACACAAGGGTTTAAGAGGGATATAAACCCTACGGTGAACACTAATAAACAGAAAATGTATCTTTATAGGAAAAATATTACCACATACTCTGTTTGACCACCTTCATGAACAGCACCATCTTGATTAGCAAATGTGTAACATTCTTTCGCACACTTTATGGACACTTGTGCGCTGAAGTCTGAAACATCGCTCCCAGTTTGCAACATTAACGGTGTGTAGAGTGAATTTATGGTGCGGTAGACTGGAGGGTGAGATGGGCTATCCTGGAGGTCAAGCTGACCAGGGCAGATAACACAAGCTGATCCAGGGCACTGCAGGCCACTGTCCCCCCCTCTCAACCCATTCCATGGATCTTCAGCCCCATCCGTGACTCTTTGAAGTACCTGTGATTTAAGGTTATGAGAGAAGGACTCTGGCGAGGCCTCATTGATCTCCAAGCGTATCGGCGGCTGCGACTCTGCCACGCTTTTGTTGTGAGGAGATTGACCCTATTTTCATCTCTCCGTCAACGTCTGATGACCGGACGGTGAATCCAACCTCTGGCATCTGGCTTCTCTGAAGTGATGCTGTAGAGTGAAATACTGAGTGAGCGGGATAAACATTTGCTTTTATGCTGAAGGTGCCGGAATTCAGCAAGCAGATCTCGGACATTGAGGAAAGCACATGTGTGCTCCAATGGATGGTTGGCTTGAAGATGATTGCGTGTTTATGTGATGAATGGGATTCTTAAACAGCATGCGATTCTACAAATCCTAATCAGAAACTATTGAGGAGGAAAATCGCTTGCCAAATTGTGGCAGATCCAGTTACTCCAATCAGATTATAATGGTGATAAATGTATAACCAGAAAAGCACATGCCGCAATCGCACACATCAACATTACTAGCTAGCTTGTTGTTCCAGCATCACTGACAATTTTAAGTGTTTGAGGATGCGTGCCATGGAAAGAAAAAGGGCTGCGGCAGTTGTTCTTGTCTAATCCATACAGCCAAGCTGCTTTGAAATTTAACAAGCAAAAGAATTACAGCTCCTGAATGTCAAGCGGTTTATTTTGTTTTAATGCTACAGGAAGCAGCTGCCATCTACTGTATGTACACAGCTCACCCTCTATCATCCATACGCAGTGCACTCTGTATTGCATTAAATCTCTTCTACAATATAGCAAAGCAGTGCCATGTGATGCTCATTCTGTGCTGTGTGAGCTCAGAGAAAATTGTTTTTCCAAGAAGTCACACTGTTCTATGGGCTGTTGTTATTTGGGTCAATAGAAAATAAGAGTAAAAAAAAATTAAAAAAAATAAACAAAAGGACGTTTTGGCCACGTTTTTGGTCGCGTTCATGTTGATTTTTCAATAAGGCTTTGATAAACTTTTAATACCTTTTTCACAAAAAGTTCAAATTTAATGACTCTAAAAATGTCATGTGGTGTAACCATCAAGTAAAAATAAATTACTGTAATTAGGTACTGTAATTACACCTTACTTACTGTAACTGTAAATAAGGTACATTTTCCTACACATTGGAAACATTTGCGTGTACACATCTAAAACTTTGAAAACTTTGATGTTTAACAATATTTTTATAAAGGTTAAATTATTAAATATTATGAAATATTAAATATGAATGAATCATTCATAAATATAATTAGATTTTGTCATACAAATGTCAAATTATCTGATATTTTAAGATAATTATTTATTAACCTTGATATTATGAGGGTTTGCACCACACATATTTGTTTTGACAGACAAGCATTTTATTAATAAGCAGTAAAGCAGCTTTGTTAAAATATTGACAAAATAAATAATGCTTAAAAGGATGTATTTTCCAAAATATATATATTTTTTAATTACACTTTGTTCATCATGATAACAAGACAGTTTTCAAACAAACAAACAAACAAACAAACAAACGACCGAGATGTGTTGCCCCTTGAGTTTTAGACGTAAGCTAGCGGCTCTGTTAGCATTTCCAGGAAGCAATCTTTAGCTATTGTTGTGACTGGATGTATTAAGCTATCAGGCTTCACAACAGTTCTCTCAGGTAATTCCTTGTTCATAAAATAATTGAATTATGAAGTCACTTACCACACAAAGCTCCGCTAATTCCCCTTTGAACTCGGAAAGAGTTTAGTGTGTAGCAGCATGGCAGTGTGTCATGGCCGTTGAGAAGTCGCTATTAAAAAAAATTGTTATAATTGTGGGAAAACATAAACTCTTCATGACCAGATGATCCCAGATGGAATCTCCATGGCAACATTTACAAGGAGATGGAGGTTGATGCAGAAACGAGAGTCATTGTGTTTACTTTGGTGGACATTGGTGTCCTTGGTGTCACTTCAGGGTTGAGATCCCATGCCCATATTGAGAAAAGCCCCCCTAAAAATTATATTCTGCAATATGGCTTTCCAGAACAAATATTTTAAAGGACACAGTTTCCAAGGCCTCAGAGCTTAGAAACCACTTCACATTAACATTATCTTGCGGTTAAGTTCTGTCACCTTTCAGCAGAGCTCTAACCACTGCAATGCTTGATTTAGCTGTCAGTAGCACTTTGCACATTTTGGCTAAGGTACGCTGGATCCTCCACTGCAAATGTTCTGTTCACTAACATCACTTCCTAAATCACAGCTGTTCGGTAGACGGAGGGAACAGAGTGACTAGACGGAACCCGGACCAACCCTGAGTCTGAGATCAAGGTCTGTGATGTTGTTTGAGCTTCTCAAAATTGAGTGTGATTTATATGTCATGGGGAAAAACTGTCGGTTTTTGCAATTTTGACAATGATGACCTTATGAGTGGGGAATGGTGGACTCCAAAAGGCCTTTTGGGAGACAAGCTGCTGCTTCATCTCAGACAATGGAGCACTGTACTGCATTTCCTATTATTGCCTTGGATCGTTTTTAAACATATTAGGTCACTGTGATGTGGCCGTTACATATCGCTGCTCTAAAGCTGACCCTCTGATCAGATTCAAATGAGTGATCGTTCTGAGATCAAAAGATCATCTGTTTTACAGAGATGCTCATATGGACTGTGTAGAATAATAAAATATGGATTAAATGATTAAAGATCGATGTCAGGTTGTCCACTTATGAGCTCTGACCACAACTTTCACATTCACATTATTTTTCTTCTGTTTGTCCATGGTTAATAGCTGAAACGTATCTCTCTTGAGTAGGCTAGTTCTTCTTGGCAGTCACCACTCACTGGTCAGCAATGGGATGAATTTGGAACAGATTGCAGATTAAACTTGAGGAGGTAATTAGGCCTAAAGAGGAGATAATTTTGCTCCAGCCAGGCTCCTGTTGTTTTAAGTCCTTCTGGAAAATGTGGATTTTCCAATGATGACCATTTAAAGGTGTCACTGTGGAGCCATGGTGAATTAAAGGGAGTCACTACATAGTCTAAACAAGCAATCTTCTCCATTATCAACAGCCTGACAGGATAATAGAGTACAACTGGTCATGTGACAAGGGCTATGGTGACAAAAGACCGGCATCTATCATTTAGCCGTCTGCAATGGTGCACTTTTTATCAGCGCAGTTTGATTTAAAATGAAACAACAGGAAATTTAGCAAAAGGGAGGAGAGTGAAGACAATGCTTTGAATTTGTAAATATGTGTGTGTGTGTGTGTGTGTGTGTGTGTGTGTGTGTGTGTGTGTGTGTGTGTGTGTGGTGGGGGTGGGGGTGGGGGGGATTAAACAATCATTGAAAACACATCCAATGTGTGTGAGTGTAAAATTTATTTATTTATTTATTATCAAACATTATTTATTTATCGAACATTATTTAAATGTGTTTCACTTACAGGAATTTGTTATCATATTTTACATTTACATTTGCAATTATGTATTTAGCAGATCAGAAGCCTTTATCCACAACACCATACAAAAGTGGAACAAAATCAATTTGTCAGAGCCAACAATATTTGTAATAAACAATGCCAGATTTATCAGAAAACTGGATTAGAAAGCAAGAAGAGCAGAAATGCAGAGAAGAAATGAAATTTTTACATCAAGATGTTCATGTTCTTGTTACAGCCTTAACACCAACTAATGCAGCATTGAGGTACTTTGACGAACAAAGCAAAAACTACCATAAAAGTTCAAGAGGTTATAAAGGTAAATGATTTCATCTGCCTGGCCCAAACTACAGCAATGAACGCGGGCCAATAGCAGCACAATGAGCCGGTCCATTCCTCTCCTAGGTGGAAACGGCTAGTTAGAGTCCGTAATCTCCAGAGACGCCTCCAGCTCGCCCCAACCCCGAACCCCCCCGCCAGGGGCTTTTAAGTGGAACCTTCTGAACATCGAGCCAGCGTTTGCTGGATAGCAGGCAGCTGGACTTTGTCATGCATGACCAGGGACATTCTTGTTAGTGTAGTGTAACCTTTTCTGCACTAACACAGATAACACTGGCACCTAGCTGGGTCCTAATCTGCGTGCAGTGCCCAAGCAAGGGGAGGGAGACCGGGTGGAAGCCAAGAGATGGTGGTGGGGTGAGGGGGGAGTTTAAATTATTCCGAACAGCAGGCCAGAAGCAGTGGCTATAGGGACCCTGGCACCCCCAGCACCGGTGGTGACCTCACTACACTGAGAAAACAGATTCATTCAGGGACATTTATTGCATATCTGCCTGAGATCCTGAAACCAAACTCCTACTGTAGAACAACATTGGTGCCGTTCCTCAGCCAAGTGCTTGACATTCGCTTCCCTTGTTTCCCTATTGGAATGCTTAGTTTGTCAGTTTGCATCTGCTTTATGCTGTCTCTAAAACCTCGAAAATGCAAACTGTGGTTGTGTTTCAAAAGCCGCCCCGACTGCATGAAATATAAATGAGTTGTAGACGTGTTGCAGTAGTCTGCGTGTTTAACTCTTCGCCGCTCGTGCATATTATCCACCAGAGGATCAAAGCATTGAGAGGTTCATCGCTAAAATGTTCATCTAATCTCAATAGTGCTGCAAGGGATTCACTGTTGGTGTGGAGAGCTTAGCTGCTTCAGGGAGAGGGGCCTTCAGACAGAGAGAGCCAACATGTGTACTCCAGATGCCCAAATGCAGAGGTGGGTGTGAGCCACCCTAGCGCTGACAA
This sequence comes from Rhinichthys klamathensis goyatoka, assembly GCF_029890125.1. Lineage (NCBI taxonomy): Eukaryota > Metazoa > Chordata > Actinopteri > Cypriniformes > Leuciscidae > Rhinichthys > Rhinichthys klamathensis. Next base: position 2,697,629 of record NW_026606840.1, read on the forward strand.
TAATTCGGGGACAGCGGGTGTCAGGCTGAGAGAGGCCTACACCTCATCACCCCGCCGGCTAATTGATTTCCAAATGAGCCGCGGTATTTCTGCACAGTAATCTTGAAAGGCGGTCATAAAAATGTCCGGGGATACAGGGTGTGCCGCGCTTTTATCTGAAAAGCTAAAATGTCTCTCGCTTTCTTTTCCTCTCTTATTTCTACAACCGCTAACCTTTTCTGTCTTTCTCCTTTCTTCCACTCAAGCTTTTTCCTCTTATTTGCCTTTTCCCTTCATGCAGCTCTAAGCTGACACACCTGAATTTATTTTTTTCTTTCTCAAATGCAGACCTTCTCTTTGAGAGCAAATGTCTGAGATGGAAGAACATCCAAATCAGAACCATATTGGTGCTCTCACCACACTCTGTGCAAAAATATGTGTGTATGAGAACAAAGTGAGTTCTCCAAAACTCCAAATCTTAATAGCGTTCCAAAAACAATGATACATTGTTTTTTTCCCATTTAGCTGCTGATTAGGTGATAAATCAGTATGGGGTTTGGTGTTGTGACATTGGCCATCAGTCTCCAGCATATTTTTGTAAATGAAAACCAGGGACCATGAAAACCCTTTGTCTATGACATCTTTATCTTGTGTTCATGTCATCTTTACCATGAAAATGTGCTTTAATATATTGACGTTTCTTTTAGATACATTTTTGAGTATAGTGGTACAGCTGTACCATGTATGGTTCACTGTGAACGTACAGTGAAAATGTGGGAAAAGTTAGGAAATGGGAACAAATGTGAGCTTTAAAATGACGTAGTCTGTTTTTTTAATTAATTTAATTAGGCTATATTTAATTTAATTTAATTTACAGTATTTTTTTCAACTGTTTGAACAGGTTAATTGCCTAGATAATTTAACATTGCTTGCAAAGATATGAATTCCACTGAGTACGAGCTCAACTTGATTTTAGGGAAATAATTATTCTCAGAAGTTAGCAAAGTAATTTTAATTTTGCTTTGTCATATAAATTAGAAGTTATAACGCAGTGCTTGATACTAGATGTTTCTTTTTATTATGTACAGAAATTTAAGTGATGAAAGGTTATATTGAATTTTTTTATATATATATTCATAACACTCCTTGCCTTGACTAAATGAAACATATTTTGTAATGAGCTCTGATGATCTGTCATGGAGTATAATATCTCAAAGCAAACATTTCCACAGATTACTCAGAGCTGTTGCCCTGAGACTGTCAAATATTAAACTCGGCAGTGTCTTCGGGTAGTGCAGAGGCTGGGTAGAGACATTATACCTGGCAGAGCTGACAACTAACTGACCACTTGCGGCTCTGCTGGCATTTTGCCTCTCTCCCTTAGAGCCATCCAAATGTAAATATTTCCTTAGTTACCTTGCTTGTTGATCTGCAGACTATTTCCATATTTATATTGCACTCAAAACATTTACTGAAGACAATGTGAATTGACTAAGGTGTTGTTCCATTAACAGTAACACAACGTTTTGCACACAACTTTTTCCTTCTTTTTTAGCTACTGTTCCCCACTCAGATGAGGCAATTAGTGCAAGAAAATGTTAGCACACTGATGCAATGTTTTCTTTATACAGTGCCATCGCAGCTGTGTGTGCATACAGGTAATTTTTTATATACAAATATGTTTGTCCTGTAATTTACGTTTTTTTATATAGTTATTTATATACCGTAACATTGTCTTTTTTCTTATTTGGTATTATTTCCATAATGCAAAAATTGCAGTCAAGCCCTATTGGATGTGTTTTCAATGATTGTGTTTTCAATGATTTCAATGATTAATCACACACACACACACACACACACACACACACACACACACACACACACACACACACACACACACACACACACACACACACACACACACACACACACACACACACACACACACACACACACACACACACACACACAACTCCACTCTCTGCAGAGTCTACATTCTTTGAACCTTGTTTCCTGTTTGTCTTTATGAAACTTAATACACAATCCAGACCAAACAGTTTAATACAGTTTAATCAGCAGCTTTCTGGAACAGAAACACAGTTCATCTAATGACTCTTACATGGAACAAAATTATAATAACCAAATTATAATAACATTGATCAAATAAGATAAAAAAAACAGATTTGTCAGAAAGAATACATTAACCTTTTAATGTGTGTGACGGTTTAAAATAAATAGAAACGAGAGGAAAAACCCCCCCAGAAAACTCTGTGGATGCACTATAAAATACAGGCTTTATTTACATTTTCATTTTTAAGATTAAGATAATCTTCAAATGTCAAATAAGTATTTCAAGCATATTTCTAAAAATCTATATATCAGAGTGTAAATTCCCTTTATCGCTGGCCTGATTGGCTCCAGAATATGCAGAGCTTGGTGGCTCCTTCTTATCAGAGCCTTGCTGAGCCTATCATCACTTTTAGGAACTACAAGGTGAACTCTGACCTCTGATCCCTCTCTTCGCTAAGATATGGATAAGAAACCTAGTTCTCCCAAAACTACTGATAAATGCAAACTTTTAAAAGCACATTTTCACAGAAGGAGTGGGGTCTGGAAATGAGGAACTTCTCCTCTTAAAAGTCAACAGACGCATTAGAGTAAATGAAACATCTCTATCCAAGAATTGTGTATACAGAGGCTTGAATGGCTATTTGAAGGGTAAAAGACAAAAAAAACAAAAAACATTATGAGATTGGTAAAAGCAACATCATGCCATTGATTCAATAAATCACAGGCAGACCGCATCACACGATGCAGAATGGACAAATAACAAAGTCAGCTATGACACTGTGTCTGTTTCACATTACGATTAATCGTTGCATATACAATATAACCACGTTATCAACTCTCTCCCCTCTCCTGTTCCAAGAACAACCATATACGCTGGCATCAATTACCCATCCCAAAATTCGGTTAGCTCTTCTTTTCACAAAGCCGAAACAAAAGCCGATGGCTACACAGAACCACACTGGGGCTGAGGCTAAACAGATTAGCACCGGGGCTGCTGGGTATCTGGTGAGTGTCAGCGGTTGCCTGGCCATGGTTTGAGTTTGCGCGCGTGTGTTCGTTGGACTGGCTTTGGACGTCCTCTCTCAGTCCTGAGGCTTCATTCACTGATACGTTGTCTTGCGGAGCCGGTTTTGAAATCGGGTTAGGGCGACAGGGAGAGAATTCAAGCATTTGCTCGCTGATTTGATTTAGCGAGGGCAATCGGTCGGGCAGTTTCTCTGATTTATAGCTTCCTGCTTCCCTTTTGCTCCTCACGTTGCCCTCTCACATACAGTACTGGATCATGCTGTTAGTGGAAGAGGGCACTCATACTGACCAAAACATACACGCTTGCACACGCAGACTACTTATCAGTGGTCACTAAACACTGGTCCGTGCTAACTGTATTTATTTTAAGATGAAGAAATGCTTCCCACACCGCAGTTAGGGAAATCCTCGATTGCTTTCTGGCAGTCCTCTACAGGCGGTCTATGAGACTTCTCAACACAACAATATCATTTATTTCTGGCCAGGCAGTTGCGAGGCTGAATAATGGCCGCCTTTGACAATGCCACCCGCAGACTGAGAGGGACAGTGGAGATGAAAGCTGGCATGCTGCTAACCTTTGTGTTTCAGAGAGATGATTCTCCTAATTGCTTGTGACTGCACGAATAGCCTTGGAGACGACTGCTGTCCCGGACAGTATTAGGGTGTGCCCGATGCCTGTGTGCCCACACACACAGTCCCACACAAAAGGCCCACAGAGCTGGAGAAACCAGAGTGGCCATTGTGCAGAACCACTACGATTTACACATGGAAACATGGAGCCTTAACAGTTTCCTAGATTTTCAATGACAGCATTTAGTTCAAATACCACATCACAGCCAATAAAGTCCAGTGTTCTCTTTTTTTATCATTCTTATACTATTTATATTATACAGTACACTGATAAAAATGAATTATTGATGCTGTAAATGATAAAAACATTATTTTGACAAATAAATATTTGTTTGTTACTCTATTTTAGTAGGCCACTTAATATGGATTGGTAGCAACAACAAAAAAAATACGATTATACATGTATATTGAACGTATTATTCTGAGTGCACGTGTGTGTTTCCAAGATACTAAGAAAGTTACATTTATTTAAAATGTTTACAACTGAATCCTGTAGCCTTTCATTACTCATCAATTGCATTTGAAATCGCATACACTAAGTAGGTCCTACATTTGATGAAGATCTTCATCACTGTTACAAAAGTGATGTAATTTAATATAGTGTATTGTATGGTGATGTATACAAGATGTGTTTAGTATGGAAATTATAGCATGACTGTGTTTAGTATGAATGCAATCTGATTGTATTAGATCCGCCTCAACAGCATTGTTGTCCCATGGTCTAATAGTGTTCATTCCACGTGAACTTCAGAATCCTGGCGGAAATGGTATGTAGGTCATCCACTTTATGAATACTGTGAATTACTCATTTTTCATTCTACTTTTCACCTATAGGTATTAAAACAGTTGGTGCTGAGGCAAACAATTAGCTCAGAGTAAAAAAAAAAGTCACAAAACATTTTTAAGTAATCCATAGTTTTCAGAAAATAAATAATATTATTGACAAAAATGTATAAAAAAAATACTGTGTTGAGTCAAAATTCCATAGGAAATGAATACGGGTCAGTTTACCCCCCTTAGTAGTGATACAACAATTATATATTTTTTTCCATCCTATGACCAAGAAATATGAAAATTGCATTAATGCGGGTCAGAAACAAGTTTTTTTGAATAAATAATTTTAACTTATTAAAATTAAAAATATATTGTCTTTGATAAAATATTTAAAAAATCACAGCATGTCGGGTCAATTTGACCCCCTTTATGCATTCTAGGGTTAAGAACAACAGTAAATGAAAAGCATGAAAATATGTCGAAATCCTGCTCTATAATAAGAACTTACTCTTAGCCAATATATTTATTGTTCTTTATATTGCACAGTCATTACCAAATAACTCAGTTTAGATTATTGTTAATAAGTTATTTAAAATAGCTTAGCTATATTAGCTATTTAAAACATAGCTTTTGGCAGCACAGTGCAAATTGTAAATGTACATTTTAATTTCTATCATCGAACGCTCATGTCGCTCAATGACTTATTTTCGTCTGGAAAGGGTATTATAAATATATTTTGTGTTCTGCAGAAGAAAGAAAGATATACAAGTTTGGAATGACATGATGGTGAGTAAATGATGACAGAATTATCTTCTTTTTTTTTGTTGTTGTGAAAATTAAATTTGATGGTAACCTGTTCAGTGTTACTCAAAGGCATAAGAGCAATGGGTGGTCCAGTTATGGCCCTTTAAGAGCCCTCTTATTTCCATCCACAGCTGTCCTCACCCCAGCCTGCTGTCCAGAATCCAGCCATCTACCAGCTGGCCTTCAGTGCCGCTAAAGCCTCTGGTTTTAGGGTATGTGACATCAAGGCATCGGAGCAAAGGCCTAATCACGTTAACATCCACAACCAGACGCTCCACTCATTTGACTAATCAAAGAGAACAGCTCGTTCAGAGAGAAGAGAGGCACTGTATGAGGTACTTCCTATCTCTTTTTCTTATCTGTTCATCCCTGTACAGCACCTATGCAGCATGCACTTAATGTGGCCTGGACTCACTCATTAGCTTCCACATGTTACCTGGAATGCTCTGTAGTGGGGGATGGTTTGCATGGCATATACTGATAGTTTTGTAAAGGCAATGGGGGAAAAAAAATACTGCATAGAAGTTTATTTTCTTAATAATTTTAATGCAACGGTTTTCCTCAAATTTTTTAAGTTCAATCAACTGATCACTTTTTACAGTCTATCTATCTATCTATCTATCTATCTATCTATCTATCTATCTATCTATCTATCTATCTATCTATCTATCTATCTATCTATCTATCTATCTATCTATCTATCTATCTATCTATCTATCTATCTATCTATCTATCTATCTATCTATCTATCTATCTATCTATCTACCTTCTGTCTGTCTATGATCTGTCTGTCTCAGTTAATTATGTTTGGAGTATGACAGATTTAATCTTATGATAATATAAAATAAATAAAAGCTATATTCATTTTCACATGCTAACATTCTTTGATTGGTGTACATGTGCAATTTGTTTATTTATTGTATTTTATTGTTTTATTCTACAGTATGTTTTGCTGAGATCAAATTGATACAGAAGCAATGTTACTATTGGATAACAAATGAAGTTTACATGTCTGAAAAGTACAAATCTGCTTTGTAGTTGCTTCAATATTATCAAAACTATAATTGTTTATTGTTGGTACTATTTTCAAATAAGGTGTACATTCTCAGAACTCTTCTACTAATATCACAACAGATCATCAAAAGTGCACCTTTTCCAAACATTTCAGCATGTTTTTAATCGTGTTGGTATAATACACAAAATAAGTGTTTCATCTATATAAATGTTTCATTCACAGTGCCTTTCATAAAGCTATCAAACTTTTAATTTGCATCTCTTCTTGTTCAGTTTAATACATTTGTCTATTATTTAATCCAACTGAACTTAATGGTCAATCAATTAATCATTTGGTACACCTATAGATTTTATAATAGATATTGATTCCATAGACAGTTTTCATAGAACTTGTTTGCATTTTCCGATATGGATAACCAAATGTAATTAATTTACATAAGTAATTTATAGATAATAACCACCAGAGAGAGAGAGAGAGAGAGAGAGAGATTTGCAATTTGTGAACAGACCAGGATATAGTACAGGGGAGAGAAAATGTATAGCATCAGATTGATAAGAGATGCATTGGTAGAAGGGAGACAGATGGCATCAAACAGCTTTTTACATTACATATGTATGCATGCTGTGATACTGTAAACAGTTTACCATGGTAAAGACTGCCACATTACTGTAACTCGCTAAATCTGTAAAGGTCAACTACAGTATAGATTCAGTATGGGACAGTGAGAACATTTACTGAAGCACAAAACCTCACGACAGTTTCATAACAGTTTCATAACTTCATCACACCCTTTGATAACACTGGATACTATTACAAACATTATGGATTTTATGTTACATAAATTAGATAATGTAAGTGTATTTTCTAATGTGGCATCTATAGCCTGTGTTGATAGAACTACACTTTACGTAAAAATACACACGTATTCTCATCACGTTGGTCTTTTAGCAGCAAGGGTGATTTGAAACGTATATTGCATTGTTTGCTATTAAATGATTTTTGATTGTTAAAAGTACTAAATTGAAAGAAGATCATACGGTTGTGTTTCGGTGATTAAACCAAATGTCCACATTACATATTACAATAATCTTGTGTTTGAAACAATGATTATGTGGACTGAAATGTGTACAATGAAAGCATGGCATCAGGTTTTAAAATAATGAGTTACAAGTGTGATCAGTTTAGATTTTTCGACTGAGAGTTTTGAAAATGTACACTTTACTTGTGAAAAAGTACCAAAGCGAATAAAAAAAAAAACCTGTAAGTCAGAGGAAAAAGAATATTAATGTTATATTAATATTATAAAGTAATTACAAAAATCTTTTTTTACACATTCAGAACTCAAAAAGAAAGAACATCAGTCAGTCTCAGTAAAACAATATTAAAAAATATATTATACCAATGGTAGCATATATATATATATATAATGGAATTCATATAAAACAATAAAGGGTATGATAAAAATAACTTTGCTTTATAATTCCGGTCAGTAGTTTTGCGGCGTGGACAGCATTCCAACATCAACACTTATCAGAAACTTTTCAGCAGGAGCCATTTCTGCACCGAGCAAAGATTGGTCCTGTCCTGGTGGTGAACGATGTCTATAATGTTAAGCACAACAAATGACAAAACCATCCAGACGCGCACATCAGCGCAGGGGTCAGGGAAGGTAAGGAAAAAGAGGCGCTCTATGACATATCTACTGTGGGAAACGGGCCGCAGAGATAACCAAGCTTTAGTGTTTCATCTCTGCTTCATCCCATACACATTATCACTGACCTTTCACCCTGCAATAAGAAAGGCTATGTAACCCAGAGAAACACACAGCCGTAAATCTCTTTATCCAGAGCTATAAAAGTGTAGGCATTCAAACGATGTGAATTGTGTAAAAACAAGGGATTTTATTTTTATTTGTATCTCTCTTATTTTATTAATATGTATTTATAATGTATCAGGCATAGTTTGCCTTTGTCCTGTAAAAAGTTATTTCCATGATTTGTCATCACAACTTTTTTTCCTTTGTCAAATCAACTTAGATAAAATTAATGTGTTTTTTAGATAACATAACATTTTGAGTCTCCTTCATTGTATTAACTAAAAAAAATGAGGTAACTTACCTTAAGTATATCGCTCTTTTTTTCTCTGTCCCTCTCGTTCTTGCCTGCTAAATGGAAAGACTACTGGAGACTGAAGAACACTTCATTAACCTTAGTGAGAATGGACACAGTTAAAACTGAGAAGACACGCAGCCAGGAAATCCCACATATCCGCTAGCATGCACACAGTGATAAAAAAAAATTTGATAGTTAGATTGTTTTAGTCTTTGGCCTAATGAGAAAGTTTTCCATGACAAATTATCCCACAGTGAGACGGTGGCTTCTGTTAATTAGTACACAATTATAGCATGAAATATATTCAGAATTGACTCTTTACAGATTGTTCACATCTTCATTGCATGTCTCAAATGACAATAAATACAAAATCATAGGCCATTGAGATTATATGGGATATTTATCCAACTCCTGCTTGTATTTACTTATTTAAAAAAAAAAAAATACTATGTTTTATAATACACATTCATGTTTTTATATTGTAAATATAAAGCATAAAAAACAGGAATTAAAAATGGCACTTTATTTCAAGAAATATACTGGTTCACCTAAATATGAAAATTCTGTCATTTATTCACCCTCATGCCATTCCAAACCTGAATGCCGAGTAGGATGCCGTAGCATGCCGTTCTTTCTTCTCTGGAACACAAAAGTAGATATTTTGAAGAATGTTGCAACCAAACAGTTTTGGTCACCATAGACCTTAACAACAAGAATTAAATGAGGCTGCAAGGATAGAAGTACAGTGGGGTAAATGGACTTTACTCAACATACTGAATATTTAGCTGACAAAACGTCTTTCCGAGAAAAAAAAAAAAATTTAAACAGTTTTACATAAATTACGTTATCTAGGACCTTTATACAAGTGCTTGCCTTTGCAGAGACTGCAAGTCTATCTCTCACAGCCTCGTTTTCTTTTGTGTTAAATTCAATATGCATTGATGCATTGAACATCCATCATTAAGGTCCAAGGTCTATTGATTTCCATTATGTTCCACAGAAAAAAAAGAAAGTAATTCTGATCTACATTAAGGTGAGTAAATTATGACAGAATATTTATTTTTAGGTGAACTATCCCTTTAAATGCAAACATTATTTAAGCTTGGGACATAAACTAACACACAAAACATATACTTTATTATTGCAAAGGCAGGTAAAAATGCCCTGGCCTAACTCGTTCAAATGCTTGGATGGGTTTTATTTCAGCTAATGAGGTGTGAAGCCTTACCCTGAGTGTGTGTGTGTGTGGTGCTGCCCATAAACCAAAAGTGAGAAACAGCTTGTTTGGTAGGAATTAGGGGGTTACATTTTCCTTTGACCACTCACTGCCATGTCTTCTAATGTAAAACTATGCAGAGTGAATTTGACACACTAATGGTTTTTCAAGTCAGTTTTGTGTTACAGTAAGACCATCAAAACAAATTGTAATGCAATTTTAATTTTGTTTATCAAGTAGACGAAATGGTTTCGTAACCATCAGCTTGTTTTCCAAAGCTTCTCGTTAATGTGTCTATTTTAACCCTCTGATGGTCTTCAAAAAAAAGTCACACTCGTGGTCTTCGGGGTCTATTGGACCCCAGACAACAACATTTAATTTTGTAACCGAACAATATATTTTTTTTTAACAAATATAATTTTACTCTGTTTATTAATGTTTTTACTCAACATTTGTGCACTTTTTGGAGAATTTATGATTTTTTTTTAAATTTCTATAAATAAATAAATAAATATTTAATTAAATAGGATTTATACAAAAAAACAGCATTTTATGTTAAATAAACTTTATAAAAGACCCAGATTTCTAACTTTCATTCCTGGGGATACCATGGATAATTTTACAAGGTTTAATGTAAGATTTTTGCCCATTTTTTGGAAAATACAGGTTAAAATTTGTAATAAATCACTTTAACCACTAGATGGCTATAGAGCTCCATTATATGCTATTTGCTATTTGAATTACTGAAAGATATAGTTTCTAAAGTTGGATTCAGTTGGATTCATATCTAAATATTATAAAATCGCAATTATATCAAAAATAAAATAATTTTTGTCAAAATTTAGCATTTTTTGTACTGAAAAAACACTATGCATGGTAAACCGCATGACTTCTGCAGACAGGGTTGGAGCAGGTTTGGCACTTCACTGTTGTTGTTGTTGTTGTGTGTGTGTGTGTGTGTACATTTTATTTTTATTTTTATGTGTACAGTGTCACCAATTTATTTTTGTGGTGGTTCTTCATTTTGTATGATTTTATTTGACAAATTATAAGACTTTTTATAGCCTTACAAATGTATTCCTGTGTGTGTGTGTTTGTGTGTCTGTGTGTGTGTGTGTGTGTGTGTGTGTGTGTGTATGTGTGTGTGCGCACATTTTCAATGCGTCTAAGTGTTACCAATTTATTTTTCTGGTGGTTCTGCATTTTAGATTATTTTATTTTACAAATGATAAGAGAACAGTTTTTATAGTCTGTATGTATTCCTGTATAAATGTATTCCTCTTTATGTGTGTGTTTGTGTGTGTGTGTGCGCCTGTGGTGAGCATGATAATTTTGGATTGTGGATGTTTTTTGCATTGTTGGAAGTGTGCCACTTTATTTCTGTCATTTCTGTCTATGTGTTCTACGTTGTTTCTGATTTTGATGATGTTATTTTGTCTATTTTGATTGCGGGGTCCAATAGACCCCGAAGACCACGAGTGTGACTATTTTTGTCACGCCAACATAAAAACAGATATCATAAATTTTTTTTTTTTTTTTTTTTGTAGATCTAGAAAGTGTTGAGAGCCGTAGAAAGTTTTAAACCATTTGGACAAAGAGAACATTTTTTTTAATTTAAGCAAAAGTCATTTGGGGTCCAATAGACCCCGAAGACCATCAGAGGGTTAAGAAGGTATCGTTCTCAGTGGTTGATTGGTTGCCTGGGCCTCTCTTATTGTCATCTCATTCCTGTCTGTGTCTCGCAGACATGGGGCCCCGGCCCCTTTGCAATGTAGCCATTAACTAAGGTCATTACAGAGAGAGGCTTTGTCATTAAGACCACATGGTTCTCCTTGAGTCATGCTAATGACTTTTTGCATTTTTGATTCAATTTATCGTTTTATCCTGTGATTTCTTCATGGGTTTAGACAAATCTGAAGTTATCAAAGTATCACCTTCAAGTGTCGAGGTGTCGGGGTCAATGCCATCCTCTCTTTTAACCGCCCTTTGAATAAGACATGGCTATTGTTCTGTATTGACAGCACATACTTGGACCTGTCAGTCAACGTGTCACAAAGTGCGTATTGACGAACACAGAGGTTGCGTTATCGCTGAGAGTAATAAATCCGATGCCGTTTTAATGCGGTGCATTTCAAGTATTTTTACAGCTTTGTAATCGGTGTGATAGAAACCGCCAGAGCTGTTATGACATGGGAAAGTTGCCTTACCACCCAGGTGCTAACACCCCTTTGAGCAGCTCTGCTTAGCATTGGCGTCTCCTCCAAAGCTTTCAACAGTGCTGTTACTTTACAGACTCGCAAAGACCTCTGGGAGATGTAGTCCTGCAGAGTTTCGGAAACCCAATGGATGCGGATTTGCTTCTTTCATGTGAACTGAAGAATCCGTCTTGCCTAAAATGTTGCTGTTGTGTTCAGAGTTTAGCCTTAAGCACAATCACAGGCTGAAAAACACAACAGATCCCTTACGCTCATTGTAGCCGAGCTGGTAAATGCAAGACGCCATCTGTTTTTTTTCAGTGAAAGCCAAAAGTAACCCAAGGGGATGGGCGAAGTCTGTGATTGGGTCGGCACCCTGTTGCTTCAGAGGCCTGGTCTCTGTATCAAACGACGCCATGCTGGAGGAAAGACCCCATGGCACAGGGGATACTGTTATAGAGGCAGTGACCTGGATGTGTGTCAGTAGGGAGTGTGGTTTATCTCCTCTCTATTTGTCATTTGTTCTTTTCCTTTTTCTATCACTCCTCCCCCATTTCAAAAGGGCAGTTTAGTTTCCCTTCTCTGCTCCTTCTTGTTTCCCCTCTGTTTTTCCATGAAATCACTCGTCTGTCACCAGATCCTAGCCATCGTACACAATTCAATTGTCTCTGCGGACGTCGCACAATGAGTTCCTTGTCCTCTTTGATACTTTTGTCTGGAATGAGGCCCGAAACAAAAGCTGCGGTGCTTTTAAGCACGTTTTAGCCTGAGCTTGTTTTATTTCTGAATTGAAAGTTGACCCAAGTCTCATTCATATAGCACCATAAAAAGGACTCATGGACTCCCGGATTTACAACTCACGGTGTTTCCCCAAGGCCTTTGAGGCCATAGTATACCTGACTCAACTGATTCCCCCTCCCGCCACCAACAAAATATTGAACCCAATGCATTCTAAGCCACTAGGCGGTCAAGGCCCATAAAAGCCTAACAGTCTATGCTGTGGCTGTTGGTGGTCTGTCTTGTTCTTTGGCCTTTAGATGGCAGAAGGGGCCTTTTTGTCTGTCTGTGTGTAAGTGTGTGTGTGTGTGTGTGTGTGTGTAAGTACGTCTTTTGCAGGGACGTCTGAGAGAGAAAAACATCAAAAGGCAACATAATCCAGGTACAGGGCTTCACTTTTAACTTTTCAGCAGCTAGTGTCTGAAGCAGCTATAAAACTGTGGCCAATGGGACGAGAAACGTGATTGATGCTGAGCACAGCTTAATTGCTAAGAGATTTAGCTGCCTGTTCATAATATACTGAAAATATAGAGGCTTTGGGCAGAACCTTCATTCAGAGTTGTATTTCCATAACTCAGCTCATTCACACACATTGGTGTTCTGAACCGGCCACGCATATATTTAAGGTATAGTTTATGTTCTGAAAATAAAGAATGTTTAGTTTAGCATTTAACGTGTTGCTGTCACTGTAAAAAAAAGTACTGTTGGTTTAACTAAAAAAAAGTAAGTTACCTGGTTGCGTTCACTGAGATTATACAATTAATGAGATTGGTTTAATAAATAGAAATATTCAAAATAGTATGTTATCCGAACCACATTAATTATATCCAAGTTAATTTGACAAAAGAAAAAAAAAGTTGTAGGTCATGAAAATATTTTTTTTACAGTGTTGCTTGCAGCTAATTTCCTTTTTGTATTTTTATTAATGTTTCATTTAATGTTTTATTACATGTATACATTGTACATTTCAAAGAGGCGGGGGAATGCAGCTGGGTAGACTTCATGTGGCCACCTGGGTTCTTCTCAAGTCTAACCCACTTCCAGAGCACCCTTAGAGGTGAGTGAGAGGGGATTGGGATAACTTTTCCTGTAAGTATGCAAGTCTTGTTGGAAAACATAGAGGGAACGGTGGGGGGTGGGGGGTGAGGGGCTGAAGGAGTAGGCTACACTTCGGAGATTTCTCAGGCACTGTCATAATCTTTATTGCATGATGTGATAGAAAATAAATGTCTCTGGATCATTGAGGTTGACGTGCCAGGGGAGCAGCTTACAGTTTAAGGGTATATGACTGCATAACATCTAGTTTTATTTTTCTCTTTCAGTGTCATTCACATGCAAGCGGGTTTATGGTGACCTGGTTTTATTTTGATCCAGCCTAGAGGGATGTTGAAGACAGGCACTTGAAATCCTTCCACTAAACCACATGGTTGAAGGGGGTTTTATCTCCACCTAGCGGTTTAATGGTCTTAATGCTACAGGTGAATGCTTTGCAGTGAAACTTTTGTTATCTAATTCGTCAGTGGTGCATGCGCTTGAAATGCATCTAGCTGCAAATTCCGAAGCAATATTAACTAACCCAATACTGAAAGGAAAGTGGAAAAAAGAGAAAACGAAACACATTTTTATCCTAATTTTTTTATTCATAAAATGTGTGCAAGGGGATAAACGGCTCGATTTTTTGTAAGTAGGCTAATTAAAGTTTGCTTATAAAGGAAATGCAGAGTTTCTACCACGGAAGTTACAAACGGAACACTAAGCAATGCAGTAGCCTATAAACATGTATGTTATTTTTAATTATCCTTATCAAGGGTCAACAAGTAAATGCTATTTTCTGTGTTTCTTCGGGAATTTTTTTCCTAAGCATAATGACTGGATATTAATAATTTAAATACATTCAAATAAAACAAAACAGTAATAGTTTACTGCAACAGTAAGATAAAGACCATACAAAATGACACAAAATTATCACAAACATACCACCATTATTTTTTAATAACAAACTGTTGCAAAAAACAAAGTGGTGAAATAAAAACAAATGTGCTGTCAGTGCAGTAGCATATTTTACAAATAGTTCAGCACATATCCACAATTATGAATACCGCTCTAAATAACATATCCCTTTCCAAGACATGGAATCATGGATTAATTGTTTTTTGAATATTTTTTTCTTTCACGAATTTACGGACTTTACAAAACCTATAACCGTAAAGGGCATGGATGTAGTCATTTCCACTAATGTCCCGCTCGCCCTGATGGGGGGATATTATGCCCAGCCAATATATTTGAATTTACCCTGGTTTTGATCTTTAAGAAAATTGAACGCGCATACATATATTACACACATTCATGAAAACAATGAAAATATGATTAAATCCATTTAGGCTTAATTAATGTAATTTGAAAGAAAGAAAGAAAGAAAGAAAGAAAGAAAGAAAGAAAGAAAGAAAGAAAGAAAGAAAGAAAGAAAGAAAGAAAGAAAGAAAGAAAGAGCGTTTATAATCTCTTGGATATTGGATATCCACTTATTATATTTTTGTTCATATTAATAAACATTTATTTCTCCTGCTTATCTATATTTTACAATGTTAGCATTTTATATGGTAAAACCTTTTTAATAATAATAATATAGGCCTATATAGTTATTTGTTTTTAAGCATTCAAAACACACTTTTCTTTCAAGCCTATTTAAATATGCTATAATATTATCTCATTTAATTGGCAGTCTGTGGCATCATCGGCGATTACGTGAAGATCTTGTAGCCTACTCTTCATCTTTGGTGATAAATGTTTTAGACAAGCCACTCTTGACATTCTTACTCAATATCCTCGATGAAGTCATAAGAGAGAGCGCTGGAGCTGCAGCAGGACCTGTTCTTTCTCAATGCACAATGATGGATACCCACAAACTTCTTCATTTCACATTGCGTCCCAAATATAGATTTACAGGTGTACACAATAGGGCAAATGTAATCAGTTCGCGTTTGCCGAAAATTACTGGCAGTTAATTCACCTCAAAAATGTATGTGTAAACAATTTATGACGTATGATAAATTGAATAATAAACGAAAGTCATAGCGACTTCGTATGATAGAGACTTAATTATTTTGCGAAATTTCTTTAGGATACTTTTCGCGTTGTAATTAATTATATATATTTTTAGGCATTTTATGTAGACTATGAACCAAATATGAGCGCACGAAGCTAGGCTACCTGCTTGACACATTCTATTTAATTTCTTTTTCATATTTTTTTGTCAAATGACAAATTTGTCTGTCTAATAAGTACCAGATAACATGATTATTACCAGGCTATATTTATTTTGAATAGGACGACAGTAATCGCGATCAAACGTGAAAGAGAAATGGCTTCAAGAGCCATGTGTCGTTATTGGCGCTCTGTCCTCTGAAGTCATTATGAATGTGCTTTCCGTGTATTATGCACGCACACACCTCTAAGTTTTATTAACTTGGTTTCTTATTTTACAACGTAATAATGTGTGAAAATAGGGAGGGTTCATAGTCAATTAAGACTTGAAGCAAATCTCCACAGTGTTTCACACTGAAAAAGAAAACTCTGATGAAGCTATAGCCTAATAATAATAATAATAATAATATAGTAATTATAATTATAATAATAATGCAGTCCAACAATCACAATTCACCTAAAATCAACGACATCGACAACCTTACATGAAACTGCCAAATTGAAATCCGTGCGCTGATTTTAGCAGACGAGATAAGCATATTTATGATCATCAGCTGATAAGAAAATTGGTTAGGCTATGAAATTAAATCCTTATTATAAGTACAAAGTTAAAGACTGAGATTGAGCAGATAAAATAGCAAACAATTATTGCATTAGTAGGCTAGTAGCCTAGGCATGTGCGCAAAAATAAATAAATAAATAAATATCTAACAACAGCAACAAACATGCAATTACAGTATCAAATAGTACGGCTGCGTACAACAATAGCTGTGCCGGTTATCCAAACAGTGGACTTGCGAATGTAGTGTGTTCTCCAGCAGTGCTGCCACCAGAGATCAAACAGTTTGACACTGGCGCAATGAGCGCAGCTTATGAAGGGGGTCCGAGTGCTGTGTTGGGTGCTGGCTGGGGAAATGTTATGATCTTGTAATTACGGGTCTTGGACAGATGCATTATCCAGGCTCAGCGTTGGAGCCACTGGATATTATTGTAGCCAGAGAGCCGGAGGGCCAGACACCTACCTACGCGGAGAGGGGCTGACCCCGCTGGCCCTACGGCTCCCGCGCCATATTGCACATTTAAGCACCAGGGTTTTCCAAGTTCACCGGCGTTGTTGATTAACAGGCCAGCATTGAGGGGAGATGAATTCTGCATTCTCCAAACGAGTTCCCAACAATCCACACGCGGTGAGGTCATGCTGATTAGGGCGTGGGTTACTGGGACTGGTACCTAACTTCTTTCTTTCTTTCTTTCTTTCTTTCTTTCTTTCTTTCTTTCTTTCTTTCTTTCTTTCTTTCTTTCTTTCTTTCTTTCTTTCTTTCTTTCTTTCTTTCTTTCTTTCTTTCTTTCTTTTCATTAATTCATTAATTCATTCATTCATTCATTCAGAAGTATATTGCTTGACAAAAAGTTGCTTGAGTTCATCATTGCAAACTATGGTGTTGTCCGGTTTACATGAGATTGACTAACTGCATTTAAGTTTATTTCGTTGCCCATAATAGGGAGACCTGAGAGTGTGTTTTTTAATCAGAATTTAGAAATCTACATTTCCCTAAACGTCAGATGTAATCTGCCCCAATATTGAATTGTAACATCAATCATGAACATATGTTTTTAAGTTTGTACGAGTGTCTCCTGTTAATTAAATAGCTACGTAAAACTAATACTGTCATTCCACAGCAGTTAATGTTTTACAATATGCTGATGAAAAGCTTATATAAGACTAATTATATATAAATGTATATGGCTACCAAATTATTTAAGAGAACACACTGATTTAGATGATAGCCTATATGGCATATGAGTCATTTAAACTTAAATCACATTAAACTGACTTAAAACGAATTGTTGACTCTATAACTTATAAAAGAGTTGAACATTTCTTAACTTATTTTGATGAGATAAAGCAATGTAAAAACATGTTGTCATAACCTAATGATGTCTTTTTATTTACAGTGTATAGGAGGGTCCTCTCATAATGCTAAGAGAATGTGAATTCATTTTGTGAAGATAAATATTTTTAATCACTCACCCTCCTTATAATGGACTGTACGGTATTCCTTGACAATTCCGTGCAAATCCACAAAACAACGCGCAGCGGTTCAGTTGCAGTGGTTGGCAATAGGCCTATACCTGTAGCCTATAAGATGACATGCTCTACATGAATGTCTTCCATCGGCTCTGCGGTACTGGAACAACTCTTTTCTTAATCCCACAAGTGTCAGACACCCGCAAACGTCAAGCGTCCTGTATGGCATGATGTGACAGTGGACAGCCCCTGTCAAAGAGATACGGCCTCGTGCATAAACAATCCATAAAACAAACCTCTGCGATAATATTTAAGATGGGTTCCAATAACTCAACGTGCTTGTGAAGGCCGTCTGTACGTGTCTCACATGAAAAGCTCACCTCAGACAGGTAAAGAAACAGCTCTCAGGTCCAGGAGCGTTTGATGGTCTTCGACTGGTTTCCAGCACAAACTCACAGCTGTGGCACACCTGTGGCGTTCTGTGAAGGCCGTTTATAGTGTGAATGACAGAAGATTCTATCTGCGCATCACGGACCTGAGACAGGCAACATGCTCAGCTCATTTGGGAAGCTCATATCCAACTCCACTGTTATCTTAGATCTGATCTTATGATGTGCGCTCATAATTAGAAAACTTTTGATCAAAGGAACATGTTACTCTTCTGAGAAACAATCCTACCCTTTGATAGTGCCTTTATAAAAAGTTGAATCAAGCATAGCTAGTCTTTAGGTCTGTCAAAAAAAGTACTACTCGTTTTCATCATTAAAAAGCGATCAATTTAAAAACTGCGCAGTTTTAGGATTGACTACATTGATCGGGTTGCATATAAGCTGCATGGGCATGGCTATATGAAATAATATATAGCCAGCCGAATCAATATATTATAATATAATAATGATATTATAGACTTTTATTTATTTATCTGGATACCTATTGAACTTATTTGATTTTAAAGGTCTATGAGGGATAGATGCAGAGTCTGTTTAATAGCCTATATGGTTCATTTAATGCGGTAACATTGCAAAGGAAATGCTGCTGTTGCAGGCGCGTCCATCATCAGCACCACAGTTGATTGCACACTGGCCTAAATTCCTGCATCCAAATGAGCATTACCAACACGAGGTAAGGCATTTTAATAAGCTAAATTAGGGCAGGCCTGTATTAAATCCTTCAGGATTTTTAGAAGCGTCACCGTGCTGGGTAAAAAACAAAAAACAAAAAAAAAAACATAAGCGAGCCTATATGCTGGTTTTATCTAGTTTAAACTGGTCTCACAGCATAACCAAACATGGTTAAATTAGCCAAACAGCCTAGGCTGATGTTCAAAAGTCGTATATGCTCAGGTCTCCCAGTCTGACGAGTTTACAAGTGCCCCAAACCTTTGTTAAACCAGCCTGGCCATGTTGGGAGACCAGCAAACCAGACTGCATTTCAGCACAGAAAAAGTAATTCATCGCATTGTCTCAACGATGACACATGACCAAGGAAGCCAATCAACCCAAATAATCACTCACTAAGAAATTCCTGATTATTTAGTACAGAAACCTATTGCGTTTAAGGAGGTGGTCGGGTGATGGGGGGTGGTTTGCAGGAAACAATTATAGAAACAGGGGCAGTCCCGTCCTCAAGCATAGAGTCTGGGTTATACCCGCATTATAAAGGAAGACACCTAGAGGACCAGCCTAAACAACCTGCCGTCATCAGCTATACCTCCACATCCATAGGCTATTTGTATTATTTACGTAGGATTATTTCAAAACTCACATCGCCTATGACTAGTGCGAGATCATAAAGACTGCATTTGACTTTTGAAATCAAATTAATTTAGCCTATTCGAAACAAATTTCGACGATATCCAGGGTAAACCAGGGCTTAAAACCGAAAAAAGCAGACACGCTTATTAATGACCCTGTCTCCATTGGATCTGCATCAATGGCCCCTGTCTTTCAACACAGAAAATGTCAAATTGATCGACTTCAAAGACAGCAGAAGTAGCCTACGTCGAACTCGCCTTTTCCAGGGACCAAACAATAAACTTTAATATTAAACTAAAACCAAAAAAATCCACTTACTCAAGACATCTATAAAAGCGGGGACCTTTGGTTAGGCAGTTGTGGTTTTTTTTTTTTTTTTGAGCATCATGACGTTTGGCATCTGCTTGGCATTCATGTCGACGAACGATTTGCGTGAGAATAACAGTGTTAAAATACTCTGCACAGAAGAAGCATAGCCTATCCACAATAATATTGAGAGAACATTCGTGATAGCCTATATATATATATATATATATATATATATATATATATATATATATATATATATATATATATATATATTATGATGTTATTTTTTTTTACAAGGCTATTCCATATCTCCGTGAACAGAGAAGTGTCAAAATCACAAGGTCTTTGTATTTTCTCTGGGGTGTCAGGTAGACCAGACGCAATTTCAGGCGTCAGAGAGGCTCGCGCTGTTGTTGAGTCAGTTGTATTGATGAAATGCAGTCATAGCGAAGGCAAGGACTTCATCAATCATGCCAAATTATAGCCAAAACTCTGCCATTAGACCTGAGAAGCATAACGTCACCTCAGATAAACAACATTTTAACTACATGCCTTTGATAAATCCATGGACAAAACAGAAAAAAGTATGGCCCTGCTGCTTTGTCTACTTGCAAAAATAACATGCATTTTGATTGAATAAAACTTGTATTGTTTTCACCACTGAACTGGTTGAAGACATATTAGAGGTTGAGCAAAGTAATAAAATGAATCATATGTAGGCTAGTTTATTTTATTATAGAAGTAGGGAAAACCGAGGCCAGCCCAGTTGTCACACTTTTTACACAAATTTGTTATAGTATTATTTTTAATGATAATTTATGGGCGCAAATTAGGTCTACCTAAAAGTTTTGGCTACAAAAACAGCTAGGCCTTCTGCTATTTGTTGTTCTCCAAGTAACTGCATAAATGTATAACTTTTAAAACACAACAACTCGCCCCAACTAGACAGCGCAGAATCTTCAGTTAGCTAAATACCTTCATTATTGCTTCTTGCCTAAATGTTTGTGTGTTTATATAGCCTATTGAAAGTTTAATTTGGAGGATACATATCACAACAATTTTTCTTTATATTTAGTGAGTTGCAAACTTTTGTTTGTGATAACTAGCCCCAGTTTACTGCATAATAATCCTCATACGATCAGTTACATGTATTCAATTTCAAGCAGAAATTTGTAAGCTACTTCGATTTAAAAGTGGTCTCATTAAATCTTTTCATTTGCCCGCCACACATGAACTGGAAAACGATCATTCTTGCGATGTCTTTCTCATGCAGAATAATTTAAAAAGCATTAAAGTCTTTGAAAAAAAGGTCTTTCTTTTGTCAGATCCAAATGTTTGCTTTTTCTAATTTCCAGGAAGAAATAATCTCATATTACTTTGAAATAGCTTGTTTTAATAAAGGTTGTCGCACAATTTATGTAAATTCCAATTTCCCCCAAAATCATTAATCAATTAATGCAATTTCAAAATACGTTTTTTTGGGGGTTTTTTTTGCAATCAAAGAAAATGTCCTATTTAAACAAATGCATTGCTTTTGAACTGCTAAGGAGTGGACACACATGCACACGTGACTATGCTAACAGTGACTTTCAAAGTTTTATTTTTTTAATACAATCTATAAGTGCGTTAGTCCAGTGTTATCGTTCTGAAATCTATACTAAACAAATTCATTCTGCTATTTAACTAAGCAGATTTCTTCAAATAGAATTGCATTTTCTGGATAAATACCAAAAGAATGCTGAGCACATAGTGAAAAGAAATAGAAAAAAAAAACAACAACAAAAAAAACAGGGACAGACTAGCTGTAATCTGTTATTAAAATTACAGTTAATTCAGCACTGGATAACAATGGTCAGAATTATGTAGGATTGTGACATGGTAAATATTAAAAAAAAAAAAAGTGCAAACCAGAATGAACTCTTTTAATTGAGGGACAACAAACAACTCTTAGTTAAAATACTCCAAAATAAATTTTAATGTTTATAAATCTCTATACTTATATATATACATTATGTGCAAATAAAATGTTCAACATTAAATTAAACTATGCAGAGCGTGTGAATAATAGTATCATTCCTTATTATTGTGTATATGTTGTTTAGTATTTAATCCTCTCTATTGGCACCCAATTGTAGAAAATCTAAATAAAAGACACATCTGAAAAAAAAAAAAAAAAAAAAAAAACACATTTATGAACAGAGCAAATACTTAACCAAAAGACAAGATGTCCAATTAATTTTTTAGAAAAGTTCCTCTTGAGTACTCAGATGTTCAGATGATACATAATGATAGCTGATTTCATCTTGTATATGAATTATTTGCATGTATATAATTTATACAGGATTGGGAAACGGTCTAACAGAATGTCTACATGCAAAAAAAAAAAAAAAAAAAAAAATTTGAAAGGAAGATGACCAAAAAAAGGTACCAAACCTACGTGATAAAAATTCAGTGCATACAATGTCACACAGGGTTTTACTCTTCTCAAGGAAGATGAGACATATGTGACAAACACAAAGCCTCCTAAAACACGAAAGCGCACACAGGGTTAAAATAAAATGCTTTTGTTCATTTTCAAGTTCTGCTATTTTAGCCTGTCAATCCTTTGATATCACAGTGACTAGATTGAGTGTCTTAGACTTGCCTGAATTTTGTAGATATGGCAAAAAAAGCTGACATTCATTTGATATAGTGAGAGGTTTTCAAATTAGAATGAGGAAGAAAATAGATGTCGTTGTAAATATGACGCAAGCCCCATTAAGTCTACATTCAGCTTTAACTGACTTCATCTTCATGTAGCTACATAGTTTTGCATGTTTAAGCGGTTTCTTGAAGGTAAACCTTGTCGCTACCATTGCTAGCCTGCTAACAACTGACTTGCTTCACTGATTCTTCACATTGTGGCCGTCCTCCACGTCTGTAATGCAGCACATCATATCTAGAGCTCATAGGACTTCATTTTAAAATGAGTTCTGACAGTGAATCTTCCAGCTTCAAGTGGAATCCTTCCTAGTGCACTGCAAATGCTTTACGTGCCAGCTCTCTCTGACGTGTCAAGCGCTGTAGTGCCTAGGCCGCCACGTGACCGATCAGATAGATGTTGTCATAGAGGTGGCCTACAAAGTCCTCGCTGATGTTCTGAGCAGCCCGCCGTGTGTTTCGGATAAACTCCCTTTTGGACATCTTGTTCTTTACGTGAGGGCTGGTCAGATCGATGGAGAGAAGGATGAGGGAGTAGCACAGCACGTACACAGCATCTGCAAAACCGAGAGAGAGAGAGAGAGAGAGAGAGAGAGAGAGAGAGAGAGAGAGAGAGAGAGAGAGAGAGAGAGAGAGAGAGAGAGAGAGAGAGAGAGAGAGAGAGAGAGAGAGAGAGAGAATGTAAAAATGTTTGCATTATGTAGAAACAGTAATTATATTTCACAATATTACATTTTAACATAACTGGTTTTTGTTTGAATATATTAAAAAATTTAATTTAGTCCTGTGATCGCAAAGCTGAATTTTCAGCATCATTACTCCAGTCATTAGTGTTACATGATTCTTCAGAAATCATTCTATTATGCTGATTTGGTGCTCAATTAGTATCAATTATTATTGGTGCTGAATTATTAATAATGGTTCATATTATTATCAATATTGAAAACTGTTTTTGCTGCTTTATATTTTATTAATATTTTTGTGGAAACTGTGATACATTTTTGTATCTTTGTGATACAAAGATTCTTTGATGAATAGAAAAAAAACCAGCATCTATTTGAAATAGATTTGACACTGGCACTTGAATCAATTTAATTTATTTGTTAAATTAAAATATGAATTATATATATATATAAAATTATTACTTCAATTTATTTATATATATATATATATATATATATTTAAAAATAAATTAATTGCCCCAAACTTTTAAATGGTTCACTGTTTCCACAAAATATTAAGCAGCACAACTGTTTTCATTATTAATAATAAGAAATGCTTATTTTTTCTTTTGCAACAAATCAGCATATTAGAATGATTTCTAAAGGATCATTACTCATGATTTATCAAGGTTATCATGTCACTGAAGACTACAGTAATGAAAATTCAGATTTGCCATTACAGGAATACATAATATTTTATAATATTTTCAAATGCAAAACAGTAATTTTTGTAAGAATATTTTACAATATTTCTGTTTTTACTGCTTATTTTTATCAAATGATTTCTATGTGTTATATAAATTATTCTAAGTAATTAACTAATTAGTCCAAACCTTTGACTGCCAATATACACATGTATGTTGAAATGGAAACAATGTGAGAGGAGCACAACTCGGCTCGAACTCGGTCAGTAATTTATAATAAATCTTCCTGCTTGTACGTGCTACTGTATATACATGCACTACAAGTCACATGTTATTGCAGGCGGTAACTCTGATTGGTTGGACTCAACACAGGGCCCTATTCTGCTAACACTTTAAGCCAGCGGGCTTAGCTCGGCTTTAGAAGCAAACGTCAGTGTTAGTACAAGGATTTCTCACATGTTGCTCTATACAAAGACAAGATCATGCAGATCTGCAGTTAATAAAAGATGGTCGATTCAAATCAATACACGACAATAATCCTGCAAGTTGTGATTTGCATGTACCACAATTAGAACCAGTACTTCAACTTTAATTGTTGCCTATATGGCAAAAATCTGTGAACGTCAATTGTGACGTGCTGTACATGTCTGACACTGAGCAAAGCAAACCACCGTGATCTTGATGTCGCAATTACACATTAGATCACATCGTAGTATAAGTGCCGTTCTGGCATCTGTAATGACTGTGCTGCAGTTCACTTACCAGGACTTAAGCCCACTTCCCGGACCAAAGTGGGGTTGCAGGCACAGAAACGATGAGAAAACTTAGTGATGAGGGTCTCCAGGTACTCGCCCCGCTCCTCCGGGGCATGAATGTGTCTGAAGAAGTCCCTCAGTGCATTAGGGAGGAACTGGTTACTAAAATTATGAAGTGTGACCAACTCATCCAGGACATCTCGCCTGCAATCACGGGAAACTTAATCAACATTTTAGTTATTATCAGTAGCAGAATTTTATATAAATTGAGGTATGCATGCATGTATACACACACACACACAGACGCACGCACATGTGTGTGTGTGTGTCAATGTGTGTATATATATATATATATATATATATATATATATACAGTGCTTGGTATAATGATATAATAATAAAAGGGAATGAAAAAATGAGGAAACAAACCGTTCATCAAGATAATTCCGCAGCATCTTCCAGTTGAGCATTCTGGTATAGAATATAAACTTGGCAATTTCCTTCGGGTGGTCCAAAAGAATACCTCTGAACATGAAGTAACTGATACCCTGAATGAAAGAACCCACAAAAAACAGGGTGTGGGGATTAGGGGAAAAACTGAAGGAGGGGGCGAGCTTTTTTGCCAGACACCGCGTTTAGTCCGGAGCAAGGCTATCGCATGTCCTTTAAGTGGACAGCTAAAGCTTTGCTAATCTAACCTAAGACACGAGCGAGGGGGAGTCAAGACATTCAAATGCATCTTTGAACAGAAATTATGTTTTAAGAGCAGCTTGCATGAGAGAAAAGCCATTCATTTCGTTTTAATCCGGGTTGTGGTCTAAAAGCCTATGTCATGGACCATTATTCATTCTAGGTGAGCTTGTAAAAATAATTTATTTAGTCTGCAGTATGAGCATTGACGGTTATGTGGGAATTTACAGGGTGGAGGAGAAAACCGTCATATTAATCATAGCTGAGGTTGGTCAGAATTGTGTTTCCAAAGCACATTTCTCTGTTCTTTGCCCGTTTAAACATTAAATGGCTTGGCCTCTAATTACAGAGACATTATTGTGGCGAGACAGAACAAAAGTTTGTATTTTTTGTACCTCTTGCGGGTTGGCGTTGAAGGTTAAACTTCCTTCATCTAATTCCATATAGAGCTTTCTATAGGAAAATCCATATGGAAGCCTTCGATTGTATATGGAACAGTGACCCCAAGTGGACTTGCACAGGCTAGAGGGCAGACAAAGAAAAACAAAGCAGTTGAACAGGAGGAATTCTAAAATATAAAATAGGTAATATCCCTATTTTTATTTATTTCATAATATTAGGAGATCTAAGAGCTGAAATAATGAATACAGTTTAGTTTGCATCAAATCCATTGAAAGAAACATTATCCTCCCTTATACAGTTGTCCCTGAATTATTATTGAGAAAATACTGAGATGATATTTTATATGGAAGCTAAAAGCATCACTGACCCCTGCCACAGGTACTCATCATTGCCCAAGTCCTGCCACACACAGGAGGCCAGGCACAGGTCGGTAGCATTCAGGTAGGAGAGGATGGTGATGCTGAGTTCGGGCGGCAGCATCTCAAGATCGATGAAGCCCTGCTCCCCTTTGCCCCTGCGGACGCGCAGCAGGTGACTGATGTCGGAGCCGGCGACCTGGCACTGTGGCGTACGGCGCTGCTGCAGCGGTTCAGACAGTGGGGGACCCATCCTTCGGCCCTGCTCTCTCTCCTGCTGGAGGAAGCACTGTTCACTGTACTGCTGCTGCAGCTGCTGGTTCCTCACCACCCTCCACAGAACCTGACCCATCTGCAGATCTGACAAAAATATTTAAAAATGCATTTCATTGCAGCTTCATGCATTAAAATACTTGTATACAAGTTTGTGTAGCTTGAGAGAAAAAAAAAAATCCACTACACCAACTTTACACTACATGAAAAGCTAAATTTTTAGCAGCCATTGCTACAGTCTTCAATGTCACATGATCCGTCAGAAATCATTCTAATATTCTGATTTGGTGCACAAGAAGCACTTATTATTATCATGTTGAAAACAGTTTTGCTTATTTATATTTTCGTGGAAACCATGATACACTACAATTTTAAGTTTGGCGTAAGTAAGATAAAAAAAAAAGATATTAATACTTTTATTCGGCAAGGACACATTATATTGTTTGAAAGCGACAGTAAAAACATTTATAGTGTTACAAAATACTTCTATTTCAAATCAATTAACTTTTTAAACTTTCTATCCTGAAAGAAAATGCATCACTGTTTAAGCAGCAAAAACGGTTTTCAACACTGATAATGATAATAAGAAACGTTATTAATAATTGAGCACCAAATCAGCATATTATAATGATTTTTGAAGGATCATTTGACACTGAAGACTGGAGTAATAATGCTGAAAATTCAGCTTTGCCAGCACAGGAATAAATTGCATTTTAAAATATGTTTAAATAGAAAACAGTTATTTTAAATTGTAATCATATTTTTTCAATATTGCTATTTTTACTCTATTTTACATGACATAAATTCAGCCCTAGTTAGCATAAGAGACTTCTTAAGAAAAAAAAAACTTGATTATTTCAAACGTTTGATCAGTAGTGAAAATAAGTTTTTGTAAATCATATAATCTCGTATTGTATATATTTATTTATTAATAAAGGAAAGCGTTGTGCATTAAGCCTTTTATCTCTCTGCCTTCTGTTCCTACAAACTAAACCAGAGTAATCCAGAGGCCTCAAACTCTCAGCACATTATTTTTTTAGTTAGATCATTTCTGTTAGGTCCCCGAATCTTTGCATTATCCGACAGAGCAAAAAAGCCCAAAGGAAACTGTTTTTAGTGCTAGTGTGCAGTAGTCCGCTGGGAAATAAACCCTCTGATGGCAGCTTTATCTCCACTGCAGTAGCACTAATCCTCTCTCTGAGATATGCATTAAGCCTTTTTATGTGGCCCTGTCTGACTCCCTCCAAGGGCCTTTCTCTCTAAAACATATCTCAGTCTATGAGAAGCCTTGTTATTCTTGTCTTTAATGGCCTCTTGAATGCTCTCGGGTCACTTTCTTTGTCGCAGAGTCTCTATTACAGCTTTTTTTCATATAATCTTGACATATTACTTATTCGGGACTGACGCAATGCTCCTTGGCATTCTGTAGGAGGAGCTTGGGAATTCTTAGACCTGCTTAAAACATGGAACGGAAATCTGAACAAGGTCAATGAACTCTTACAAGCAATTTCCCTCTGCTTTGCCTAAGGGCAGAAGCTGTTCTTAAATCATTACAAAACATTTACCCTGATTAAAGTTATATAATGAACATCTTTTTTTTGTTTTTAAATGGTGGATTAGCTCATCTAACTCTTGTCTTTCTATTAAAAGTGAAAGTAAACAGGTCTGGCAACTCCATGCATGTTCTAATTGTGTTACTCTTGACAAAAAAAACTATTTACAGTAAACTGAGACAATACAAGCTGGAAAGAACAGCTATACAAGAATACCACAAAAGTACCATTTACAGGATCTAAAAATAAATTTTAGGTCAATTGAAAAGTACTTAAAACGTAGTTTAACCCTGACCTAATTTTTCTGCCTTTATTTGCATAGTATCAGTAGCCTTTCAGATTTCTGCCCGAACAAAGGAGAACTCATGTGACACATTCTAGAAGTAAAAAAAAAATTAGCACAATATCTGAGACTGTGAATTATATATATACAAAAATATATATTTAGTGTGCTTACTGACATACAAATCGAGGTTTTCTACAGTTTGTATTTTTTAAGCAATGGGTCCTCTATCATGTTTGGCTGAAGCACAAAGGCCCGCCTCGCTCTAAAACAATTGGTTGGAATACCAATTTGACACATACACTCGAACTCTGATTGGCTGTTGCGGAAAAACGCTTCTGTTTTTATTTTCGCAGCGTCAATCTAAGCAGCACCACCCACCTCTGTGTATATGAA
Source organism: Rhinichthys klamathensis goyatoka (assembly GCF_029890125.1). Classification (NCBI taxonomy): domain Eukaryota; kingdom Metazoa; phylum Chordata; class Actinopteri; order Cypriniformes; family Leuciscidae; genus Rhinichthys; species Rhinichthys klamathensis. The sequence continues at coordinate 2,726,296 of NW_026606840.1, forward strand.
ATACTTCTACCGCCGCCGCGACGAAATGAGTTGCTAGTGATCTGCCAGTGTCTCACGGATGAAATCATCTCAGTCTTTTAACAAGAGCCCAGGACAGCCATCTTGACAGCTCCAACGCTGCTGATCGAGGTGAGACAGTCCTGTGACACTATCATTCATCAGTCCACTCGCTCCTCCTGTCTGTCTCTCCACCTCCTGGAACACTCTGGCCAGACTGACGTTTCTTGTTATTGGTGGAAGTGACGCATGTCGCTCAGAGTAAACTAATCACAGGTACATACAGTTGCACTTTCGATTGAAAAGTTTTCTGTCATGTTTGTACGGTAATATAACATAAAATAAAATACATACATAAAATGAATAAAGGAATGAAGTTAATACAAATACATACATTAATACATGCGTGAATGAATTAAAATACACGAGTAAATTAATAATTTCATGAAATTACATTAACAAATTTGTGTGTGCTTCTAAAACCCCAAAGAAGCAAGCTAAGACAAGAATGTGTAGAAGTGAAAAAAAGGATTGAACCGTCGTCTGGTGCATAGAAACCTGATAGAAACCAATAACAACAAACCCGGATATTTCAGCGGCAAAAACAAAAGGGAGGAATTAGCAATAACTGTTTAACTATAAAATACAACCATCGGTAAGACAGTTGTTATTGTATTACAAACCCAAATAAGTGCGACATTTTATCAACTAAGTTAATGCAAAAGATGTACTTTTTGAAATAACACGCCACGATCATTTTGTAACATTGTATGGTCTACGAATGGTAGCTAAATTGACATCGGAAACGTTATGTATTTATACTTTTAATGACATCCTCTGACATTACAGAGATGGGCACTGGTGATTTGAAAGGATGTCTGAGAAAGCTGGAAGCCTCTCTCCGTTCTCTAAAGTATCCGAGAGAAGTGGACTATCAAAGGTATGACGAATTTTAAACCAATAGCTGCTAGTTCACACACACACACACACACACACACACACACACACACACACACACACACACACACACACACACACACACACACATATATATATATATAAATGCAAGACTGGTTTAAAGTAACATGAATAAAATTCATGTTTAAAAGAAAAATCATTAATAGAATTCAGTTACCAAATTATTCTGCACATATACAGGTGTTCAGGTGACCATTCTACAATAAATAATTTCCTAATTAATTTACATGACGCTGATCATGCCTGTGTAAATATAAGACTGGCAAGGAAAAAAAAAATCTAAATGCACTATGGCAGAGTGAGCATTTTATAAATCTCCATTCTTGTACTGGATGCATGTTAGCACTTTATAAAATAAGATTCGTGTTTATACTCTATATCTTATCTTTAAAGTCACCATGAAATCAAAATGTACAAGTCATATTTATTTCATGGAATATTGCAGTATTTATTATTAATGATCTGTGCAGATTATTATTATTATTATTATTTATCTGCCCTCGATCTGCCTGCCTTGATCTTTGATCAAAATCTCTTCTCTTCTCTTCTCTTCTCTTCTCTTCTCTTCTCTTCTCTTCTCTTCTCTTCTCTTCTCTTCTCTTCTCTTCTCTTCTCTTCTCTGATGACGTGTTTACTGGCACGAGGGTGGGACACCTGTCATTCACATGAGAACACAGCAAGGCTTTATGCCGAGCGTCACGTGACCAAGCCGGAAAACAGATCACATCGCTTCCGATTCAGGACTTTTGTATGTGCTTCATGAAATTTTTTGGGGTTTTACTCAAGATAACTTAAAAGGAGCAAGCAAAAATGAGCATAACCAATGTCCCTCGCATGTGCAGATAATTGATATTTAAAAGTTTTTAAATTTTTCTTCTTCACACTAACGTTTAGAATAGCATAAAACACCAATAACAAAGTGAACTTAGTAGGTTAGCTGATTACCTTAAAAATCCATAGATATCGTAGTTAGTTCTTACGGCCGTTAACACTTTCTCTGACAAGCGGATGCAATGAGACCTGTTTTCCGGTTTGGTCACGTGATGCTTGGCATAAACATAAAGCCTATAGCAAACCACAACCATCCAATCAACGCCCTACATTTTTTTTACTTGTTCGAGAAGCTGCTTCATACGTCACAATAGTAGGCAAAGACTATAGGATAGACTATAGTCTATAGACTATAGTGAAGGAAAGACTATAGCAACTTCTGTTTTATGTCGACTTTAAGATTCTTTTGATTTTGTACATGCTACCCTTGTAGATATTGCTCTTTTTGTGTGTTGCATTTACATTTATGCATTTGGCAGACACTTTTATCCAAAGCACTTACTTGTATTAAAGGAATACATTGTATCAGATCATGCATTCCCTGGGAATCAAACCCATGACCTTGGCGTTGCTAGCACCATCCTTTTTTTCAGCTACAGGAATAGTGCATGTCACGAATGTGGATGGGGTAAAAGGAAGGCCTACTTGTCCTATGATGGTTAGCGTTATATAAAAGTTAACACTATGTTATGAGCGAACATCAGGCCGTTGACAATGAGTCCAGGCCTTTTATGTCTTTGATAGAGATTAAGAAAGAAGTCTTGGCTAGCTGAGTGGCTGTGTGAAGTAGTTGATCAGCTGTGTGGAAATAGAAAAAAAAGTATTATGGTTAAGTTAGAGCTGCACGATTAATCATTAAAAGATCACAATTTCGATTCAAACACCCAAACAATCTCATTCCTAAATGGCAATGATTCGCCTGTGTCTATTAAATCTTTGACAAAATCACACCGGAACATTCAAATCTGAGTTTGCGCTGCCGCTGACCCCGGGGAGAGCAGTTGTCATGCATAGGTATGAAACAACTTCCCGAACAGTTTCGTTATTTCTGTGTTACAAATATTCAAATTATCAGAAGTGGGATACAAGTTTATAGTTCGGATAAAAAAAAAAATGTATACGGTAACGTTAAAAGCCTATTTGTCATTGAATCATTCATTCAAGAGATTTGTTAAAAAACGCCGATTAAACGCCTTTGATGCTTAAAGTAGGTTTTTAGATATATTCCCCTGAACCTAAATTAAGTAAATAAAGGGACCTCCTATAATAAAATCTGACCACACTGACATTCAATACAAATCTCATTCACTTTCCACAGCCTTTATGAATGCATAGCTCTTCTGAATTCATTTTTCACATGCAGTCAGCAGAGATGATATGCGGAATGTAATTCATTAGACATTAACGTCTCCCAATTCTACCCCCACTTTTTTTGGCCTAGTCTTTAAACATCTTGACTCACGTAAACATCCAAAAGGGGGGTCTGCCAGTGTTTCATGTCCCATATTTTGTTTTGAAGTTTGGAAAGTTGAAGACTTGTCCTGAGCCTCTCCAATGCTGAGCTATTTTGTAAACATGCTTTACAAAAACCAGCTCCGTTCCTCCAGCAGGATCTCAAGCTGCACATCAGATGCTCAGTGAAGAGGTTTTGATGTGAGATGCATCAAACACAACATTCTTTTCTGAAAGACAGATCCGTTTGGCTTGTACATGCTGGAGATGATCCAGAAAAATGACTTAATTTGTCTCCAGCACGATACTCAAAATGGCTTGCAGACATGTTATAAAACTTTATTTGATTTAAATCCTATTTATGGTGTTGATTTTGTAACACTTTTTAGTTGTTTGTAAGTACAAGTGCTTTATAATTTGATGTTGTGTTTTATTCTCCTCCAGATTGGCTCTGGGAGATCCATCAGCGTGTCTTCCTATTGTGAGCTTTACCTTCACGTCCTTTTCCCCCTCACTCACAGAGCACCTGGTCGATTATGGTGTGGAATTAAGCGGAATGAATGATTTACGATTTATTGAGAATGTTTACAAGGTGAATTGCATGAATGTAGCTTATTAAATATTATTTTAGCTTGTTATTGAATATGAAGAATATATTTTAAAGGGATAATTCATAAAATAAAATTCTGTCATTGCTAACTCTTCATTTCTTTTTCTGTGGAACATAAAAGTAAGATATTTTGAGAAATGTTTCTGTGTTCCTTTTTGTCATTTCTATGAAAGTCAGTGGTCACCAAAACTGGTGGTTACTAACATTCTTCAAAATATCTTATTTTGCATAAACAAAAAAAAAAAAAGTATAGGTTTGACACAACATTAATAAATAATTGTAATTTTTGGGTGAATTATCCCTTTAAACTCTTGTGTTTAACAAATTGAGTCACAGTTCAGTTAAAAGGCTATTTAATACAGCTAACATGGTTTAGCTATTGGATAATTTTCATTTGAAATCAACAACAGATCTTTATTAGCATGCATGTTTGTGATATTGCAGCCCCTTTTAATTTGACTTTTATAAACTGTTTGCCGTTTCATTCAAGAGCTAGTGGTTTTGAGGAGGTGGTTGTTTTAAATGGATCCAAGTGGTCGGAGTTGCTTTGTTTCAGTTATGAGGACAGAAAGTTCATTTCTGAGGTAAAGAATTATAGAGTTTAGAGCTATGACCAAACCGAGTCGATGATAATGTTTTTCACATCGCCTTTAATGAGGTGGATTTTTTTTTATGAAAAGCAATTTCACATGTAATTAAACTTACAAAGCCATATTTACTGGCACTGTCCCTGATCTCAGAGGGTTTTAACCCCCAAATCAGAAACGCAGGTCTCTTCCAGAGCTCTGTGATTCGGAGCATCTGTAACCCCATTCTCCGGCATTCAGATGTTCTGGCAGCTCTTCTCCACCAAGTCTTGAGTAATTAAAATGCTCTGCTCACGTCTCTCTCCTGCAGTGTCCTTCATGTTGGTCCAAGTCATCTGATCTCAGATTAACTCAAAGCTGATTCTGTACGTTTAACCGTTGGACTGAAGAGCTGCTCTGTCTTTTGACACTTCCTCCTCTTCATTGACCTTTTGTGCAGTTCTAAAAGTTCTGGCCTTCGTCCCAGGATCATCTGCAGAGTCAGACTGCAGCTCACATGAAATATTCTTGGGGGAATTAGTGGTCCCAGTATATTACCTTGAGGGCCTCGATGGCATTTGCTAAAAATTAGAGTTGTTGTAACAGGAAAGTAGTGTTTAGCAGTTCTATCATATTTTTCCAGTCATCATTTTTCCCCTTTGCGCTACAGCTCATTGTTTACATCTGGCTTAGTCCTCCTGTGATTAGTCTTGGTGGCTCCTCTGGAGTTCCTCCTGTACCAGAAATTCTACAAATCAATTTTTTGTTTGTGATTTTAATCCACTGAGGGGATCATTTCCTTCCAAGTCCTTTAATATGTTAAACCCCTGAAGTTGTAATATTTATTTTAGCACTCTTTTTGTTGTATCTGCATTTTCATGGGAAAATCTCTTAAAATGTAGGTCTTGCGGGATGTTTTCAGCTATAAGCCGTTGTTGACCAAACAGCAGTTTCTTCAGTTTGGCTTTGCTGAGAGGAAAGTCACCATTCTCTGTGATATCATTGGCCTTATTCTCAACAAGCACAAAGAACTGACAAAAGAAACCAAGGTATCTCAAACAATTTTTTTTTTTTTTCTAATATAGCGATAAGCGAAATAGGTACCATTTCAGTTATCAGACAATTTTAGAGATTGTTTTATTTAAAGGGTTAGTTAACCCAAAAATGAAAATTCTGTCATCATTTACTCTCCCTTATGTTTTTCCAAACCCGTAAGACTTTTGTTCATCTTCGGAACACAAATGAGACATTTTGAATGAAATCAATATAGAAAGATTTTAATCCCGCTGTTGACAGTCTACGCAACTACCACTTTGACGCTTCAAAAAGTTAAAAACTAATTCATATGAATTGAGTGGTTTAGTCAAAATTTTCTGAAAAGACTCGATCGTTGTATGATGAACAGATTTAATTGATGCTTTTATTCACATTTAAACATTGTTGAGCGATCATGAACAGAAGCTCAACCATAACTGATTAAAACAGTAACCTCATTGGTTCTTGCTGAAGCTTCATATGTGCTGCGTAACACATGAGAATGAACCTCATTGGTTCTTGCACGTCAAGCAAGCATGTTAGAGCTTCCGTTTACCACAACTGATGTGTGAGTTGATGAATGTTTATATGTGAATTAAAGCCTAAATTCAATTTGTTCATCATATAAAGTGATTATGTCTCTTCAGAAAATTTGGACTAAACCGCTCAGATTTCATAAAAAATGTTTTTATTTGTGTTCTGAACATGAACAAAAGTCTTACAGGTTTGGAACAACATGAGGGTGAGTAAATAATTTGGGTGAACTAACTCTTTAAATTCGATAATTCATTTTGCATTCTCATTTCCCCCATTTTTACTTTTACGTTTTTACATTTGCTGTCATCTGTCCCTTAAAGTTAATCTTTAAAAACACGAATATTAAATAACATTTTTAACATATTAAATAAAACTGTTAAATGTAATATTTAGCAAATCACTAAATCACTTGTAGCATTTAAAGTGATTTTAGTTTTAATCTATTTCGAAGAAAATATGATAGAATTTTAATATCAGACATTTATTGGTTATTGGCCATATTGTATTTATTTATGTTTATTATGTATATTTTTATATTTGAATTGAATAAACAGCAAATTGTCTTACAGCATGCCAGTAAGCCAAAGAGAAGGCCTCAGTTGAAGAGCTGCATTAAAAATGAGATCCCTTCTCCTGAGAGTAACTCACTGGTGTTAACAGCCCTGACAGTAAGTGTAAACAGAATTGACTGTAAAATACACATAATCGATTTGATGATGATGATAATAATAATTGTTATTGTTATTATATCTGCTTCTTTCCCTCTTAGGTACCTCAGAAGCAGCCACTGGTAGAAAGGCATCTTGGCAGCAGCTCAGCACCAGCTCAGATCAGACGCTGCTCAGATGAAGAGGAAACAGAAAAGAGGGAGTTAGACAGTGAGGATCTTGAGGATTCAACTCAACCCAAAGATTCCACTGTGAGTGCACATCCTGCAACACATGGGAGGTGCATGAGTAATCATCCAGTTGAGAGCACATTATGCACCAACTAGTCAGTTTTCAGTGTCACATGATCCTTCAAAAATCATTCTAATATTCTGACGTGGTGCTCAAGAACATTTCTTATTATCAATGTTGAAAACAGTTGCTGCTTAATATTTTTGTTGAAACCTTTATACATTTTTTCAGGAATTTTTGATGAATAGAAAGTTCAATACAACAGCATTTTTTTTTTTTTAATCATTTTAAATGTTTTTACTGCCACTTTTGATCAATTTAATGCATCCTTGCTGAATAAAATCAATGCATTTTATATTATTATTTTAAAATCTTACTGATCCCAAACTTTTCAATTAACTTTAATACATTTTTTTTGGGTAATCATTTACTTTTTTTGTGTGCGTTGTGGAACTAAACTACACAATTACTCAAATTGCCAATTTCTAGTACACACAATCATCTGCAAAATTCTGAAGGTGTTCAATCCACTCTAATGCACATGGGGTCTCTTTAGGATTGTGTGTTAGAGAGCCGGCTGAGGGGCGTGGAGGTAAGTCTTCTGGAGAGTGTTGGCAGACTGGAGCAGCGATTGGCCCTCATGGAACACAGGATACATGCTCTGGAGAAAAGCTTGGCTGGCAAGATTATCATCGAGAGCAACCAGTGGGAGAACTTGGAGAGTCGTGTGCTGCTGCTGGAGACCAGGCTGGCACTGACCTCAGCACAGGTAGGGGAGTTTAACATCTTTTTGGAAGTTACATTTCATTTAATTTTGCAATTGTGGCATAATGCTGTTTTCTCCCAAAACTCATTTTGATGATCAAGCTTGCGTTACGGGATGAAAAGCAGTGACAGTCAGCACAGATACACACACTATAGCAAAGCTCTCACGTTTCAGTTTCGAAGTTGAAAAATTCATATGGAAAATATGTTGTTTTATGAAGACTGCAAACCACTTTAGAGGTCAGATTCCAGTCTACAGCAACTGATTTGTTCAGGGAAACAGAATTTTGTTGCAATTTAATATCCTAATATAACAGTTCATGGGTGTGTCATTTTGTTTTGTGATTTGTTTTAAAATGACAAGTTGGCATTGCATCTCTTGAGAAGTGTATATGTGTTATATGGTGCTCACAAAAGTTTTCTCTACTCTTCAGGGTCTAACTTCACAAGATGGGGTCTTCAACTCAGGCAAGGTTGAATTTAAAGAGAATACAGGTACTTTGCAATGTTTTAGCTCTTTAATTTGAATAATTTAAATACGGTAAATTAAATATTCATAAAATCTCAAATATCTTTTTTTCCTTTTGTATCTGTTAAAGTATCTGCAAGTGGCTTTTCTACTGTGATTCAATCACCATCTGACATCAGTGATAATGGGCATCTTCTAGCCAGTTCTCCTCCTCCAACTGCTACCCAGGTGACCATCCATCCATCCATCCATCCATCCATCCATCCATCCATCCATCCATCCATCCATCCATCCATCCATCCATCCATCCATCCATCCATCCATCCATCCATCCATCCATCCATCCATCCATCCATCCATCCATCCATCTTATTTTCAACAGAAATTTGTTTAATAACTATTGTATATTTTTCTTCCAATTTCTTAGAATTTTAAAGAAAGGCTGGACAGAATAGTTTACATGTAAGTGTTGTTATTTTTATAAAACGTAATAAATAGTTTAATATTTCGCTTGAAAAATTGTCACTTAGACAAATACTGCACATCAATACATTGTTTGTTCCTTTCCCATTTCAGGATGAAGGATACAGCTAACATTCTGCAAAATATAGAGCCGACAATGTGAATTTGATCTCAGTCCAAGTTTTTAAAAAAATGTGTCATTATTTATTCACCCTCACATTGTTCCAAACCTGTGTGTTGTTTTTCAGTTTTCTGAGAAATAAGTAAATAAAATTAAGTTTATAAAAGTTTATAAAATTATGTTTGCTTTGCTCTTACTATACAGTAAACCCACATAGTGATCAGAAGTGGTCAAACTCCAAAAAGGGGGAAAAAAGTATCATAATAACAGACCATGTGACTTGTGTGCTATATTTTTTCCTGACTTTCTGACAGACTTTGTGACCAACAGAACAAAATTGTAATTCATTGGAAACCTTGGCCAACACTGTAGCTTTCAAATCACATATGGCGCCTTCGCTTCACATCTGGTTGGATGTCAATGACATCATCAGTCGTCATTGGTTCTTGTGTTTCGTGATCAAATGTTGTGAGTCTCACGTGTGGCACCATATTTGTTTTTAAAATGATAGTTTTTGTCTATTTTGGAGCTTGACTAACATGTTCACTATGGAAAACGAGCTGTGTGAAGTGTTCCACTGACAAAAAGCAACATACAAGACTGGAATGAGTAAAGGGTGAGGAAAATAATTCGTATTATTATTTGTTGGGTGGACAATATTTCACATTATGCCAATATATAGTTTTTTTTTTTTTTTTTACCTTATGCCTTCCAATTGATTCTACAGTTGCATTGACATGCAAATAAAGTGTCTTGTCCTCTAGATGTCACTGCTACCCAAGTAAAACATAATGGTGAAATAGTCTATGGCGCCCTCTGTGGTCAGTGTTTTGTATTGCACTCTGTGAAAGCAACATCAGCCCATTACCACACAACAGTTGTGCATTTACTTGAATATCAGGTAAAGTAAAGGTGTGTAATGACTGGGTGATGTCTCTGTGCATTAATATTAATGGCATGTATTTGTTATTGTATGAATCTTTCTTTAGCACATGCTCTGAAAAGGGGAATAAAGTCTGAATGTACAACGTTTAATGTAGTTAAAGTAGACACGCTTGTGAAAGTAACTGGCATGAGTTTGGGATGTGACTCTCTTGTGTGTTTTCGACCAATGACAGATGAGGGAGTGTTTGTAGAACTTATTGAATGATTACTTAATACCTGAGAGTCCATCTCTTGTACTGATCCAGGTAGAGGGACATTTCCCCCCAAAATTTTCCTTTAACCCGGAGTTATTTGATGTATTTTTAAGAACAGTTTCTGTATTAATGTTTGGTAGTAATTTGAGCATGTTTCTGAGTTCAGTTGACCTTTGGATGGTCTTTTGGTGTTGGGTGTCATTGCACAAGTTATCACATTCATCAGATTTCAGTTTGCCTTAAAAAAAAAAAAAAAACATGAAAGATCTGACTTTGACCCAGCGATGTCTCACAAAAAATGCATCAGAGGTCTGACTTGGTCTCACAGGACAGATTTACCCTTCTCATATTTCTGTACAAGGCAATGATGTTAAACTGTTTTTTCATCAGTGGATTTTCTCTCTGACAACATATAGACAACACTGACCTCTGGTCGTTCTTCCAGACTTTCCTTTCGGTGCCCTATATATATATATACTGTGCAGACACAATGGGAATTGCTCTGTTGAGATCAGTTGGACACAAAGCAGTCATGGAGAGGAAAAGAAAGGTCAGATGACCACTGTAATTATGTTGAAGGAGAGTGTGTGCTTGTGTTTGTGTGGTTAGTCAGCATGCCCGTGTGTGTGTGTGTGTATATTGAATAGCAGTGAGAGTTGGAAGAGATGCTCAGACATATTCTTTGGGAACTGATGTGTGTCCAATGGACGGTTTTACCTCACTAATCTGAAGGGAATGCACAATGTCTCCACTAGCCACAATACAGGGTTTTCCTGCTGTCTGCATTTTAACAAAACTGCTTTAATTTGTATTAATATTTGAATAACTTTTGATTTTTTTTTCAAAACATTTCTAAGAACTTCGTAGACAGCAACATTTTTTAAAGTTTTCTTTTCATTAGTGTGAACAAACTTCACAAGAACAAGCTATGTCATTGACCCATATACCAACTCTGCTATATAACATCATAACCTGGGCCCCAGAAACCCCCTGTGGAATCAACAGGCCTCTGGCAGGGGCCAGATGTGAATGGGAAAGACTTTTTTTTTAAAACCTTTGCTCTGCTATCTCCTTGAGACTGCATGTGAGTTTCTCAGTAGCCACATCGAGTAGATGTTTTTTATTTTTTTTATTTTTTTAAATCAGTCTAACTAGAACTGGATTTATAGAGTGAGAACTTTTTGAATACCGGGTACTTAAAAGTGGATTCTTTGAGCCACTTAAGCCTCGTTCAGACTGGCAGCTAAAATCCGATTTTTGTGCATCTGATTGGAATTCGATTATATTTAGCAAGTGTGAACGGCATAAAATCTGTTTTGAGCTACAATCTATTGTGGTTTGAAAACCTTTTCAAATCGCATTTCTGGAAATCCGTTTCAGTCTGATTTCGCATGGTTTATGTCACTTTCTTTCGCTACGTCAGATGTTAGGTAACATCCAGAAAAACAAGGATGTGTTGTTGAAAAGTTCCGATCAAGCAGAAAAGTATAATATAATGGAGATTGGAGACATGTTGAATTTTAAGACTGGCGGTGAGGATGACAACACAGAATAAAGCCGTATACCAGAGCCTGCTACATTTCTGCAGCTGACGACGTAATCATCCTGCACGGTGACGTGGCTACACATTGGGTGCTTCTCAAATCCCTCCTCGTCTCCTCGCTCCTCCCAAGGGGGTAATCCATCGACCGGAAGTTGAAGCCGGCCGGGTGTCGCCATGTTGTAGCAGAACTTCACTTGGGTTAGCATTTCCATTGACTCCCATTCATTTTGGCGTCACTTTGACAGCGAATAACTTTACATCTGAGGCGTTTAAAGACTCCATTTGTCCATTGTTTATTTCTAAAGAAACACGACAATGTATAAAGGGCTCCATTACCTTCTATGTTACATTATGGCCCCGTAGAAACAGATTTAGTAAAAAATAGGCTAACGATTGCGTCATAACCACTCGACTCTCTGTCGCGCTGTACAGAAATTACCGTACAGACAGCAGGAGAAGCTCGCAGGCAATCGGGGGGACGTCCCGTCAAGAGAGAAGCCCATAGATAATGAGTCCATAAAAGCAACGGAATACTTACTCCTGCTCACTCACGCCAAAGAACTCTTTGCTCAAGTTCCCCGTCTCTGCAAGATTAACGTTGGCTATTTTCACGCACAGCTACTAGAAGATTAACGTCTGTCAGACAGGTTGCTCACGTCATCAAGCTTAGTTTGAGTCGGTTTGAGTCTGCGCGTCAGGAACGGAAGTGCTCAAAAATCGCTAAAAATGGGCTTCAACTGTCTCAACTGAGTTCCAATGAGATGGCTCTGTCCACTTCTTATACTGTCTATGGCTCCTCCCCTCTGGCTCCTCCGTCCTCCATCCTATGACCCGGAAACCGATCGAGCTCAGCCATCTTAAAGGACACCGCGAGGATCGAGGAGTGAGGAGGCTTCCAGAGGAGCTATGAGCGAGGATACACAGATACACAGATACAAGAGTTTTATCGACTAAACATGACGCACGTAACAATTCTCCTCCCCCTTCACATCTGTCACAATCATTTGAATTTATACTTTACTTTTGTAGTTTACATAAACCACGCAACTCACATATTTCAACAAGGTATCTTGCTTTATTATTATTTATTATTAATTTCTTAAATAAACAAACTGAGGACGAACAAACAACATAATGGCAGATCCTTTGAGCACTGCTGATGACGCAGTGAAATGACGTTCGAGTGGTCAAGTATTCCAATGTATAAAAAAGCTTTCATTCAAATCCTCCGTCCTCATTTTTTTTCCTTGCAGCCTTCCCTCGCGTCCAGGGGGTGGAGCTGAGACGCGAGGAAATGAAACGAGGATGCACAAATAAGAAATGAGAAGCACCCACTGCCATGTCAGACTGATCTCATGAAATGGCGTATGTATGACACGCCAATTCGTATTTCCATTTTTGGCGTGCTATTAACACGCATAATCGCTTTTCAGCGTGTTAATCAACGCCGTTGACTTAACGTTATATTACTGTATATAGGCTATAAATATATGACCTACCCCAACCCCGTCCTTAAACCTACCCGTCACTGGGGTTAATACCATTTATGAGTCTTCCCCTACCATCCTAGGAAACAAATATCGCTCCCCAGATGTAGATCTACATTTTTCTTCGTTTCGCTCGGACATTTAACGGCGTGTACATACACGCGGGATCACTCGGATATTTAACGGCGTAGACATAGGCCTACACGCAAAAGATGACGGTTCGTTTCGGCGTGGACATACACGCGGATAGCTCAAAATGCGTATAGAATAGATAACAGGCCACTTGACTTGAAAGTGGCGTGTATGTTTACGCAAAGTCATGATGTCATGTTGACCATGTTGTAAGCAAGACAAAATATGCATTGCCAACCCCTCCATGTTGCTGTTTTTGTTATTTTTGCCGTATGCCTAACACGTTATTGCCATAAAAACCAATGCAGCTAGTCCAGAAAACGAAAGAGGTCCACGGGACACACAAATCAGATCCGAACATCTGGATAGTAGGCAGATAGTGTGGAAAGTCAATAATTTAGTTCCGATTCCAATCGGATACAGAAATAATCGGAATTGGACTGACACTGTGAACATAGCCTTAGTAAGTTAACTTTTGAGATATTTATTAAATAGTTTTTGCTTTAAACAGGCATTACGGGGCGGCAATGGTTCAGTGGTTCATGTAGGTTTTCTACAAACCGGAAGGTTGGTGGTTCAATCCCCGGTTCCACCTGACCAAGTGTCGACTTGTCCATGAGCAAGACACCTAACTTCAGCTGCTCCCGACGAGCTGGATGGCGCCTTGCATGGCTGACACTGCCGTCGGTGGGTGAATGAATGGGTGAATGCGAGGCAATATGTAAAGCGCTTTGGTGGCCATGGGTCTGTTGAAAGTCTGTCTGTATACAAATGCAGTCCATTTACCATTAACTATTTTTTTCTTTTTTTTCCTTTACATTCTCAACTGTGGTTGGGCATTTTACACCACCACTCAAAAGTTTTTTTTTTTTTTTTTTAAGAAATCAGTAGCCTTCTTTTATTCAGAGAGTGTCATTAAATTGATCAGAAGTGACAGTTAATGCATGTTTAATGTTACAAAAGATTTATCTCAAATAATTGCTATTCTTTTGAACTTTCCACCAACATATTAAACAACACAACTGTTTCCAACATTTATAATAATAGGACATGTTTCCTGATCACCAAATCAGAATTAGAATGATTTCTGAAGGATAATTTGACACTAAAGACTGGATTAATGGCTGCTGGAAATTCAGCTTTGCCATCACAGGAATAAATAAAAATGTTATATATTAAAATAGAAAATAATTATTTTAAATTGTAATAATAATTCACAATATTAGTTTTTACAGTATTTTACATCAATAAATGGAGCCTTGACGAGCATAAGAGACTTCTTTCAAAACCACTTTTGAATGGTAGTGTACAGTAGGCTACATGTCGGTCAGGTGGTCTCATCCTGTATGAGAAGATGGTTCTTGCAAAAAACATGCAATACAAACCAGAACTTATTCTTAATTTAGTTAATGGCCTTGCTATGGAACTAAAAAATAATGGATCTTTTCTTATTTTATTAGGCTCACAAAATCTCCATTGAGGCTTCATTCAGCATTCAGCAGTCATTTTGTTTGGTCTCAACTTTAAAGCAAAAAAATATATTGGCATCAAATCAACCTCAAAACTCTCCAATCTAAAGACAAAGCAATTAATCAAGCTAAATAAAATAAAATCTGTTTGCTTTGCTTGGCTTTTTTTTTTTTTACTGTAACTGGAGAGTTTGGAGCTGGACCATGATGTAATGTGTTGCAATGATATGAATAAGAAGCAGACTAGACCAGGTCTGATGATTGCAATAATAATCCTGCTCGGGTCTTTATTTTTAAAAAAAGGAATGAAAGATGAGAACAGGGATCCATTCATAATGAATGTGTCATTAGGTTCTGTTGATTGGCCACTGGGAGCACGGCTCTGTTGCTCTCCAGTGCTGCTGTAATCCCCTGCTCTCATTAATCATTGTCCTGAAAGAGGGGTGGGGGAGATGAGAGAAACTACTTGGTGAAGTGAGTGAGAGGGAACACTTTTTGCATTCCTCCTCTTTCTTAAAGCGTGTATGTTTATGCAAGCTCCCCTCATTCCATTCCACCAGCCTCGCCTTTCAATATCCCTACACATTAGGTTCATTTTCACTCCTAATTAGCAGGACCTCATGCATGTCTATGAACTCTTTACCTTCCTGATTGGTTTGTCGCGGACATGCCGGCATCTGCACCTCTTGTGGAGCACAAGGCTAATTGAGCTAATCACTCAAGTTAATGAGAGCATTTTTAAAGGTTGGAGGGCATAAGTAAATGAGATGAAGAAAGTGAAACAAGAAAGAGATATAATTAGAATCACAGATGAGTTTACTTGACTTTCAGCCATATGAAGCTGAAATTAGTTTTTAATACATTAAAAAGCTACCCAGCTTACAAGGAACTTTCTCAGAATTTTAGCTAACATTCTGGCAAGGTTCTCTCAAAGTTATGAACAAAACATTCTTCCTGTAATGTTAATAGAACATTTGTTCAAAGTTTTCTGGGCTTTAATAACATTCTCAAAACGTTAGCACAAAAAAAAAGTTATTTAGGTATTGTTCATGGAAGGTTTTTTTTCTGAAATATTTTAGGTATACGTTTTGTTTTTTATTATTAAAATGACTACTTGTTTCAGAATGTTTAGAGAACATACACACAAAATTGCATTTGCAAAATTAAATAATGGAACATTTTCTTAATGTTTTCTATAACGTTCGCATAACCAGAAAAACATTTTGAAACATGGATGTTTTGAATGTTCAGAGAGCAGTCAGAAATAACGTTTTCAAAACTTAAGGGTAACGTAAGCAAAGAACATTAGAACATATTTTGTTAGCTGAGTATTTAGTGAGACTTTAAAGTACAATCTATACAGATATAAAACTGTAAAAAAATATATATGATCAATAAGTTGACAACATATGTTTTTAAATTGATTTAACTTATAAAAATAAGTAAAACCATTTTTTACTTTTTTATAATAAGTTATACAAGGTTCAACAATTGTTTAAGTCAGTTTAATTTAATTTAAGTTGAAGTGACAAACATCCTAGTTGATTGTACTTAAAAATGTAAGGCAGCAGCTTTTATTTTTAGTGTAACATTTAAAAATAATAATATTAAGCTAACTGCATTACATGTTTATATTGCCTCATGGGCTAAATATTTTTTCTCTGGGAGTCTCTGCTAACCTCTTAAATTAGCGTTCATTTTATTTCATTGTTTTGTTCCGAAAAGAATTTCCTCTGAGTCTCTTGATTACAAATTTACACCACTCTCAATGCTTATTTTCTTTGCCAATAGGAGCCGAGTTATTATTCTTGGTTAGCCGCCAAGACCTCATTGCCTGCCAGTCAAAACAGTTTTCACATGCTCATGGGAAGCCCTACAATAACATCTTATCATTAGAAACGAGCACATAGGCAAGTATTTGGGCCACTTGGCTCCCCGATGTAAAATAAACATAGGGGCGTCTCTGTAAACCTACGAGCTGATTGAGTCTCAAGTCCTTAGCAACACCAATGGGAATGTACACAGTGATACTATCCACAAGGCGCTCTCTATGCTGTATATATCTTATTCTGTATCTGTGCAAAACGTCTTTTAGAAGTTATTTAGAAGTTAGTCTTCATCACATGAGGATAAAGATCTCAGATGCTCTGTTCAAATATCAGGCTGGTCATGCAGTATTTGGCAATGTGTGCAAAAGCAGTAGACTGTACAATGCCTATACAGACACAATCCCAAGAGACTGTCCCTGCTGTGTTTACATTGAAGATATCTCCTGTATGCACTCCTGGAACTGGCAGAAAATAGAATATTGTGTTCGATTTTCCCACCATAGTCCGTAAAGAATATATGAACTAAACACCTCTTCCTTATCTCAGATTTGTCTGCCTCTCTGCCAACAATAATGGCATGTTTGCACATTTCCTCTTCCTTGTGACAAGGGAGGACACTTTTGGGTCATCTAGATTTTTGCTTCTTGGAAATCATGTATATGTTTGTTCAGCTATTTTGTGACTTTTCACTGAAAACCTCTTTGTGTGTGTGTGTGTGTGTGTGTGGGTGGGTGTCTGGGTGGGGCATTATTTAACTTTTTTTTCATGCTACAGATGGTGTATTTACTTGAAGATTAATTTAATATAATTTAATATTTTTAATAATTATAATATTAATTTAATTATACTGGAAAGTGATTCAAATACAACATAATCAATATTCCTCTTTTTTCTCGTCAGAAAGTAAAAGTAAATAAATAAAACATGAAGCAATCATATGCACAAAATGAATTACAAATCAGTAAAAAATATATATATATATGTATAGATTAGGCATAGCTGCTAAATTATGCTAATATAATAAAATAATATAATGTAATATATAAAGTTTTTGAAATGTTTTTTTATTGTTATTTCCTGCTGCCAAGTAAAACGTTGAATTTTTACAAAAAATAAGTTTATATATATATATTAAAATGCAACACTTCATCGAGCAAAACCTTTAAAATCTGTGAGGCCAAACCTTTTCCCAGTAAGAGATTTGAAAACTTCCCAGTAAGAGATTTGAAAACTTGATTTTTGCTTAGTATAGGAGCACCATAACACTATTAAATGATTCAAAACCAGCAGTTAATTGGCTGTGTTTTTACACTATTCCTTTCTCGATGCTTTCCTGTCCTGTGCTGATGCAGGCTTTGTCCCCAGCGAGAATCAAGCTAGAAACCTCAATTCGCTTGACGGGTGACAAGGGAGTGAGGCATCCTAGAGAATATGCAGGCCGGCCTGACGTCTTGTATGCCATTTAATCTGAGGTGAAGGGGAGTGTCTTATCACAGCTTTTAGCTTGCTTTGTTGCAAATACTCTATTCTATTTTTGTTTTACCTCAGACCAAGGTCAATGTGACCCAAAAATTCGATTCTTACAAAAAAAATAACTAAAAAAACGGTGGAGCATAGTGACTCATAGTGATTACGTTAGTGATTTTAATCTTGTCATGTCGAAGAAATTCTATGAGCAGTTTATATATACCGTAGTGAGGAGGTCACTGCAATTTAAAAATTTGGTCTAAATGACAGAAAATAACATTGCATTTATGAGAAATAGCAATGAGAACTGCTTGCTGCAATAAAATATTCAGAAGGTACCTTTAGTGCTGGCACAGATTTAAGTGCTGTTCACTGGTCTTTTTCTATGTAACTTTTTAAATGGCTTATTTCTTGCTGTCAGTTCAACGTGGGTCCCTTAGCTTATAGTCAGAGGCATCGGGGTACTATAGCCCCCTCGGCCCACTCTGTAATTTGTCCTGGGTGACAGTTGCACACTTAAGCCCCTCCAGGACTGCTGAAGAATTACACACAAAGCATAGGCAAATACACAGCGAAGTGGGTCTTGACATCTGCACAATATGAAACTCCCAAAGAGATGCATGAAATACAGTAATCTCTAACAAAATGATAATCTACAGTACAATTTGTATCGTTAACTTCCACAATAACATTTTTGCTTCAGTGTTAGCTTTTTTTGCCTTTAATACCACAAACAGAAGGCCTATTTGAAAATCAGAATTTAGCAATATTGTATACAAACACTGAAGTTTGAATCCTTAGTTGGATCTGATACCCAACAATATAGGCTACTTTTACAATATGTAATAGTGAAGTGCTCACAAATGTTCACAGATGTTGTTAGAATGCATATACTGTCCAGATGTGGGACTCAGTATGACACAACGGTAGCCTCACAGAGTATTTCAATTAGACACTGTTTTAACTAGATTTGATTTAAACTCTTTTATTTCTCCACAGAACATTTGTTTTGGACTTGACCAGCAGTTTCTGTCTAACATGGTTTCTCAGTAGTGGTTCTTTCTGTTTTGATAGAGAAATGCATGCATGAACTGTAAATAATGTTTTGGAAAATAATGTAATGGTTCTTCATATATACATACATGTGTGTGTGTGTGTGTGTGTGTGCGTTTGTTTATATATATATATATATATATATATATATATATATATATGAGCATTGTTTTGGATTTTGTCCTGAGGGGGGCGCCGATAAACTATCAACACGCTGTCAGAGATTAAGACTTTATTTGTGTAAAATTAATAACTTTTAGATGATAGATGATGTTTTGAAGATAGCATGACAGATCAAATTATCACCTTTTCATGTTCAACCCCCCCCCCCCCCCCCCCCCACCCCATCCTATAAGATTAAGTCATCTTCCTTTATATAGTGCTTTTAACAATGTAGATTGTTCCAAAGCGGCTTTACAGTGATAAGGAAATTATCACATGCATTACACTAAATGCATGTGTTAAAATTCCTGCTTTGCTTGGGTGACCAAAAGCTAAACCTGTGCAGAGATCACACAAACTTTTGAAGACACAAGGAAGCACTCAGCCTCATTTCCCTTTCTCAGAACTATTACTCATGGAGGAGTTCCAAAACACAACGTAACTTTTAGTGGGAGAACATTTCTGCTGCTTTGTAATGAATCCCTTTGCACATTGACTGTCAAAGTGAACACGAGTTGCACGCACCAGGGTCAGTAAATGACCAAGGCCACTGGAAGTTCAGTACTTGCCTCTGTGACCTACAGCTGTCAGATATCTGTATTCACTGTCTCAGTGTGCATGCTAATATAAGTGGTCTTTCATGGGGGAGAAAGTCTGAAAATGCGGAATAGTAAAAAAAAAAAGTACATTAATATTATACCGTGTTTGATTACACAGCTTGATATTGTCAAATTATCATCTTTCAATTGTAATCAGAGCATTTATTGTTTGCATATTGTGTTTTTATGTTTAGAAAACAAAAAAATCCATTATAGAAAATCTGCTTCCGAAAATCAATTCCTATAGGATCATATTCCTATTGCTTCTTCATGAAAGAATTTGTGACACACAGTACGGGAAGTCATTCAACACACCGTTTATCTCATGACATGCACAACTTACTGCCTACAATGAGCTAACCGAACTGCATATCTTTCAGCAGAGCCTACTAGTGATTACCTAAGATTTCTCATCTGTTTAACCTGTAGTCACACCCCACCCCTCAGGGCCTTCACTGCGATCTCAGTTGCCTGGTTCATCTGGTCTCCTCTCACTCAAATTACTGATAAAAGTTATTTGCCTTGTTGTAAGACCTAATGGAGAAGTCCAACGACCAATGTGTACAAGTACCCTATACAAAAGGTTTCTGTACGTTAGCATTAGTTACTGTGATCATGAACGACCTATGTAAAGATATACTAATTTTAAGTGTTGTGTATTGTTTGTCTGTGTATTGCGTTACCGAAACTATTGCATACATATTTTTTTTTTTTTACTGATTATAAGATGAAAACACGTTTGTGTTTATGGTTCCTACAAGAATTCAATGAGGAACTGTTTGTAGAATATAGAAAACATACACTTCCTTCAAGAATTCCTCAAGATACTTGACTAGCTCTGACTATCAAATAGTCATCATTTAAACATCTTCCTCCCGTGCAGCCCTTATAGACTTTCATATCTTTATCTGCTTTCATATCTTTATCTGCTGTCATATCAAAGCAGAGTCACATTCTTGGTAATCTCTGTGATGTTTGATCAAAATTTGTAAAGTTACAGTGATACGCAAAAAGTTTCTCCTTCATTTGCGAAATTGTTGGACACTCTTAGAACTGTTCTTGTCAAATTTAACCCTTATGAACCAACTAGGGCATTATATTATTTATGAAACTACTTTAATGTGTAGACTTGGTGACTGTACTGATGCCATGATATAACAAAACACAAGTCCGAAAGTATTTAAAACAGATAAGTCATGTTGATTGATCAAGATAAAGTGATGCAATCCATGTCACAATATGTACCATTACTGTACCATTTGCAATTGATATGTTTTTGTTTTGACTGCATTTATGGAAAGTTCATGGAAAATGTTTATTTTATAAAAATGTATGATCAATAAATCATGACAAAATTATGTTTTTACTATTACTTTAAGTTATACAAAATTCAATTCGATTTTTTAAGTAAGTTTAATATAATTTAAATTGAAATGAGGCAGGTGGATTTTTTTATAGTGTACAGCAAACAGCTTGTTGGAATGAAGCGGCATTGTTGAAAATAGGAGGAAGCTTTTGCCTGTTAACTAAATTTTAATGGGACACTATAGACATTCTATAATAAACTTTGCAACTAAATGCCAACTAATTCTCAGAGTATTAGTAGACTGTAGTGGGCTGTTAGGTTAGGGTTATGGTTGGGGGAGACTCAAAATAAAGTGTTAGCAGATATTAAGTATAGTCTATTAATACTCTAATGATAGCTGACATGCAGTTGCAAAGTTACTTTTATAGTTAGTGGAATCTATAAAGTGGGCCATCGAAAATAAAGTATAACCAGACTGACTAATACTTTACTGATAGTCAGTTGACATGCAGCTGCAAAGTTACTTGTAGGCTACTTAGAATGTATAAAGTGGACCATTGAAATAAAATGACCAAATATTACACAGTAATACTCTAATGAGAGTTAGTTGACATGCAGGGGCAAAGTTACTTGTAATGTATAAAGTGGTCCATCGAAATAGTTAACAAATATTACAGCCTACTGATACTCTAATGAGAGTTAGTTGACATGCAGTTGCACAGTTACTTGTAGTTAGATTGTATAAAATGGACCATCGAAATAAAGAGTTAGCAAATATTAAGCCAATCCAATCTCATGAAATGTGTCTCTATAGCACGCATTGTGTTTATCGTGTAATTTAATGAGTTTTTACGTGCATATGATACGCACTGTAAACCTCTTGGGTAGGATTAGTGGTATGGGGTACGTGGATATTAGGCTATATGCCATAAAGTGCGTATTATATGCACGCAAAAACTGTGAGTCATATGCATGTAAAAACTCATTTTTTTTGTGTATAAATTGCACGATAAATACAATGCGTGGACGCATTTCATGACAGGCGGATTAAGCAGACAGTCTAATACTCTAATGATAGTCAGTTGACATGCAGCTGCAAAGTTACTTGTACTTAGTAAAATGTCTAAAGTGGACCATCGAAATTTCACGAGTTCACACTTACATATAATTAGAGTGGATAAGATTTAATGCGTATTTAGCGTGCTGTCCGGGTGGAGGGCTCCGAGCTCGGAGTTTGGCCCGAACCCAGAGTACTCCCCCCTCAAGTGTTTAGGACTGGAAGTGTGGAAAAGGGGCGGTGGAGGGATGCTGCTAAACTATCAATGGAGTGAGGTGATATTGCTGAATCTATATATACACCTCTTATCATTGATTGCTGAGTGCACTCCACTCGTGTTAATTAACTGAACGTGCTCCTCCCAAACTTTGTTAATAAAACATAATAAAGTGTTACCAAATTTAAAATTGCAGGGTTCATCTATTTCTGGTAATGCGGTAAGCGGAGGCAAATGTGCAGATTCTTGGACATAAGGACTTCATGGATGTAAACACAGCTGCCAGGTGACACTTGTTTCTGGATTTCCATTCCAGAACAGTCTACAAGATGACAAGTAGATTTTAGGTTTTGGTAAAACAGAGACTATTCAATTTAGTTGCAAGAAAAAAATAAAATAAAACAAAAGTATAAAGAAATTATTTGCTTTATGATTTCAGAAGTTTATTGTTTGATTTATACATGAAAAACCTTGGATATTCTCTCACAAATATCTATATGTAAAACAAACAAAACCAAAAAGGTTGGTTGAGCACTTTGAGGTATGATAGCCACAAAACAGTAATGAATTAATAATAAATATTACTTTTTTTCTCTCAAAAGCAATTACTCACAGTTAAAGCAGTTATGTACAAAATAATGTTCAAGGGCATTACAAAAAACAAACATGTTTAGAAAGAGGCCTGCACACCAGTATGAAATCCTTTTTGATTTTCAAAACTGATAAATGCTAAACAGGAAACTCTCCTCAAACAAAATCTATACCCTCCCTTTTTATTTCCAGGTGTTTGCCCTGAACTTCAATAAAATACATTTTTGGTGAGGAATAAACAGGACTGGCTTGATTGTTCATCACTCTCAAGCTGAAAGAGGCTCATAGGTGTGGAAGTGAATGCCTTTAGAACAGGTTATTTTCATCACGGCTCCATTTAGGCTTTCGTCTGTTATGATTCGCAGCATTCCTTCAGCAATAAGAGATGGTCTGTAGATATACACACAGACACAACATCGTTTTACTATTTTGTCCTGTAGCATTAAGTGAAATGAACACATTTCAGCAAAAAAAGTGGAATTTTATAATGCAAACACTCTGATATAACATGGCAATTCATTTTATTGTGTTGTAAAATCAGTCTATAATTGGCCTCAAACTTTTTTCTATGTTCTTGTCAACATACTGTAACTTCAAATAACACATCCTTCATGTCTGTCTACAGAGAGTTTGAGGAAGACATAACAGACATTTCAGAGGGAAAAATAATAAAACATCCTCTGATACACCACCAGCACCAGAAGAATAGTGCAAGTGAGGCAAAATGTAGAGGCATGAAAAAAGTATAATCTATGTAATACTGTAGATGATTAGTTTGGGTGGAGGTGTTTGATTTGGTTCAAATTTAAGCACATGTCAAAAATAGTGCAAGCAAAACATGCGGTCTAATCCACATTTAATCAGTGGGTGGTGCAAAATGGAATGTCTACATTTCCCAGTAGAGGCAGGGTTAAAGATTTAAAGCATTCAATCCACTATTTATATTGGAACTGTAAAGGTCTGGACTAGAAACATATTTGTGCTATTTTCGAGAGAACACTGTTGCTGTCTGCCCAAACAACTATTTATTTAAGGAACTGAATACAACAAACAAAGCAAAACTACTAAGACAATCCCATACAGAAGAAACAGGTAGTTCAACTGAGCTTAGCTTACTTAAGAACGCCATACTTGTCGATCCTTTGTTTGAATTCATCTTTGTACTTGACAAACTTGCCCATTGTTTCCTCATGCTCCACGGTGTGAAGTAGTTGGGTGTCCACAAAGGCTGGGCACAGTGTGTTGATCCTCACTCCATAATTGCCCTGTTCAGATGCGTCCTGCCGACAACAAAACGTGTCCAAACACGGTCAGCCTAAATTACACACACAGCGCAAAGAATGTGTCAACACACACAAGTAAGAGATCCTATCTGTGAGCAAACACAACTACTCTCTCTTAGGGGAAAAGCTGGGCTGTTTAAACCGCACTGGGACAGCCGGTTTGGTAGTCAGCTGGAATGTACCATATTTTAGGGAAAGGATTTACATATGGTTACGGTAAACTTTACTTAGGGTAAACTGATGAGACCGGATTGATGTACTCACTGCTATGGCTCGTGAAAATCCAATCACCCCATGCTTTGTTGCTGTGTACACTGGCTGGTGAGGAGAATGGAGAAATGCTGGGAAGAAACAAAACAAACATTAATTCCCCCCCCCAAAAAATGTTTTTTTTTTTAAGGTTCTCCATATGACCATGTCTTTTAAGCTCCAGAAATGCACCATACAAGTATGTGACTTGAGCATTATACTCCAAGTATTCTGAAACCATATGGTATTTGTGTGAGCAACAGGCCAACATTTAAGTCACCTCAGAAGAAATGAGATGAGTGAGATGTTAACTGCGATTGAATCATTATGTCAGTGAATTTAACTCGAGAACCAGATCATCGGATTTGTTCTTTCCGGTCCACAAATCTGAGTTCAACTTGTTGACTCAACAGTTCCCAAGTTACAACACACTGGAGGTGAAGATTGTTAGGGAATAAAATGTTTATATATTCCCCATACATTTGAGGAGATGTGGAATATAGCACATGAGTCATATGGACTGTTTTCATGGTGCTTTTTTGGCTGTATTTTTTATTTTCAAGTTTTTTTTGGGACAGATCACATAAACTATCGATGTATGTAGGCCTAATAGAGTTGTGTGAAAATTCTTCAGAATATCTTCTTTTCCCCCCCCACAGACAGGGTCTGAAACATGAAGGTGAGTACATGGCTAAAATTAGCATTATTTATATTTCTTTAACGTTCATGACAACATTATCATTCCAGGTGACTAATTGAAAGCTTTTGTAACTATACCACAGTCTGTTATTTGAATGTTTTCATCGTATTGAGGTTGTACTAAAATGAAGCCTGTGAATGACTTCCAATTTCTTCGTCATGGAAAATGTCTGGATCTTCCAAGGCTGAAGATTTCTCCTTTAATTCAAGTATGAAAATCCTAATGGCTGTTGAGTCTGTTTAAACTAAAGTGACTCTTTGGAAAACGACATAAGAGCATGTTTGGTTGTTTATTGACCTTTATGAAAATACAAATTTCTGTGGAAAAGTCACCTGCATTTTTCCCAATACAATGAATATGAATATATTAATATTAATAACGATATATTGAAATAAACATACACTTTATTTTATGTGGAAAGGTATTGGAGAAGTCAAATAGAACAATGTTTCCTTAGAGCGTTTGAGGCTTTGTTATAATAAACAACATTTACAAGCCAAGGACTCCAGGGGCAAATAGCTGAGACAGTATTTACAATTAAACAATTCTTGTGTGTTCTGGATGTACAAATCTAAACACAACAGTAATGCACATCCAGAGAATAACCTACTTTTGCACAAAATAAGGCTCTGTTTCCCATTCTGTATTAACATCTCAGAGACAGTCATCAAGATTTCTTGTCGGTAAATGTTAATTAAGGGGTAAGATCCTACAAAAAAGTAAATCAAACAATAAAGTCATCCTACAAAGACATGTTTCCATTCAGCATGGTTAAGTTACTTATTTCAGCACTCGCCCTATATGCTCTAAAACCAGATGTGTATATGCTATATATGATTATTATCTATTTCCCAAAAGAGTAATGTAGTTTGAATTATAAAGACCATATTAAATACTAAAATAACTGTGGCTCCATGCAGTTCTGTGGGATTGTTTGAGGACAAATCATAATCATATAATTCATATTATATTTATAATGTTCTATTTATAGCCTTATCAGGTCTGTTTAATTTTATTGCATTTGCTGGATGTGAAACTGGATCTGATACAACTCAGGGCAACCTAGTTTTTCCTCACAGTTTACTGTCAACATTAATACTGATTCATTGGTGTTTAAGGAGGGTGAAGCAGGCCTATATTTTAACTTAGTCTTAACGTTACTTTCTGATAAAAAGTTATGCAATTTAATGTGTGGTTAAACAGCAACAATATCAAGCTTCCAGCTTTGGAAGTAAGGGCAATGAGAGAAAGTGAGTTGCCTCAACACAATTCAAAAGAGTATAAATCTCCAGTTACAAGAAAATAAATTCTATTAACATAGTCTCAAAGTGAGAGTTGTTCCACTCACAAAAAAAAGGATAATCACCTGTGTTACATTAGTTATAAACTTGAGATGCAGTGAGGGAAATAAACCATCCTTTATCCCATCTCTCAGGGAAATGAAGGCTGTTTCAAATCCAAAGTCTAAAAACTTGGAGCATGTTGGGGGTTATAACAAGTTCACTGTCAGCCATGCACCATTCATCATCCACCATGTACACACACGTATATTTACAAAATAATATTCATATCTTCAAAACAGTGCCCAGAATCAGTTTGTCTGTCCAAACAACTCAATGGCACCACAACACAGGTATCTGATGGCAGATGGATAGCCTTCCCTTTGTTGTCATAATAGTTATGCTGTTGATTAACGATTGCAGTTTCTTCCATCTTCTGGGGTGCTTAAATAAAATTCTGGTGATATGTTTTTAGTGTGAACTTGGATTAGCTTGTGTGAATAGGCACAAAGCCAGAGATAGAGCACATGGGTTATACAACTTCAAAGCAAGGAGTGTCCCAGTAATGTACTGTAAATAATTAGTGTGAGACAGATCTTGAAATGTCTCACACTTTGCAATATCCCAGAGACTATTGAAATGGCTGTTCCCAAATTTTTTTGTTTACTTTATGCTGGCTCTTCTTTGATGCAGTCTTGGACTTAAAATACCCCTATCATGGTCTCCTACAATAGGTTAACATGCATCCAAGGTCAAAAAACACTTGAATTTTCTCATAATATACATTGCTGCATCACCTCTTTGAATGGTTCAATGAAGGATTCAGTCTCTCTAAACCCCTCCTTTCCAAGAGCTTACTCTGCTCTGATTGGTCAGTTGGCACTCTGTTGTGAAAGGTCTACCTCTTACAACGTGTGTCGAAAACGAAATGGCCATGACTATATCTGAATTTCAGCTCCGGGGGCTAAGCTTCTTCAGCACTTTTATACGCAATGATACACACAATAATGATGGTGTCGGTTTTACCCTATCAACGACAGGACTTGCTGGCGACTCGTTTCAGGCAGTTCAGAATCAATTCTCTCTTTGAATCATCATTCATGATCTTTGAAACTTTGTAGACCTTTTACATTCACAAACAGCTATATTACACACTACATGAAAGGTAATATCCAAAAAAGCATAGTGGAACTTTAATGCTGCCACCTACTGCGGTGGATGTATTAAGTTTGTTTATCAAATTCTGCTGCATCATACAAAAACATTGTGTTTATTTTATTTTAAAAATGTATATTAACAATGATTAAGATGATTCTTGGATTCAATCTCAACTAACTTGCATGCATTGTTAATGGTTTGTGCTGTACGTGGCTAGCTGCATTTCATATGTGTAGTCAGCTTTTTCATTTCATGTGAGTTTATATAATTCCAATTATATTTCTCAGAAGCGATATCAATTTTTGAGTGAGTGCATTTTAAAGCAGATACTTTTTGTAGGTAAAGTGTCTCATTGTGGCATACTGCTATTATTTTTTGCTTCATGCTTTTATGTCGTTTTGTTCATATTACCTGCGTTCATTTAAAACTACATTCCTGGGGGAAAAAAAGGTGTGCCCAAATGACCTGTTATGCTAAAGGTTTAGACTCTTTTACATCTTAATCATAAAACAAGTCATTTATCTGTGTAATCTTCAGTAAATGCACAGCATCTATTATGTAATTTATTATTTAGGTGTAATTGTGCTTGTGTAATTTTTCAAAATACTGTTATGTAACCTTCTTGAGCACAATACTCTGTACAGCCTATTTTCTTTTAGTTTTTTTTACTTTTTACTTTAAGGCTAACTTCTTCAAAACAGCCATGGTAAACAGTAGCTTACCTGCCATAGATGAGACGTTGATGATAACCCCTCCTTCCTTTCCATACTCTTTACTCATGTGTTCTAGTGCTAAATATGTCCCCTTTATGACGGATGTCTGAGGAAGAAAACAGTTGTATAAATCTACTAGCACATAGTGAACAGATGTTTTCTTAGGAGAGTGAGATTATGTTGACATTGGCCTGCTATTATGAACTAACATAAATACACATTATTTTACTGCATCATGTCCATTATGAAATCACTCTGCAGGGCAGGAATAATTTTAAAGATCTGTAGATTATTTCATTTCATGTACTATTGTGAAATCTTTTGGACTAGAAGCAGGGGGTGTAGTATTGTTTTGTGAATTTGTAACTCCTTTCCTGAAGTGTGGTTGAATGTTGTGCCCTAAGGCACAAAACGTTATACAAACTATCTGTGTAAATCATGTGTTCAAGGAAATGAGGTTGAGTGGAAAATGCAACAGTTTGGCATGATCTATCCAAGTGTTTTTTTTAGGTTTTTTTTTAGTGATTTTTAACCCTTAAATGTATATCTCGGGTCTTTAGTGACCCGGGACGTCATTCCCTACCCTCCTCCTCATTAATTTTTTTTTAAGTTAGACATCAATCTTTTTAGTATTCCTCAATCAATTCATTATAAACAATATAACAATAAAAAATAATACAATTATAAAAGAATGCCTGTTTTCCCATTAACTTTTTTGTAAAAATTGTATAGGGTCGCTAACAACCCGAGGTGTGTAACAGTGTATTATATTTTTTTGCACAGAAAATAGAATAATTCATTAAAATGTATTAAATGATGATGATATAAAACATCTGCTCAAACTGAACCCTTCCAAGCTCCAAAAGGTAACAAAATATGCTCTATTTAATTCTTCTGTAATTGTTATATCAGGAGA
Organism: Rhinichthys klamathensis goyatoka; assembly: GCF_029890125.1. Taxonomy (NCBI): domain Eukaryota; kingdom Metazoa; phylum Chordata; class Actinopteri; order Cypriniformes; family Leuciscidae; genus Rhinichthys; species Rhinichthys klamathensis. The sequence goes on from NW_026606840.1 coordinate 2,755,368, forward strand.
GTTTTATCTTATCGCGACAGGTATGTATTATCCATCCGTGTTAGATATAGATCCGGGTCTCTAAAGACCCGAATATGTAATAATGATTGGCGAAACATTATGCATTTAAGGGTTAACTCACCAAATTTACTTCAATGGTCTTTTCCCAGTTCTTCTCGTTGTTGATTCCAGCATTATTGATGACAATATCCAATCGACCAAACCTATCTACTGTGTTTTGAAAGGCATCTAAAGCAAGAAAAACAGTTTTCATGTTTTGATAATTATCAATAACAATAGTTCCACTTTTGACAGCAGTACAACGTGGCTGTATCAAAACCAAGTGAGCAATCCAGGTAGGCAGCTCACTAGGTTTTGAAATACAGCCAGTGTCAGCCTGCATGTGCCCTCACCTGACTTGCAGCTGCAGCATTCCACAAAGAAACATTTAATTAAACTCTATAGTAAGTGTGTCGTTAGAAACAAGTCTAACAGGAATGAACAATCTTCTCACCACCGACCCATAAACCCTTGTCTTGGAAAAAAATATGAACAAAAGGCAAAACATTTGATTGTGTTAAAACTTCAAAAAACCTATAACATTCTTCAATGTTGACCTGGGGCCCTATGAAGGTCTACTATGACCTAATTAACTTCCCAAACAATGAGACTCTGTTCAGGAATAAGATGCGCTTCACATACAGGTGCTCAATGAGAAGTGGATCATTGTTTCGTTTAAGAAAACGATTCCAACCTCAGAGAAGATGATAAATGCCCTATAAGTAAAAGCCTAAGTAAAAAGTAGCCTATGATTTTACCTTTAAATTTCCCCGAGTCCGTCACGTCACACTGGATAAAAATACAGTTATCCTCTCCAAACTGGCCATCTAGATCACTTTTACATTCCTCTCCCACAGACTGGTTCAGGTCTACCAATGCAACCTGAATTGTCAAAAAGTAAATAAATTAATAACATAACGCTAAAACAAGTAAACTAACTAAAGCCATCAAATGATGGATGATCAAATGGGGGAAATTCGCAAAACAGGCAACTAAAATAGTTTAGATTTGTACAAGTTTTCACAATAGCTAATTGGATAAATCCGCATTAAAATGTCCATTTGAAAAAAAAAAATAGAAATCGGAGAAAGCGAAACCTTCGCCCCATTCCCCAGGAGATCTTCCACCACGGCTCTTCCGATGCCTTGCGCGCCGCCGGTGACCAGAGCCACTTTCCCGTGGAGAATCATGCTGCTCACCGCCGGACGCACCGCGCACTGCTTTATGTAGGCGAACAGTCAGATGGGGGCGTGTAGATGCAGTACTACTACAGTAAACATAGACGGCCAGGTGTCGTTTTACAAACTATCATTTACCCCCAAAAGATGATTAGCCTACAAACATTTTTGTGAGCTCTTTAATGCCCTCGGCAGCAGTCGAATACAGTAGCTACAAGTACACACACGTAAAGTGAGAAAATGAACGCACCTAAATGAACGAGAGACCAATGATGCTTTTGTAAACATCTTTATTTTTCAGTCTTTCTCAGAGGGCGCCTCAGTAAACCTAAAAGGAACTTTACACTTTACATTACAGTGTTCATGTTGAAAGTTTAAATACTGACAAACTGTTTTGTGTGGCATTTTTATGTTTTGTTATAACTGTTAGTGTTAACTTAGCTAGGCTATATGTGGACACTGTAAAGTAGAGCGTGACCAGAAGCCTATTTGCAGATGTAGCCTACACGGAAAAACGAAAAATGCGTCTCACCTAAACCAACTCTCTTTTGATTGCAGCGAGAACATTTAGACTGACAGGTCAGATTCACATTTAAAAAATGCAGTACAACAGACTTGAGTTCATGCATAACATTTAATATATTAATATGTACAAAATAAATTACAACTGCTCTTGCATTATACTGTAAAGGTCTATGAACTTCCTATTTTCACAGCTCTATTTTATCTTAGGAATGTGTGAGACTAGATATGCTTTGATCATTTGTATGGCACAGTTTTCCAGCAGATTACTTTTATTTTCAAAGAACAGGAAATACATTTCTCCCAGACAAGGTTTCCATACTTATTATTATCAGCATCATCATCATCATCATCATGACAAAACAAAACAAACAAACAAAAAAGATTGAATAAAGTCTGGTCCCAGTAATTTCGCTGTTTTGAACAGCATTTAAAGAACATACGTGAACTGATAATTCAAAATTTCAGTGTTAAAAAATAAATATTGATGTTAAACATTGTTTCAAATACATTTTCAGTAACCCTATGGATAATTAAAATGTCCTTAGAAGCAGAACTGAATATGGATCTCTCTTTTAGTAGAATTGAATAGCTCCTATTCAAAGTCAATTGCCATATAATCACCATTCATGCAGTTAGATTAGTTTAAAACCACTCCATTTAAAACATTTTTTTTTATTAATTACGAGACAATTTTTTTGCACTTATTTTATTCAAAGGGTTACATTTTCAGTAACCCTATGGATAATTAAAATATCCTTAGAAGCAGAACTGAATATGGATCTCTCTTTTAGTAGAATTGAATAGCTCCTATTCAAAGTCAATTGCCATATAATCACCATTCATGCAGTTAGATTAGTTTAAAACCACTCCATTTTTTTTTTTAAATATTTTATTACGAGACAATTTTTTCACACTTATTTTTGAGTATTCTCAGAAAACACATTGGCTGAGACTCGTCCACCTCTTTTCTCCATTCACGAATTTGCAACACATGTCTGACAGAATTCACTCCCAGCCGCATTATTTTGCAGTGGCATCATTAGCTTGAAGTGATTTGCAATGGTTTTCGAACAACAATGCTTTTGTTTGAGAAAAAAATTCAGTTGGACTTGTAGAATGGTTTCAATTAGTCTATGGTTACTGACAGTACACTACCCATTAAAGTTTTGGAAATGTGTTTTCTTGAAGCAGTTAATGTTAAGGTGTTCATAGCTGTAAACAGAATAGTCTTCTCTGCTGGTTCAGGGTCATTCTTGAGATTTATCTCAGAATGTTTTTGGCCTGGATGCTGGTTTCTAGAGCTGGTCAACAATCAGGTCAGGACAAAATGACCAAGGGTACAATACGCTGACCAAATGCTAATAAAAGCAATTCAACACTTCCTTATAAAATCATCAAGATTATATATTGTGTTTGGAAATTTGTATAATATACAGTTCTGCTCTTGCACTCTTATATATACTTGCCATTTTTCAATAGCTGTGTATCAAAAATACAACATAGAACATTGGCAGTAAAGCTGTAAGACAACAGAGTTGACAAAACCAGTGCAAGACACACACATCTGTCTCTAAAGGGGCAGTAATCGGTGTCGGACTGTGCTCCTGTGTTAAACAGGTGTGAGGAAGTTCTGTCCACTTTTATTGTAGTTTGTTAAAGGACAGGTGGGTCAGAGGCCTTACAGATGCCTATCCATTGCATAGTGAGCGAGCGCAGTGTCCTTGAATGGGTGCACAACACAAACAAACTATTGAAAGTAACCACTGGTCCTTGACATCACAGTTTTTCATAGTCATTTTCAGAATTCAGCATAGATGATGGCAGGAACAGCAGTAATAGCATCAGAGTTCATTGATGCAGCTTTACTGTGTTACTTACAGTACTTCCCAAGCTGCATCACGCCATGTTCCATCTATTGCTTGTGCACATCCTCATGGCGTAGGATTTTGTACAGAACCCAATAGAAAATATTGAAAAACAAGAAAGCCAGTGGGAATCCGGCACGGGACACAGTGTCGATCTTCTTGGCTCGGTCGATGAAGAGTTTTCTCATCTCCTCATGACTCTTGCTGGCAGCAAGGGCTGGGTCAGAGGGTGTTGGGGCCGCATTGTTAGCGGCTTTGGGCACAGCCCCGTCTTTCCCTGCGTTGGGAAAGCTCAACCTGCTCTCCCGTACATCCTCCTCCTTAGCAATAGGAAAGGATACAAAGAGAGAAGCAATCAATACTCTGGTAGTCATCCACAAAACCTGTTGGTTCCCTCATAGGGGATTTTGATAATAATGTGAACAGTAAATGAGTGTTGGCACTCTGTTTGGTTTAAGAGATGTCCGTAACACTTTAAATTACTTATGGGAAGTTTCTGCCAAAATAATGCCCTGCTAGCATGCACATTTTAGTTCTTTTTTAGTAGCTTTCTGTTCTGCTGTCAACAATGATTTTCAGACAAATAAAGAAGACTTGGTAGAAAGAGGAAAATTCTAACCCACGAAACACAAATATTATTAGGTGTTCAAGCACGAAGTGCTGAAAACCTATTGTAATTGCTATTTAAAAAAAAAAAAAAAACTAAAACGCATCGTGCAGCCCAAACCGTAAGGCCTAGAGACTTGAAACCTGGCCAGGTGCTAGGGCCTCAGTTTGGGGAGAACCTATCAGAGTATGACCCCGATTGGCCCATAGGTGGCGCTACAGCAACCAAAAGTACTAAATTGCTCATAACTCCTCGACCGTTTGACTTGGAATCAAGCTTTTTGCACCACTGTGTTCCTTGGCTCAAGACGGACAAGATGTATATCTCGGATTCCCGATTTGAGCAAAAAAAGCCAATTTTGTCCAAAACCTACTTTTGCGAACTAGTCCCTGGTTTTTTCCCTGATCGGAACCAGACCAGTCTAGGACAATTCTATGGACTCTCTAGATCAATAATTATCAAAAAAAAGTTGAACTTTGCCCTTTGGTTCACTGTAACAGGGTCATTTAGAAAAGGGGGCGTGTCAAAATACACTCAAAAGCCTATAAATCATAAATAAAAACTCAGAACTTCACAAAAATTGATGAGCACATGTGTCATAACATGGTGAAGAAGCATGCAGAGTTTCATGGAGATCGGACCATAGGTGGCGCTATAACTGTTAAAAAGCTTTAAAAACATATAAGTCCTATGGTAAATTGCCTGTTTTGGCTGTAAATGGTCTTTTCCATCTATTATGTCAGTGGTTAAATGTATGCTAAATAAAACTTAATGTCTTTTGATGCTTTAAGTGCTTAACGGCCTTAAAGGCCTTAACTGCTTGAACACCGCTAAATGCTGCTTGCAGCTTTAATTTTGTACTTATTTTTCCCCACTAATAAAACATAAGGAAAGATGGGTATGTTGCATTTACTGGAAGATACCAATTCAGTAAGCATGCAACTGAGAATAATTGAGTGCAAGAGAATTTTGGGCAACTAGACATATGATGCATCTTGAGTGTGACATCAGGTGAAAATATAATTGTATTATTTCAAAGTAATTATTTCAGTGATACTGGACATATCTTAATTTGTCAGTTTATTTGATGCTACTTGCATTCATTGGTGTTCTGCCCTAATGGTTTAATAAAGTATACTATTGTTACACATATATATATATATATATATATATATATATATATATATAAGTCTCTTGTGCTCACCACAACTGCATTAATTTAATATATTTAAAATATTGTTAAAATTCAAATGTGATGGCAAAGCTAAATTTCCAGTCTTCAGTGTCGCATGATCAGACATAATTCTAATACAGTACGCTGATTTGGTGCTCAGCATTTGTTGGGCTGATTATTTTTTTTTTTTTCAGGATTGTTTGATGAATATAAAGTTCAAAAGAACAGCATTCATTTGAAATAGAAATCATTATAAATGTCTTTACTGCCACTTTTAGTCAGTTTAATGCGTCCTTGCTAAATAAAAATCTTATTGACCCTGAACTTTTGAATGGTTCTGTATATTATCTTAAAATAAACACATTGGGGGAATCTACAGATGTATTTTTTTTATTTCTTAAGAATATAATTTATTATGCCATGCTCTAAATAGAATGTTTTATTTAAAAACAGTGTAACAATTGTTAATTTGTAAATATACCATTGTATACAGTTAATTAATGTTCGTTCAAAATAGATTTAGTCTATGTTAAAATTATACGACAAAATGTATATACTGTATGTAGAAATTAACATTAACTTACATAAATGCTCTAAAAATCATATTCAAAGTTAGTTCATGATACCAAATGTATTATCCAATTTAACAAATTTAACCTCAAGGAAGGTTCCAAAAATGGAAAAAAGATGCAAATAAATGAATCCATTATCATTATAAAAGACTCAAGTGGCTATTTAGTTAACATTATGATCACTTGTACTAAATGATAAAATGATGTGACATGCTGTTTCATGAGGGCTGGACACTGAATGAACATGAGGAAGAAGGGGATGGAGAGGAGTGACTGTATCATGATCTCATCAGTCAACCGAAGGGACAGAGATGAAGTGCTGTACGCTCTCTCTTTACCCAGTCATTGGATTCGTCGAGTTGGCCCATTGATCCGTAAACAGGCTCGGCACTGCATAGGCCATTGATACGATGCAATGACTCGGTAAGCTCCTCATCAAATGTTTGATCGAAAGTCTTTCAGCACAGCAGGGGGATTGAAAGAGAGAAAGAAACACAAAGCATGCAAACTAATAAAATATAATGGCTCACCACATGCAGGATATCATGCGAGGTCCATAATTGACAAATAAATAAAAATATTAATCAGTAAGTGGCATTCAAAAATAACTATTTCAGGCATGTACAGTAAAATAATGAAATATGGGTATTCTTTTTTTAAAATCAAGTGGTTTCATCTGTAAATTGCAGCATCCAATATTGTGGCTGTGCCTGGACTGCTTGCACATGCATTTTATGTTGTCATTTAAACTGTACTGGTTTGTCTGGTTTTTACCTCTTTTTTTTATTTATTTTTTATGAAAATTGCCAGAATATTCCACTGGCTAAGCTTCATATCATGAGACAATAATCTTCCAGCTCCATAGTGCCAGGGGAAATAACACCCCATGCCCACATGCAATTTGAATACACTCCAATAAGAATAACATATAAATAGACAAAAAATGGCAAAGTGACCTTTGTACTTTTCAGCAGGATTTAGCCTTTGTTTGAAATATGTTTGGTTATAAAGTTGCTATGTATGCCATAAAAATGCACTGAATACTTCTGTCCTATAGGGGGCAGTGTTGTATATGTGTAGGATTAACAATGTGGGTGTTTCTGTGATACCAGTGTAAACAAATGTGATTCCAGATGTTTATTTTAACTAAGAGATGCAAATAACTACCTCTTTTCTTTTTTTTTTACTATATGCTATACAATAAATAACATCATCAATGATTATGTTAATGTAACATTACATGTTGCTCAAACTTAACATCATAGTTCCCAGTGTAGCATCAGATCAACTCAACATGCCTTCCAGAACACATACATTCAGTCAGTTAAACTGTGTTTGGCTGTGTATTTAGTATTTATCTGAGCAGAGTCTAAAAGGCACAGACATTCTGTCTGTCTCCCAATCATCTGCTTCCGTTACTGTCAAATTCAATTGCAGTAACAGTTTCTCCTCATACAGGGCAAAATCCTTCCCATAGGATTTTCAAATTCACTTCAGTGCTTTGAATGGTACTCTATTGGATTCTGTTTTTAGACGTATAATATGCTACAGATAATCTTCTAATAAGGTGAATTGTCATAAATGACCTTTAATCTAACGTGACAATGTGTTTGCACTGATATTTCCGAGAATCGTTTTTTTTTTTAAATCTTTAAACCCCAAGTTTAAGAGGGTTATACAAGAGCATATACAAGGTCCATTAATTTGATTGAACTAGCAGTCCAAGAGTGCTGCTTCTTGTGGAAATATTTTTCTTTGGCAGAGCAAAAATAAATATAAAAGCTGTTTCTGTAATATCAGTTATATTTTAATTTATTTATTTCTAAAGCAATCCGTTTTGGTCCATAAATCTGATTGGCTGAGCTGTGACTAGAGTGCCGAAATAACTGTTCAACATAACGGGAACTTTTTACTGTTTGTATAATTTTATATTTGTTGGGGTATTTCAGACAGTATGTCAGTATGTGTATTGGTGGGTATTTGTCAGTGACTCTTTCTACAGGTTAAATTGTTACGCCAGTAGGTGGCGACAAGTGTCTGTCTTAATAAATTAATCCAGAAAATTTCATTCAATGATTGAGCTATTTAATCATACATTCAACCGACTCATTCAAAACAACTCACAAGTGACTGTCTATATGAGTGAGTCATTAAATCATTCATCCAATCGATTTGTTCTAAAACACAGAATCATTTAAGAACAAAACGACAACGACAGCACCAGTGTTGCAACGATTCTACTGTGGATTTGACTGGAACTATTTTCAGTTGCTCAATATTAACTTCCTTCTTTTATACAAGCAATATCAGACTCGCAGTCGTGCTGTTTTTCACAAACAGACTCAGTGTGCCATCATCAGCATAACTACTTGCTTCAAAATTTCTCATGGTTTTTATTGATAATAAATCAAAATAATTTACATTTGAGTTTTGACTTGTATGTGTCCACATCAACATGAAAGGTGTGAACTCTGTATTGTCACATACCTTCAAAACACAGGAAAGCAATTTCCATCTTATCATCAATGTGGGTTCACATTAATCAGATGTGTTTTGCTTAATTTTGCGATAGATTGCCTGTTACAGTTCAGCTCAGTCCATACCTTTCCAGACTTCTTCCTTCTCCGTCGGAATCGTAAGAGTTCCTTGTGTTGCCGTGAAACAAAGTTGACTGCAGCATACTCCAACAGGGCAGAAAAGACAAATAGCAAGCACACAGCCATCCAGATGTCAATAGCTTTCACATAGGACACCTGCATGGCAGAAACACACAAAAACAGTTGTTCTCAGAGACCTTAATTAGCCTTTGGCTTTTTCATTACAGCCTGCATTACAGCCAAGTCATTTTATTATTGAACAAAACAGGGGCCCATTTGACTGTTGTCCTCATCACCGCTATGAAACAGAGATCATTTTCTCTCTGCCGGGTGAAAAAGCCTTTTTACTGGAATGTTTAATTGTGTTACATAACTCAATGTAGCATTTATGAATTTTTAATATGCAATACACACTGCACGCCTGCTTTCACACATGGACGCATTTACACATTCTACTGTGGACTGCATTAATAAATGATAACTGAGAATGAATGGCAAGAAAAGAGATGCTTTGAAGTGCTGAAAAAACGTATAGCCTAATGCTGATCAGTGATGTTCAGATTTTTAACAAAGATGCTGCAAGGCTCTTACTTTGATGCATTATACACTCTGACCTTAGGTAAGGACGTCCTGGATCCAGAGCTCTGAGTTGTCATCGTGAGCACTGTAGTGATTCCCAGGGCGACACGGGCAGGAGCGGCATCCATGTTGATCCAGAAGGAGACCCAAGAGAGGATGACGATGAGCAGGCTGGGAATATACATCTGGATCAGGTAGTAGCCCATCTGTCTTTCCAGGTGAAAACGTACCTCGATGCACGTGAACTTGCCTAGCAGGAAAAAAAGTTGACAGAGGGCATATGAAAAAAATATAAATAAGGGTTTTTGCTACTGAGCTACTTTCTCTCTTAGACCACATTTACACAACTAATAGGTCCTATTGCCTTGGAATGCTATTGGATGGAATATTTTGTGAATAGGCCTGTTCACCTGGCCATGAACTCACACAACCTGCGCACTTTGCCTTGAAGCATAATCTTGTTTTACTGGACTGAATAAATCCAGTATTTTGATGTGTTTTATGTGTTTAGTAACATGTATAGATTATGCATATATTTAGGTACTCTTGAATGTTTGAATGATTTTGAGCTTGTAATGTCAATGTTGTAATTTTACAACACTGGGTGAAAGGGGTAACAAAATTTACCTGTGCACCTTTCAGATTACATGGATTTTACTTCTCGCCTGCTCCATGTGAAATAAATACTAATAGATACACAATGTGTTTGATCATTCACACATTTTTAAATGTCTTCTTTGTTCAATTTGAATTAGGGAATACATTTTATTTTAGAATTTGAAAGTATTTGTGTAGCAATATTTAAAAAAATATCTGTATCTTATCATTTATAACATATACCTTAACTGGTGGTTCTTTTCAGGGCTTTGCTTGTTTGACCAAATATCTGCTTGCTGCATGAGGGACAGGTGAAAATGTTCTGGAACATGGGAGCTATAAATGCTATTAGCATGATAAGTAGAGGGCACAATAAGCTAGCCAGGCGGTATTGTGTGAATTCTTTCAATGTGTAATTATGATTGGGATATGGAAAATAACCAGTATTTTTTTTTTCATTTCATTTTAGAACCACCAGCCAGAAAAGACATTATCTACAAAGTGCATGATGTCATTGATACCGTCCAAACTGGGAACAGTGATTTTAAATGGATTCTGATACAAATGATGAGGAGGAATGTGGAGATTCCTGAGAACTGGAAAAGGAAAATAAACAACCCAATGACGACCCATCTGATGATTAAGCGGATATCATGCCAACAAAATCAAGTCATTCAAGAACACAGACCATGCCCCGTGAGAGGTATCGCTGACTGAAAAAGGATTTTATCAGTCCCAACATTGATTTTTTTTCAGGTCAGGATATCACTAATGATGCCGTCTCCCTTCAGTACTTCCCCTACTGGAGTATTTCCGAAAGTTTGAGTCAGAAGATATGAACAAAATAGAGGACGCTGCAGACACTGTGGTAAAGACTACATCAAACTTTGCAGCAAGTGCAATGTCCACCTCTGCTTCTCGGAGGACAAGAACCGCCTTTGGGACTATCATAATTGAATATGGCTAAAAACAGAGCTAAATCACATTATAAATGCCAACGTTTTCAGTGTTTGTAAATACAATCTCAACATATTTTTTATATAAAAAAAATGTAAATGGTTTATTTTTCATAAAATATGACTTGTCCAATCTTTAATATTGTGTGATTATTAGAGTATAGGCTACTGTTATGGAGCTACATACTGTAAGCAGTACACCCTGTAAATTAACCCTTAGATGTTCTTTTACATTTGTTCAGACAGTGAGTGAAATCACTGAAATTCTGATACCCAACCGGCACAACGTTGCAATATTGCAAAATGTTCCTAAAAACTTACTAAAATGTAAAAAAATAGAAAATCCATGTATTTCTGCATTTGAGGCCTACCACAACAACATTTAAAAGGTGGATTTAAAAAATAAATAAATCTATATTTGGGTCTTACATATTTAGTCTGAAAAAAAAGTGTAAATGTAAGTTGTCCGACATATTGCAAAACCATTATGCCATAAACTGAAAGTGCACTATTTATTTACATTTAAAAGCAGATATTTGTTTCATATGTGGTTGTGGAACAATTGTAGACAGCCACTACAGACAGTTATATTTATGCACATAATCCGCATGAAAGGTAGAGAGCACCTACTTAAAACGCCTGAGAGCTTTCAGCTGCAGTCTGTTTTTTTTTTTTTTTTTTTTGTTCTCTGCAACTGAGCCTTTTCCTCTCTCAAAACAAATGTCTGCAAGGCTTGTCTTTCCTGAAAAGCAGGGAGACGGCTTTCACTTTTTCTGTCTCTTTTGTTCCAAACTCCCGCAGGGATTTTTGCTTGGTAATACTGTCCTACTCTCCAAACCAGAGTGCACTTGGGGTGTAAAAATACACTTTAAAAAGTCAATACATGAATGAAAAATCTGTAAACCTAAATGTAATTGTAAATAATCACATAATGAATGCTTGCTTAAAACTATACATTGGCCTATACATGTAGTATATTAATTTAAAATGTGCCTAAACAAGTAATTGCTTCTAAAGAGTATATTTGACACAGAAATGCTCCCTCTGGAATGTTTAACCAGCTCACTCTCACACAAACACACACTTCTAGTCTCCTCTGCAGTTTGGGTGGTTGGAGCTGTCAACAATGTAGTTGAGGTGAACTGAGAATAAAGCCCCTGCGAGACTAAGGGAGAGAGGTGAGAAAAACAACAACAGGAGGAAGAGGGAAGGGAAAAGAACAAAATCCAGGATACAGTCTGTGTTAAGGAGCCTGACAGCCCTTAACGTTCCCATGACGGTGGGATGTGCTGCAGGCTCAGGAAACAACTCAACAGAATAAACCATCCAGAGAGATTACAATGGATTAGGGTAAAAACAGATTGGACAACCACAGAAGTGTAATTTCTCCCATATTTTCCATAATTTATCTTATTTCAGGGATCAGGATAAGTAATATTTCAAAATTAATTAGTGGAACAAATATGCTATTAGGGGCTACCATAATATGAACGTCAATGGGCTCTATAATCAATTTACCACCCCGGTTTCTCAGCCATAATGTCAACCATACAAAGAAAAAAAAGCTAGAGCAGAGAAGAAGGATAATGATAGTGTCATAAGCAGTTAGTCATAATAACAAGCTCTGTTTTGTTTTCCCCTAGTGTGAGAGAGATTACTGTTCATTGATAATAATCATATATATATATATATATATATATATATATATATATATATATATATATATATAAGCATTTTAATTTTTGAATTTCATGTACAGACGTAACAATATCGTGATCATTGTTGCTTGGTGATTTAAATATATCCTCAAGGTAATGTTTTCAAGGTGGCTAGCATGAGGTTTTGATGAATTGTGTGAATGATTTCTAATAGTGTTGGAAATATAAAAAAATATGCCATAATTTCCCATCAACTTGTGCATAAACCCACAATGTGGCTGTCATGAAGTTTCATAATTTCAGATGCATCGCATGATGTTCAAGGCATTCATTAATTTATGCATTATGTGGAAATCAAATCCAGGGTCTTGGCATTGTTAGCGTCATACTTAACTGTTTGAGCTAATAAATTGTTGGAAATTATTTATTATTTTGTACAATTTAATTTACAAAAGTTATGAAATTATGCTCACCAAGCTTGCATTATTTGATCAAAAATACAATAAAAACAGTAATATTGTGAAATATTATTACAATTTAAAATAACTAAAATAATTTGTTTATTTTAATATATTTTAAAATGTATTTTATTCCTGTGATGGCAAAGCTGAATTTTCAGCAGCCACATGATCCTTTAGAAATCTTTCGAAAATGCTGATTCAGTGCTCAAGAAACATTTATTATTAATTATCAATGTTTGAAAACATCTCGGTTACGGATGTAACCCTCGTTCCACGTTACGTCATGACAACGAATGGGGTTTTGCTTAGAAAGCCTATCAACTTCGAGAAATATAAAACGAGCCAATGGCAAGAAATTGCCATGGGTCTGCGGAATTTGCATAGCGTAACTCCGCCCCACCTCGTGGCTATAAAAGGAAGGACTTACAGAATACACATATGACCCAGAGGGGGCTGCTTATGGAAAAACACTGGGGTGTCCAGCCCGCAGGGTGGAAAGTTTCAACCCCAGGGGTGGCAAGGTGGCTTGCCAAGGGAAAGACACATGCTCAGAGAGGCTTACAGTGGAAATACACATGTGGGGGTCACCAGTGGGGAACCAAGCACATGGAGGCACCTGGCCAACGCGAAAGTTGCCGCAGGCATAGACTCTGGCGTTGACGTCAACAGTGCTGGAGGAACTCAGGACTTCTCGGGGAAACTCAATTGAGGAAATATCGCACGCATCCATTCCGAGGAGTGGAAGAGGAGTGGAATGGCGAGCAAGCAAAGACACCTGAGCAGATCCAGTTACCGGCTAGTCGAAGCGAGTACACGAGAGGATACTGGCTCCACTCGGAGATTGTAGAATCTCACGAATGTGTTGGGTGTCGTTCAGCCTGCAGCTCTGCAGATGTCTGTTAGCGAGGCCCAATACGCTAGAGTCCAAGAGGAAGCTTTCACACCAAGGGGGCACGGCCGACCTTGCTGCTGGTATGCCAAAGCAATGGTGTCCACAATCCAGTGAGACAACCTTTGCTTGGAGAGAGCCTTTCCCTTCAGCTTTCCACCATAACAGACAAAGAGCTGGTCTGAGGTCCTGAAACAAGAACTTAAGCTCCACTGATTGCAGAGGCTCAAAGGGAGCACTCTGCAGGGCATTTAAAACCACTGAGGAACGAGAGAAGGTCGAGGAGGATTCAATCTCCTCGCTCCTCTCAGGAACCTGATGATCAGGTCGTGCTTTCCTAGGGACTTACCTTCGACTGTGTCGTGATGTGCGGCGATAGTGGTGTGGCGAGCAGGACGAGGTCGAGGGCCGTGGGAGGACGGCGCGAGGCCTGTGGTGTAATTACTAATGAGCGGTACCTGCACCACGCACCGGTCTCGTATCTCTTACGGAGGAGCGGAAGCATAAAAGGAGGAGCGACGACAGAGGAGATCGAGAGAGGAACTGATTTTATGTTGTGTTGTTTTATGATCTGTTGCTTTACTTTCGTTTTTGTAGTTGTTTATTTATTATTTAAATTGTTGAATGTTCACCGATTCCCCCCTCATTCTTCCCATAACATCTGAACTGCGCTTCATTGCGTCCGTGCCGAGCGTGCCCTCAGTCGGGGAGTAAAACAGATCGCAATGGGACGAGTCGTGGAAGGCAAACAGGTTTACCTGTGCGTCCCCGAACTGATCCCAAATCAGCTGAACCGACTGGGGATGGAGTCGTCATTCTCCAGGAAGAGGCTGAAACCTTGAGAGCTCGTCGGCTGCACAATTCAGGGTTCCCGGAATATAAATGGCTCAAAGCGACCTCATATGCTTCTGACTCCATAGGAGGAGGTGGCAGTTGAGTTGCGACATACGGCGGGAGCATAGACCACCTTGACGGTTGATGTACGCAACAGTCGTGGTATTGTTTGAGTGGACTAGTACGTGTTGGTTCTTGAGCAGCGCCAGAAAGCGGTGCAGAGCAAGGCGTACTTCCAGCAACTCGAGGCAATTGACATGCCAAAGGCACTGGGGTCCTGTCCAGGATTCCGCGGCAGCATGTCCATTGCATATGGCGCCCCAGCCCTTGGCAGAGGCATCTGTTGAGACAACAACATGCCTGGAAACTCGATCTAAGAGCACTCCGGCCAGTATAAATGTGAGGTTCGACCACGGGGTGAAGGTCTGACAGCAGGTCGGAGTAACTGGTACTCGGAACGTCCCTTGATGCCATGCCCAACTCAGGATTGATCGCGAAGCCAGTGCTGAAGCGGTCCCATATGAAGCAGTCCGAGCGGCATTGCTGCGGCTGCGGATGCCATATGCCCCAGGACCCTCTGAAATAACTTCAGTGGAACCGCATTCTTGTCCTCGAATTGTCTCAGGCAATTCAGTAGTGACTGAGCGCGCTCGCTCGTGAGCTGCGCCCACATGGCGACCGAGTCGATTTCCATACTGAGAAAAGAGATCCTCTGCACAGGGCAAAGTTTGTTCTTCTCCCAGTTGACCCGAAGGCCCAGACGGGCTAGGTGCCGGAGCACAAGGTCCCTGTGTTCGCAAACCTGGTCTCGAGAGTAAGCTAGGATCAGCCAGTCATCGAGATAGTTCAGGATGCGAACCACGTGTTGCCATAGCGGAACAAGGGCTGCCTCAACGACCTTCGTGAAGACGCGAGGAGACAGGGCTAGCCCGAATGGGAGAACCGCTTACTGGTATGCCCGCCCCTCGAAAGCAAACCGTAGAAATGGTCTGTGTCGAGGACATAAAACATAAAAGTAGGCATCCTTCAGGTTGATCGCTGCAAACCAATCCTGCGACCGCACACACTGGAAAATGCGTTTGGCCATGAGCATCTTGAACTGGAAGCCTGTGAAGGGAACGGTTCAAGACGCGCAGGTCTAGGATGGGTCGTAACCCACCGGTTTTCTTGTGTACAATGAAGTAGGGGCTGTAGATGCCAGACCTCATTTCGGCTGGACAATCTCGATCGCACCTTTCGCCAGTACCGCGTCCTGACAGAGGAGGCCAGGGAAGGACCAGCATTCCATGGCGGCCTGCTCTGCCAGGGGTCTGGCGACAGAGGGGAACGAGAGTGACGAGGTTCGTGAGCAGCGCGCACTGTCATCTGGGACCTCTGATGGCTCAGAGATGGGTGTGTCAGTTCTTTCTTTAACCACATTAGGGTTCTGCCCGCCAGGGGGCGAGCAGCAGGGAGTGGAGAACAAAAGATTCTCCCCCAGCCCTCCACCGAAAGAACTGAGTGCCATCTCTGAGCAGCCTGTCTCAGGAGCGCTGCTTGGCCTGGCATTTAGCGGGGCGCGGGGCTGGAGAGGGCTGGGACACCTTCCTGCGACCACCTCAACGGCACGGCCCGGGTTATGGCTGCTGCTGGGGCCGAGCGGGAGGGGCGGGAGCCGCAGGAGGGCGTCCTCGGCGGCGAGCAGGCTGAGGCATCTGTGCCGACGGCTGGGTGGAGGCAGCAGCGGGCCGTCGGGGCAGAATATGTTTTATGGCCTCAGTCTGCTTCTGGGCGGTTGAGAACTGTTGGGCAAAGTCCTCAACCATGCCGCCGAAGAGGCCAGCCTGGGATATGGGAGTGTCGAGCAAACAGGTTCGCTCAGCATCGAGCATATTGGCCAGGTTCAGCCAGAGGTGTCTCTCCTGGACCACATTAGTGGACATCACCTGGCCCAGGGAGCATGCGGTCACCTTCGTCGCCTGGGGAGCTCGCAGCTCATCAAAGAGCCCTGGGTCAGTCCTGCCCTCGTGCATGTCCCTGAGCATCCGTGCCTGATATACTTGCAGGATGGCCATGGCATGCAAAGAGGCGGCAGCCTGCCCCACAGCTCTATAGGACTAGCAAGGGTCGACGGAAACCTACAGGCTTTGGAGGGGTGCTTTGGGTCACCACGGGAGGAAGCCTGCCTTGTGATGCTGCGACGGACATGGTATCGTCATCTGAAGGACCAAATGAAACCCTGGGCCCGGGATTTCATCTGGATAACTTGCGGGTTGCGGCACGCAAGAGGGGGGTGTGGGCCGAGGAAATAACATCGGCGCTTTGTTCCACACCGTCACCGTCAGGTCACCCTGGCCACCAGCCGAAGTACCACCTCTCGTGGAGGGTGTAGATCGGGGTGTGGATGGATGAGGGGACTCTCGCTCTAGTGAGCTCATGGAGTCTTGACCGCAGTGTCGCGATGGTCATGTTCCCGCAATGAGAACATGAACCATCCACAAAAGCTGCTTTAGCGTGATCAATGCCCAAACACACAAAGCATAAGGATTGATGCTGATGCAGATGCTGAAGCGACCAGGGAGAAACACACGTCTGGCAATCACTGCACAGATTAGTAGGTAATGTGAATCTCGCTGAAATTCGCCGTCACAACAACACCCAAGAGTGAAGAGAAGATCTCAGAATGGCTTGTGGAGTGAAGAAATGCTCTTGGCTCCGAAGCGAAAACATCTGCATGTTGCCAGCATCCTTCCTTTTACACCCACGAGGTGGGGCGGAGTTACGCTATGCAAATTCCGACGTAACTCGTAGTGACTACGAAAGGGAACAGTAGTGCTGCTTAATATTTTTGTGTAAACCATGATTGATTTGTTTAGGATTATTTGATGGATTGACAGTTAAAGTTCGGGACTATAGTACCTGCAGAAAAAAATCCTTATTTTTGGAGCTCAGGATATTTTTAGTACACTGCTTAATTTAAATACTTAGGAAACCCAAAGGATCCTCAATCCTTTTACTGGAGGGCTTGTTCTGCATTAGCTCAGGGATGAAAACCCGCTGTGACATCACTAAAGCTGTGCCATGTGGTTATTTCACATCCCTCATGACTCAACTGATGGAACATGCAGCTCTGAGCAAATGTATGAGTGGGCTGAACTACCTGACAGAGCAGGAAGTCTTGTGTGACAGAGAAGGAAATGTGTGAGCAATCATGCAGAAGGCCCTGTGTCCATCCTGTCACACTGGAGAGGGGAGATCACATTTAAATAAGTGTTAATGAACCGATGGTGAAAGTAAAACGTCATTGTGGTGTTTAAAGGCTAATGTGATTTTTAGCATCTAATGTGCCGCTGTACCTGTTGGTATAGGTCAACTGGGGCTGGTTGAGTAATAAGATTGTAAAAAGGCCTTTTGGTACATTTCAAGGGTTCTAAGTCTATATTAAATTTATGCAATAACTCCACAGCAGAGGTGGAAAGTAACGAATTACATTTACTCGCGTTACGTAATTGAGTCGTTTTTTGTGTACTTCTACTTTTTTAAGTAGTTTTTAAAATCTGTACTTTTACTTTTACTTAAGTACGTTTTGTTTGAAGTTTTGTACTTCGCTACATTTTAAATCATATCCGTTACTGAGTAAAAAATAATAATACAAGGGAGAAAACAAAAAAAATCACACTCCGGAAACTACTGCATTGATTGGTTGAAGGGCGGGAGAACAAACGCGCAAGAAAGATGACGCAGACCCAGCTGAGCTGAAAGCGCCCTCGAATTCTTATGAAGCGAATTATGGCCAGTATAGAAATACTTGTAGAAAAAACGCGTGGTTGTCCTCGAGGATAGATATCCAATTTGCAAAAAATGTGGACGCAAAGTGGCTGCAAAAGGAGGATACATAGGACACCAATCACACCATCCCTCCTGCAGATAAAGGTATGTCGCGATTATAACTTAAAGCCGAATGACTTACGTGATGTAGAGGGAATCCCGGAATCCAGTCATGAAAATGGAATTTACATAACGCAGATGTCACGTAAAACACGCAAAATAATGGATGGATGAATACATGGAAAGTAGAACTGTGCAATAAATCCAGTCGCTACATGGTTTGTGAATATTTAAGCACAAAAATACTGCTATGTAAACATATAACCTATTTGTTCTGCTGAGCTGCGCCGCTTTGTCCACTACATACTCAAGTACGCGTGACGTTCATGGTGTTTTCAGAGTCTCACAAGCAATTTGAGGACACGAATACATGAACATTTCCAGAGCTGCTCTGAGAGAACGCCTAATGAGCATTTTCATAATTTTATTTGAGAAAAACCATTGTATACACTTTGAAACGGGTCTTCACTACAACCTGTCAAAATAAAAGTTCGGTTTTACTGAGGAGAAATTCTGACAGAAATATATTACTATTGTAGGCATACAATAGAACACACTTCTCAAAATAATAATAACAACAATAATACATTTTATTTAAACATTATTTAAAGGAAAAACATTTTGTCCATGGTTTAATTTAGTAAATCTGTTTTTTTCAGCGCTTCCCCCAAAAATAAAAGCACAGAAGTTTAAATTTACATTTGATTACCACCGTTCTTGATAATATATTTGGATTAAATCATAAAAAGAAACATTTATTTTCTGAATAAAATACATTTCATAGGACTATATTATTCTTAAACATTTTAATAAATTATTAATGTTAAAAATAAGTTGTTAATCTAATTCATTATCAATTATTGAATTTAATTGATTAGACATGTTTTATTGAAATTAATAAACAAAACAAACCAATGGTTTCAAGTTTGTTATAGTAAAAGCATTTGTTCAACCAAAAAAAACCCCCTGTTTTCATTAATTTAACTGTCATTTTAACTAATTATAATAACCATAATTTAATAATACCGTTTATTTATTTAATAATTGATTAATACTGTAAACCGTGATATTGTCTGAGACGTTATCATACTGTGAAAATCTCATACCATTACAACCACCCTACACGGGAGAGTCCCCCACCCCCGCTGTTAAAAAAGTAACTCAGTAACTTTTACTCTGAGTAAATTTTAAATGAGCTACTTTTTACTTTTACTTGAGTAGATTTTTAGACCGGTACTTTTACTTGTACTTAAGTAAAATTTCATTGAAGTAGTAGTACTTTTACTTGAGTAGAATATTTTATTACTCTTTCCACCTCTGCTCCACAGGGAAAGCATGCTTGCAAAGAAATGTCTACTTGCATAAAAGGGGGATTGATTATTATTCATTATGCTTATCTCACAGGTACCAGTCATATTTTGCCACGTATAACACCAGCATATACAGAAAGTGTAGTATATTTTCATAATGTGACAGTCTGACAAATCTGTGGATTGTCAGTGACTTGAAAGATGCCATAGATCAAGTATTGAATTATTGATGCCTTACTATAAAAATGCAACACAGGCAATTGGACACTAAGTAGTGTTCAACCAATCAGAGGTGCCTGCAGTGGATATGCTAAGAGATCAATATATTGTATACAGGTCGGTTTGAATGAATCGCTCTAAATATGTAGGCTATCTATTCAATTTGACTGTACAAGCCAAACTGAGCCAACATCCTACTAAACTCTACTTGTAATACCCCAAAATGCACAAATTGTAGTATTACTGCAATGATTTTTACAAATTTAAGCATTTGTAAAGTGTGATAAGAGAGTTCCACTCTTTCCTAAAGCTGGTAGAGGGTTATTTATTGTATATTTTTATATGTCTCAGGGGATCCTTGTTCTGATGCTCTACCAACCAAGGAGCGCTCGAAAAGGGGTCCGAAAAAGGTGTAAGACCCCTGATGTAAAATATTGTAGGGCACTGTTAAAGCCAGATGCTAAATCACTGAAGTGTGTGTGTGTGTGTGTGTGTGTGTGTGTGTGTGTGTGTGTGTGTGTGTGTGTGTGTGTGTGTGCGGAAAAAAAAAACAGAGTAAAAAAAAAAACAAAATATAAAATGGGTTGCAGTATCTTTAAATATAACAGAACTAAGAAAAAATCAAATTAGACCTCGGTAGATGGTAATAGCTTTCGGACTTTATGCTCATGAAGTAGTTAAAAATGAAACAACGTGAATGACATGAAACATGTTTATAATAAAAAGAGTTTGGGGTCTATTGATCTGTGGTTTCTGCATTTTTCTTCTATACTTTTTCTAAACATACTTTTGCAGTGTGGAGTATGTATAGAGGAAGTATGTTGTTCATAAAAAAAAAAATATATATAATTCCCTAAGTGCTTTGCAATTGTCTTTTACCTTTTATTTGGACACTCAACTGTCAACTCAATCAATATCAATATGCATTTGTGAGAAAATATTGATTTAATTACTGAGTTAGAAATTTGAACGGAGTCCAGGGAATAATATGACTGACACGTAGCTCCCTATAGACCTTATGTAGCTCCGCCCCTTTTCAGTGCTGTGTTAAGGCTGATTTATACTTCTGCGTCGGACCTACGCCGGAGCCTCTACGCTATAGACTATGCGTTGGTTTTCATTTATACTTCTGCGTCGTTGTCCGCGTTGACGCGCAATTACACATGCAGAGGGAGCATGTGAAACCCGGGGAGCGGTTCTAGCAGGCCAATCACAGCGCTTGCGGTACGCGTAGAATTGATGCGTTGTTACATTTTTGGAGAGGTGCACGTCAGGGTACGCCAAAGGGTACGCGCGCTACACACAGCATACGACGTAGCTACGGCGTGAGTTAGACGCATAAGTATAAATTGGGCTTTAGTTGGGTTCTGTCTTCTGCTTGTATTTCCACAGCAGGAAGGTAAGATCTTATGGATTTATGAATGAACCCCTCGTTTAAAAATCTTCCTTACTGACATTGACAACTGCTTCAAACATTACTCGTCAATAACTCTACAATAAGTAAATCCACTTGACCAGCTAATTACTCTTCGTCAGTGATGCCATATAAATATATATTTGTATACAGAGCTACCACAAAAACGGAAGTTCAAACACAAAATTCTCAAGATGGCTGCATGCTTGTTTCTCTGGTACATAAGGTCTATAGAAGCATACAGTGCCCGAACACAACTGCCAAGAGATTTCCTGTCGAAAGAAAAGAGACCTTTGAATCTCAGTGTTCTTACCGTATCCGCCGATTCTCTATTTCTTTTTTCTTTTTTCCCTGCGGTTTTCCATTTCTCTTGCCTCTCAAGTCTTTTAAGGGGAGATCTCTCTCTCATTTTGTCCTCACACAAAATAGTTTGAGGCAACCTGACCTTGACCCACCAGCATCTGTCATTCATCCTGTCAGAAAGTCCCTCTGAGGTAAAACACACAGGGAGACAAAAGGCCAGCACACACCTCTTCCCTCGGGATTGTGTGGTCTTCCGGTATACAGTATGTACTACTGATATAATATGTTTCAAACACAGGCAGAATTAAATGTAAGAGTACTGAATAATGAATTCAATTACATCTGACAAGGCTAATGAGAGCTTGGTCTTTAAGGACCTATTTGACAGGATGATGGGTACAATAGAGATAGGCCTACGTACAATTCTGCAATGCACTGACGATATACTGAGCTTACAAGCTTATCCTGATTTTGTCTGTTTTTTAAAGATCTTTCCTAGAAATACTTAGAAGTCTTTACATAGTGTTTTAAAGGTACAATATGTAAGAATTGTGTAATAAATTATCCAAAAATCACTTGTAGAGTGTGATATATTTCCTGCAGTTGTGTACTTACAATATCTCAAAAGTTCCCAAATATTTTTAATTTCAGAGAAATTCCAATTTTAAATAATGGGCCGTCCCGAACTCCCTATTCACATGTTGCCTGTCAATGACATAATATCCGCGTTATCCCTGGTTTCCGCTCGTACTGCCATAGTAACCATGGCGTCAGATGTGGACAACAGCGTTACGTCTAGCGGCACGCTCACGCTGTTGTTGTTGTTTCGTTCAAGCATTATGGACCATGGCAAGCAGAGTTTGTGACAAAAGGAGAACTAAAACGAGGATCAATATCAGCGTGGCGTTTTCGAGATGCCGAGAGCGCCACGTCCGTGACAAACTTCGACTTAACAGAGCTCTTGCATGTACTTTATTAGACAGGTGAGCAAATGTACATAAAACGAATCACTGTTATAGTTCAACGTGATGAAATGTTAGAATATGATCTGTATGTTATTCTAATGTTGATCTAGCTTACTGCTAGTCTCATACAGCCAACAAACTAACACATAGAATAACATTATGGGCTCTATCTTGCACCCGGCGCAAATTACTTTGTACACTGACGCATGTATCATTCCTATTTTGCACCTGCACAAAGCGGACTTTTCCCTCCACAGACGCACGTAGGTTAACTAAGAAATAATACACTTGCGCTCCCCGGGAGCGCAAAGAGGAGGCGTGTTCCGGCGCAAACTTTCCCTCATGCTATTTTGCTGTTCTGTAAAACAATTGCGCCACTGACCAGAAAAAAATAGTCTAAAGTCAGTGGCGCGTTGCGCGTTGTTCATTATGCTATTTTAAGGGCGCATGCTTGGCCATAATCAATGTAGCGTGTGCACAACGCGCATACACTTTGATTCTCTCATCTAAGCAGCAGTTTTAATTTTTTGCAAATCATACATTATTACGATAGATAGATAGATAGATAGATAGATAGATAGATAGATAGATAGATAGATAGATAGATAGATAGATAGACAATTTATTATAAAAGCATACATGTAGCTTACACATTTACCCAAATTATCATACGCCTGTTTAACAGAAGTTAATTTGGGTGGGTTTCTCCATTCCCAATGTCACTTCTCTGTGTTTTACGGCCCTGACGAGAACGTTGCTCTCCTCGGCTGTGAACCGCTCCTGGCGCGCGCCTGGCAAATCCGCCGTTATAATAGGAATCCGCTTTAGAACAAGCGCGCCTGCTCTTAAAGGGAATGTGAGATGACGCTCTGATTGGTTTATTTCACGTTACGCCCAAACCACACCTATGAATAATGAAGCAACTACAGACCAACCCCTTTTAGATTTGCGCCTGGCGCAAGAGGCATTTATCCCGCCGGGAAAATAACAACAGCGCTGGGATCCGCCCACAAAGTTACTTGCGCTTTGACACTTGCGTTTCAGATCGTTAAAATAGGGCCTTAAAACTTTCACCACACTCAAATGCAGTTTAGTGTGATAGTTTAGACTAAGTGAAACAGCGCTGCGTTACCTCACAAGTTTCATTCGTCTAATAAACTGACCTGTGTGAGTATTAATACAGCACTTGTGGGTAGTTCAGTAGAATGAAATGTCTTTATGTGATGATATCTGTCTCTCATTAGCAATCACGCCCTACTTTATCCCAATAGATGTTAAAAACATCAATGTATTCACTCATCCATAAACATTATTTGATCCATCAGCTTGACGACAAGTTCCATAATTCCGCTGGAATTTTGCGTCATCAACCTACGCCTTTGTTATTGTAAGAGGTAAGCGACCCCTAGAGGCGAAAAAATTACATATTGTAGCTTTAACTAGTTTTGCTGTTATTTTGTTTGTTTTGAAGATAACTTTCTCTAAATTGCAGATTTGGGTTTGTTTCAAGGACACTAAGCCAAATGTGTTACGTAAAATACTGGGCATTGTATAACTTTGTTAACTGATACATACAATTAGCAAGTCTCAGTCAGTGAATACTCACTGACAGTGTTTTCTTCTCTCCCACCCTTGATGTTTACATGTTACGTGATACGGCCAAGCATGCACAATGGATTCATAATTGAGGCATTGAGAGATGTGATAACAAGCTTTTATGAGCTAATAAAAGCCGCTCCTTAACCTTGCGTCTCATTGAAGCAAGATTGCAAGCACATTCTCCAGGATTTATTTTCTCTTTCCACCTCTCTAACAGTCTTCTTCTGTTGGGACGTGACCCAAAAATAAGTCACAAGTCTGGAGTGATAGTGTTGAGGGCAGTAGGGAAGAGCAATCATAAATGCAATTAATGAAATGCAACTATACTGTATAATCATGCTTAGAATAGGAAAATTAGAGGCTATTCACATATTTTGTTGTTGACACAAAAGACTATACGTCCAATTGATCTCTGCGATACTTCATTTTGAGGGAAATTCATCTGGCACATGGTTGAAGCTAGCCAAATTAGCCAGATGCTAACATGGACAGGTTACGTGACATCCTCTCATCCTTGAAACCCATGAACAAGACTATGCAATGTTATTTGCTGTGAATTAATGGCTTCTGAAAGCATGAAACCATCACAATTTTATTTACAATTAGACTAGACAGTTAAAAGCTATACATTTTCCTGTTCAGCCTGTGTCATGTTAATCATATACTGTATGTTGCTGAGCATTTGCAGTTGATCAGTTTAAATTTTGTTGTATGACATGCTTTGAAAATTACCTGTGTTGTAGTGCTTGGTGCAGTATCTTAAATCAGACTCATCCTTGAGGATGAACTGTGGGAGGGTCAGTCCGTCGGCCACCTGCACAGGTCCCTTCTCTTGCCACTCAAAGATCAGGTCATTCATTGTGTATCCAACTAGGAGAAATACCAAGAGATAACTTTTAGCACATTTTGAGCCACATGGACCTTGAATGCAACTTCTAAAACACCAAAAATAAATATTCTTACATTTGATAATAAAGTTCTATGATTATTGTCGGGACAAAATGATCAGTGCCCTAGTTGCCTAGCTCTCGCCTTTTGGTGAATTTTGCCGTTTTGAAGCAAAATAACTTGCGGCGAACTCAGCTTCGCACTAGGGAATCTGTGTCTCAGGTGCGGTGAGTATTCGAAGGACTAGAGCAACATGACATCATGACTTTGCGTAAACATACACGCCACTTTCAATTCAAGTGGCGTGTTATCTATACGCATTTTGAGCTATCCGCGTGTATGTCCACGCCAAAATCTTTTGCGTGTATGTCTACGCCATTAAATGTCCGAGTGATTCCGCGTGTATGCGTACGCCGTTAAATCTCCGAGCGAAACGAAGCAAAATCTATATCTACATCTGTGGAGCGATATTTCTTTTCCTAGGATGGTAGGAGAAGACTCATAAATGGTATTAACCCCAGTGACGGGTAGGTTTAGGGACGGGGTTGGGGTAGGTCATATATTTATATATACATAATACAGTAATATAACGTTAAGTCAAAGGCGTTGATAAACACGCTGAAAAGCGATTATGCGTGTTGATAGCACGCCAAAAATGGAAATACGAATTGGCGTGTCATACATACGCCATTTCATGAGATCAGTCTGACTAGAGAGAGCAACCTCTTATTCACAAAATAAGATTCCAAACACAGACATAAAGTGCAGCTTAGCTTTGCAGTGTCCAAAAGTGATGGTTTAAAGGAATTTGTTACTATACAGAATACTTGTGTTCTGGAATGTGAAAGTGTATATATATTTTTTGTGGGGTTGTTTTTTTCTGTTGTACTGCCTCACTACGCATGCACTATTCAAACTACTTATACTACAAAACAACATAGAATAGTGCTTAAAGGAATAGTTAATTTAAAAATAAAAATTCTGTCATCATTTACTCCTTCAAGTTGTTTCAAACCTATATGAATTTCTTTCTTCTACTGAAAACAAAGGAAGATATTTTAAAGAATTTCAGTAACCAAACAGTTGATGTAACCCATTGACTTTCATAGTATTTTTTTTCCTACTATGGAAGTCTATGGGTTCCATCAACTGTCTGGGTACCGACATTCTTCAAAATATCTTCCTTTCTGTTCAGCAGGGGGCTGTTCCATAAATGAAGCTTAGAAAAGCGGGGATTAAACTCCAAAACCGGACTTGAATGAGCCTAACAAATAAGTTGGGGCTAAAGTGGTTCCATAAAAGGTAATTGAAGTTCACGCAATCTCACTAATTTGATCCAGGTTTATCTAGTCTAGCTAATTGCGTGTGCACGCGTTTCTGAAGCAGCCCTAGAGGTCGATCGTGGATCAAATGGATCCACCATCAAACAGCGTATATTTTGTGCTGTTTTATGCGTTTGTGACATGTTTTTTTCCCCCCACAGTGCAAAAATTACATTTTACAGTTATATTCTCCATCTGTAAATGTTAGAAAGTCGTGCAAATGTATCCATTTTGCTGCTAATCTTTATGAACGAGCGCTGCTGCGCGCATGCGCGCCAAATAGGAGCGCAATAATTCTGACTAAAATATACATTTTTCTTGGAAAATTAATATGCGATATTTTATAACACTAGAAATATCTTCTAATTATAATAATTTCTCTTTAGGATGTTGGATATGTTGCAGTGAACTTCTAGCTCATTACACTCATATATTTTATACTTCTAATAAAAAAAAGAAATTGAACAGAAGTAGCCTAATTCAGGGAAGATTTTTTTTAAGAAACTAAATATATAAAGATACAAAATATAGTTTTGGGTATAGGACCTATGCTACTTTATAAAGATGAGATATACTTATTTAGAATGCTGAGAATTACAGCTTTTTATGCAATATTTTTTTTGAGAAAGCAAGAATCCCCAGTTTTAAATGAGTGGTTAGATTTAGTTTCTAAAGTACATTATGGAGAGGATAACATTAAATTAAGAACAAATGTATACATTTTGAAAAGATATGTGCAAAATCAAAAATCAAAGAATATTCCATAAAATAAAGGAATATATATTGGCCTACATTAACTACATTTTTATGTAACCTTCCCTTTTATTTCTAGTTATTTGTTATTTTATTTATTTACTTATTTAATATTGAATATTTGATATTTAAATAATATTACTTGAATAACTATTAGGAATTATGTGTCATTCATTATAAGAGTTTGATATATGTGAATGTTATATTTTTATTCATATTTATTTATTGTTTTATTTATATGTATGTGTTGGTATTATCACAAAAGAAAAAAAAGTAGAAGGAAAAATAAGGAATATTTATTGGGGGAAAATATGATGTCTTTAAAGGAACTGTCCATTTGTATAATTGTGTTAAATGTGTTTGAATTGAAAGACATAATAAAGTACATAATATATATATTATGAATATTACGAATCTCAATAAGATTCCCCCCTTCACTGTTGTGTGCTTTTTTCCTGCATCGTGGCTGATTTGTAGATTGTACACACAAATAAACTCTGTATTCTCATATTTTTGCCAATTTCCCATTCATTTCCTATGGCCGGTCATTTTTGACCCGAAGGTCCTGAGTGTGACTATTTTTTTTATGACCACTTAGACTTTTCAAATCCTGTCCCCAATTTTTTTGTGTGTTCGTATACCAAGTACCATAAAAGTCACCAAGTTTTGTACCATTCCGACGAAGCTACGATTTAAAAAAAAAAATTTATTTAAAAAAATCCGGTCAGAAATGACCGAAGTACATGGCTCCTAGCCCGCCTGAAGTCTACGATGATCTCCTTGGTCTTCTGGGTGTTTAGTTCCAGGTTGTTGGCAGCACACCACACTGGCAGGTACTCTACTTCATCCCTGTAGGCTGACTCATTGTCATCTTTGATCAGACCTACCACCATGGTGTCATCTGCGAACTGGATTATGGTGTTGGAGCCATAAACAGGATTGCAATCGTGGGTGAATAGGGAATACAAAAGAGGGCTCAGCACGTAGCCCTGTGGTACGCCGGTGTTCAAAGTGATGATGGAGGAGAAGAGGTTATCTAATTTAACAGATTGGGGTCTGTTAGTCAGAAAATCCAGAATCCAATTACAGAGGGAAGTGCTTATTCCAAGCTGTCTGAGCTTGAAAATCAGCTTGGAGGGTATCACAGTGTTAAATCCTGAACTGCAATCAATGAACAGCATTCTGACATGTGAGTTTTGACTGTCCAGGTGGGTTAGGGCAGAGTGGAGTGCCGTAGAGATGGCGTCCTCTGTTGACCTAATGCGGCTATTGGCAAATTGGTGTGGGTCCAGTGTAGCAGGGAGACAGGATTTGAGGTGAGATAGAACCAGTCTCTCGAAGCATTCGCCAATGATGGGGTGAGTGTGACAGGACGGTATTCATTAAGGGCCAAAGCAGTGGAGTGCTTCGGCACTGGCACAATGGGGGTGGTTTAAAACTAGTGGGGACAGCTGCCTGGCCCAGGGACAGATTGAAGATGTTTGTAAAGACCTCGGCCAACTGCTCCGCACAGGCTCTAAGCACACGCCCCGGTATTCCGGCAGGACCAGCTGCCTTCCGTGCATTCACCTTGCTGAGAGTAGAGCAAACATCTGAGGTAGAGAGTGTGAGAGGCAGTTTACCAGGTGGAAGATCCCCTTAAAGGGAGACCTCCATGTTACCTCAGTCAAAGTGAGCGTAAAATTGGTTAAGCTCGTTAGGGAGCGAGGCAGAACTGGATAGAGGCAAAGTGCTGGGTGGCTTATAATCTGTAATGGTCTGTGTGCCTTGCCACATACGCCAGGGGTCAGAGGAGTTGAATTGCTCTTCAATCCTCTGTTTGTAAGTGTGTTTAGCCTGGCAGATACTCCTCCTCAGGTTGGTTCTGGCTGAGCTGTAAGCCTCCCGGTCTCCAGACCTGAAGGCTGCATCTCTTACTTTGAGTAGGAGGCGAACCTCTCTGTTCATTCAGAGCTTCTGATTGGGGAAAGTTTCTATTTTTCACACCTGTTGATGTACTCCAGAACAGAGTTGGTGTAAGTGTCAATGTTAGTCTGAGAGTTTGTGGTGGCCTGGGCAGCAAACACACTCCAGTCTGTGTGCCTAAATTGATGCTGAAGTGTGGAGTCAGCACCCTCCAGCCAGATCTTGACGATCCTCGTTGTGGGTTTCACACGTTTAATGACCGGGATATACTTGGGGAGCAAGAACAAGGAGAGATGGTCAAACTGTCCTAGGTAGGGGAGGGGTGTGACCTTGTAGGCATCAGTCATGCTGGTATAGACATGGTCCAATGTTTTATGTCCCCTTGTGGTGCAAGAGACATTTTGAGAACAGATCTTAAAGTGCAGTGATTAAAATCCCCAGCGACAATAAAGGTCCCATCCGGATGCACGGTTTGGAACTTACTAATTGCAGCCCAAAGTTCTTTCATAGCCACTTTTGCATTAGCGTCCAGGGGTACATAAACTGCAGCAGCAACAATGCAGCAGCAACTCGTGTGGTACCTAGAACGGCCTACACTTATTAATCAGGAATTCCAGATCAACAGAGCAGTAGGTATCAATAATGACAGAGTCCGTGCACCATGTTTTGTTTACATAAATGCATACGCCACCACCCTTAGTTTTACCTGAAGCAACCGCTACTCTGTCTGAGACATCATTACAGAGCCATATCTCTGTGAAGAACGTGAGATTACAGTCCATAAGCCTTCTCTGTGAGATGGTCCAGATCTTTAGTTCGTCCAGATTGTTCGTCAGAGACCGTACATTTGCAAGGAAGATGCTAGGCAGAGCTGGCCAACGTGGGTTTAGCCTTAGCTTAGCACGCAGCCCTCCACGCTTTTCCCGCTTTTGTTTACGGTCTCGACTAAATCGAGCAAACACACAGGAAATAACCAGATAAATTGTCACTAGTTTCCAAAATCTGGTAAGACGCTGATCCTCGCAATGCACTCGCGCCGCCATTTGCTAAAGTAGTGCTTTAGTGCTATTCCTTTAAGTATGAAAATTGGGATGCACCTACTGTTTGCATATACCTAGAAATCAATGAGAAGTGCAGTAAACTGAATCCAACCTGTCGCAAAATGGTCTGTGACTTCTCTTAATGAAAAGCTACTTTTTTATTCAGTGTGAATTAAAAAATAAATAAATCCAAAACAAATGCAAAACATGTTGAAGATTAGCCGATAGGCTGTTGATTCATTAAATGATAAGCTGTTACCACAAAAAAGCAGTTTATTAGTGTAGTGAATCCTCTTATCCACTGACATCCATTCAAATACATTCTCTTGTCTCCTTTCCTGTGTATCACAGTGTTTTGTTTTGTTTTTTTTTGTGCAAAAGGCTTGTCTTAAAGGGTTAGTTCACCCAATGAAATTTCTGTCAATAATTACTCACCCTCATGTCGTTCCAAACCCGTAAGAACTTCAGTCATCTTCGGAACACAAATTAAGATATTTTTGATGAAATCTGAGTGGTTTGGAATGACATGAGGGTGAGTAATTAATGACAACTTTAATTTTTGGGTGAACCATCCTTTTAAAGTGGCTTTGGAATCAAATATGTGTAATAAAAATATATGTAAACTAATTTTTATCCATGAAAACAAACAACCCTAGCTCTGGCTGAATTCTTGTTATTCCGTTTCTAAAACGAAATGGGAAAAAAGTTTCATGTTTTTCTTTATTTATTTTTACATTGAAAATCAAATAATCAGAAAGTACACAAACCACTGTGGAACTGATGTGATTTTTAATACAAATTTGCTGACTTATATATATTTGAACTGTAGCCATACAGGCATTAAGCATGCTAACCACAGTATACTGAAAAGGTGCAAGGCTTCATTAAGAAGACAAATCATATCACAAAGCATTAAGCTGTTCACCAGCGCAATATCCTCAGGGCTGCAACTGCACCGAAAAATTTATGGTGTGATGTTTCAACGCATTCTCATCCTTTGGCGTCATATAGGTGACGCCTGACAAAACGTCGAAATACTACGCACATGGCACCCTTTAGCGTGAATATAACACGCGAAGTGATGGGTAGGTTTAGGTGTGGGGTAGGGTCTGCGTCTCATATTCACGCTAAAGGATGCCAGTCAACCTTATGACGCCTTGGGTTCGCGTGTTATATTCACGCTAAAGGGTGCCATGTGCGTAGTATTTCGACGTTTTGTCATATAGCGTCACCTATATGACGCCAAAGGATGAGAACGGGCTGGATGTTTCTTGATGTAGCTCTAGTGTCACTTTTGCTTCTCTTGGTGGTACCACTTTACTGGAGGGAAGGTGAATCTGCTCATCATTCTATTCTATTATGTTCTATTCTATTCTATTCTATTCTATTCTATTTTATTCTATTCTATTCTATTCTATTCTATTTTATTCTATTGAACGAGCAAGCTATTTCTAACAGAGACAATCTTTGTCAGAAACTGTCTCCTCATTTAACATTGTTGCGCATCGTCAAGAGCCTTTCAATGAGCAACTCTCATAGCAACATGAACATGGCCACTCTAAAATATGCAGTTGTGAAGACAGATTCCCCATGACATGGGGCCTTTCTTTAAAAGCCTCAACCCCAGCTCAGAGCACTCATCATGGGAGAGATCGAGGGAGATGTGGCATGTTTTCAAGTCGACAGAAAGCTCTTGCAGTTTTCAGACTAGAGAGAGAGAGAGAGAGAGAGAGAGAGAGAGAGAGAGAGAGAGAGAGAGAGAGAGAGAGAGAGAGAGAGAGAGAGAGAGAGAGAGAGAGAGAGAGAGAGAGAGAGAGAGAGAGAGAGAGAGAGAGAGAGAGATCTAGGATGGTATATAACTTCTATGTGATGATTTTAAGGCAACAGGCCAGATGTCTTCAGGGTCCTTCCCACATATAATGACATAATTTAGAACGACCATGCCAGGTAAATGCTAAAGCCAGACATGCTTCACATCAAATCCACTATTGACCTCATCCTGGCTACCGGCTGAAGTTATATTATCAAATGAGAAACACTGTTTGCTTTCCATACAAATCTGAACGAGGGGTGGGGGGAGTTACATAACAAGCTCTTGATGAGAGGAGGTCATACGAGATTACTCACAACTCTCCAGCTGCATTATGCACGTCTGCACATCCATGGGGAAATTCTTCAGATCCATTGGACAAGAGAGTGTCAGTGTCAATCTAAAAATTGAATGGAAAAAATAATTGATTTTATAAATTATACACACGCCCTTTGTTTTAATAAACAGTAGAAAACATGGTAAGAAAATGCAAATGCAATTCAATGTACATTTTCTGAATGTTTGTGAAAATCCACAGCTCAGACAAAGAAGGGAATCCAAGAGGAGGGCTTAGAGCATCCGAAGCTGCTTGAGTGGTGGAATTTCTGAACGGGTCCACTAAAGCAGAGGAGAGACGAGTCTGACAGCCGCAGATTGGCCATGTTTTAATTACACTCTTTCTCCCTCAGGGCACCACGTGAATTTCAGTCAGAGTGAATCCTCTGTCGTCTCACATCTGCTCAGCTTTCCGTCATATCTTCTCAAAAGCCTGACATAATTTACCACTCACTATTAACTCCAGCACTACCCATCAACCCTCATGCTGCCATAATAATGTTGTTTTCTTATAGCTTCACTGCAGTGATTGATGTTGAATGACATTGTTTATCATGCCATTTGTTTAGGGGTTAGTTACATTTTAGGGTTCAAAGGGAAATTATATTAAATGACTCAAGTCTGTGTCAGCTGAGATTTTTCATTACTATGGATTGTAGACTGACATTTTCAGAAGCTAGTGCAGCAGTTATTTCAAAGGCCATGGCCCTACCTACATAAAATTATTTGTGAATTGTCAGTCATTGTGAAACAGATCAACAATAATTTATTCTAATCGTAGGCTTTGCTGAAGAAATTACCTCTCTCTTGTCATGACTGGTAATTGAATTTATGAGTATGTATGTTTTTTTATTAATAAATGTAGATACAGTTTTTTTTTTCGGGGGGATGGGGGGGATGGGGGGGCGGGGGGAACACGCAGTGTTCAATTACATTTCAGTTAAACAAAGTAATTTGGGAAATTTCATTTATTGATTTAAAATGCTTTCCATCAAATGCTTGATGGGTCATCATGGTTATTTGTGACTGGTGCCGAAGAGTCTCACCTGATTGAATAGAGGACGTTTCCATTTTTGAATATTCTCAAGAGCTTGTTGTCAGTGGTGACCTCGTGGAAGTGCGCTCCCTTCTCGTTGGCGAAGAACAGATCAGGCTTCCAAATGGAGTCTAACATAGAGGGATCCAGGTCCAGGGAGTCATCTGGGTACTCGCTGTAAGCTAACCGAGGGTCATTCCACTGCTGCCGGAGGAATATGTTCACTCTGTAATCCTAAGAGACGAGTAAGTGCTTAACATCAGTCAAGGCAAATAGCACAGAAGAGTTGAAACAGGCCTCTCTGCAGGTTTTAAATCAGACATAATGGGTACTTTCATGTACAAGCATGCACAGCTGCTGGAAGTTAGGAATGGAAATGAGCATCATTACTTAAAAATTACGGTACAGTAAAATACTGTGTGAGACTTACACATTCAATTAACTGCTATTTGCATCTTCACAATGATATGTGTGACATGACTCTTCTGAAAATCATGAGCAAAATCATTCAAGTGTAAAACAAATACCACCCAGACTACATTAAATATGGGCTAAAAGTTAGAAAATCACCACGTTAGATAAATAATTAATGATTTTGTACTGTGATAAGGAGTGTAATATCATCAGAATGATGTTGTGACAGGCCATGGAGTTTAGCCAACTGTTACATTGCCAACAGTTATATTAGATAAAATATCTTAGCAGTTTAGCAAAGGTTATGCCTCCAAGAGGTTACTTCTCCAATCCAATCATTGGGCATGTCGGAACTCAAATATCAATCAGATCTATTCTGTCCTGCTGTATATGGTGTGAAAAGTGACAACAATTATTTGTTGAATATGTAAAAACATGTTAGAATATATTAAAACTATATATGTGCATGTCTGAGAAACAGGATATTTTTCTCTCTGTCAATTTGACGTAGAGACATATCACAGACATGCCATTACATTTGTCTTGAGACAGCCCACAGCCCATATTAAATTAAAGTTCTGAGGGGAAAATGTTATACAGTTTTATATATGCCATAATTTTCATGATATTTGCCTAGAGGCCTGGCGGAATTGCATGAGTAATGAAGAAAAAACCCTTAATGAACCTCAACAATAAGCTTGCAGACAGAGTTACAATAATTTGAAACTAATAAAAGCTGAAAGAAAATGTTAAAAACGCACCCAATTAGAGAGTGAAACTTCTGCTTTTTGACAACAATAGTTATTTTGTTCAGAATTTTAAGAATATGCTATAGTCAGACTGAATATGCCTGAAAGCGATAAGACGAGCAGTCACTAACAATGAATGGAAGGTGACGGCGCATGGGTGATATAATTTGTTAGGCAGCAAGGTGGATAGAGAACCGGGTAGTTTTCATATCTTATCTCTGAAACACTCAAAGAACTTCATTAGAAGGTCCGTGCATCTGAGTGCATGAGTGGTGGGATATTGAAAGGAGGTTCTGCTCATGTAGTTCCACATGGGAAATAGGTGCAACACAATTAGTGACTAGGCAAATCTCAACTGTGTCAGATCCGCAACTTGTCAGCAGTCATGCAAACGTCTCAAGGCTGAGGATGGAGCACACAAACAGGAAAGCATCAGTGTTCTGATCCACTTCCCAAAACATCTAATTGTAGTGGTTTGTCGACAGAAACATAGCTGATGCTCACAGATTACAGATCACCGAATTGGCCAACATCAACTGATGAAGCATGCCTTACTTTCATTATAGATGTCACACCACTTCTTTGTCAATCTCTTGCCCGCTTTGTCATCAACTTAGCGGCTAATTCTGTCCTCTGCACATTTCTTTACGGTTTGTGTGGAGGAGCTTCATTGAACCCGTGCAGCGCATCTGCGATTGCTCAACCCGCTGCAGGCCTTCAGTGGCTCCATGGCAATCTCCACACATCTGCTCTATGATTGCCTACTCAAGTGGGACTCAATGGCATTGAGGGGGGAATCTGCGCCCGTGCCAACACCCAGCGATTAATCACATCTCCCTATGTCTGCGGCTTCTGTAACAGTCAGATAGTCCTGTCAATACATTTACTGCTTTGGTGGTGACTATTGAAACACTCAACCAGCATAACTGTTGGCAACTCTAAGCCTGCATGTTGTAAGCATATGCCAAAAGTAGCAATGGCAAAAAATAAGAAAGTGGCACTTACAAGCAAAAATCAAGTTTTACATCAGTCCAGACGTGCAAAACATCTTCACGATGTGGAGATGGAATTGAAAACCTTATTTTGGTCAACCATCGTAACTCCACTTAATGAAGCTGTCGATAATCTTGAGATTATTGTTTTTATCAGCTGGTGAACAAAACGGCTCATCAGATCAGCACATGGACTGGCAGATGTGCCCAGATTCTGAAAAGCCAAAGGGTCATCTATCTATATGGAGACATGTTCAACAACAACCCCTTAATATGTTGTTCTGAAACAGCAACTACTTGAGGTTAGACCGTCATAACCTCATAATCGGACAATAAAGAAATAATAGATTAAAGCAGTGGATCATCTGATAATCCCTTAGACGTTTAGATGCTCCTGTCCTTTAATTTTCTTTCATTTTAGCGAACAATTTAAGTGGCATGAAGAAATATAAATGGTGTCACTTGTCATTATGAATATCAGCTGTCTGTGAACTGAGGATTGTCCAGAATAATGTTCTGTTATTGCAGTGTTTTTGTTCCTGGATGTTAGGATTATCCCATGGCCCTAATGCTGAAGGAAGGCGATCTCCAAGGGCCAGATGGCAGTGAATCTAAGAAGGGTTAATCCATATGTAACATATGGGGAAGAAGATAATTCCTTTCCATGACATTTCACCCTCTTCTTCACCCTTTCCTAGTAAAGCTTACACAAGGACAACCAATATGAAGGATGTTTAGTACTGCACATTGAAACTCTCCTGAAGATGTGTAATATACCAGAAAGTTTTGAACATATCCAGATATTTTCTTGATAGACCTCAACAATGTGTTTTAAGATAACCTTATATTAACATGAGTGTAGTTAACTGATTTGACCACTAACTTGAAACATTTGTGAACTGAATTTTTTTTTCAAAAGATGAAAAAGAAAAATCTTTAGAAATCTAGTTTAAGGGCGTCTTCACACCTGTATCGTTTGGAGGATTTGTTTCAGAACCCTGCATGGTTTCTCCTTTAGTTCGGTTAATTTAGGCAGATATGAAGAACATGGAAATCGTGTTTGGATTAGCACCAAAAAATCGATCTGAAATCGCCTGAATTAGATGGTCTCGGCCTGCTTGAAAACGAACTCTGGAGTTGTTCGCTTGTGGTGAGCTGCAACGCATTCTCATCCCAAGGCGTCATCTTATTCAAACTTTTGACCATGCTTCAAAATCTGAAGCACATGGCACCCTTTAGCGTCAGGTAGATGACGCTCATCCTCGGGCGTCATCTAACGCCTTTAGCGTAAGTTAGATGACGCTTCCGTTTTTAGCGTCAGTTACATGACGCTTCCGTTATGGGTAGGTTTAGGTCTGGGGTAGGGTTAGCGTCTCATATTGACGCTAAAGGGTGCCATGTGCGTCGGATGTTGACACATGGTCAAAAGCGTCAGTTAGATGACGCCTTGGGATGAGAACAGGCTGTGAGAAAGCATTCCGACCCAACGTACCAAAGACAAAGTGAAAATTTGAAACTGAAATTTGGTCGGACAAACATATTTAATGACAGCTACAAAAATAGCCACAATAAGTCCACAGAGCTATTATCTATCCATCCTAATGGAGCGGAATCTGTATGAGAAAAAAATTAGCTGTATGAGTTGCATTTTAAATGTATTTTTTAACAACTTAAGGAATCTGGACCCCACCCCCCCACACACACACTCCCAGTGAGCTCAGTTGTACCCTAGATCACATAGAACAGTTTGTTGATTTGAGTAAATGGCAAGAGACTTGTATCCGGCTTGAAGGAAGGAATATTTATGAAGAGAAGTCCACTCTGAGTGAGGGAAAGGCTTTGGAAAAAAAGCACATTCTCTTCAGACATAATTATTTCAGAGTGAGTGTGCCATCTCACAACGCATAACTTATTCAGAGCAAGCAGAGGGATGAAGGTGACAAGGCACTCTCAGTATATGTGTGTGTGTGATGAGCATGTGCATTCACAGACAGGAATGTTGGGACACTTGTGTAGATAAGATAAAAGCACATCTCCTTGTTCCTGTGTGTAGATCCGTCTTGTAATGGGGTGAAATCCCAAATGTGGCTGTCTGCAGAGTATGGCATGACCAAATATTCAAAAAGACCAAAAAAAAAAAAAAGATAAATAAAGCGCAACATACACAGAGTTCCATTGCTGAGCACACCTGGAGCCTGTTTCTATTCAACTGTGGTGGCATATAATGTACAAACAAGATCCCTGCAGGGATGAACTGCTCAAGTAAGTGCAATAACTCCTTTCTACTAAAGATATGGCTACCTGTATACAAGCAATCCAGACCCCAGTGCATCTAAAGGGTTGGATGGTTTCTTCTGCATGAACAGCTGTCTCTTCTCTACTCCTGATGTGATTCACCCCAGTGGTTGATGTTAACCCAAACTGCTGTCTCCAGCTCAACTTGTGAACCACTGGAGGTAACCTGCTCGCTCACTCACTCACTCACTCACTCACTTACTCACTCACTCACTCACTCACTCACTGTCTGTCATGCTGATAGTGTTCTTCTGATGTAGAAAAGTCTTGAAATATTAGTATCAAATCAGCAGATCAAAGCAGTGAAGACATTGTCATTATATATAATGGGCCCTATTTTAACGATCTGAAACGCAAGTGTCAAAGCGCAAAGCGCAAGTAACTTTGTGGGCGGATCCCGGCGCTGTTGCTATTTTCCCGGCGGGATAAATCCCTCTTGCGCCTGGCGCAAATCTAAAAGGGGTTGATCTGAAGTAGCTTCATTATTCATAGGTGTGGTTTGGGCGTAACGTGAAATAAACCAATCAGAGCGTCATCTCACATTCCCTTTAAGAGCAGGCGCGCTTGTTCTAAAGCGGATTCCTATTATAACGGCGGATTTGCCAGGCGCGCGCCAGGAGCGGTTCACAGCCGAGGAGAGCAACGTTCTCGTCAGGGCCGTAAAACACAGAGAAGTGACATTGGGGATGTAGAAACCCACCCAAATTAACTTCTGTTAAACAGGCGTATGATAATTTGGGTAAATGTGTAAGCTACATGTATGCTTTTATAATAAATTGCCTATCTATCTATCTATCTATCTATCTATCTATCTATCTATCTATCTATCTATCTATCTATCTATCTATCTATCTATCTATCTATCTATCTATCTATCTATCTATCTATCTATCGTAATAATGTATGATTTGCAAAAATGAAAACTGCTGCTTATATGAGAGAATCAAAGGGGCTACACCTGGCCACTTCATGAAAACTGCTGCTTATATGAGAGAATCAAAGGGGCTACACCTGGCCACTTCATGCGTTTTCCGTGATCGGATAGCTATCCGATCGTGAAAAGACCAGGTGTAAATGCCCTCTGAAACGCATTCGAGACGGATTTAAATCCGATCACTCAAACCACTTCAGGAGGTGGTCTGGGCCGCATTCCAGATGAAACTGGACAAGTGTAAATGCATCTGGTTGTTGAAACCACATATGTAAATTTCACTCCTCACAAAAATGCTAAAAAATAAACGTGTGAGAGCGTGTTATATAGGCTATATGTCATGTTATAGTCAGATATGACGTCGCTACTGCAACACGCATTACCGCAGATGAGCAGCTGAGCATCTATTCATCAAGCCAACGTGCAAACTATCGCAAATCAAAGTGAAAGTAAGTCGCAGACGCTTAACACACTAATCATCTTCATTAAAAGTAAAGAAACGAAATGATCTTACCAGGGCTGTTGCCGCTCCCTCTTATTGCGGTCTTTGATTTTGAAATTAGCTGATGATCAATAAAATGCAGCTCATATCTGTTGCTTTCGGTGACGTGCACTCCATTAAATCTGCATATAGCGCGGGAATTGAAGATCGGATTTATATCCGTTTTGCAAAAACACATTTATGTGACCAGGTGTAAATGGAATCGTTTTGATAAATCAGATAGCTATCCGATCTGAGAAAACGCATGAAGTGGCCAGGTGTAAACAGCCCCAAAGTGTATGCGCGTTGTGCACACGCTACATTGATTATGGCCAAGCATGCGCCCTTAAAATAGCATAATGAACAACGCGCAACGCGCCACTGACTTTAGACTATTTTTTTCTGGTCAGTGGCGCATTTGTTACATAGAACAGCAAAATAGCATGAGGGAAAGTTTGCGCCGGAACACGCCTCCTTTTTGCGCTGAACCGCCCCGGGGAGCGCAAGTGTATTTCTTAGTTAACCGACGTGTGTCTGTGGAGGAAAAAGCCCGCTTTGCGTGGGTGCAAAATAGGAATGATACATGCGTCAGTGTACAAAGTCATTTGCGCCGAGTGCAAGATAGGGCCCAATGTCTTCACTGCTTCGTAATATATGAAAAACGTTTGTCTGCCAAAGGTAGGTTAATTCAGGTTGTGAAATTTCATCATGCTCAAAAACGATTTAAGGAATTAAAAGGGTCCTTGATTATGATTTCACTTTTTTAACTTTAGTTAGTTTGAGTATAAACAACATCTGCAAAGTTACAACGCTCAAAGTTCAATGCAAAGGGAGATATTTTATTTTACAACAAACGGCTGGTAGGGACTACAACGAGCTTCTTCTCTGGTTGGTGACATCACAAACCCTAAAGTTCAGTAGCCCTGCCCACTGATTCGAGCATGACAAGTAGTAGTAGGTAAAAAACAGACGTGATGCTAACAATGGATCGTGCAACTAAGCGATAAACATGCCTTTGAAGAGTGCAAACTATTGTGCAGTGCCATGTTGTGGGAAAACACTGCATTGGATTTGCAGACATCCTGAAATAAAAAAAAAACATGCTGTGCCTTCTATATTGGATCCGACAGGAACGGCGCAACACACTTAAGTGAGTAAAGTTTTTACTATTGCTTTGTTACAGATCATTTGATATGTATGGGTTATGTGTTCTGTACGATTGTGTCTAACCAAAATCACCAGTGACTTCTGATATGTAATGATTCATGTAGGCATGCAGTCAGATGTTTTTCTCTCAAAATCGTTTATTGTCAGTAAATCAAACTTCACATTTTTTCTCTTAGTAGGATGAAAATAACTTATTTAATCTCAGAAAGCGATCAAAGAGCGCTTCCTTTCACAATTGCTGGAGCTGTCAATCAAACAGCGTGATGGACTCTTGCCAAAACTAAATATGATGCTATAGATCTAAATATAATGCTATAATCAACAATTTTCACGATTAGTAAACCTTGAGAACTGTAATAGTAAACATGTGTTAAAAGTTTTCAAGAGAGTTCCACATGTAACGGCCACTGGTGTTGCTAATAACAAGGGTTTCTGAATTCTACATATAGCCACTTTAAGGGGAGGATTTCAAGGGCTGAGACAAAAGACAATGGGTCTAAATTACTTCCTAGGAGCCTGGTGACGGAAGCAAGATTGTGTGCCCTCTGACATTCAGCCACTGGACACTTCCTAACAGTGTCCTACAGTCTTTCTCACAATCTGGATTTAGATGTAATACGACATGCACGCAAGCACGAAACATTTCCTCCATACGAACGAAACACACTCTTTTTTTTGTGTGCTATAATGTTTCTGAACTGCACATTTTAATGACAGACTATTAGTGCATTAATTACACCCTGTAGAAACAATCATCACAGTGCTAATATAATTGCTATGATTTATAATGTGTAAACACCACCATGGGGCATTTGTGCATGAAAATTCATGCATGATCGCCGGATTGTGAATACATACCATAGTTGTCTCTGCAATGGAGCCGAAACTGTTAATGAATATGTTGCATGATACATTCACAGGCGGACCTGTAAAAAAGTAAAGTGAAATCAGTCATGATACACCACAACCTCTACAAAGACTTCTAAAAGTGTCATTGGTTAACCAAGGTTCTTATATTATGCGAGTATTTAATACTTCAATTAATATAACTGTTTATACTTTAGTTTTTTTCAATTTCTTATTAAATGGTATTATCCAGTTTTATCTCTTTTGCATATTATTTGCACCAGAGAATAATTGTTAATTCAAGATCAAGAAAAAACAAGAGAAGAAAACATTTGGTTCCACTTTA
The DNA here is from genome assembly GCF_029890125.1 of Rhinichthys klamathensis goyatoka. Classification (NCBI taxonomy): domain Eukaryota; kingdom Metazoa; phylum Chordata; class Actinopteri; order Cypriniformes; family Leuciscidae; genus Rhinichthys; species Rhinichthys klamathensis. Next base: position 2,796,887 of record NW_026606840.1, read on the forward strand.
TGTACTGACAATTAAATGAATCATGTTTTTACGTTGTACTTATATTTAACAAATCCCTGCATGTACAGATGCAATTATTTCTGTAATTACATCTATAATTACACAGTTGATATCTTGTTGTGTACAATGAACTCAGGGGATACATTTATTGCTTTATTATGCATCTGTTTGAAACACAGCGAAGTCACAGCGAAGTCATGTTCCTGTCATTGAGTGATGCCTCTCTCTTTTTTTTTTTTTGAACTTTTTAAACTCCCTTTTCTTGACATTTATGAATTAGTGGCTTCTGTAAATGAGCTTCTGAGGGGAAGTCTTTTGCCACTTTAATAATTTAAGAAAGTTCAGGCTATTTTTGGTTTGAGATGGTTTGGGTTCAGGGCCATTCTGTAACAGCATGGAAGAATGTATTCAGGGTCACAGCAGAAACATATAGAAGCAATGGGAACCAGGAGCTGCGCAGTATTATTACATAATCATTTCATAGCATGAAACGGAATATAGTCACATCTGCTTCAGCTTTGTACCACATTAAAGATAAATCTCATATAGGCACCAATGATCATTATAACTAATGGTTTTAAAGATATTAAATCAAAAACAGGAAATGGTGGCAAAAAATACTACAGATACCAAAATATATTCCTTTGAAGGAGAACATGAGCAACTACCTTTAAAGTTGGGCCTTATTCTGGCATCATAACCTGAGATTCTTCCCATGAGCTTGTCAAGGAAGACAGAGGGTGACATGGATTCCGCTTTTCTTCGAGGGTTTTCTTGTTCTTTTGATGTTACCAAACTTAAAGAGGGAGAGAGAGAGGGAGAGAGAAAGGGAGAGAGAAAGGGAGAGAGAAAGGGTGAGAGAGACAGATATTTTAGCAGATCAGCCACGACAGTCAACAAGGCTACAAATTTAAGGGGCTATACTAATGTCATCTGACATAAAATAGTCAGGTTTTGCATTTGGGGGATTAGACAAGGCTGTATAATAAGCAGCTTTTATTCACTTCAAGATATGAAGGCTAAAAACACAGATACATATCTTTCCATTCAAATTGGTATATAACAAATTTACCATCTTGAGCAATGGATTTAGCAATGTATGCAGATGCCTGTGGATAAGATTTGTTATTGCACTGCATTAATGTCACCACAATACCCAGCTGAAAAAAAGAGATATTATAAGAGTAATATGTTGCATAACAATAATAATAGCATTCAGCTTAATTTCATTTTGAAATACATGACATATGCTTCTCTGAGACTTATTGCATATGACCATACATGGCTAATATGCAACATAAACAGCTGGTGTACAAGTAATGCTGCCAAACTCCCTAGACAGAACTCTGTATTGTGATGCACAATGGAAAATTGTGCTGCCATATTTCCTTTTAGTAATGACTGAAAGAGAATAATTTTGTCAGGTATTATTTATCTTGATACTGATAAGGGGTAAAAGGAAGTTATATTGGCAGCTGCAGAAAAGGGGATAATTTATGTCTTGATTATAACCCCAGTGTTGAAAGGTGCTATTCTTAGTGATTGGCTTTTATATGTGTATGCTGGAATTTTGCAGTTGCACCCCTCTGTTTCTCAAAGCGAAATTCACATACAGCAAGCAGTGATAGGCCGTGGTTAGAAGTAAGGAAACCAAACAAATGCTTGCCAGTGAATCTCATTGTTACATGTGTCCTGAGTTTCCCCCCGTCATTGTGTATTTGGTTTATTCCTGTGTCTCAGTTTTCCCTCTCCTCGTTAGTTCTCAGTTCCTTCACCTGTGTCTAGTTAATTTGCCCCAGCTGTGTCTTGTTCCCCTATCTGTTCTCTGTGTATAAACCCTGTGTTCTCCCTCACTCCTGGTTGGTTCTCGTTTATGTAAAGTGTGTGTTGTGTTATCCTGCCTGTATACCCGTTCAGTAAGTCATTGAAAGTAAAAGTACTTTGTATTGGAACCTTTGTGCCTCACCTTCTTCTTCTGCCAACACCATCCGTAACAGAAGAACCGACCACCCTAAAATGGACGATAGGTTAAGAATGGTCGTCCTGGCCGAGGAGAGCCAAAATCTCCCAGCCTATACCCATGGACGTTCGTTTGAGGGAACCCGTCTGGCCAGATTTCGTGGGATCCGTGGAGGCCGCAGTAGTGGCGGTGGTCGAGAGGAGTCCCCACACCACTCTCCACTCTGGCTCCTCTTCGATCCAGGGCTGGTTCCGCTCAGCTCAAAGCCCTCTTCACAGCTGGTTCCGGCCAGCTCAAAGCCCATTTCACCACTGGTTCCGCCCTCTCGAAGCCCTCTGGAACCTTTGTGCCTTACTTTCTTCTTCTGCCAACACCATCCGTAACACTCATTTTGAAGCCACGTCCAGCCAGAGCTTCACGTCAGCCACGTCCAGCCAGAGCTTCACGTCACGCCTGCTGAGCCAGAGCTTCATGTCACGCCTGCCGAGCCAGAATTTCAAGTCAGCCCTACAGAGCCTTCTCCGCTGCTCCCGTCCAGTCCTCCCGAGCCTTCTCCGCTTGTCCCGTCCAGTCTTTCCAAGCCTGTCCTGGAGCACGTCCCTGAGCCTGGCAATCCCCCCAAGACATTTTTTTGGGGGGGATATAGGCCACCCGAAGGTGCGTCTCCGTCATGGCCGCCCGAAGGTGCGTCTCCGCCATGGCCGCCCGAAGGTGCGTCTCCGCCATGGCCGCCCGAAGGTGCGTCTCTGCCATGGCCGCCCGAAGGGGATTCTCCGCCATGGCCGCCTGAAGGGGATTCTCCGTCATGGCCGCCCGAAGGGGATTCTCCGCCATGGCCGCCCGAAGGGGATTCTCCGCCATGGCCGCCCGAGGGGTGGTCTCCTACTCCGCCATGGCCCCCTGACCAGCCTGCTCCGCCCAGGAGGCTTCCTGCTCAGGGTAGGCCACGCCCTCGTCAGCCTCCAGGGCGCCCGCCCCCCCACCACTATTGAAGTTATACAGCGCGAGGACGCGCCTTTTTGGAGGGGGCGTTATGTTACATGTGTCCTGAGTTTCCCCCCGTCATTGTGTATTTGGTTTATTCCTGTGTCTCAGTTTTCCCTCTCCTCGTTAGTTCTCAGTTCCTTCACCTGTGTCTAGTTAATTTGCCCCAGCTGTGTCTTGTTCCCCATCTGTTCTCTGTGTATGTAAACCCTGTGTTCTCCCTCACTCCTGGTCGGTTCTCGTTTATGTAAAGTGTGTGTTGTGTTATCCTGCCTGTATACCCGTTCAGTAAGTCATTGAAAGTAAAAGTACTTTATATTGGAACCTTTGTGCCTCACCTTCTTCTGCCAACACCATCCGTAACACTCATTTTGAAGAGTGGGAAGGACATGTTATTGATCGATTTGGCTTAATGAAAACAAGGTATATTTTCAGGAATTTGTGGACTTGACATTTCATTGATTTTTGTTCCCCCTAAATTAATCAGGTGAGATAAACTCACTGGGGAGCAGGAAAAAGCTGTGGACAAATATCCGTGAGGAACATAAATGCTTTTAAACATTTAAACCTTCTTGTTGCATAAGTGTAGCGTCTGGACCAATCAGACACACAAAATATTAATTATAATTAATGAATAATCCAGGAAACTCACTCTTCCAACAAAGTTCTGTGAAACTTCTCCCCAAAACTAACATCCCAAATGAAGCCTACCCACTGGCAGAACCAGGTGTCCTGTTATAGGACACATTAAGACTGAGTTTTACGACCCGAAAGGAATGTGCAGGGAATTGTGACTTAATTCTTGCTGAGAAGGATACATGAACCCTTTTAATCCTATATATATATATATATAGACTAAACTATTTTGGTCTGAAACATGACTTGCATACTATGGTTAACTGAAATCATGTGTAGCATGTTTAGTCTCTATAAACTCCCACCTTCGTCCCCCATTTGTTAATTTACATTACATTTTGCCAACTTTATGACGCATTAGTATTATAAGAATATTGTAGATTCTTTTCGTAAACACCCAATGAAATTACACATTCAAATGCCCTGTTAGAACACAAAGGGTCATAAAAACTCCCTCCATAGGGACCGCTTCGTATTGGCTCACGCACCTTCAGAGGGTGTGACATCTTCACGCTTTAAAAATCACTGATTACAAGATTAGCTCTCTTAGTGCTCTCTTATCCTCTTGCTCTCTTACTCTCCTGGTCCTTCCTGAGAAGTCCTAATGTGAAGATGATGCTGAACTAGAAGTCCCCCAAGGACCCCCAAGCTTGTGCCAGGCTGCGGCCTTGTCTTTCCATTCACCAAAGATCCTCTGACTCCCACTGGTTCTCTCTCAAGTCCACATCAGCAAAGATCAACTGGAGCCTCAACAAATTGCATCAGGACAGTTTAATTCAAATGGGCGAAACATGCAAGTATCAAACTTAGTCTCATTATTTGATACATTAAGTATCCTTACCCCTTTTTAAGAAGGGCCTGTTAGAACTAAACTGATGGTTTGCTCAGGCTGTTGATCTGCTGAACTTCAAACAATGCTATAACTTCTTGCTTTCCTGTATTCTACTTTAGCTCTCTTTCCCTTGGTAAACTGTATGCATGTATGTATGTGTATGTTAGAGTAGTTTAAACGTTTAGTCTAGTTAATAAAGTCTTGTTCATATCACACGTAAAGTTGTCCGTGTCTCAAGCTCATATCTGGAGTCACTAATCATAGATCTTGACTACTTGCTCTTAGTAGTACTTAGTAAGAAAGACATTTCCCATGCCCCGGAAATGTACATTTCTATGAATCAATTAATACCCAATATTAAGTGTTCACGGGATGAACCGAGTAATTGGTTGTAATGTTAATGTAGCTACATCAAGTTAACCCGATTAACTGATCCAAATATTCATAATCAATTATAACAAGTTATGATTGATATTAATATTTCATAGAGCTAATTTGCTACATAAGCATGATGCACTCTTTATTAAATCACAAATTAAATACTTAAAATTTTCTTTTTCATACTGGTCTTTTTCATACTTTGTACAAAATATGTATTTTGTGAAAGTTACAGATCTGTCCACTGTAGTGGACACAATACATCTAAGGTGGTGAGAGAAGCATAAGATTGTTAAAAATTCTCTAAATGTTGAATGTAATATCAATGTTTATATCTTCAAGTATGTTCCCCTCACTCCCTGAACTCTTCCCTGACAAGCTTAAGCAAATCCAGTCAGTTTTGCTGGTATAATAATCCAGGATAATTTATTAGTCATGCAAACCCCTTTGACACAATCATTATTATCATATGGAAATGAGGACACTGGTGATCTTTTGCTAAATATGAGGAAATCTGGAATTAAATGAGTAAATTCAACACTAATCTGTTACTGTATTGTATTATAGTTATAGTTAATGTAGAATACAGCAGTATGAAATACAGAAATAGCATCTGATAGCAATATTAATCACAAAAATCAATAATTTGTCAACAGGCTGGCAAAAAAATGTATGTTAAAATACATTTTACAATTTTGAGTGAAAAAATATAAGAAATATGATGAAAATTATGAATAACATTTATAAATGAAAATGTCAAATATAAATAAACTAATAAATCGAAAATAAATAAAACACAAGTAACATTCAGTGTGTGCACAACTGTGCATGAACCATGACCTGGCTTCATGTGTAATCTGTGACATGATTAATGTATTAAGCAATGTGACAAGATTGTATCAGAAATGCTTATTTCTGGCTACTGAAGCACCTCGTTAAGTTTCTGATGAACATAGGTCAAAGGCCAGACAGTAAGATTAGGATTAAAAGCTTTTGACTCAAAATTACAGCATTACTGACACTCGCTGCTCCGTCCCGCAAAATCATCCTGTGAGGCAAACACACACATTCACAACTCTGAGGCTGCTTTGCTCAGCACAGATCAGCTTTGCTCACCACTGTTGACACTGACATTCCTCTGAGCGTTCTGTTGCCATTTATTCTTCACCAGTTTCCTCTTTCTCATTTTCTAAGGCTTTGAGTACTGTTGCTTTAGTTTCAAAGCTCTGAGACTAAGCAAAACTAGATCAGTTTAGAGCAAAGCAAAAGTGACTTGAGAGGGCTTTAGTGTTTCTCCATATTTGGCTGGAGCAGCATAGATGATGATGATTTTACTCTCTACCTTTATTCCAGAGCCAACTGCAGAGAATAATCACCTTTGATATCTTTCCACATCTGGGACCAATGGTTTTTGTCACACAGTTGCCTGTTTTCACTCGTTTAGGGCGTACCCACGATAACCACGAGTATATTGAGGAACACTGAGGGGCGACAAGTCCACCCCAATAATTAGATATGGTGAAAATCGTCCCATAGAAGCCGAACATGAATTCCAGTGCAATGCTTACATTTTAGGGGCAGTTTACAAGACACCCTTTTCAACTAAAATCTGAAAATGTTTTATGGGTTTTGACCATTTATTTACCCAAAAACAGCGTTCCCTTTCGAAAAGGAACTTGCACTGCGTCGATGGCGCTTTGGGGAACGCCTCCGTGTGAACCGGTGTCTGAAACGCTAATCTAATCACGACAATTCTATTGGCCGGCGACAGACTATGACATCATCACTAGTGCGACCCGGAAGTATACTAGTGCAACCCTGGCATCCTTCCCCTGGCCTTAGAAACTGGTAGGTTCACTCAAACTCCTGAAGAGGACAGACTCTGTAGATTGAGTAAGTTAGGAGAGGTTGAAAATGAAACTCATTTTGTGTCATATTGCCCACGGTACGATGATTTTAGAAATGCATTATTTGGTTAATTGTTTGTTAAAAAGCCTGAGATGTTCTGGATTAATGATGACGACAAGATGAAATGGTTGTTTAATTTTAATGTGTTTAAATTGGCTACTTTTGTTTGCAAAGCCTGGATGAGACGGCAGACTTGTTTATTCAAATACGTTCATGTATGTCATGCCTACTGCCTGACAACTGGTATTTTGTTGGTTGTATTGGTGTCTCACAAGCCCATTAGGGCTGGGCATACAGTAGTATGGAAGACACAATAATAAAAACCATTCATTCATTCATTCATTCATTCATTCATTCATTCATTCATTCATTCATTCATTCATTCAATCAATCAATCAATCAATCAATCAATCAATCAATCAATCAATCAATCAATCAATCAATCAATCAATCAATCAATCAATCAATCAATCAATCAATCAATCAATCAATCAATCAATCAATCAATCAATCAATCAATCAATCAATAAGGGGAGCCTGGAGAACATGTCAACAACATGTTGCCAATACCTAAAAAGCTTGAGCAACAGCATGTTACCAACAATACCGGAAGCCTTAAGCAACAAGTATGTTGCCCTTACCTGGAAGGCCTAAACGAGTATGTTGCCAATACCCGCATCAGCCATAGCAACAAGCATGTTGTCAATACCCGAATTGCTTAAGCATTAAAGATGCATATTGCCATGGATGACATGACGTCTTAAATGTAGAAGTGAAAATTGAGATATCAAAATGAATCAGCTGCTTACTTGTGGTTGTATCCCCAGTCCAGTTCCAGTTTCTTTTGAGTGACTGGATTGGATTGGTATGCGTCTGTCAAGAATGACAATGCTTGGGTAGTTCACATTAGTCCATGTTGGTTAACTTCAACCGTCTTTCCCTCAACTTTAGAAGGTTGTTGGCGTGGTCTAGTTGTCTTCCTTTGTGAAGTTGAGGTCTCCACTGATCCCGATTCATTGATGCTACGGTCCAGAATTCAGGTTGAATGCCAAAGTCTACAAGATCTCGTTTCTGTACATCTTTAAAGTGAAGCTTTGGTCTAACAGTATGATGAGTTCCCTCTTCCAGAACGCCATGGTGGATAGAGTGAGGGATGCGGGATGGTGGCATTCTGTTTACATGTCCTGCCCATCTGAGACAAATTAATTTGAGCCTTGATGATAGAGGTCCTGAATTAGTTATCTTAAAGAGTTCCTCGTTTGTCATCTTGTCTTCCCAGGTTTTTCCTATGATGAACCGTAGGTTTCTAGTCTACTTTATTGTGGGCGATAGGTTGGCCAGCTTTCTGGCTGACTTTAGTTCGGACAAGCAAGTGCTTATTCCGGCAAACTCGTTTAGTGAAACTTCCGAAGGTAGAAGCTGCTTTACCAAGTCTGGTACCCAATTTCGAGATCAAGTGTTGCATTTCGAGTCATTGTAGAACCCAAATAGGTGAACTTCACAACCTCTTCAAGGGGGGTCACATTGATGGTGAATGTATGAGAGTCATGGGCCTGTGACATTGTAACAGTCTTTTTCAGGCTAATGGTGAGTCCAAATTTGTCACATGATTCGGCAAATCGATCTATAAGGATTTGAAGCTGATCCTGAGATGACGCACATAAAGCAGCATCATCGGCGTAGAGTAGTTCACGCACAACAAATTGCTGGGTCTTTGTTTTAGCTTTGAAACGAGACAGATTGAAGAAATTTCCATCGTTATGTGACAATAGAGAGACACCAGTGTTGTTGTCCAGGTCTTCATATGCTTTCTCAAGGACCTGGAAAAGAGATTTTATGTCCACGTACAGTAGTCAAAAGCTTTTGTGAGGTCAACAAAAGCCATGTAAAGCGGTTGCCGCTGCTCTCGTGACTTCTCTTGTAGTTGTCGGACAGCAACGATCATATCAGTGGTTGATCGCTGTGGTTGGAACCCGCACTGTGATTCTGGATATGCATCTTCAGTGATTTCCTGCAAACGTTTCAGTAGGATACGAGCAAGTACTTTGCCAGTGACAGACAGCAATGAAATACCTCGGTCATTGTTACAGTCACCACGATCGCCTTTGTTCTTATAAAGAGTGGTGATCGTTGCATCTTTGAAATCTTATGGTACTTGTTTGGCATGCCAGCATTTCAGAATGAGTATATGCGTATAATATTAGAAGCCTAAGTAACCAGAATATATTCGATAACATTTGCACTAGCAACCACCATACAGTACTGATAGCAATATTGCTGAAACCTTAGCACAACATGTGATAATGACACCAGATATAAGCCTAAAACACAGCCTTGTTCCAAATAACGACTGGGCTAAATAACCTTAAAGGGCATATTGCAGGTTAGAGGACCCAACGAGTCAATGTATAGAAAAATAATGTAGGAACTAGATTTTCTTTAAAATATACTTATACATACGCTACAGAAGCTTCTGGAGTCGTTTTTGTGAGACAATTTTACTTCCGCGTCTGAAAATGGGTGTGGCGGGCGTGGCGTAACGGGTGGGAGAGCGGTCGATTCAAACAACAGGAAAACAACAGATTGCAAATTTGTCAACGGTCAGAGACAAATTGAGTTGTGGTGTGAGGAGAACCAGTTGAGAACAGGACAAGTGTCTTGGTGAGAGACATGCTTATAGATATATACACGTTCGCTAACGATATACACTGTGCTCACAATATTGTACAGATTATTACCATTGTATATCAGGACAGCAGACATTAGTATGTTTAGGGTAGATTTATTCTATTAAATGTATAAAAACTATACTTGAGTATATTTCTATTGTACTAAAAACATACTCAAGTACATTTTTAATACAGATTTTTCACCTGGGTTATAACATAAACAGAAAATTAAAGATTTGAATATTTAAACAACCTAGTAATTTTGTTTTTCAATTACAAGTTGCCTCTATTTAGGACATGACTACCTATATCACACTTTTTGATGTCATTGGTACAGTATACAACGATCAATATTCTTGTTTTGGCATCCCACGTTAAACTCCATCATATCGCCGGGATGATAATCCTCCGATCTGAAGTGAATGCTACACACGACCGCGTTTTTCGAAGCTGATGCGGAAGAGAAATCACGTCTCTTCACCTGCACAAACCGCACCAGGCACGCAAGATATATAGCACCGTCCCTTTTCTTGTTATAGAAACCTGTGGACTCGATGTCCTGACAGGCCGGAGTTTTTGCAACCTCCACAAACACAATAATTTACCATGATGATGATAAATTAAAATACAAAAACTACCGAAAACACACTGACTCAAGACCGCTCTTACTGAATACCAGCCTACTCTGCACTGAGCCGAGGCTGAGGCTCCCTGGCGTGACTTAAAATGACGCGATGTTGAAAAAAAAGCCGTTTTTACGAGCAGTCCAAGAAACGCTCACTTTATCTACTAAATTAGTGCCCTTATGTCGTTTTAAAATATTTTAAATCCTGCATTAACTTTTCATATGTTATTTTCATACAAGGTTATATATTAATTTAGATTTTTTTTTTTACCTGCAATATGCTCTTTAAAAGTAAAAAGAAAAACATGTTCCCAATAGCAACTAACAGCTTTTAGAGCAAGCAGTTTTCAATAGAAACTAGATAGCCTTTAGCACAAGCAGTGTTTCAATAGCATGTTAGATAGCTTTTAAAACAATCACATCCAGTATATACACTATAGCTTTAAGAACACCGTGTTTCCAAGAACTAGATAGACCAAGTGTGTCCAATAGAGGTATAAATCGGACAGTTCATCACGATAGGATTCGATATCCATTCTCTCATCCAATTCTGCGATACGATTACGATTCGTTTCGATTCAGGGCTATATCGATCGATTTATCGATATTTAGATATTACGTGCCAAGTGTACACAACCTGTTATATTTATTAACTCACGAATGCATCCAAAAATATATAACATGAAAGTTGAATTAAACTCTTTGAAATTGCAACACCCTCTCCCAATTGGGACATATACAAATTGTTTGTTACAAGTTACAAGTAAAAAAACAAACATGGTATATGAAAATGAACAAAAACGGAGTTATCTGTTTTTGCAAATGAACTCTATAACAGAAGAGTTCATTTGCAAAAACAGACAACTCCCTTCTTGTTCATTTTCATATATATCATGTTTTTTTTTTTTATTGTGTATTTGAAGTAATATCAATCAAACTGCAGCTGAGTTGTTTTTATTAAGTAATACATTTAAAAATTCAGTTAACTTATAAAATTAAATTAAAGTTCATTGAAAGTATTTTTTTATACTAAACGTTTTTTTTATTTTTTTATAGCAAAAGCAGATAACTCCAAAAATCGTCTCGGTTACGGATGTAACCCTCGTTCCCTGAGTAGGGAACGGAGACGTTACGTCGGATGACGGAGAATGGGGGTTTCGCTAGAAATCCAGTCCTCTTCGAGTATTAAAAAACGAGCCAATGGCAAAGAAATGCCATGGGTCTGCGGAATTTGCATAATGTATCTCCACCTCACTGCGTGAGTATTTAAGGAGAGACACCTACAACAGCAGATCATTTCTTCGCTGAGGAGCCGAGACTGAACTCAGGCGTCTACCCAGCGGTACAGCGGAAGTGGCAGGGAGACGTAACGTCTCCGTTCCCTACTCAGGGAACGAGGGTTAAATCCGTAACCGAGACGTTCCCTTTCGTAGTCACTCCGAGTTACGTCGGATGACGGAGAATGGGGGTCCCCGTGTAATCACGCCACCTTCACAGCTGTCTTCCAGTGCCCTGCGAAGTCTGACCTCCCTGTCGTGATATAGGCACGGACGAAGGAGTCCTACTTAACACAGGAATACCAAGGTACACTGGGAAGCATATCTCAGGAGATATGCCGCAGCATGCCTACCCGAAGGGAGGACTTAAGAATACACATATGGCCCGAGGGGGCTACATATGGAGGAACACTGGAGTGACCAGGCCGTGGGGTGGCATCTACTTTCAACTCCAGGAGTGGCAAGGTGGCTTGCCGAGGGAAAGACACATGCTCAAAGAGGCTTACAGTGGAAATACACATGTGGGGGTTGCTCAGAGGAGGAACCATGCACACGGAGGCACCTAGCCGACGCACAGGCAGTAGACACTGGCGCCAACGTCAACAGTGCTGGAGGAACTCAGGGCTTCAGAGAGGAAGGCTCGCCTTAGGAAATATCGCACGTATCCAGTCCGTGGAGTGGAATGGCGAGCAAGCGAAGACACCTGAGCGGGTCCAGTACTAGCTAACTGAAGCGAGTACACGAGAGGACACAGGCTCCACTCGGAGATTATAAAATCTGGCGAATGTGTTGGGTGTCGCCCAGCCTGCAGCTCTACAGATGTCTGCCAGCGAGGCGCCATGCGCTAGAGCCCAAGAGGAAGTCACACTCCGGGTGGAGTGCGCTGTCACACCAAGGGGGCACGGTCGGCCTTGCTGTTGGTAAGCCAAAGCAATGGCGTCCACTATCCAGTGAGACAACCTCTGCTTTGAGAGAGCCTTTCCCTTCAGTCTCCCACCATAACAGACAAAGAGCTGGTCTGAGATCCTGAAACACTGCGTCCTGTCTACGTAAGCACGGAGGGCGCGTACTGGACAGAGCAGTGCCAAGGCTGGGTGTGCCTCCTCCAGGGGCAGCGCTTGCAGGTTCACCACCTGGTCCCGGAAGGGAGTGGTTGGGAACCTTGGGCACATATCCAGGCCGGGGTCTCAGGATCATGTGAGAGTATGCCGGCCCGAATTCCAGGCACGCTTCGTCAACGGAGAATGCGTGCAGGTCCCCTACCCTCTTGATGGAGGCCAGTGCAACCAGGAGCGCTGTCTTCATTGACAGGAACTTAAGCTCAGCTGATTGCAGAGGCTCAAAAGGAGCCCTCTGCAGGGCATTTAAGACCACTGAGAGGTCCCAAGAGGGAACGAGAGGAAGGCGAGGAGGATTCAGTCTCCTCGCTCCTCTCAGGAACCTGATGATCAGGTCGTGCTTTCCAAGAGACTTATCTTCAACTGCTTCGTGATAAGCGGCGATAGCGGCCACATACACCTTCAGGGTGGAGGGAGACAGCCTTCGCTCCAACCCGTCTTGCAGGAAGGAAAGCACGACACTGATCGAGCATCTCCTGGGGTCTTCTCGGCGAGAAGAGCACCAGTTGACGAAGAGGTTCCACTTCAATGCATAGACATGTCTCGTGGACGATGCTCTAGCGGAAGTGATGGTAGCCGCCACCGCTGGTGGCAGGGTACTCAAACCTGCCTCGTCCCGTCCAGGAGCCACACGTGGAGTCTCCAAAGATCGGGACGAGGGTGCCATAGGGTGCCCCGTCTCTGAGAAAGGAGTTCCTTCCTCAGAGGAATTGGCCAAGGAGGTGCTGTCGCGAGGAGTATCAGTTCGGAGAACCAGGTCTTGGTGGGCCAGCGTTCCACGGGGGTCTGCTCTGCCAGGGCTCTGGCGATAGAGGGGGATGAGAGTGGTGTGGTCCGGGGACGGCACACACTGTCATCCTCGCCCTCAGAGACAGAGGACGACGAGAGTGGCGAGGCACGGGGGCATCGCGCACTGCCATCCTGCTCTGTGTGCTCAGTGATGGTGTCAGATCTTTCTTTAACCACAATAGGGTGCTGCCCACCCGTGGGTGAGCAGTGGGGAGTGGAGAACAAAAGATTCTCCCCCAGCCCTCCACCGGGGGAAGAAGGGGGCCTGCTACCGCCTCCTGGGAAAGATCCGATGCCATCACTGAGCAGCCTGTCTTAGCAGGCTGTCTTAGGAACGCCGCTTAGCCTGGCGTTTAGCGGGGCGCGGGGCCTGAGGGGGCTGGGGCGCCTTCTTGCGGCTTTCTCCACGACGCGGCCCGGGTGAAGGCTGCTGCTGGGGCCGTGCGGGAGGGGCGGGAGCCACAGGAGGGCGCCCTCGGCGGCGAGCAGACTGAGGCGTCTGTGCCGACGGCTGGGTGGAGGCGTCTGTGCCGACGGCTGGGTGGAGGCAGCAGCTGGCCGACGGGGCAGAATATGTTTAATCGCCTCAGACTGCTTCTGTGCGGTTGAAAACTGCTGGGCGAAGTCTTCAACCACTCCGCCGAAGAGGCCGGCCTGGGATATGGGGACGTCGAGCAGACGAGTCCGCTCAACGTCCCGCATATTGGCCAGGTTCAGCCAAAGGTGACGCTCCTGGACCACGTTAGTGGCCATCACCTGACCCAGGGAGCGTGAGGCCACTTTCGTCGCCCGGAGAGGCGATCGACATCGCGTCCTCCTCTGGAGCGCCGAATGAAACACGCGGAGCTTCCGAAGATGCGCCCGCCTCAATCACCGCGGCACTCGCGGGTTGCAACACAGCGGAGGGGGGCGTGGTCCGAGGACGCATCGTCGGATTGCTCCACACCGTTACCCTCAGATCACCCTGTCCCCCAGCCGAACTACCACCTCTCGTGGAGGAAGCAGGATGGGTGGTGGATGCGCGGATTCTCACTGATAAATCATTGAGTCTCAATCTAAGTGTTGCGATGGCCATGTTCCCACAGAAGGAACATGAGTCATCCACGAGCGCTGCTTTAGCGTGCTCAAAGCCCAGACACACAAAGCAGCGCTCGTGCCCATCAGAAGATGACAGATATCGACCGCAACCAGAAGAACACGGGCGAGACATCTTTAAAAAAGACGTGCCACGTGCAGCTCTTTTAGGAGAGGAAAAACTCTGCAATGCTGAGGCGACCAGGGAGAAAACACAAAGTCTGGCAGACCACTGCACAGATCGCAGGCAATGTGAAGACTCGCTGGGTACCGCCGTCACACCAACACTGGAGAGTTCGCTCGTCTCGAAGAGGTGAGTCACTTGTAAACTCAGGTCTTGTGGCTGTGGAGTGAAGAGGTTCTCTTGGCTCCGAAGCGAAAACATGATCTGCTGTTGCAGGTGTCTCTCCTTAAATACTCACGCGGTGAGGCGGAGATACATTATGCAAATTCCGCAGACCCATGGCATTTCTTTGCCATTGGCTCGTTTTTTTAAAACTCGAAGAGGACTGGCTTTCTAGCGAAACCCCCATTCTCCGTCATCCAGCGTAACTCGGAGTGACTACGAAAGGGAACTTTTTTCTTTTTTTTAGGGGGGCAAAAGCAGATAACTCCACATTTCATGTTTCAGAGTTAAATAAAGCCAAGTAATTGCTATGATACATAATAAAACAATCTTTGTAACGTTAATCTCCTCAGCTGACATAGACGCCTGTCAAACTTTGTTGTTGTGATTAACGTACATGAAATACAGGTAGCTTTTCCCTCACCACTAATGTGCTGTTTTAGCAAGAATCTGTGAAAAAGTTTCTGCTTTTATTTTCCTTTTATGCCGCGAAGAAGATATCACAGGTTCATCAAGTTCGTTGAAATTATCCATCCTCGATCACATTCAGTCAGCTTTGACGAAACTTTTGTCTCAAAGCCTTGTCACCTGACCTGAATACTGCGCACTGATTCGCTATAACTGACTTTTCGGGTTGTGTTCACAAACAACAAGGGTGCTTGTCATTTCTGGTGTAAAACATGAACTGGCGATGCCTTGACAGTGGACAATACCGGCTTTTGTGACAAAGGGTGCAGTCTGGCACTCTTGTCAGGCGTCTATTTCAGCTGAGAAAAGTTACGTGAGGATGTGGAGAGTGCCAAAATAAAGGTACCGTATATCGATATTTTATGTGTGGCATCGATGCATCGTATCATTAGACGTTCGGTCGATGCATCGATCCATATCGATGTATTGTTACACCCCTAGTGTCCAATACCCGACAGGATCAACGCTGAATTGTCTTTTTAGAGCTGTGCCACAGCAGAAATTATTCAGTTAGCACCATGAATTGGCTATCACCGCAAGCTGCTTGAATCTGTGCTGCATAGTGATAAAAGCACTGCATGTGCAATGCGAGCAGTTGCCAATGACAACAGATAAGTAACGCACATTGCCAATATGATCACATAAGCCTACTAGCAAGAGCATTTTTATGAAAACGACTAGATAAGCCCAAGCACACGGATAGCATTAGCAACAAGCATGTTGCCCATATCCTGATAGCTTAATTAACAATGAGCATTAAAAGGAACTTAGCTTAGCTTCGTGAAGACTTTCAGAGATGAATGGAGAGTGAATCACATCGAGTCCTGTGTCAATAATGCAGCAATGGGTAGGGATGGCTGCCGCGAAACAGTCGTTCCGAAGCTTTGCGAGATCCCGAAGCGCAAATGTTTCGAAACACTGATTCGAAGCGTGATTCAAAACACCCATGTCACGTGACTATGGCCAAACGAAGCCTCGAAGTGTTTCACTTAGTGTTTCATCAGGTGTGATCCGCCGAATCAGCGTTTGATTGACACGGTCGGGAACAACAGACCACACAATCGCACATCTGTATAAAAGTTGTAGAGACTTTAGGGATTAACCAAACACAAATTAATCTTTCTAATCTCTCATGGGATTCATTCAAATGTGATTCAGCATTCCGGATCTGAACACCAAATTCCAAAGTCACAAGACTGGCTCCAAATTGTCTAGAAAACCCCCCAGAGAAGACTTTTATGGCCCCAGAGATAAGCCTAAACAGGAAGAACGTGTCACTGTTTTCATCCTTAAGCCAGACAAAGCTGCTCAAAAATGGTGAAACGAGGCCTGACCACCAAGGGGCCTGACAACCTTTGACCTCCCTCAGCATCACCACTGCTGAGCAGGACAGCGATGTAAAACAGACCACGCTTTCATGGAACGTGAGAGACTTACACAGACTTTACATATCAAACCCATTAAAACTCACGCAGAACAATGCTCAGTGGACTTATAATCAAACATCATAATTCTTGTTGTTCCTACAATTCATGTTTGTATTATGCTTAGATCACATATAAATCATGTAATTGTGATATAACTGTGTGTATGGATGAAAGAGTATCGTGCTTCCAATCAAAAGAATCGTATGCCCTTAATTCAAAAGGTGGCTTGTTTGAAATCTGTGTAAAATGTTTTGTATGATTATAATAATCTATAATGTTTAAACTGGGGTCTCTTGTTCTCTGCTAAGTGCTGGAACCCAAGCAGATCCCAGATAACGATAAGTAGGAACTAGCTCCACCTCCTAAAATGATGCCATTGTCTCATTGGTCAGAATTCTCCAAAAGAGGTTGGACTAACTTTTAAGTTAAAGACCCGAACAAAGGAGTTAGAGTTAGAGTTGGAAGGAATTCGGTTCAGAGAGCAGTTCGGGGTTGCCGTTCGGTTTTGAGTTCGGTTCGGTGTTGAATTAAGTTTGCGCCTCTCTCTAGCAACAGCAAGAGAGTGTTCCTGTTCGTGCTTCTCTCTGAAAACAACAAAGAGCGTGTTAGCACGCTCCTACATCGACCAGACCAAATTAGACCAGCAGACAAATAACCCATCAAGATCGGGGTTGAAACAGCTCATTCAAGCCATCTAACTCGTCTTACTTTCATTTCTTCCTTTATTTTCTTTTTCGTAAAAGTCTCGATTCAAAGTTAAGTTGCGGCGAAGTTCGTTTAAACGTCTCTCCTGCAACGCGCTTTGAACTAAAAAGACTCTTATTCGCCTGCCAATCACACGTGACCGGCTGTTCAGAAACTTCCATCCAGGCACTTCAAAGACAACCAGCCACACGGACCCGGCCGGGAAACCCCTTCGACGAAGCACCGCAAAAAGGGAACTCCCTAAGCAACGCAAAGACAAGCAAGTAACTTACTCCAGACTCTAACTGAACTGGTGCTTTAAATGTAAATTGAATAACCTGTCTAAGAAACGAAGGTTTAAATTAATGCTTGGTGGTTCGTTCAGGTCATGTCTTACAAAGTGCATCTCACTCTAAAAACTCACTCTTTCTCTCTCTTCCTCTGCGCCTTATATGAATGTGTGTGTGTGATTGTGTTTAGACCTTAGTTTTATGTGTTTAGAATAGTTAATAAAGTCGTCAATATATTTGAAAAGATATTTGCCTTGTGTTGTGCTTGCACATTTAATGTCTTGTACTGTCGATCTAAAGTTACCTTGCTAATACATAGTGTTTCACTATAGATTGGATATTTATATCTGTTGCCAAGGTTATAATTACGGCCCGTTCAAATTAACTCTAAACGAGTCATTTGCTCGGTTCCATAGTGATTCGGTCAAGATTCATTGCAAATCGATGAATCATTCCTTTTGAGCTAAATTGGCCTTCAGGCCCCCCTTAAATACATTTTATGTATATTATTATTGTGTGATTCGTTACATAATTGGTGGAGAATGCGGGCAGTTCAACCTAAATTGTAAACATATATCAAGATTTATCTTTTCATTTTGTTTCGGATGCGAGATCCGAACCTCTGAAAGCATGGGCGTAGGTTTGGTCTCAGCTTTGGTGGGGACATCCCATCTGACCCCCCCCCCCCCCATCTCATCTCATCTCATTATATTGTATCCTGACCCCCGATACACCATCCTGTATACTGTCAATAAAGAGCTAGTATAACTGTATAATCTCAAAAATGCACTCTCAAAAAATAAAAACCTGAGACTGTAATGCTGAACAACCAAACATTTTATTTAACATAAATTATTATGTATCTTCTATTCTATATCAAATTCTATTGATATATTCTATCCTTAAAAAAAAGCAAGTTTAACCCTCCTACCAGATATTGTTATTTGGATATTATCAAACAAATAATGATTCATTATATTTGAATAACCAACAGTGTTTACTTTTGCCTTTTTAACATTGCCAACATGTTTTTCCAGACATGTGTCTAGCAAGTAGGCTACACTCACAAATACATTACATAAACAGAATGTAGAAACGAAAAATGTCTGAGATGATCCACTGTTTATGACTGCAAGATTCTAAGTTAAGGTAGGCTAATTAACATTCAGTGACTTGCTAACGTCTATCATGATAGCGCGACTTCTGTGAGTCTATCCGTGCTGCACACCCCTAATTAATGCTCCTAACCTTGAAAGATTGCAGAAGCTAGGTTTAACTGTAACAATATCCTGGGTAACCACTGACCAGGATCACCAGTTAATACTATTTTCCACAGTAGAATCTGCATTTGAAAGCATGGTCAGTCACTACTACTGCTAGTTATTTGTGTGGCTAGTTATTTTTGCCTACTTACACTCTGCTTTATGAAAAAGCTTCGTATGTCCCCTTTCTTCTTCTTGGGTGACATAGCTGATCTACAAAGTACAAAAAGGGGCAAAAAACGGAATATTAAAATGTTTTACCCTGGCCTTTGTATATGGCATGCAGAGAGACAGACAGCCCTGGTAACTTATCGTCGGCGTCGTCACGCGCGCATACACACACAAACACACACACGCACACACCACCCGCTCGCTGCCAGTGAGTGCAAGCACAAAAAGTAGTCCCGGCCCGCGCGTGTAGCCTGCCTGTCAGATACCCCGCCGCCAATCAAATTACGGCGTATCTTGTACTGTCGTCGTCCTGGCCGTTGGAATCGATCCAAATAGCAGCGCAAATATCAAAATAGCAGTTCAAAGGAGCTTGCTAAATATTGGTGGGGACAAATTTGTCATCTCAAAATATTGATTGGGACTAGTACCTAGCGTCCCCCCCTAAACCTACGCCCTTGTCTGAAAGTCTGTGTGTGACGTAGGCAGCGCGCGCCGTTTGAATGAATGCTGCTGCTGCTGTTGTCTGTGAGTGAAGCTCCCAGAGAAAGCTGAAAAGTCTAGTCTGCCGCCCTATTTGTTTTCTTGTTACATGCAAAAAATAAGATATGAAACCTCACACTACGATAAGGTAAGAATTGAGCGTGTTCCTCATTTCCAGAAATACCTCGTTATAGCTGATCGACGTCTGCGTGTTCCAGAGTCTTTTTAGAAGGGCTATAACGTTGTGTGTGTGTGTTTATATCAGTTAGAGGGCTGAACGAAATCAAACTGCAGTAATTAAAATAACCCTGTAAGTTGAAATATTCTCCTGATAGAGCGACGAGCGTGTTCCTCGTCTAGTCATAAAAGCCTTAAAGTTATTTATCTGATCGCAGTGCGTGTTCCACTTTGATATCCGTGATAGACAGTTAATGCTTTTCCCTTGTCTGTTCAATTATTTATCGTGCAAACACTGCGCGTGTCCGAGTGTAATTGAATAGGAGTTATTTCAAGTTTGTTCAAGTGAATCTTGTTTTCGAAACTGAACCGAGTTAGACCCTGTTGTTTTGTGTGCCAAATAAACCTGCACAAAGACGAGATCGAGATAGTCATTGTTCTCATACAGCGCAACGCCGCGTGCTGAAAGTTAATAGCACTCTCAACAAACTGAGTGAAGCCCACGTCGTAAACCCAGCTACGAGTGGTGTATCTTATTTGAACAGTGTGAAATGCGCCGACATTTCTCGTAATATGATCGATTTTTACTGTACATGCATGTTCTGTGGACATTGTTGAAATGCTCCCATATTGCATGGAACTCTAACAAACTGTTTTCCAACTGTCTGCAATTCCCGGTTCGCCCTCTAGCATTCGTTTGGTCGCTATAGTTACGATCGTGACACGGAAGTCTTAGTCAACGCTTCCGGGTGAACTCTGACCCAACCCTCGTTGTAAACAAACGCTACGCTAAGCTAAGAGAGGCCGTTGCTTGCATTGAGGCCTGTGCTAAAGCCTTTAGCATCAGTTACTGTTATCAATACTAACCCCAGCGTTTAACTACAGTGTCTGTTTGAAAAACGTTAAAGTGATTTAACCATTTAGACACCTTGACGTTCACACCTGTTGGTCCTTTCTTGTTTTTCTTATTTTACCTTTCTCACACTTTAAGTACCTTTACTTCCCCTAAAAGGTAAATACTGGTTTATGATTATTAATTGTCAAATTTCGAATTTGTTTTAACCCTTTAAGCGCCAAAGTCGCAAAATTGCGACAAGACGTCATACTTAATAAAACAGGCTGTAGATCCTAATATGGTGTAATATCTAATTTGTATTCCCTACCACTAGATGGCAGACATGTAATACTTCGATTCAAGATCAAAATGACGTCATGTTCCTATTCAAAGTGTTGGAGAAAACAGCAGAGCAAGTGAGCGATCGTGTCATTGATGCGGAAGCAGTTCAGTTCAGAGCGTCTGAGTAAATTGTGATATTTGTGAGAGAAAATCGTCAAATGGCTAATAAAAACTTGTACCGTGAGGATGTGTTGCAAATGTTATTCGCCGATTCTGACTCTGAAGGGGAATATTTGCCTTTTGTAAATGACGATCGGCCGTCTAATGATCGCGCTTCTCCCGGTACATCTTTGCCGTGCAATGGTGCCGCCCGCGCCTCTCCCGGTACAACTTTGCCGCGCGCGCTACTCCTGGTACATCTTTGACGCGCAATGGTGCCGCGCGCGCTTCTCTCTGTACATCTTTGACGCGCAATGGTGCCGCGCGCGCTTCTCTCTGTACATCTTTGACGCGCAATGGTGCCGCGTGCTTCTCCCGGTAGATCTTTGAAGCGCAATGGTGCCGCGCGCCCTTCTCGCGGTACATCTTTGCCGTGCAAGGCGAGTGTTCACGAAGCACAAACAGATCATTTTGACCATTTGCCCAACGGGGATAGGGGTGGCAGGGGTGGACGTGATCTTTTCCTGAATATTACTGATGAACTGATCAAAAATTAGGCTACTGTTCACATGTGTTTTACTACTAATGTATTGTAATATAGTAATAATTTAGTACTTTCTCCTATTTTATTGTTGGTTTCCTCTTTTCCAAACATTTGGAATGAGGATAAAAAAGAAAATTAAAAAAGCATGTAAATAAATTCCAACATCAATTCAATATCTACTATTTCCTGAATATTACTGATGAACTGATCAAAAAGTAGGCTACTGTTCATATGCATTTTACTACTATATAGTATAGTAATACTTTAGTACTTTCTCCTGTTATTGTTGGTTTCCTCTTTTCTCATCATTTGGAATGAGGATAAAAAAAAATAAAACATGCAAATAAGTTCAAACATCAGTTCAATATCTACTATTTCCTGAATATTATGAAATTCAAGTGGGCCGCCCCCTTATGGCGTCATAATATGCAAATTAGATGAGTATATTTACACCCCACATAAACTTTCAGTCATCCCCAACATTTTTCTAATTTACAGTAGATCTCTATCTTTAAACCCTTTCAAGCCACAAGCTTTTGAAATGTTGATGTCAAAATCCAGTATTTCTTCAAAAAAAACCTTGGCGCCTAAAGAGTTAAAGAACAAGGAAATATTAAACAAAATTGAAATTCTACCTTTTTAGATCATTTCTAATGATTTCTAGATTTATTTTTGTAATAATTCTAATTACATAATTTTCATAATTTTTACATTTCTCGTTGAGATCTAGTCACTTTAGGTGAATAAGTCTTCGAAACTCAAGAACTCTGAAAGTTAAAGTTTGAAAGTTGTTATTACTATTACAAAAATAGTGTTAGACTCAGACTTGCTCATTATTGTCATTGCGTTTTATCCTTTCGTCCTGTTGGTTATAAACTTAACCACTATATTTGATTAATTCATTTTCAGGACGCTTCAATAGGGGAAATTACCATCTCCATACGAGTTTCAAATAAACCAGAGACAATCATCTTTTACAAAGTTTATTTGTGTGTTTAGTTGTTCCTCAACTATCAATTCTATACTCGTGGTAGACCTAAAGGTAGCGGGATCCAACCTCCTTGCTTCATTTCTTCCTCATCACGTCTTTCCTGTTCTGTCCTGCTTTATTCCATCTTATTCTTCACATTTGTAGGGAACAAACCTGGAAGAACCATCAATCGACTCTAAAAAGAGACAAAGATAATCTTTCCCAACAAACAGATTATTAGGTATTTGATTTTTAATCAAACCCTTTTGTGTCTTCATACTCTCCCTGCATTTGTAAACGCAAATTAAACTTTGACATCTTATCCAAGATCAAGTAACAGAGACAAGTGCTGAGCAAACTCCGCCTTCAAAGCATCCCTGCTGTAAACTCTGCTGTAAGCGGTCCAACTGAAGGTGTGTGTGTCAATCCTGTCAAACTCAGAAAAGAGGTATCAGCATTATTATTGTTGTATTTTTCATTGCAAACATAAGCAATAATATTGTTTACCTTTCTGGAAACAGATTTTTTTTTTTTTTCATTGATAAGAAACGTTTATTAGAAATTAATACTTCCCCTAGTTAATAATTTTCTTTTTGTTTTCCCTCATTGAAATTGGTTGTTAACTTTTCTCTCTTTTTCCCTTACTCAGTTGAGCGACGAAGTCCTCACATCACGAGTTGAAACCAGCTTTTCAGTGATAGGAAATATTTACAAAAAAAAATTCTCCCATAAAAAAAAAAACTTTTTCCATTTGAGATTTGTTTTAACCTTTTTCTTTTTCTTTCCTTTACCCAGTTAAGTGACGAGATCGTCGCATCACTAGCCTCACTGTGTACACTTAGACCAACACTTAGTCATCATGACATTTCACTATTGATGTACAATTACTGAAACGACACTTAGCCGTTCAACCACATATAGGCTTATACACACAGATCTGTCTCTTCACCAAGCGTGCCAACATGTCGTGGACGACAAACCCCACTGTCCAACGGGAAGACGTGGACGCCTGGCTCAGAGGCATTACAGACTGCCTCACACCAAAGACAATTGAACTGTTATTATTTTTAATAATAATCATAATTCTGAGAAGATTCCTGACACACGATTCAAGCCAAAACCAAAACCATGTGGAACTAACCAAAATAACCTGTTCCCTAAGCAATGCCTTCACAGCCCAGCTAAACCTAAGCCACCAGCATGTCACCTACCTTCAGGAGGAGCTGACACGTGCCCAAAGCCGCATAGACAAGCTTGAAGTGAAAGTCCAGGATGACTCCAAGACCACCGAGTTCCTGAGAGAGCTGATGCACACTCAACACTGCAAAGACCAGCTCAAAGGTGAAGCTCAAGACAAACTCAAAGTGTCCGACGAAGCGGAGCAAGAAACAAAGACACAAGTTGACAAGCTCCAAGAAGCCCTTGCAGTCACTGAACGTGACAAACAAGAGTTAAAGACTGTCCAGAAACACCTGGTAAACCAACTCCAGTCTGCTGAACATCAGTTAGAGAAAGCCAAAGCTGACATTGAAAGTAAGAACTCTAAAATCACTGCTCTGAAAGACCACCTGGAAAGGTGCAGCGCTGAAATGGACCATCTGACCCAACAGCGAGATGACGCCAACGACGAGCTCTACGCGGTCAGAGATGAACTCCAGCACATTTTCCAACAGAAACCAGAGCCAAGAAGGGAGAGACCTCCCTCAGCATCACCCCTGCTGAGCAGAACAGAGTCCTCCATCCAAGAACTGCCATACAACGGAAGAAGTGAATGGCCACAACCCAAAACGTCACCGGCCTTCACCACAGAACTCTTCCCTGCTAACAAACGAAGAGAGCCCATCCGGGCAGACTCCAAAGCCGCACATGGGATGACCTTTAAAGATCTCAACCAGCTGGTTAAGAATATCACTCAGTTCAACCCGAACTCCACAGAGGGTCCCGACATCCAGGCCTACCTCCGAGATATCGACTTCCACCTAGAGGTGAGACCCCATATGACGGTCAGAGACAGGTTATACCTCCTCAGATCCACATCCAGTCCAGAGGTACGAAGCTTCCTAGACCGACAACCTGCTAATGTCATGTCAAACTACCAGCTACTACGTGAGACACTGATTAAAGAATTTACAGGTCCAGAGTCAGAACACGGTGTGTTAATCGCCTTGGAAACCAAACAATGTCGACAAGAGACTCCCCAAGCCTACTACCACCGCTTTCGACAAGCTTACTTAGGTGCACATTGCAAACCTGAACTTGAAGAGGATGTGAACTTCAAAACCCTCTTCCTGAGAAACCTGCACCCTGGATTGAGTCATCATCTTGGCATCATGGCCTGCCCAGGCACAATGACAATTCAGCAGCTACGTGACCTGACACACAAGGCCTACATCAAACAAAAGATGGCCTCAAAGAAAAGTTTGAAAACATCCACAGTGTTAAACTCCATCAGCCAAGACACAAGCCTTGCACTGGCAGACACCCAGTGGCATGACAACTCCACAGTCCTTCATAAGGAGCACAGAGGACGTTACTCCCATGCCGATGACAGCTACCACTCCAACCACATGGAAAAGTCATGGGACCCACCAGAAGGAAACAACTGGAATCAACGAGTGCATCCAAAAGCATTCTATGAGGGTAAGCGACAACGAAACCCACCTCCGCACCACTCAGCCAAACACCACACTGAGTGTGCCCAAGAACACGACAGTCTCCCCTCAGAAGACATGGAGCAACT
Organism: Rhinichthys klamathensis goyatoka; assembly: GCF_029890125.1. Lineage (NCBI taxonomy): Eukaryota > Metazoa > Chordata > Actinopteri > Cypriniformes > Leuciscidae > Rhinichthys > Rhinichthys klamathensis. Next base: position 2,821,972 of record NW_026606840.1, read on the forward strand.
ACTGAGGCAACTGCAAGTGTTCATCAAAGACAAGCTGAACACAGAAGACCAGTGATCACCTTGTACACCTTCCCGAGACGACCACCTGTTCTACAACAACCCAGAACAAAGTGGTCTCTCACAGTCAACCACTGACAAACACCCAGAGGTACCAGAAAACACCATCCTGGTTACCGATCACACCACAAGCTCCAAACTCAAGAACCATATGTGTGCTACAGCAACGACAGTAAGCACAGAAGGTCAGAAAGTCTGTCACAACCAGAAGGCATCACAAGAGGAAGGCAACAAAGGAGACCACGTTTTGCACTACAGCTTCACGCATCCATGCCAAACCACCTCCCAATGTCTGCCAGAGAACTTCCTGCCTTACTGGACTGACCCCCAGCAGATCACAGAAGATCCCTTTCCAAGGCAAAGATGCAACAAGCCCATCAAAGCTAAGCCATCAAGCAAAGGGGGGAGCAAAACAGACTGAGACGGATCTGACATACATGCAGTACATGCACTACACTACACTGTACCACTAACATACACAAGTTAAACACAACTACCGTGAAAAACATTCAACAAACATGTTCTTCCCACAGGTAGACACGGAAATCGCAACACTGACTTAGCTATCCTTTCCATAGGAAACATGTAGCAATACACCCAACAAGTATAACCCTCTCATTACATTGTGACACCTGACACTGCACAACAGTAGCCATACAGGAGTCACTCAACTGCTTGGTTTTGTTTTACCTCTTCCTTTTCTTCTTCCTTTATTAGATAAAATCCCTGTTACCCCATAAGGGTCAAGGTTACCATATAAGGATTGACGCACCACGCCTGACGAATGTTAGCCTAGAGAACTCCCTGCATCATTCGAATCAAAATGTGAAAGGTAAATTGGTCTAAACCTAGAACAATTTAGAAGAGAATAAAACAAACAAATCAAATTTAGTCACAAAGTTGATCAATCACCGTTTTAAAACAAACTAGAATAACGGTCCTAAAATTGAACTAAACTTTTTCCACATGATTGACTACATTGAGAGAGTGAACCTGTTTTAGGCCTAGATAATCTAATGCCCTGCACCAGTAAAGTGACCAGTCTTGGAGGTGGTTGCCGTTTTGTTTGCTGTGTGTGTTTGCTTCTTCTGTTTCTCCAGCGTTCAATGATGTCTTCTTCTCAACCCATCATCGATCGAAGGGGGGAATATGTAGAGACTTTAGGGATTAACCAAACACAAATTAATCTTTCTAATCTCTCATGGGATTCATTCAAATGTGATTCAGCATTCCGGATCTGAACACCAAATTCCAAAGTCACAAGACTGGCTCCAAATTGTCTAGAAAACCCCCCCCCAGAGAAGACTTTTATGGCCCCAGAGATAAGCCTAAACAGGAAGAACGTGTCACTGTTTTCATCCTTAAGCCAGACAAAGCTGCTCAAAAATGGTGAAACGAGGCCTGACCACCAAGGGGCCTGACAACCTTTGACCTCCCTCAGCATCACCACTGCTGAGCAGGACAGCGATGTAAAACAGACCACGCTTTCATGGAACGTGAGAGACTTACACAGACTTTACATATCAAACCCATTAAAACTCACGCAGAACAATGCTCAGTGGACTTATAATCAAACATCATAATTCTTGTTGTTCCTACAATTCATGTTTGTATTATGCTTAGATCACATATAAATCATGTAATTGTGATATAACTGTGTGTATGGATGAAAGAGTATCGTGCTTCCAATCAAAAGAATCGTATGCCCTTAATTCAAAAGGTGGCTTGTTTGAAATCTGTGTAAAATGTTTTGTATGATTATAATAATCTATAATGTTTAAACTGGGGTCTCTTGTTCTCTGCTAAGTGCTGGAACCCAAGCAGATCCCAGATAACGATAAGTAGGAACTAGCTCCACCTCCTAAAATGATGCCATTGTCTCATTGGTCAGAATTCTCCAAAAGAGGTTGGACTAACTTTTAAGTTAAAGACCCGAACAAAGGAGTTAGAGTTAGAGTTGGAAGGAATTCGGTTCAGAGAGCAGTTCGGGGTTGCCGTTCGGTTTTGAGTTCGGTTCGGTGTTGAATTAAGTTTGCGCCTCTCACTAGCAACAGCAAGAGAGTGTTCCTGTTCGTGCTTCTCTCTGAAAACAACAAAGAGCGTGTTCGCACGCTTCTACATCGACCAGACCAAATTAGACCAGCAGACAAATAACCCATCAAGATCGGGGTTGAAACAGCTCATTCAAGCCATCTAACTCGTCTTACTTTCATTTCTTCCTTTATTTTCTTTTTCGTAAAAGTCTCGATTCAAAGTTAAGTTGCGGCGAAGTTCGTTTAAACGTCTCTCCTGCAACGCGCTTTGAACTAAAAAGTCAAGTCAAGTCAAGTCACATTTATTTATATAGCGCTTTTCACAATACAGATTGCATCAAAGCAGCTTCACAGTGATAACATGAAAGTAGTACAACACAGTTCAATAATATTGTTGAATATTAAATATCCCCAACTAAGCAAGCCAAAAGCAAGGCGACAGTGGCAAGGAACCAAAACTCCATCAGATTGGATGGAGAAAAAAAAAACCTTGGGAGAACCCAGGCTAGTCAGGGGCCAGTTCTCCTCTGGCTAACAATCATAGGGTTTTAAAGAAGCTTTACAGTAAGTCCATATCAGAGAGTACCTGGAAAAAATACATTTAGTTAATCATGTAATATTTAGGGGATAACATATCGCCGGCGTTGAGTCGTCTCTTCGCAGGCGTTGAGTCGTCTCTTCACAGGCGTTGGTCTTCTCATCACAGGCGTTGAGGCATCCGAAATCCCCGTGAGAGGCAGGATACCAAACTAGAGCCTACGAACGCCATTTTTCTCGGGACAAGCGTCCCGAGATAACAGCAGAAAGGCAGATGGGAAATAATTAGCATAGCTGATGTTCATAATGATTTCCATTACACGGGAGTAGGTGTTAGAAAACCATAATCTCACAACTCTCCGTAACCCAAACTCTCCGCAACCCAACCGCAACCCTAAAAAGACTCTTATTCGCCTGCCAATCACACGTGACCGGCTGTTCAGAAACTTCCATCCAGGCACTTCAAAGACAACCAGCCACACGGACCCGGCCGGGAAACCCCTTCGACGAAGCACCGCAAAAAAGAGAACTCCCTAAGCAACGCAAAGACAAGCAAGTAACTTACTCCAGACTCCAACTGAACTGGTGCTTTAAATGTAAATTGAATAACCTGTCTAAGAAACGAAGGTTTAAGTTAATGCTTGGTGGTTTGTTCAGGTCATGTCTTACAAAGTGCATCTCACTCTGAAAACTCACTCTTTCTCTCTCTTCCTCTGCGCCTTATATGAATGTGTGTGTGTGATTGTGTTTAGACCTTAGTTTTATGTGTTTAGAATAGTTAATAAAGTCGTCAATATATTTGAAAAGATATTTGCCTTGTGTTGCGCTTGCACATTTAATGTCTTGTACTGTCGATCTAAAGTTACCTTGCTAATACATAGTGTTTCACTATAGATTGGATATTTATATCGGTTGCCAAGGTTATAATTACGGCCCGTTCAAATGAACTCTAAACGAGTCATTTGCTCGGTTCCATAGTGATTCGGTCAAGATTCATTGCAAATCGATGAATCATTCCTTTTGAGCTAAATTGGCCTTCCGGCCCCCCTTAAATACATTTTATGTATATTATTATTGTGTGATTCGTTACAAAGTGAAATCAACGCATATTGACCTCGTGGGTTTTTGTGAGAGGAGTTTGATTTTGAGATAGCGGATTTTTGGTGATATAGTGCGATTTGTTTAGTTATATTTAGGCTTACATTTATACAACACCTTGACTAGGCTAGAGACACAGAGTATACATATAATGACACATTAATAGATACATAGATATAAATACATATAGACAGCTAGATTAATAGATACATATATAGATAGATTAAAGATAGGCTACATATATAAATACATAGATTATAGATACATATTATATATACATATCTAAATACATAGATAGATTGTAGATACATATATCTAATTACATAGATAGATTAGAGATACATATCTAGATAGATTTGGATAGATAGATAAAATGGAGGCTCCCCAGAAGAGATGCCGTACATCTGTGGTGTGGGAGCATTTCCATTTAGAAACCCCAAATAAAGTGAGATGTGTGTATTGTGATCGGCAGCTCGCCTACTGCAACAATACATCATCCAGTAGAAACACAGGACAGTTTATGGGAACTTTTTGATACTCGTATCCATCAAACCCAGATGATACACAATGCTACAGCTGATGCCACAGACTGGAAGTGAAAAAATACATCAACGATGCGTATTTGCCCAGAACTCATGATCCACTAACTTACTGGAAAGAGAGAGCAGTAATCTTTCCTCATTTGTATGTATTAGCTAAAAAATATCTTTGCATGCCAGCAACAAGTGTCCCTTGTGAGAGGATGTTTTCAAAGGCTGGAGAAATTATCTGTAAAAAAAGAAGTAGGCTAAGTCCTTCCACAGCAGAGAAATTAATATTTTTGAATAAAAATATGTAAAAAAGTGAGACATTGTGGCTTGATTTATTTTATTAATATTCATTTTGCAGGACCAAAATAACATTATGCACAGTGAGGAGCCTATAGGGTGCAAGATTCACATATTAGAAAAGTACAATAATAAAAAAACAACACATTTTCATGGCTCGTCAAGGTAGTTTCAGATCAACACCTGCAAGTGACCACTAGGTGTCACCGTGGAGACGGGTGTCGGATTGATTCGAAGCCTCGAAACAATATGGACCATTTGGTTCAACTGTTTCATTGCTTCACGAAGCCTCGATCTGCCCATCACTAGCGATGGGAGCAGCAATGAGGACTGAGGTCACTCTAAGCCAGGCAGTTTATGCGGCGAATCTTGTGTTAAAGTTCACAAACTTAAATGAATCTGAGGTGAAATCCTTGTGGGGAACGAATTCCTCTTGCTAAATTCCCGATTGTACGATTGTGAGATGATGTGGTTTGCCTGCCAAATTTCGCCATTTAATTAGCTCCTGAGAAATGCGATAGCTGCTGATAATACTGAACGAGCTTATATACACTCACCGAAAGGATTAGGAACACCTGTTCAATTTCCCATTAATGCAATTATCTAATCAACCAATCACATGGCAGTTGCTTCAATGCATTTAGGGGTGTGGTCCTGGTCAAGACAATCTCCTGAACTCCAAACTGAATGTCACAATGGGAAAGAAAGGTGATTTAAGCAATTTTGAGCGTGGCATGGTTGTTGGTGCCAGACGGGCTGGTCTGAGTATTTCACAGTCTGCTCAGTTACTGGGATTTTCATGCACAACCATTTCTAGGGTTTACAAAGAATGGTGTGAAAAGGGAAAAACATCCAGTATGTGGCAGTCCTGTGGGCGAAAATGCCTTGTTGATGCTAGAGGTCAGAGGAGAATGGGCCGACTGATTCAAGCTGATAGAAGAGCAACTTTGACTGAAATAACCACTCGTTACAACCGAGGTATGCAGCAAAGCATTTGTGAAGCCAAAATACGCACAACCTTGAGGCGGATGGGCTACAACAGCAAAAGACCCCACCGGGTACTACTCATCTCCACTACAAATAGGAAAAAGAGGCTACAATTTGCAAGAGCTCACCAAAATTGGACAGTTGAAGACTGGAAAAATGTTGCCTGGTCTGATGAGTCTCGATTTCTGTTGAGACATTCAGATGGTAGAGTCAGAATTTGGCGTAAACAGAATGAGAACATGGATCGATCATACCTTGTTACCACTGTGCAGGCTGGTGGTGGTGGTGTAATGGTGTGGGGGATGTTTTCTTGGCACACTTTGGGCCCCTTACTGCCAATTGGGCATCGTTTAAATGCCACGGCCTACCTGAGCATTGTTTCTGACCATGTCCATCCCTTTATGGCCACCATGTACCCATCCTCTGATGGCTACTTCCAGCAGGATAATGCACTATGTCACAAAGCTCAAATCATTTCAAATTGGTTTCTTTAACATGACAATGAGTTCACTGTACTAAAATGGCCCCCACAGTCACCTGATCTCAACCCAATAGAGCATGTTTGGGATGTGGTGGAACGGGAGCTTTGTGCCCTGGATGTGCATCCCACAAATCTCCATCAACTGCAAGATGCTATCCAATCAATATGGGCCAACATTTCTAAAGAATGCTTTCAGCACCACCAGAATTAAGGCAGTTCTGAAGGCGAAAGGGGGTCAAACACAGTATTAGTATGGTGTTCCTAATAATCCTTTAGGTGAGTATATGTATACAGTGATAGGCGTCGTATTCCTATAGGAAGACATGGATCAGCTGAGAGTCAAGTGATGCGAGCTTTACTAACATGACCTGTCAGAACTGACGCTACGCTTGATGTTTATTGTTTGGGCTCAGAGCATGCACGATCAGTTCCTGAGGGATCTGCTTGTGGCACTGTGAGTTTTTTTTTTCCTTGAGAAAACTCCACTCTTGTCTGCTCTCTTCTCGAGGGAAGAGGAAGAGACATCTGTCCCAGGCGAGTCAGGTCCCGCTCGCGCTGAGGCAGAGCAGAGACTGGAATCGTGAGGATTTTCAGAGGGAGCTCGCTGAGGAGGTTGAAAGAGTTGTTAATCTCTCACGCCCTTCAGAGACTCGCGAGAGTGAGCTGCAGGATGAGGATGTGTTGTCACTAACATCCTCTGATCCAGCAGTGAGTGCTCTGCTGTGTATAAAAACAACCAGCCCAAGAGAGCAGGAGATGGCTGATGAGGGTGAAGAGGATATACAACCCAAACCCTCACAGCCACCCTGCACCGCGTATGTTGAGCTGCTGAGTGTTATGGAACGTGCTTCAACAAGGCTTCTGCTGTCGTTGTAGCGCGAGAGGGAAGAGACCGCTCATGACAGACTTGACGAATGGTTTCTTTCCAGCCATAAAGCTCCAGCTCTCGTGAGCCTTCCATTCCTGCCGGATCTACGCAATGAGATCGGAAAGGCATGGAAGAACCCGTATTCAGCGCGCATTCATCGCCATCAGCGAACTATGCTGATGTTGAGGGGATGCACGAACACGGGTATGTGTCGATGCCCAAATTGACGAGATGTTCGCAACCTATCTCACGGCTGCAGAGGCATCGACACTAAGTGCTCCGGCCCTGCCTCTTGAGCCACTAAAATATGACAGCACGCTTAAATGGTAGGGCATACGAGGCTGATCTGCTGACAGATTTGAAGCATTTAAATCTCTCACCCCAAGCTCTTCTTGCATCAGCCTGAGGCTGGACCTATTATGTTATTCCTTCAACTTGGAACCCTTATGTATGTCTGGCATCGGGTTTGGTAGTAAGTAGGGGTGTGACGAGACGCTTATCTCAAGAGACGAGACGAGACACGAGATTGGGTTCACGAGAACGAGACGAGACGAGATTTTTGCACAATTTTTCAGAAATCCTCAATGACAAAATTCATGACTGGAAAAATAGCATGCAGGTGCATTTTGCAATGTTTAACTAATAATCTTATAAAGTAGACCTGAAATGACATGCATTATGAGTATGAATTATCAAATGCATTGAAAGAAAACAATGTAAAAGGTTTTTATTGACTGGCTTTTCTCTGTATGATTTCACATTAGTCTCTTCAGCCCTTACTGTACATTTAAGAGCTTTCAGAACTTCTGATTGAGGCTGTGTGTGACCTCCTACCTCCTTGAAGTCTTATTAAGCGCAAACAATAAGTGCAAGTGCAACCATAATCAAAGTTAGCACACAGACTCTTTATAATTGTTTTCAAATTGCCGTTTTATTTTGCACAGGCGGTTATAGGGTTAATGGTGTGAGTTCGGAAAAGGCCGGGTAGAGAGAAACGAGGCTGGTGTGTTTGTCTCTACAGTTGTTCTTGCGTTCCGATTATAAGTTCAGAAACAGAGCCTCCCTTGTCTGTTGTCCTTAAGACATTACAGTACTCTCTCAATATATTCGAAGTGCAAACTGAGACCATAGCCGCAAATAAACAGTCCAGAGATGGGTATTAGGAGACGGACTATTGTATGTTCGCGGCCTTATTTGTGCGCAATGCACATCAGGGAGCTTCTGTTTTACTTTCACTTTCGTGATCGCGCGTACTCTGTGTATAGGGAGCAGCTGTGCTGAGCGCGCATTCTACAATAATACATATATCAGACGTTAGTCTATGTTGCGCAACGAATCCTCCGCCATCCTCACGCAATCAGTGAACTGTGATTCGTGCTGCACTGATTGCAACGGCAACTCGTGCTGGATGAGCAGAGCAGACTTTTACATTATTTTATAATGGTTTTTATTTTTTTATAAAAACAGCAAAACGATAGTTTAGGCGAATGTGAGTGTAGTGGTGGAATATTCTATGGTAATCTCACCCTCACGCTCAGTCATGGCGATATCGCGAGACAGCTTTTCACTCGACGAGAAATCTCGTCATGTTTTAGTCTCGCGAGATCTCGTGGCACGAGATCTCGTCACACCCCTAGTAGTAAGTGCGCTCTTTCGTGCTCTTTTAGTGATAGGCCTCCATTTTGTGAATGTCGTTTAGGCCATCGCTCTATGGGCAGAAGGCTGAGCTCTGATGGTCTTCTCCCTTTTTGTGAGTTTTGAGTAAGGTTGAATAATAGGCCACGGTTCCCTGTTAGGAAGTATTAACGGGGTGTTAAATATGGTTTTCATAGGATGGTGAAATTAGGGCCCTGAAGTTCCAATATATAGGTAGTCTATGCATACCCTTCCCCTAGGCCTCCTCTTATGTTAGAGTCGTCAGGCATATATAACGGGTAGTGCGAATCTGTAGTAGTGAATAGGTTGGCTGTATGGAAAATTCTCTAGTGAGGCCACCGTTCATCCAAGCACCTAATAGACATTTCTTGTGTGATATGGCTTCCTTCCTATCGGGAGTTATTCTACTGAGGCCACCGCTCTGTCATGCTCCAGATAGAACTACAAAGTCAAGCATTGCCCCTCTTCGGGCCACCTTGATAGCCACCTTATACTAGAGCAGCAGTTCTCCTCTCACTTTAGAGAGTCGTTGAGATTATAGCTCTGAACTTCAGTCACTTTATATTCGTGTGTCGGCCCCCATGGGGCCGCCTCGATTTCTGGCTTAGGCTTGGTAACTAGGAAATTGGTGGCGGTTTGCTAAGCATTCTCGCCTCAAGCCTCTCAGCATCTGAGTGTAGGTTCCTTAGAGCTAGAGCCCATCAGGATAAATTATTCCTGTAAATCTAGTTGTTCTTAGTATTGGCCTTCTTTCACTACAAGAGTCGTCTAGCCAAGGCCATCCTTTTGCACTAGGCGTAAAAATGCTAGTGGTGTTACAGGGTAGATAGCAGCATAGGTAGCAGGCTATCTTCAAAAAGCCTCCCATGCAGATATCTCATGGGTGTTGTCAGGCCTTTTCTCTCTAGAAAGTAAGAAACAGTATGCTCAGGCTTCCGCCCTTTAGAGCTGAATATTGTAGCCAGTTTATCCAGCTAGGCCTTAAAATTGAAAAATGATTCTTTCCGCTGAGATCCTTGAATAAAAGATTTCAAGTCATAAGGTAGAATGTCGTTGGCTGCTTATTGTGGCCTCCATTTCCTTGGGTTTTGTAGATAATGTAAAATCTGTCTTGTAAAAAATGCAAGATAATAGGCTTCGACCCTGATACATTCCTCAGGGTCATGCTGATAGTACTCCCCTTGTTGGGGTCTTTTTTCAGAGTACTTTGTTACCCATAGCTCGTATTATATCACCCTTCATCACCCAGGCTCAGGTAGAGACAGATTAGTTACTCACTCCCACTTGGGATGGTTGAGTATGCTCCCTTAGAGCAGAAGCACTGCCTGGGCTGACACCCGTGACATTCGAAGCTTTAGGCCTTACAGTAGGCCTCCTCGATAGTCCGGTAGCGTAAGATTGTACTCCCCTTGCTTTAAAGGGTCGATAGCACTTATACTGAGTACACTGTCTGTTGGCAATGTAAACCTTAGAGCTGGAGGCACTCCCCTTATTAGGGTCCCTTTCAGCGTGCCCAGCCTCCACAGGTTTGAAAGCGATATGCTGAGTTCTACTCTCCAGGATGCCCGTCTCTATGATCCGGTCTGTGAGTGATAACTGCCACTTTCTGCAGTCCTCACTATCGGATGCCTCCACAAGTAAGGCAAGTAATACTAGAGACTTTGTTTAAAAAGCACTGCTCGGGCTGACGTCCATGAAAGTCGAAGCTTTAGGCCTTACAGTAGGCCTCCTCGATAATCCAGTAGCGTAAGATTGTACACCCCTTGCTTTAAAGTGTCAATAGCACTTTTTGCTGAGTACACTGCCTGTTGGCAATGTGAAATAAGTATAACCAGGCCCAGAGAGATGTCTGTGAGAGCACCTGACTTCTGTGGCTAGCTCTGCTAACAGTCCAGCTATTAACCCTCTGGGGTCTAAGGTGTTTTTGGGGTCCTTGAGATGTTTTGACATACTCTGACATTTGTGCTTTTTTCAGTTGCTTATAAACAAATTACTGGCAAAGGTGTAATTACACTCTATTTAGCACAAACAGGGCTACCATAATATGTTATCAACATGTATGTACATGTTTGTATTTTTGAGAGAATACTGTTTATGCGTGGTTATTGAAAAAACTAAAACTTAAAGTTTCTGAAGTAAGGCCACAAAACACATACTAAATATGTGTCCACAAGATTTTTGAGTAATGGATGTTGTCGCCTAGAGTTTTTTCTTCAAAATGATCTGAAAATCATCCTGCCTTATCATTCACATAAAACAATAGATTGGTTTAAATTTAAAAATGACACTTTTTGTTTGGAAAGGCAATATGCGCAGGGGTGTGACCTGCTGTGATTCACACCTGAGAAGACAATGGGCCCGCATAATGAGCGCATAATGGGGCTGCATACTAATGACCCTTTCATTCAGGTGTGTCACTGAGCCACAAGAATGCAATGACAATATATATATATAGGCCTATATAATACAAAATTGGTTCACAGTTCCAATTATTTATTTATTTTTCAAATTGTGCTTGCAAATTGTATAATATCAAATGTAAACATTTCTAGTAATTGTGCAGTTAATTCTCATACTGTTTTTACTGAAAGTTTGGGAATATATCCCAAATGTGTCACTAATAAAACACAATACAAATAATTTAAAGAGGAGGCTTATATTGAGCTTTTAAGATTTACCTAAGATTTATTTATATGTAGCCTACATATATTTTTGCTATTTTAATAAAAAGGTTACAATTACAACAACAATTAAAATTTTAACTATATTTCAAATGTAATCTTTCTTTGTATATACTAAAGTATACATTTTATCATACATATTTCACAGTTGCGGATTTATTAGTTTGAATATAGCCTGCAATCGAACAAACACTATAATAACATCTTAGCAAACAAGCTTATTTGATGTGGCAGTATTTTACAGTAAAAACGACATCTTGTCTTTCATATGTAACATATCGTTTTATGATTAGGACATATAAATGTTAATTTGCAGTTTAATACGTTGCTTATACAAAAATATTTTATTTCAACATATTTCAGTCGATTTTTACTCATCTCAGTATTGGAAAATAGTTAGGTAAAAGCTGTTCATTCATTCACACACAAAAATGCGATTCATATTCAAACAGTCTTTTTGTTTATAGACACTATTTCATATCGCGATTAGAACAAAGCACTTGAAAATAAAGAATGTACCTATTCCTCAGAAATCAGGAGGAATGAAACTAAATGAAACTACCTGCACTTCTGAGGTAATTTTTTGCAGGATTATTATTAAGATAGGATTATTCCTCACAGCGTCGTAAATATGAGTCTCTTTCGGTGGGTTATCCAGCTGATGTGGGCGTGGATCGCCTCAGAGCATTTGTGTTTGAATAGAGCGCGCGCTCCGTGGGCGTGGTCAAATTAACTTTAATGACCTGAGACGAGAACGACTATCATCTCTCTCTTTTCGTACAGATTACATAAAATGAGAACATTTGTTTTTTATATAAATTACTTCATTTAAAAGAAGATAATTCAGGCTTCACGCCTGTGTGCCTGTATACCTGTTTGACTTGAGTCTTTGCAGAGTTACAGTTCATTTTTCGGACGCGTTTCAGAATGGACTTCACTGACAGAGAGAACGCAGAACGTGCATAATGTTTATTTTTCTCTATTTGGCGAAAAGCACAACACTTTGTTTGTATTGTAAGGTTCCACAAAAAAAATACAAACTTAACAGGATCGAATGATGTACAACACTTATATGTAAGATCAAAATCAACAGAGTAATTTGAGTCTCTTTTGCACTGATAAGGAAAAAAGTGAGCTGGTATCGCCGGCGAGACCGCCGACCCCAGAGGGTTAAGTAGTTAGGCCTTGATAGGTCCCCTTGAAGGCGGATCCCCAATGAGTTGGATGCTTATCATTGCTAAGGCAAAACGTAGCCCAGAGCCTGGTCAATACTTATCAGGTTTTGAGTATAGTGTTCCAGAATCTATCTGGGGATCGTTCTGTATGAATATTTAGCTCCCTAAGTCTGGTCGGAAGCTTGAAGGACTCTCACAAGGCCACCCTGTTAGATCAGCCCTAGAGCTGGAGGCGCTCCCCTATTAGGGTCCATTTCAGAGTGCCCAGCCTCCACATGGCTTTGAAGCACTGTGTAGACCCAGGATTGGGTAGAGTTTGTCCCCTCGTTCGCAAGGGTTAGAAAGCGATATGCTGAGTTCTACTCTCCAGGATGCCCGTCTCTATGATCCGGTCTGTGAGCAATCCCTGCCACTATCTGCAGTCCTCCCAATTGGATGCCTCCACAAGTGAGGCCAAATATATTAGAGACTCTGTTTAGGATACAGACAGGTTGTTGGCAAGATTAGGTCATTAAATTAGACCAGGTCAGCCTCCCTGGTGGCATGTGGGGTTGACTTCATGTCCCCCTCAAAAAGTGACTGGACGGGACTCCTTTGGACCCCCTGGCCATATTCCCTTAAAGGAACCCCTTCCACGGAAGTTGTTGGTTCCAAAGCCTTTGAGCAGCCTTGTTAGGCCTTCATTGTATCGGAGGCCTCTTTGAGGCTTATAGCTTGGGCAATGGTCGTAGGGAATACTGTCACTGACAGCCTGTATGTGACCCGAAGGGGGAGTGTTTTGGCATTTCAGTAAAACTGCCATCTTTGACGGTTTTGTCACAGCCATAATTTGGCATGCACTCCTCTCAGCATGGTGGGTATATCGTTCCCCAAAGCATCATCGACGCAGTGCGAGTTTCCTTTCGAAAGGGAATGTCTAGGTTACGACTGTAAACTCTGTTCCCTGAGAACAGGGAACGAGACACTGTGGGCCAGATGTACGTACATTTGCGAACGCAGCGTTAATAGCGGCATGGCCAAGACGCAGAAAGCACTTGATGTGAAACCGCAGTGTGCATGTTATGTACCAAACCTGCAGTTCATCAGGTAATCAGCGCCTGTCCCCACCCACTATACCATAAATTGTGCATATTTAAACGTGCATTTGAATGGGCCTCATCCTCTCACTGCTGATGCTATGACTGTTTGAAATGATCCTGATGCCAATAATTGTAATGTAGTGAGGAGTCAACTGCTGGAATGGAATGTGAACGCTGAGTCGGAGATTCGATGTCATCTTTGATTTCTTCCAGTAACAGTAATATTGCAAAGCTGCTTAATCTGTAACGCTTAATGATTTCGTTTTCACTCAACTGAAAAAGTGTGATTCTTGTGGCAAAAATCTTTTCAGCTCGTCTCCTTAGCCTATGTCTTCGGATTACTGCTGCCATTTCACCAGGAGGCATATGCCAGGAAACCTGCTTCGTAAGTTACACCTGCTTTTAAGAGGCGGAGAATTTTCAGCGCAAAATAGAGGTGCGTTTTCACTGGCTTTTTCTGTACATAATGCAGAATACATAATTAGGCATAGTTTACGCTTCCCCTCCCATCTCTTTATGTGACACTCCCACTTTCCCCTTGACCATCCCATGAATGCATATGCATGACACGAAAAGCGCATTTTGCCATTGTCAGTTCCCGCGACAGGCAGTCTCCTCTTTCATCTCGGTGCGTCCCGTTCGTACATACCTCGCCATGGTTTTATGCGCACTTTGCGAAACAAATACGCCTGAAGTGGGCGCAAAAGCGTTAGTACATCTGGCCCTGTGTCTTTTCCCCATGCCTCGGGGATGCCTGCTGGACAGTCCCTTCAGACGATAAGTTGTTGAGATGTTCTCCAGGCTCCCCTTATATACTTCCAGGTTGCACTAGTGATGATGTCATAGGCTGTCGCCGGCCAATAGGATTGCCGTGATTAGATAAGCATTTCAGACACCGGTTCACGCGGAGGCATTCCCCAAAGCGTCATCGACACAGTGTCTCGTTCCCTGTTCTCAGGGAACTAAAGTGATGAAAGCAAGCAAATGCCAAAGTCAAGACGGTATACACAGAATACGCTTCTAATTTTACAACTTCATTTTAACTGAGTATTCCAAAACACAAATATTTTCACAATGACATGGCTGTCTGGAATGAAGAAAGTGAAGACCAACTGATAAACATGATTTCAATTCAAAATGGTAAGTAAGCACTGCTTTGTTTATGGTTTGTATAGCCACAGTCCTAATTCTGTTTTTGAATACAAAATATAGACTACTGCCTCCTACAGGTATGGAAAGGTATTTCCTCAACCACAGAATGTATGCGCTAGTTGGCCGTTGGATGTCTTTGCGGTGTATTCAAGCGAAGCAAGGCGATTTTGCTGGTAAGGCTTTAAAAAAAAAAAATGATGTTGGCTTGGTGTGTCACATACTTAACAAGCACTGATATTGCTTCTCAAGCTGACAGAAACTGCATCTGTGTAAAAGCCTCTGGCTATGAGAATTGTCATTGTGTTGGGCCTTCCTGACTACGCAGAATTGTCAAGTCAACAGTGCATATCCCACCTTTGCTCCCGGGAGCAGTAAGTAAAGTGCAAATCTCCAATTACCGAGCTCCTTCTCAGCAGAAAGAGCCAAGCCTCCAGCAACAGCTCTCTCTCCCTCTCTCTCTCTCTCTCTCTCTCTCTCTCTCTCTCTCTCTCTCTCTCTCTCTCTCTCTCTCTCTCTCTCTCTCTCTCTCTGTGTGTGATGTTGCATGCTGGGAGTGAGTGCGGTATGAGAGAGGCACGTGTAAGAGCGTGAATTTTCTAAAGTTTTTTCTTACAGTTAAAACAATTTTTTTCACAGGATTTTTCTATCTATTTTTTAATTATTTTATTTTATTTATTTTCTTCACTTTCTGGATCACTGATTATTCTATTTAAAGGGATAGTTCACCCAAATATATACTCACCCTCATGTTGTTCCAACCCCGTAAGACCTTCGTTCATCTTCGGAACACGAATTAAGATATTTTTGATGAAATCTGAAAGCTGGATCACTCCTCCATACTAGTCCATAGGCTTCTTCAGGGATTGAACTTGCCGGCCTCGAAAAGTTATTAAAGACATCGTTAAAATAGTCCAAGTGACTACAGTGGCTCAATCTTAAGTTTATCAAGCGACGAGAATACTTTTTGTGCGCAAAAACAAACAAAAATAACAACTTTATTTCAACTATTCATTTCCTTCTCTTTGGGCCTCTAGTCAGTTAACGAAGTGTGATTCCGTAGAGCTACGTCACACGTAGGCTCGCTATTGGCCGACGCTGGTCATGTGCGTGATGCGTGTGACATACAACAACAGAAGCTTACGCTATTAAACTAGTGAACTGACTCGAGGCCCACAGAGAAGGAAATGAATAGTTGAAATAAAGTCGTTATTTTTGTTGTTTTTTTGCGCACAAAAATACATTTCATTTGTACAGAACTATTATAGGCACCACCACAAAAATATTATTTTAATGTGTGTAAATTGTGTAATATGTGTGTAAATAAAAGTAAAAATGGAAAATAATAGACCAGAAATATAATGACAAAAATTAAGCCTATAATTAAATTAATGTATATGTGACACAAAAAGGCTGTTTATTATTTTGGCCGGTAACAAATATGCTTGGCTGGTGGGTTTTTTCCTCTACCAGTCCCCGTGGCAGGTGAGCCAAAAAGTTCATTTCGGACCCTGGACGCGAGTCAAATGTTAAAAGCTTTTTTACATGTAGAATTGAATTTTATTAAATTGTATATTTAATAAAATATATGCAATAATAATATATTATAGTTATTTCAAAAAAATATTTAGTTTTACTCTGCCTATTTTTTTACTCCATTTACTCTGACCAATCCGATCAGTAACTCGCGTATTCGCGAATTGGACGTGTCATTATCGGATGTGTTCGCGTTGTGTGATTATCCCGGCAGCAAGGACATCCCACAAGATTTGTGTCAACACAGAAAACATTTAATCACGGGATAGTTTTTTTTCGTTTATTTAAAGTGTAGTTTATGTCAGCTGAATGTGCGGAACGCTTTTCAGAGAAGACAAGGTATTTTAGCACAATTCACACCCAGCGGTAATTCAGGAAAAAATATATCCGAATGCTCCACATGAAACTATGGTCTTCCGACCTTTTACCATCGTGTCGATTTATTTTGATTAATATGCGAGGCAAGACAGCGCTTAGAGACGGTGAAGCCTTGTTTATACTTTCGCCTGGCTCCGAAGAGAAAGAGTGCGTGCGCGCGATCGGGGCTCTCTCTCACTGCTCGTTTTTCAGTTGCGCCCTGTCACACGCACTACTGTCGTCTACATTACTCACAGATCAAATAAGACTATGGCGGGACAAAAATTCGCTTTGGAGCAGGAGCATCGATAAGAGGACTCGTTAACGTTAACTCGTTACATTACTATTATGGTATGAACATTCACCCGCCAGTGGGGCGGATAGCCTTTTGAGATTTACTCGCCAAACGGAAAATCTACCCGCATTTGGCGCTTGGCGGGTGTTAATTTCGGACCCTGCTCGCGTCTAGTAATTCACCAGCGAGCACCAGAAAGTCTGTTCCTAATGGCGTTTATTGACACCTTTTATGGCATGCAAATATTTACACACAGCCATGGGTTCAAGCCTTAAAGAGATCAGTATCTCCTCAGAGCCATGCCAGGTGGCCAAGAAAAGCTCACTCCAAAAACGCACACACTCAAACATGCATTCCTTCATTGAAATCTATAAAGTAACAATTCTGGAAAAGGTACAATGCATCCTTATATACCAATGTGTTCTGTTTTCATTTTAGTATGATTATGACTTTCTAGTTGCGTTAGTTGAACTCTAAACGCCTATATTCAAGCTATAGGAATAAATCTCTGTTGTTGTATGTGCCAAACACATCTTTCTTGGAATCAATGTAAACCTCTCGGTTTGTCTTATGCCGAGTTCAGACTGCACGATTTTCAAAATAATCGGGTCACTGTTGTTTTCACACTGCATGACTATCTGGGGTAACATTCAGTTGGTGGTGTGTTCACACTGCACGATGGATCGGCAACAGGAGGTTTCACACTGCATGACTTTACAAAAGAAAGAATCGCGACAACTTCTGCCTGGTCCGCAAACTACGTTTCACAACCAAACAAACGCGAGAAGTGATAGGAAATAACGGAAGATCGCGCGTGCGTGACACCGGAGTTCTCACGTGACACTGAATTTGTTATTAAAAATGATAGCCTACAAATTGTCTGTGCACTGATTTGTAGCGAAAATGAAAAAAAAAAAATAAACAGTTTATGCAGGAAATGGTTGGGAAGACGAGGGGAGCAAGGACTGTGTTTTGCAAAGAGAGTTGGGGGTAAATAAATAATTTTGCAAATGTCCTGCTGTTGCTGCTGGTCATGCAAATGTTTGTGCTTTGTTTCTGTTTGATATAATTGTAAATATAGGCCTGTCTATTAAAATACTGATATTCTGGTCTATAACTCCTCCTCCTCCTCCTCCTCCCTGTATCTTGCTCTCTCATTGGCTGTCGGTCATCGCCGATATAGTTTTCAGTCAGAACACATTCACACAGCAGGATTGTGAATCGCCAACAGGTCCAGATATTTAGCATGCCAAATATCTCACGGGCGTCGGCGACTCGTCGGCGATTCTCTCAGATCGCGTCTTTGCTCATTCACACTGCGTGATTGTCACTCGCGTGAACGAGCACCGATTTGCCTGTGATTTCGGGCATTTGTCGGCGATTTCTCAAAACCTGTCGGCGAGCCAAAATCGGGGCTAAAATCGTGCAGTCTGAACTCGGCATTAGCTGAATCTATGTAGTAGATTGTGATAAAATGTATTTTACTATGTTTTACCATCTCACCGAGTGAGACTGAACACGTTTCTGTCACTGTCATAAAACATGCAAATCAGCTGGTCAGAAAGAGACAAAGGAATCCTTCCCGCCAAGATTTTGTTGAATGTCATTGGGCAGGTTGCTCCGAAAGAGGTGTGGACTGTTTTTCCTTAAAGATGACAGTCCAAGCAACTGCTCGCTCTCTCTTCTTTGGACCTCTCTTCGGCTCCTTCTTCCTGTGTTGGATGTCTCCAGTTTGTCCTTTCCTCTTAGTCTTAGTCTTTTGTTTTATTTTGTTAAGTTTTGTTTTTCCTTTTCGTATTCTACTTTGTTCATTTCCACAGATGAGTAGTGAACTTAGCCTGAATTGTTTCTTTGGTAACTTTACGTCCAAGACCTTTAAATCTTCGTTGAAAGTACGCGCTCCGGACCATCCGCAGACCACGTGATGCTCCGACAGAACGCCACACACACGGAGACGCTTACTCACGCAGCCTTGTTCAGCAACATGAGAGAACCATATATGCAAGTTTATTCGTGTTATTGAGCTTTAATGCGTTTATGATTCGATATCTTGGTGTCTCTCTGTCTCAAGGGTTTACGGTCTGTAATTTGCCACTCTCCTTCGGGATCTCTCTCTCACTCTCTCCCTGTTTCTTTCACTTTCAGTTTCTTTCAGTGTCTTTTTGCTGTTTTATCGTTTGTATATACATTTATTCCATGTATACGTAGTTTTCATTTTATTAAATACATTATATTCATTGGATTGACTGTCGTGTGCACATTTCAAAGTCCCTTTAATGTTGCGATCAAAGCTACGTGCTTTACAATTTATTGATACTTAAAAGGGTATTGTTATAGAACAGGAAAGTTAATCCTTGTGGCCAGAGGAATAGCTTCTCTTGAAAGTCTATAAAGGAGGATAATTTTGTGAGGTTTGATGGAGATCGAATGATCAGGTTTGCTGGACAAGCAGATGTTTCGATCATAAATTAATCACCTTAAAGATTATCCTGACGATCGATCAATTTTAGACAATTGACATATTAATGTTTAATTATAATTATTGTGATTCATTATTAGTACAATTGTTTGTTGCATTCAATCGTTTATACAGAACATTGGCAACTTATTCCCTTACGGGTAATTTTATAATTTTGTAGGTGATTCCCGATCATGTTTCATGATTAGTTATTAAAATTATATTCCCTGTAATAGAGCTAATCCCGAGATTCCCTACACCCCTGTTTATGGATGTTCTTAAAATAGGATCGTTCAATGTAAATGGGGCAAGGTATAGAAGTAAATGGCCATTATTAAAATAATGTTTAAATTAAAAAAAAAAAAAAAAAAAAAACGCATAGTAATGAAGAAAATGACACTAATTGGGGGATGTGGTGGGATGGAGAACATGTCTTGATTTATGGCACCAACCTTTGTGCAGGGGTGGCAATATTATTTTCACCCAGATGTAAAGTTAAAATTTTGTCTAAAAGTGAGGTACTGAAAGGGTGCCTACTTGCTCTCAGAGTAGAAAGTAGTAGTTTTTGGGTTATTAAATGTTTATGCTCCTACAAGGGGTAGAGAGAGAATAGCATTTTTTTTCTTAAACTTAAAGATGTAGTTTCCTCTTTTATTAATGAAGATTTTTTAGTAATTGAAGGAGATTGGTATTGTACTTTGGATTTTACTTGCGATAGAAATGGAGAAGAACCTCATTTTTTTATCAGTAGTATATTTAAGATAGATCACCACACAATTTGGACTTATTGATATTTGGAGAGAGAAAAATAAAGCAGTTAAACAATATACATGGATTAAAGTGATAGAAAATAGGATCAGTGCAGCACTTTTAGATAGATTGTATGTCAAGAATACAATGTGCAGTAGAATAGAAGAGACAAATATAAGCCCAAGCTCTATTTCAGATCATCATTTAATTTCTTTAAAAATGATTGTAACTTAAACAGCCCCTCATTGTTCTTATCGGAGATTTAGTAAGCTATTAGATAATCTTGATTTCCATGAAACATTTGACCTTTTTTGGAACCATTGGACAGAACAAAAAAGTAATTCTGTTCTGCCAACAATATGGATCTCAAGCTTGGATTAGTTTAAAAAGGAAAACGTCTAAATTAGAAGAAGATATTTCTGCATTATATGTTTCTTTGATTAATAAGAAGGACATGGGAGTCCAAGAATTTTGTTTTTTTATCTAAAAAACATGAATTAGGATGTATTTACATGAAAAAGTGAAATCAGCACTTGTTAACCCTCTGGGGACCAAGGTGTTTTTGGGGTCCTTGAGATGTTTTGACATGCCCTGACATTTGTGCTTTTTTCAGTTGCTTATAAACATATTAATGGCACAGGGGAAATTACACTCTATTTAGCACAAACAGGGCTACCATAATATGTGAGCAACATGTATGTACATGTTTGTATTTTTGAGAGAATATTGTTTATGCATGGTTATTGAAAAAACTAAAAATGAAAGTTTCTGAAATAAAGCCACAAAACACATACTAAATATGTGTCCACAAGACTTTTGACTAATGGAAGTTGTGGCCTAGAGTTTTTGCTTCAAAATGATCTGAAAATCATCCTTTCTAATCATTCACATAACACAATAGATTCTTTTAAATTGTGAAAAAAAAAAAAATTGTTAGCCAAGGCAATATGCGAATGGGCGTGAACGGCCCAACCCCATTGTGAATAATTAGGTGGTTGAGAAGACAAAGACCCCGCATATTAATGAGCCTTTCATTCAGGTGTGTCACACAAGAAAGAATGCAAGGACAATATACACACACACACACACACACACACACACACACACACACACGCACACACACACACACACACATACATACATACATACATACATACATATATATATATGTATATATATATATATATATATATATTGTCACGGGGTGAAGAATCACTCAACAAGGCAGGCTTTGTGAAAAGGCCCCGGAGGGTGGATTTATTTACAATCAAACAAAGGCTGGTGAAAGAAGGTAAGCCGGTGCGTGGTGGCTGGTGCTTTAAGTGCTCTTCAGTGTTCAATCCAAACGAAAGTGGGTGTCCAAAACGTGTTCCAAAACGATGGGCTGTCGGTCACTCGCTGCTTTCTGGGGAGAACAGAGAGAAAGGTTAGACCAGCGCTTTCATTCAGTTCGAGACTAGCGTCTGTCTGTTTGCTAAGCATGTGCTGCTTATGTGGCTGTGGGCTGATTGGGAGCAGCTGTGACCGATCAGCCGGCGATGAGGACGTGCAGGTGTTTTGTGTTGGTTGCCAGGGCGACGCTGCTTTCTCTGAGGACGCTCGTCACATTCCCCCCCCCCTAAGCGTCGTTCTGGTCCTGTGAACGAATGGAGATAGCAGGGGTGAAGTAAGGGGAGGGTGGGGAATGACCCCTGACAGACCTGCATAAGCTGTCCAGATCCGTGAGAGGCCATCGGCGTTCGCGTTGGCGGCCCCGGCCCGATGTCGTACCTCAAAGTGGAAGTCCTGAAGCGCTAGGAACCAGCGAGTCACCCTGGCGTTGGTGTCCTTGGCGCGGGCCATCCATTGTAGGGGTGCGTGGTCTGTGACCAGGGTGAACTTGCGGCCTAGGAGGTAGTACCGGAGCTCCACGACTGCCCACTTGATAGCCAGGGCTTCCTTCTCCACGGCGGCGTACTTCCTCTCGGCTGGGGACAGCTTCCTGCTGATGTAAATGATCGGATGCTCCTCACCTCCCTGAATTTGGGACAGGACGGCTCCCAGTCCTGTGTCGGAGGCATCCGTCTGCAACAGAAAGGGGCAGCTGAAGTCGGGAGCACGGAGTACGGGTGAGGACGTAAGCGCTGCTTTGACCTGGGCGAAGGCCTCCTCGACCGATGGGGTCCAGCATACTTTCTCCGGCTGTCCCTTTCTGGTCAGGTCTGTCAGGGGGGCGGCTAAAGAGGAGAAGTTGGGGATAAAACATCGGTAATAACCCGCCAACCCCAAGAAGGCTCGTACCTGGGTCTTCGTCCGGGGTCTCGGGGCGGAGTGGATGGCCTCTACTTTCTTTTCCTGCGGCCGTATGAGGCCTCGTCCAACTTGGAAGCCCAGGTACTTGGCCTCGGAGAGGGCTAGGTGGCATTTGCGGGGATTGGCGGTGAGTCCAGCCCGCCGGAGCTCTGAAAGCACCCTCCGCAGACGATCCAAATGTTCCTCCCATGCCTCGGAGTGGATCACCACATCATCTATGTAGGCGGCTGCGTATGCCTGGTGGGGCCGCAGGAGGATGTCCATCATTCTCTGGAACGTCGCAGGGGCCCCGTGCAGGCCAAAGGGTAGGGTCCGGTACTGCCAGTGGCCACTGGGAGTCGAGAAGGCAGTCTTCGGCTTAGCAGCTTCAGAGAGTGGTACCTGCCAATAGCCCTTGGTGAGGTCTAGGGTGCTGATGTACCGGGCCCTTCCGAGGCGGTCCAGCAGTTCGTCGACCCGAGGCATAGGGTACCCGTCGAATTCGGAGACTTCGTTCAGGCGGCGGAAGTCGTTACAAAAGCGAAGGGTGCCATCCGGCTTTGGGACCATCACAATGGGGCTGGACCACGGACTTCGGGATGGTTCAATTACCCCCAACTTCAGCATTTGTTGGATCTCTTCCTCAATAGCCTGCCGACGAGCTTCCGGAATACGGTAGGGCCGTTGCCTGACGATGACTCCTGGGGGTGTCTTGATGTCGTGCTGGATCACGCTGGTCTGCCCGGGCTGAGAAGAGAACACATCCTGGAACTGACTGACCAGGTGCTGCAGCTCCACCTTCTGGGCAGCCGAGATATGAGGGTTGACGTCAACAACCACGGGATCGGTGAGACTCAAGGCAGCCATCTGGTCCCGCGTCCCCACCCACTTCTTCAGGAGGTTGACATGGAAGAGTTGCTCCGCCTGCCGTCGACCAGGTTGCCTCATCCGGTACGTGACTGGTCCAATCCTTTCCACCACCGTATATGGCCCTTTCCAGGAGGCCAGGAACTTGCAGGCGGAGCTGGGGACCAGGACCATGACGCGGTCTCCGGGCTGGAATTCCCGTGGTTGGGCTGCCCTGTTGTAGTGGCGTTGCTGCGCTTGCTGGGCCTTGCTGAGGTGTTCCCGGACCAATGGCATCACTCGATCGATCCGTTCTCTCATCTGTCGAACATGTTCGATGATAGTGCGATGAGGGGCAGGCTGCTGCTCCCAAGCTTCCCTGGCGACGTCCAGGAGCCCACGTGGTTGACGGCCGAACAGGAGCTCAAAGGGGGTGAAGCCAGTTGAGGCCTGGGGAACTTCGCGGATCCCAAAGAGCACGTAGGGGATCATGAGGTCCCAATCCCGCTTATCCTCCGCCATCACTCGTCTAAGCATCTGCTTGAGGGTCTGGTTGAATCTCTCCACAAGTCCGTCCGTCTGAGGGTGGTAGACTGTGGTCCTCAACTGCTTCACCCGTAGCAGCCTGCAGAGATCCGCCATCAGCCGGGACATGAACGGGGTCCCCTGGTCAGTCAGGATCTCCGAGGGGAGGCCGACCCGGCTGGCCATCAGAAACAGCTCCTGGGCGATGGACTTCGCGGTGGCCTTACGCAGGGGGACTGCTTCTGGGTACCGGGTGGCATAGTCGACGATTACCAGGATGTGTTCGTGTCCCCGGGCAGACTTTGGCAACGGCCCCACTATGTCAATTCCAATCCGCTCGAAGGGCACTCCGATGATCGGCAACGGGATGAGCGGGCTGGGGGGTGGGGTCCTGGGCGACGTGACCTGGCAGGCCGGGCAGGCTTGGCAGAACCGCTTCACTTCGGCCTCTAGGCCCGGCCAGAGGAAGCGGTCACGGATGCGCTGAGTGGTGTTGGCTGCCCCGAGGTGACCTGCCATGGGATGGGAATGTGCCAGCTCCAGGATGGTGTCGGTCTTAGCTCGGGGTACAACCAGCAATTTCTTCTCCTCCCCCCTCCGCTGAGCGACACAGTACAACAGGCCATTCTCAACGACAAAATGCGGGAGAGGATGGGGGCCGTGGGAGGACGTCTTTTCCATCAACGACTCGCACCTGAGCCCAACAATGCTTGAGCCGATTGTCCTCCCGCTGTTCCTTAGCAAAGGAGCCCCCTCCAGCAGCCTGTTGATATACATCATAAAACAGATTAGTCATCTGGGAGGGGGACTCACCATCTCTCCCGCTGTCGGAGGCGAGCAGGGCCGGTCGGCGGCGGGGTCCACGAGGCCGTCTCCGTCTTTGACGGTTCCCCTCTGGGCTGGCAGGCTGAGTAGCGGCGGTGAGCAGTCTGTCGAAGCCGGGCCAATCCCTCCCAAGCAGTACGGCTACCGGCAGGTCCTTCACCAGGCCAGCCTCCACCGGCCAGGTGCCTTGGGGTGACGAGATAGTGATTCTACGGGACGGTATTTGGCGAGTGTCTCCGTGCACGCAGGTAATCGGCAGGAAGTTCTTCTGGCCGCTTCGGGGGGCGCACAACCGCGACTGGATTAGGATTTAGTCCAGCAGGGCCCGGAAACGTTTCCCTTCCACCATCACATCTGCTTCGGGGGCTCCCGATGGTACATGCTGGTGGACGATGCAACCTGCCAACCACGCTCGCGGGGGTGACGGTGGTTCAGCGCTGGGCATGGGCTCATCTCGCGGTGGGGGAACCGTCGGCCTGCTGACTGGTCGTGGGGTCCCTTCGAGCGGGCGTCGCTCCTGGACCACCCTCCGGGGAAACGGCGGCGCTCGGTCCCCAGCCTCGCGGTGATGGATGGCATCTGCCAGTTCGATCGCCTCCACGAGTTCCAGGGTGTTGGTAGGATTCCTCATCCCAACCGCTTGTCGATGTGCGCGGGGTAGAGCGCGGAGGAGGCGATCGACCACCACTCGTTCCGCTACCTGAGCTGCGGTGGGGTTCCCTTCCAAGAGCCAGTGATGAGCAATGCGGCTGAACTCGGCTGCTTGGGCACGGGCTGGCACGCGGGGCTTGAAGTCCTATTCCTGAAACTGCTGGGCGGCGCAGATGGATGAGAGGCCGAGCCTAGCCAAAATTTCCCGCTTGACTTCGTTATAGTCTTCGGCGGCCGCACGGGGAAGTGAGAAATAAGCCCGTTGGGCTTCTCCGGTGAGGAGGGGTGCCAGCGCGCGTGCACACTCGTCCTCGGGCCATGCCTCATACTGAGCGGTGGTTTCAAAGACCTGAAGGAAGGCTTCCACGTCATCATCAGCGGTCATCTTCGACAGCAGGCGTGTTGCTTGGGCGCAAGGATCAGGTAGCGGAACACGCTGGGCGGCGGAGGCACGAACGGCGGTGAGTTCTTCCTCCGTCCTGCCCTGGCAAGTGGCAAGATGTTCCACGATTTGTTGCTGGCGGATGCTCACTTCAGCGAGGCGTTGTAATATTTCCTCCATTGCGGGGACGAGCACGCCACTTTCCGCCACCTGTAGTGCACTGACAAAAAAAAGGAAAAAATTAGGGGTTGGGGCGGTGAACTTGTCGGTGATTCTTCATGAACTTGCCCGCATTCTCCACCACTGTCACGGGGTGAAGAATCACTCAACAAGGCAGGCTTTGTGAAAAGGCCCCGGAGGGTGGATTTATTTACAATCAAACAAAGACTGGTGAAAGAAGGTAAGCCGGTGCATGGTGGCTGGTGCTTTAAGTGCTCTTCAGTGTTCAATCCAAACGAAAGTGGGTGTCCAAAACGTGTTCCAAAACGATGGGCTGTCGGTCACTCGCTGCTTTCTGGGGAGAACAGAGAGAAAGGTTAGACCAGCGCTTTCATTCAGTTCGAGACTAGCGTCTGTCTGTTTGCTAAGCATGTGCTGCTTATGTGGCTGTGGGCTGATTGGGAGCAGCTGTGACCGATCAGCCGGCGATGAGGACGTGCAGGTGTTTTGTGTTGGTTGCCAGGGCGACGCTGCTTTCTCTGAGGACGCTCGTCACAATATATAATATAAATTAAAGTCAAAAGCACATTTTTACCTGGAAACAAATCCTGTTCAAATAGGTTATATGGGCCATTCTACAGAATTGGTTCAAAGTTAGAGTTGGAAACATCTTGAAAAGAAAATTGTCTTTTTCCATAAATGTCTTAATAGGCCAATACATTTTATCATACATATTTCAAAATTAAGGATTCATTATTTTGATACAGCTTGCATTGGAACAAACACTATTCTTAGTTGATTAGTTTATTGACAAAACATACTATATATTTAACATATGAGCAGAAACTGCTAACAAAAGCTTATTTGATGTCTATTTTAAAGTTAAAACTTTATAATCTATCCAAAACTAGTCACACACACACACACACACACACACACACACAGAAACATGATTAAAATTTAAACAGTAGGCTATTTTTGCGTTTACAGACACTAACGTTATTATATATCGCGATTAGAACAAAGCACATAAAACACTTACAGTTCAGCTCACTCCTCGAAGTGAAAATAAACCAGCACTTGTTCTGAGGTAGGTAAATGTCCCAGGATTATTCCTCACAGCCGCGCAAGACGACAGTACATTAATCTGACTAAATATTGTGTGGGCGTCTGACCGAGTTTGTGTGGGCGTTTACACGTCTCAATGTGCTGCTTCAGATCATTAGCGTTTGAATAGCGCGCGCTCTCCGTGGGCGTGTCACATTAGCGGAATAATGAGATGCGAGAACGATAATGAGAACGGCTGACACCTCTCTCTTTTTATATAGATTACATAAACAGGGAATATTTATTTTAGTTTTAAATTAGATCATTTAAAAGTACAAACTTAAATGATCATAAACATATATTGCTCATGTCTGGGTGAATAGTATTCGCTGAGTTTTGTTTAAGTTTAGAGACGTGCTCCAGAAAACAAGTTCACGGACACGGAGAGGCAGAACGCACACCCTGTTTATTGTCTTTATTTTACAAAAGCACAATATTTTATTTCGATTGTAGGTGGGCACATAAAAAAGTAGACATTTAACAGTTTGTTTAATATGTTTCATAACTCTGTATGACCAGAAATGATGGAGTAGTTTAAGTCTATTTTTCTGCTATGTGAAAAAAATCTGCCAAAACGCACGGGTGCGTTCTTGGTCCCCAGAGGGTTAAGTTGGGGACATACAGTACAATGGAGACTTTTACATGGTGCAATAATAGTTAATGCTTTTATTTCAGTTTTAAATCCTGATGTCACTACAGAATGCCCTTTTTGTTCAAGTAGAGAAACTGTTTTTCATGCCTATATGGATTGTTTTAGACTGAAAAGGTTGTTTAGTTTATTACATAATTTATTTTATAGTTTTAATGAATCTTTTTCTATAGACGTATTTATTGTTGGTTTTAAATATGTTAGAAGAAATAGTTTTATTTGTCAGTGTTTAAATTTTCTTATAGGTCAAGCAAAGTTGGCAATCTATATGAGTAGAAAAAAAAACAAGATAGAATTGGGTGCAGATCAAGATATTAATATTCTGTTTTTAGCCTCAGTTAAATTCAGAATACTCATTGATTTCCGTTTTTATAGTTCCATGGATGATGTTATTACATTTGAAATGAAATGGTGAGGTGCTCTGTTATTGCTGGAAAAATATTTTTTTTCTCTTCTACTAATGTAGAAAAAGTTTTTTTTAGTTCTTTATTGGTATAAAAGGTAAATGTTGATTTGTTGAAAAAAAAAATTTCATGTGAAAAATTGTAATAAAGTATTTTTTCAAAATTCAAAATTCTCTCTCTCTCTCTCTCTCTCTCTCTCTCTCTCTCTCTCTCTCTCTCTCTCTCTCACTCTCTCTCACTCTCACTCTCTCTCACTCTCTCTCACTCTCTCTCTCTCTCTCTCTCTCTCTCTCTCTCTCTCTCTCTCTCTCTCTCTCTCTCTCTCTCTCTCTCTCTCTCTCTCTCTCTCTCTCTCTCTCTCTCTCTCTCTCTCGCGCTTGCTCGCTTGCTCGCTCGCTCTTCCCTGAAACCCTGGTCTAGGCAGAAACATCCCTACCAGAGAAAGCCATCAGCCATGGATTTGCTCTTGCAACCCCTAGGAGGAGTCACCTCTGGGTCCAAATGTCTTACTGGTTTCTTGCAGTCCCAGATATATTGTCCTTGACACTCTCCCATTCCCTCCCACCAATACCAAAGGAGGCCTAGAGACAGTTACCATGGAAACCACAGGCCAATGAAGCGTCAATAGTGGTCAACAGAGCGAGGCAGTCACAGAGGATGCTCATGTTGGAGCCGATCGAAGGGGATTGAGGAGATGGCGTGAATGTGCATGTGTGGAGCCAGAAGGGAGAATACCGACATCCATAGATTGCATTCTACCTCAGTGCACAAATTAATCATTGACAGAAATAACATATGGTTAAAGTTAGGGCCTACTCGCTCACACACATACATACATACATAGTTAATTTGCTGAATAGATTTGACTGTGTGTGAGGATTTTGTATGCATTGCTGAAAACATTGCTTTGGTTAAAACTCTCATTAAGGATGAGCCCAATGACTATCATAGCATCAGAATATGACTTTTGAAAAAAATATTTAACTGGTTAAAAAAGAGAGAAATGATAAAAGACAGGGTCAGAATTACAGATAAGTCGATAGAAGGACAGGGTAGTACTTCAAAGTCTTCACATGGCCACATAAAAGATTGGGAGATGAAGGGGAAAACACAGGATATTTGAAGAGAGGGAAAGAATGAAAGAGACAGATTGACGGAGCATATCAATGATAAAAAGAAACAGGATAGCTAAGACAATTAACTGAAAACACCAGCTCACAGTTCAGTCATTATAAAAGAAGAGTTATAGCTTCACCT
Source organism: Rhinichthys klamathensis goyatoka (assembly GCF_029890125.1). NCBI lineage: Eukaryota > Metazoa > Chordata > Actinopteri > Cypriniformes > Leuciscidae > Rhinichthys > Rhinichthys klamathensis. The sequence continues at coordinate 2,851,072 of NW_026606840.1, forward strand.
TTACACTGTGACAGCTCTGACTTAATCAAAAGCACTTACAACTCACACACGGTTCACTTCACATTCAGTCTCGGGCGAGAATAAATGCCAGCAGACACTATGCTCAAATTCACACGCAACATTCATCCACATAGATTGTATCTGACATATGTCATTTAATAGTTTTGTATTGTTCAGTTACACAGCAGCATTATAAAATTGCTTTCATGTGCTGCTCACATTTATTATTTTTGGTTGCGCTCTGCTTATTCACTGGCACCACACACAGGCATCAGCATCTACTGTATGCACTCTGTGTACACTTCCTGTAATTAATGTGAATAACCAAAATACACTGTTAATATTTATTATAGGTATATATTACTAATTATAGACATGTTTATACAGTATATGTGTATAATTATGTATATCTACTAGGGCTGGGAATCGCTGGGTACTTCACGATACGATACGATATGCGATACATTGTTCACGATACCGATAATATCACGATATGGCGATACTGCGATAATCGATATTATCAGTAATAACTCACAATAGCTATATCATGTTTTAAGAAATACAATTTTCTTTTAAATTAGGAAAATTAATCTCCATTTATTTTTTGGGATGAAACACAATAACAAAAACAACTTGTGTCTTATCAGTTGCAACAAAACAGTCACAGACACTATTTTAGTGTAACATTGCTGCAATCAGTAGTAATAAAAATGTTTACGCCGGGGTGTGTCGGCTTCGAGCCAGCACCAACCACGGCTTTCTCACAGAGCTCCGGGTGATGCCGCGTGAGGTGTCTGTACATGTGGTCGTGTTTCCCGTTTTGCGGACTTTTGCAAAGCCAGACATCCCAAGTCTCACGGAAGTTCAGGGAGTCTCCCGCATAATGATAGCGTCTCCCTGATGCCCGCAAATTAGTTCAAATCTCCCGGAATCTAGAGCGCGCATGCGAGACAGAACAGCCTGCACGCATAACATACATAGCACGGGAGAGAGCGAGAGACTTTGCGTGTGTGCCTCATGAAAGCTAGTCAAATCCAGTCAACTCGGATAATGAATAGAGCGTTTTATAACGGCTTTTAAGATCGATACTTGGCAAGAGCGCATCGAGAATCGATCGCGGGAGTAAATATCGTGATATATCGCCATATCGATATTTTGGCGCACCCCTAATATCTACACTACCATTTAAAAGTTTGGAGTTGGTAAGATTATTTTGAAAGTTTTTTAAATCTCTTATGCTCACCAAGGCAGCATTTATTTGTTAAAAAACAGTCATATTGTAAAAATATCATTACAATTTAAAATAGCTGTTTTCTATTTTAATATAGGCTTATTGTGAAATTCAAAGTTCTGTCATGAATTTCTAGATGGTGAAGGCTGATTGGTCCTTAACTCAGTCTGCTTGCAATCACATCATTCTCTATAGAGCACAGCTGATTGGTTCCTACTCTATCAGTAGCCAATGAGCTCGCTGCTCAGCCTTCAATACTTTGTCGGCATTAGTTGTAGCAGTGCAGAGCACTTTCAGAAACCCTCCACCTTCCCCAGTTCCACCTGTATTGATCTGCTATGGGTAATGCATGTATGTTATATTGTACAGCAGCAGCTTGCTTGCTCACAGCAGCAATAACCAACTGCAGCATCAAAAACAGCGGCATAGCAGATCTATTCCGCCAAGACCAAACATTTCGAAATGATCATATCCATTACCATGTCAAACACTCACAGAGTTGTCGTTACAGAAATATAATTTATTACTGTGATGACAAAGCCGAATTTTTAGCAGCCCTTACTCCAGTCTTCAGTGTCACATGATCCTTCAGAAATCATTCTAATATTTTGATTTTGTCCTCAAGAAACATTTCTTATTATTACCAATGTAATGTTAAAAACCAGCCCAGGCTCATTAGAAAAACGTACCTGTGGCAACATTTTTATAAAACACAAAATACGCTGCGTCGTGCAAATTTTGCGACAGTTTCAATGTGAAATATCCAGTGAGTCGAGCTGAAAGCACACTTAGTTTTTCCGTAACAGATGAACGTGAATATGGCAATGGTTTATCACGTTGGTGTTTGTACGTATCACTGCAGTTCTGAATTGAAATGTCAGGTGAGTAGAGCTAAAATCTCAATGCTCCATCACGGTTTAAAATAATATACACCTACACTAAACCCTAAACCTACCCAGAGACAATTTATATAGAGACATGCCACTTCCTCAATCCTCAATACAACTATATAGGGAAAACCCGTAACGTCAAAGATGGCGGTTGTATGCACATGTCCCGCCCCTCCCGCTGGAAAGCCAATCGTCTGCTTTTAACAGTCAAGCCGGGAAACATTTAAGCCTATCGTCTGGTTCCACTGACGCATGCGCACAGTTGAGGTTTGCGACAGCGGAGACGATTTGGCGACAGCGAGTTGTTTTGTGCCATGGTGTTGTGTGTAAGATCAGATGGAATCCACATGGAAGAGGGTGATAACAACGCGAAGACACCGGACTACCAAGGTAGTTGTGGCGAGCAGGCCGAGGACGAGGGACGTGAGAGAGCGGCGTGAGGCCGGTGGCGTGATTACTGATGAGCGACACCTGTGCGACGCATCGGTCTCGTATCTCTCACGGAGGAGCGGAGGCATAAAAGGAGGAGCGACGACATGGAGATCGAGAGAGGAACAGGCCTGATTTTATGCTGTGTTTTGTTTCTGTTTTGTGTGGCCAGCAGCTCGTCCGGGGCTGCTGGCATACTTCCATTTTTGTATTTGTTTATTTATTCAAATGGTTGAATGTTCGCCGGTTTCTGCCTCCTTCTTCCCATAACATCTGAACCTTGTTACTGTAGTTAAAGCATTTTATATCGACCAAAAATATATTACCTTACATTCTAAGTATGTGCTGTAGAGCACGACACCGGCATTCTGGATAGAGACGTAAATGAAGTTGGTGTCGTGAACCCTTGCACATGCGTAGTAAAAGTATAACCTGTGGGGAAAAAGGCGTTTTAAACCTTCTTTTGGGGCAAAGTCATCAAACTTTTTCAGCGATTTTTATCATATTTTACTGCTGTTTCTATACATGCAGTTTTTATGTCCCGGTGACCAGTGAAAGTGCAGTTTTATTGCGCTTGCATTTTAGCTTGTTTTTGAGCTCTTTTATCGTGATTCGTGACTATACTTTCACAGGATTTGTACCCGAACTCTCCACAAGTACAATTCTGTACCAGCTACCGAGCAAGCTTAGTATGTCATTAAAACATATGGAGCTGGTCAAGTGATGCAAACTCCAAAATGTATTTGCTTACAAATCTTGCACTATGGTAAAACGTGTTTTGAGGTTATAACACAATATTGTACAAGGAGCCGTGTGAAAACAAGTCTTTATTAATCCATAATCTGCCCTATAATCATAATTGTGTATGAAAACAATAAAAAAAGTGATTGCTGTTTTACTGCCTCTAGTGTTCATTTTTGTTGGAAACTGCAATGATATGTATTTATTGGTACGTATTTTACGTTTTATAAAAATGTTGCCACAGGTACGTTTTTCCACTGAGCCTGTGTTTGAACAGTTGTGCTCCTTAATAGTTTTGTCGAAACTGTGAAATACTTTTTTTCAGAATTATTTGATGAATAGAAAGTTAAAAAGTGCAGCATTTATTTGAAATATAAATATTGTGTAACATTACTGTCACTTTTGATAAATTAAATTAGTTCTTTGTTCTTTAAAAAACTTTTGAACAGTCATGTATGTGTGTAATTGAATTTACAAACTTTATATACTGTATTTTGAAAGAAGGACTTTTTTGTTAAGCATTAATGAGTTTTTAAATAGGGAATGAATAAATAATATTTTGTAGGGTTGCTTTATGCATCTGGTCATTTTAATTTCAAAATATCAGCTTGTTTTATCATAGAGTAACTTGCATCACAATAACTATACAACCATAAACATCATATCTTCCATCTTATTACGCCTAACGAGTCTGTGAAATGCATCCATTAAGTATGAGGAGAGTATGGCTGCAGTTTTGTTGTCACCCCCTGTAGGCTTCAGTCTCATTGGGTTGTCATTGCTGTGGGACAAACAACCCGCTCCCCCACCCCTCGTCTGCGTCCCTTAACGTGAAACCACAGCTAAACTGCTGGATCGGTGTGACCTGTCCTGTCAGCATGGTGCTCGCTGTGTTGTCTTGCTTTGCTAATGCGAGGAGGCTGGACACAATTTGGCTCCTTTGTTTTCTAGTGGTTCATCTTCTCTGAATGTTGCCCACTGTCGTTGTTGTGTTGCATACTATGTGAGATGCTGATGGAACTTGTGTTGTTTAGCTGACGGGCATAGACTGGCCATCAGCCTGAACTGTGCTGGACTGGCTAATATGTCTTTCCTTATTAAGGTGCTAGTTAGTTTTTTATAGTCAGTGAGTAATGAGTTAATGTGTATGGGAAGGTGTTGCCACCCTGTCCCAGACTATTACCATGACATCTGCTATTTATCTAAATTAAAAAATCCAGTGACATCAGCCAGCCGAAATAATACTTTACTCAGAGAATGATACGACTGACTGGTTCCAAACCATGGACTCAAAATGTTAAAATGTATAAAATAAAAATAATAACTCTTATAAATACATAAATAAATCTATTAATTAACAGGGATGTTTTTTGATTAACTCATCATCACCTGTTCGTCATTTGAGTTCTATCACCTTGTGTATTTAAGTTCCTCCTTTTCAGTTGGTGTCTGGTTTTGATCATGTGAATGTGTAAACATATGTTCATGCGTCTATGCCATAATGCTGTTACAAAGTCATTAGCCTTATGGATTACTTCTTGAGTTTGTTTTATTAAATAACCTTTTGTTAATTGGAACCTGTTTGAACCTTTTTCATCATCCTCACCATCATCATCACCTGATCGTGATGGTTTCCGCCACTGAATAAAAAAGGTAATTGCGACTTTTTATCTCGCAATTCTGACTTATTTCTCTCAATTGCGAGTGTAGATCTCACAATTCTGACTTGTTTTCTCAGAATTGCGTGATATAAACTCGCAATTGAGAGTTATAAAGTCAGAATTGTAATATAAACTCTGAAGTCACATAAATAAATAAATTCTGAGTCTGTTTTTTCCCTCTCAGAATTGGACTTTAGGTCTATAACTTGAAATTATGTGTTTATATCTCACCATTCTGAGAAAAGAATTCCGCATTGTGAGATATTAACTCAGAAAAAGTCTTGTGAGAAAAAAAGTTGCAATTATCCTTTCATTTTTTTTATTCTGTGGCGGAAACAAGTGAGGAAACAACACTCACACATACATGAGTGATTTAATAAAATAAGTAGCTCACATTTATTTTATTTTTGGAACTAAGAGCCTAAGGTCATTTCACACATAAATGATTCGTAAGATTTATTTTATTCCCTACAGAAACCAAAACAAAAGGCTTTTCAGGTCTGTCTGCAGTCCACGCCAATGCTTTAAATAAATTCCATTTTGTGGTCATGAGGAAAAAAAAGGAAGCACATTCTTAACCCTTGTGCACTGTTCGATTTCTGTGCACACCCTGTATGGAGCGGGTCAAATTTACCCTAATTGGATTCAATACAATTCATCAAAAATCACACTGAAAAACAACAAAGATTTAGATACAAACTGTAAACTTTTAATATCAACATTTGTCAAACATTACAAAACAATTATGTGAAAATATGATTCATGAAAATGTTTTTTTAACCATTTTTTAAAACAGTTTTATTTTGACAAAATTTGAAAATAAACAGTATACTGACTTTTTTGCATATATTTTACACATATACTGTATATATATATTTTTTTTTTTTACATTTTATGCTTTGAACATCATAACTGAACAATCACATTTAGATGTATAATGAAAATGTTTAATTTTCCTAAGTTAACTTTCCCTAGTTTCCTAAGACCTAGTTCCCTAAGTTTCCCTAGTTTCATTTATTTTCTGTATCTTCAACAACATTTTCCTCAATCTCTGAAGCATCCTCTAACTCTGAAACATCTTCATCTGTATCAGTATCACAGTCAAAAACCTGTGAAATTACTTATTTTACTGTCAATCTTTGGGAGCTAATTTTTTCTGCTTTCTATGTTGAAGTCTCGTGCCACACTAAGCAAAATTGTGGGAAAGCTCATTATTCACTCACAGGGTAGTGAGAAACCAAACATAACAAAAACATACATATAAAAAATGTTTTATATTAATTGTTTGGCTCTGTAATGATGCATTTGAAAATCCTACATACAAGTTTTGGTTAAAAGCTAGGTATTTCAGATATATTGAATATAGAAATGAGAGCTTATTTTACTATCTGTGTCTGACAAAGATTTCCATCTGTAATTTGCAAATAATTTCATAAATTTGATAAATAATTAAACACTGTGATTTTAGCTTTTTCAAGTGTGTTTGGTTAGGGTTAGAGCACTTTTAGATACACTTGCACGTTAGAACTGGAGTTGAAGTGCCCTGACATGCATAAAATAAATGTTTTTGTACAGTTGCTTTTGAATGGCTGCCTATGAGGGTCAAATTGACCCGCGAACACTACGAATGTAATATTCTTTTTGTTTGTATATGTCAAAACACAGCAGCATGTTCAAACTTTGCATGCATGTTCATGATAGATGAAAAAAAGTCACAAAATATCAAGAAAAAAAACAAAGGTTTAATATTATTTCAGGTAGCTTGAAAAAATAAATGATAGCTCATTTTTATCATCTGTGGCTGACAAAATATTTTTCTGTATTGAAACAAGTGTGGAAAAGCTAATTTTATAGCTACATAAGGTTGTAAAAAAACAAAATAACAAAATATAACCAATAAATGTTATTATTTTGGGTCGGTACAGTTGCTTTAGAGCTTTAAAATATGTGGGTCAAATTGACCCGCGAACATCACGAACGTAACAGTAATTTTGTTTGTATATGTCAAAACACATCATCAGCATGTTGAAACTTTGCATGCATGTTCATCATGATAAATGAGAAAAAGTCACAAAATATCAAGAAAAAAAACAAATGTTAACTATTTCCAACAACTAGAAAATGTGAACGGGTCAAATTGACCCGCAACATAACACAAGGGTGGTCACTGAATGTGAGGATGGTATTGATGATGGTGGATTGATCCCAAAGTACTCAATAGCTTTTGTGTCATGCATCACCATTCATAAATTAATTGTGTTGTTGTGGATACTTTGTATTGATTTTCTGGTGGGTCCTTCTAGGAATACTGTCATTGTGATTGACTGAAAAGCCTTTGTCCATTCTGTTTCAAATGAGCTCTTTTACATTTAAGTCACATTAAAAGTTTCATTTACATTTATTCATTTATTCATTTAGGTGACTCTATGATCCAAAGAATATACAAATGAGTAATGGTGCAAAATTAGTGAATCATGAAGCATTATCCTTTTTTTTGGAAAAGTATAAACCACTAGTCTGTCATTGGTAATTGATTTCCTTAGAGATACAAGCCCCTTGTGATTTGTCAACTGATTGGTTGACTTTTCTGCTAAATTGGATCAAGACTGGAAGCGGTCAGAGACCTTCTCCTCCCCCATTGCTCTCTGATATTAAGCATGCACACCCTTGCCAAAATAATCAAAAGGGTGTGCTCGTGTGTGTGGTCAACCACAAAATTTATAGTAAAGATAACTGCAATTTGGGTGAAATAGCTTCCATTGCTTGAAGGCAGTGGCACATCTCAATAATCTGTCATTATAGTCTCTAAACAAAATGAAAATTCTAACAAACAGACAAGAAACTACCATGCTTGAATTCAATATAAATGCCAATAGTAACAATCATGTTCATACACAATCAGAGTGATCTTTGTTCTAAGCTATATTCATAAGAAACTATATTATTTTACAGTGTCTGGTTCTGCACTTGCAATGAGTAACTCCCCTATAGACTTAATTAACTGTACACCAGATAAGAACTTGAAAAAGAAATATCGTCAGTTCAAATAAACAAACAAATAAACTGAGTAAATAAAAATGAAGCAGAAATCCAGAGCACATGGATTCAAACAATGATCAGAAGACATGATCGCCTGAGTGTTTCCAGCAGTAACTGGAGCAGATGGAAGTACAAATGAATAACCAAATCCTTTATTTCTTAAGAATACTCCTGGTTTGTTTAGCTGTCCTTGTCACAACACAAGGGTGTGTGCGTAGCAAGCAAATAGACAGACGAAGATTCAGAAGAAAATAATTCCAATTTTACGAAGTTTAATCCAAACAGGCAATAACCAATACAGGGCAGAGACACACATTTATCTTGAACGGTAGACCAAACAATGACATACTGTGAAGGGAGAACTTAAATAGTGACTCAAACAAGATGATTATTGACACACAGCTAATGCAAATGAACTCATAATGACAGTGACCATGGAGACAACTGGCGGGAATCTGAACACAGAACACTGAAGATGAATGAAAACAAATTAAAAGTCCATGAAAACGATACACTCTGAACATACTGTGACACCTTGTACTTAATTTCAGACCGAGGTCTATTAGGCAGTAGTTTCAAACAATTGTTTCATGCTCTATTGTGATCCTTGATTTTTATTTAAACTGTATTGTCTTGTGTTATCTACACTACTGTTCAAAAGTTAAGATTTTTTTAATGTTTTGAAATGTATTTTATGCTCACCAAGGCAGCATTTATTTGATCAAAAATGCAGTCATATTTTAATATTACAATATCAAACAACTGTTTTCTATTTTAATATAGGCCCTGAATTTTAAGCAGCCATTATTCCAGTCCTCATTGTCACATGATCCTTCTAATATGCTGATTCGGTGCTCAAGAAACATCTCCTATTATTATCAATGTTGTAAACAGTTGTTTTGATTAGTATTTTCGTGATACATTTATTTCAGGATTCTTTAATGAATAGGAAGTCCAAAAGAACAGCATTTATTTGAAATGTTTATCTTGACATGATCAATGTCTTAACAGTCACTTTTAATTAATTGAATTAACTTTTAACTCATTGAGATGGTGGAGACTTAATACCTGGGTGTTCACCTTAACAAGAAACTTTACTGGTCCACAAACACAGACGTCCTGTACAAGAAGGGCCAAAGCCGTCTCCACCTGCTGAGGATTCTGAGTTCCTTCGGTGTGTGCAGGTCTCTGTTAAAAACTTTTTATGACTCTGTGGTGGCGTCTGCAATTTTTTATGCAGTAGCCTACAACAGAAAGGGATAGGAAAAGACTCAACAAACTGGTGATGAAGGCTAGCTCTGTTCTGGTCTGCCCTCTGGACACCATAGAAGAGGTGGGCGAGAGAAGGATGCTAGCCAGGCTGGCATCTATTATGGGCAACACCACTCACCCCCTATATGAGACTGTGAGCTCCCTGAGCAGCTCCTTTAGTAGTAAACTGCTGCAACCTGCAAGAAGGAGCGCTTCCGTAGGTCCTTCATTCCAGTAGCAGTTAGACTCTTTAATGCAACATCACAAAGCAGCATTGCTACCTGATGCTGAACTTGAGTAGCACTGGACAATATCTTGCACTACATTTTTTATCTATTTATTAACTTTGTGTCACTTCTAACAGTGCAATATTACCTCTATTTATTCGCATATTTATTTGTATATTTGTGTTTATAGATTGTATGTTTACAAAAGGTTGGTTATTGTGTAAATACAGTTGGTTTATTATTATTATTATCATTATTATTAATATTGTAATTAATTTTACTCTATTCTTATATTTTGTATCTTATTGGAGCTGCTGTAACAATGGAATTTCCCCAGTGTGGGATTAATAAAGTTAATCAAATCAAATCAAATCAAATCGAATGCATCCTTGCTGAATAAAAGTATACATTTATTTAATAGTAATAAAACATATTACTGACCCTAAACTTATGGAAAGTAGTGCATATATCAGAGCTCTTGGAAACCACCACATTTCCTTGTGTGTTTGTGCACACATGGACGACACAGCTCATAATGATTCTGATTCCGAATTCCTTTTATTCATGGTCGCTTTGATAGAATCTGAAAAAAAATCTTTGAGCCTTTCTTCTAGTGATTATTTCACCCTACCCCACTTTGACATTCCAACTGAAATGAATGTAACATGAAGGTGCTTCCAAAACACTCCCCTGGAGTAAGTGCAGAGAGACATGTGAGGGCAGAGATGATCAATTTAATCGGGATCAGATAGACACTATATGGTTCTCTGGATAGTGTCCATCACAAACACTAAATGTAATTCCAGCCAGGCAGAACATGCTCTCCAGACTAAGCAGGGAAGATAGTCAGTTTGCTATAACTGTCAGTGTTGGAGAGTATCTAACTAAGTAGTAAAGCTAAACATCAACTGCCTTCTCTCTTATATATGTAACATTAGAAAATCCAGACATTAACAGACAACAAAAATAAAAAAAAATCCACCATTTTAAAGTGCCCCTATTACGGTATTTTAAAGGCTCCTAATTTTGTTTTGGTGGCCTCCTACAATATGTTTACATGCATCCAAGGTAAAAACAAAACAAAAAAAACAGTCTTTTCAACATGTTTTCAACACAGACCAAACTCTACAGGCCTCAGCTACTGTAGTGTTTGAGGGTGGATAAAAGTAGATGTTGTTTGCTACAGACCTACGTAGGGTCGTGCAGGAAGTAAGATTGTAATTACTGATGACTCATTTTAGGCAGTTCAGAATCGGTTATTTCTTTTGGGGCAAAAAAATTCCATTTATTATGCACTTTGATCATTCACAAATAGCTATATTACACGGTACATGATAAATAATATCTGAAAAAGCATAATAGGGGCACTTTAACATAACTAAAAAGTTAGTTAAATTATGCTGTTTTAAATCACTGTCATCAGCTCAATTATATAAATCAGGGTGTATATATATTTTTTTCAGTTTAAGATTATTTGTTAAATTTGAATGATGTCAATCTAATTCCTATTGTTTGCTCCTTCAAAAACCCTCATTGTTTTGTATCATAAAAAACGGCTGTAATTAAATTTTAAATTTTCATATAGTTATACTTAAAAGAAATGTTCTCCTTAAATAGCCTCAATGTCGTTAGCTCCTTTAAATTATGATGAGTAGCTTGTAACTTGGCACGCTACAGTTTTAAAGCAGCTGCCAAATTTAGAAGACTGTCCTATTTTTTTCCTAGAGTCACCCTGTGGAGTCTGGGTTTATTGAAATAAGAAAAATCCTGGTTTTAGTGCTAAACAGGTGTGAAAGCTCCCTTCCATGTTTGTCTTCTGGGAGCTCCGCAGCAGGAGAGATCTACAGAACTAGAGTACACCATCAGCCAGAACCCAAATATGTTACATTTCTGATTAGGTGACAGAAACACTCTTTCTCGTCTTCACCTTACACATTCATGACAATTGTAAGATGCTTCACTTATGTTGACAGTGAAGGTTTTCTGTGCTTGTAAACCTGCTTTTTTCAGATTACTGTGTATCTGTCCAAATCTTTTGTCTAGCTTATCATTATGAGACAAGTGCTAACAGTAATCATTTGTGTTCCACATAGTGATTTTCTACATGCTCTCAATCTTTAGCACTTGTGTGTATTATTATTTTTTTTTTTATGGTGACAGGAGACTTTGTCATTTGGTAAAGATAAGTCCATACCCAGCTGTTATTAAATTTTAAACTCCTTTTCTAAGTAATTGCATATGCTCACCACTCCTCGATGTACTTTAGTTTTACACCACTAAACTGAAATGACCAGAGTACCCTGGGATCCTCTGTCTCATTCTCAATATTTTATGTAAGGCCCTCATTTCCTTTTAACTCACATAGCTAATACGCCAACTGCATAAATGTCTCATTCTGCAGAACACTGACCTGTCCTTTTCCATATGTTTGAGGTGTGGCTGATAAACATTGTCCCTATCAGTCACTATATTTACCAAATCTATGTGATTTATCTGTTTCTCATGTGACCCAACCTCTAGATCTTTGCCATTAGCTGCACTCCCAACAGTGATCCTCTAGTATTGTGGAATGCTGACCACAAACTGGAGATCTGAAAAGATGATGAGATTTAAAAGCAATAAAGAGAAAGAGGAGTTCAGGTATAGGCCTACCTGTTGAATAAATGGCTTAGGTCTGTTATCAAAACTTTGAGAGGTGCCTCTGTAACCATCATACTGTAGGTGTGTTCCTGACATGAAGGCAGAATTTTCAAAATCTCAGAATGTTTATTTTAAATATTATTGTTTAAAGTGCCCCTATTATTCTAGTTTAAAGTTTCCTAATGTTGTTTTGGAGTCTCATAAAACAGGTTTACATGCATCAAAGGTCAAAAACTTGTTTCATTTTCTCATAATATACAGTTGCACATCACCACATTTTTCAATAATTCTCAAACGACTTGTCAGATGAATCAATCTCTCTAAATACCTCCTTTCTGCAAGCTACTCTGCTCTGATTGGCCAGATAGCTCAGTCTGTTGTGATTAGTCTACCCCGTACAGTGAGCGTGTCGAAAACAGAAACGCCCATTGCCATAACTGAACGTCAGCTCTGTCCTGAGGCTTCCTACAGACCAGTGATTGTACACTGTAAACTAAAGACAGTAACGAACAATGAAGTCGATTTTACCATATCAATCCGAGCGCCAGTCCGATGATAAAACACTGGAAGAACTAGCCATTCAACCTGAACCTCCATCGCAAGGACGACTCGAGCAGGACGTTTCTCAGTGATACGATACTCAGTTTGAGGTACATTATGAGATGTAGCAACTGTAACTCCTCACCATCATTATTAGCAAGTCCATCAACAAAGTCCATCCTCAGTTTGTATGAATTAATACAATGTGAATTGTATGAAAATGCATGATTTTTCAGAAGAAAAAGTAGGCTAAGCATTAAGATCAACCCCAAATATAACCATCATGTAAAAACATGAATGAGATTGTACAATATACAAATTAGCCACCAATTTTCCAAAATGTAAAATAGTTATGAATTGTCTTGAGATTGTGTTGAAGGAAGTCCACTCTGTTCTGGAACTGAGCTCTTGTGTCTGCATGGTCTCATAGCCTAATGAACTTATATTACATTAAATACACACACACATAGAGTACTTAACATTCTGTTTCCATCACTTACAATAGACTGATTGTTTGTAGCACAAAGGCTGGACTGAGGAAACACTGCATCAATGCAACTCAGATCAATGCAAACACAGACCTCTCTGCAAAGATCTGCACCTTTCATCTCCATCTTCTAATGTAACATCATTTATGTACACATACACAGACAGACAAACACGCACACACGCACGCACGCACACACACACACACACACACACACACGGTCAGATAAAAACGCAAAACATTTTTGCAGCCCTCAACAAGACATCCAAACTAAAATATAGACTGTGGCCACAAATTAACAATTTGTTCTCTCGTTTAATAAATTGTGGCCACGATTTACTAATTCGTTCAATTGTTTTAGTTAAATCGTGGACACGAATTAAGAATTAATTCTCAAAATGTATTTATTAAGGTCCCTTGTTTTAGTAAATCATGGACACATTGAACTAATTAGTTTCCTTATTTTGATTTAACTAAATCTAGGGAATGAATTATTACAACCTGGCCACAATTCAGTGAGTGAAGGGAACAAATTATTATATTGTGCACACAATTTACTTAAAACGAGGGAACGAAGACATATTAGTAAGTCGTGGCAATGAATTGTTCATTCGTTGCCACAACATACATCATATATCTCTGTACCATATCACCATTCCATTGTGATTAGGGTCCAATTCTCACTATTAACTAACTATTGACTTTTGCCTCAATAAACTCCTAATAACTGATTATTAATAGTTAGTAAGGTAGTTGTTAAGATTAGGTATTGGGTAGGATTAAGGGATGTAGAATATGTTCATGCAGAATAAGGCATTAAAATGTGCTTTATAAGTGCTAATGAACAGCCAATATCCTAGTGCATGCTAATAAGCAACTAGTTAATAGTGAGAATTGGACACTTAACAAAAGTGTTACCAAAAAGTGTTCCCCCACCAGATGAAATGTCTTGAGATGTCATACAATAAATAGTTTGTTGGGTTTTTATAATAAAGTATGATAAGTAAGTAAGAAAGTAAGTACGGTCGGTCACACAGCACTCATAGACCTTTATTTAAAAAAAAAACTTTATCAAAATATGTTCTGATACCAAATTGCTATATATATATTATATATATTATATAATATATACTGTAAATATTACTAGCAGCAATAAATGTGTTGGCTTGACAGTATATCAGGACAGCCAGAGTGGCTCAAGCTCTAATCTGCTCAGGCTGGTGTAGATACATGCACAATTCTCCATTCAATGTTTGTGGATTTGGGTTTAGCTGCTCATAGTGTTGCATCACTATTATAAAAATTTTCCCTGAAATTTCACAGTGGTCTTCAAACCTTCAGCATGTTCCCAAGCGTAGAATAGCTCTTATCAAATTAACACAGTTCCATACTTCTAGTTTGTGTACCGACTTACAAGATGTACACTTCACCCAGTTTAGTCAGTTAGTGTCTGTTGTCAAGCCAAGTGGAAACAGGAAACAAGTTAAGTGGACAGGGAAGAGCTCTTCTGCAAGCCCAGCCGAGAGGTATTTTTATTGATGGGAGTAGATGCATCTTTACTAAGCGTGAGCTGAGAAAAACAGGAACTTACACTCAACAGTATGTGACAGCAGTGACACTGATGTGTGACAGAGATATGCGTTTCGCGCATCAGCTGCCACGGTGGTAACTTAAATGTCACAGTTAGCTTATTTCCACCACTATATGCAAACTGTGACCAGCATGCATAACTCAGGTAACAGCTCCCATCCTGGAAGCTCTTTTTGCTGTACGTCACCACCACACCACTGCTTCATCACTTAGTAAGAGGCATAACTGCTGAGAGATCATATTAATGGTGTGATGAATCATATAGGGATTTTAAGAGTTAGCATAGCTTTTTTTTTGTACTGTTCAAAACTTTGAGGTAAGTACGATTTAAATAAATTAAATAAATGAATGCTTTTACTCTGCAAGGATGCATTAAATTGCATATGTAATATTATAATATAGCTGTTTTGAACTGTGAAAATAAGAAATGTTTCTAGAGCACAAAATCAGCCTATTAAAAGGATTTCTGAAGGATCATGTGACTCTGAAGACTGGAGTAATGATGCTGAAAATTCAGTGTTGCTATCACATGATTCACTTACATTTTAAAACATGAAATGGAAAACAGTTATTTTAAATTGCAATAACATTTCCCAATATCACTGTTTTTACTGTATTTTTGAACAAATACAGAACAGACATGGTGAGCATCCGAGACTTCTTTCAAAACATTAAAAACGTACTAACTTATTTTTTAAAATGCTTATATCATATACATATATAAACATCACTGTTTGTTGTGTTTATCTTAGTGTTCCCTGTTGCCTTTCAGATAATGAAGTGTCAGTTGTTTTAATCATCTATGATGTCAACATTTTTGGCATTTGCTAAGACCTTACTCCTCGACATTTTCCTCATACATAAAAGCTTTATGAAAACTTAAAGAATTTAAGCTGCTTACAGAGGCCTCCCTCTGTTTCTCTGTTCCTCTGTCTTTCTTTAGCTTTCAAAAACTCTGACGAAAGTATTCAAGAGAAACAGGGCTGGCAGAATAACTCAAAGTGCAATCAATGCTTTGTGACAAAATCTTATCAATAATGCAACAGGAGCTACCTAATCTGCCTTTTACAATAAGCAAACTGGCACAGGAGGCATGGAGTTAAACGGGCTCAAAGAAAAAGACTAAAATACCCCTTGAAGGCAGAGAAAAAGAGAGCATTAGTGCTTTTGGAAGCCAAGTGGTTTGTTAAAGAACGAGAGCCGGTTGGTCCTAATGCACATGGTGAAAGGTACACGGGAAGAAAACAGAAACGATGAGGTTCTCTTCCCGCTGGGGGGTCGCTCTCATCTTTTGGAACATTCCGCTCCAATGAGCGTTTCAGCAGACGACAATGAAACCAAGAGCAGTGCAAATATGAACAAGCATATGGCTTTGCGGTGTCTTTTTAATGTGTCATGTCACAGAAAGTGATTTTATGTATTATTCAAATTAAAATTAGTATCTGTTCATTTTATTTAATTTACCTGAGCTAATATCAACTAAAAATGGACATTTGTATTCTTTATTAATGAAACAAATGTATTGCCCCTTATTAGGTAATGTTAATTAATGCATTTAATTAATGCACTAACTAATGTTAACTGATGGGACTTTATTGTAAAATGTTACCATTTATGTAGGTTTAGTAGTTTTTTATATAAAACCACACCCTACTACTGTACATTATCCACATCCTTCTTTTTTAACACTACTAACTGCCTATACAGTACATCCTACCATTGAGAGAAAAGCAGACACATTAAATATCATATAAGGTATTAGTTTTTTGATTCCCTCCCATTGTTAGTGACATAATATTATAGTTATTTGAAAGCTCTATTTTTAGGCATATAACACTTAAAGATAATGACATACGTCATATTTTTGAAGTGTGAGACTCTTGGAGCAGATGACACAATGATGCACTGTGTCTTACACTGTCTTTGGTCCAGTGCTGACATTAGTCTGTCCTTGTCTACTCAAGTTATTTGAGTTGGCACTGGCAGAACTGCTGCCACAAAAAGTCCCTAAATAAACAGACAGGTCTGACAAAGCGACAATCTCTGTCTTTCTCGAATTCATTACGTATGCAGTATTTCCCCACCCGGGGGTGCGTTTCCCAAAGCCAACTATGGTCGCAAGTTCCGTCCTTACCAATAGAGTTCAATGGAAATTGCGATCATATAACGATGCTTTCGGGAAACACACTCCTGAATAGTAATTATGAATAAACATCATAGACACAAAGACATACGACAGGAAACATCTTTTTGTTTTCTATTACATAGTTGTACATAATTAAATCCAAGTCTTCAAACCATGAAACTGTAATGGAAATGTCAGTTTTAATAATAACACACTTTTCAATCCTTCCAACAGTCAATCTTTGTGAACTGTCAGTGCAGATTAATTCAAATCATCTAATTGCTTCTGTCCAGTCTCTCTATATCAAGTTCTAATTGATGAAGTGTTCTCTCTTTACCAATCCACATCAAAGTTAATATTTGCAATAAAGTAGGGGAGATTTTGGCTAGTTGTCACACTTTTCACACCAGTAAATATTTCTCAGATAAAGTTTACTTTTTTCTGATATCTATTTTAGACACTCTACTAACTACAAGTAACTTTGCTACTATACCGTTACAACTAACTCTCATTAATTTGCAACTACATGGCAACTAACTCTAATATATTAGACTGATAGGTTAGACTGTTAGGTTATGGTTAGGGTTAGTAGAAAAAGTTGACATGTACTTGAAAAGTTACTTATAGTTAGTAGAATGTCTGTGAACAGAGGATCAAAATAAAGTGTTAGCAGATATTAAGGAGAGAGTCTACTAATACTCTATGACTGCTATAGTTAACATGTAGTAGCAAAGTTACTTGTAGTTAGTAGAATGTCTAAAGTGACCTATCGAAATAGTGTGGTCAAAATTTTTTTTTTTTTAAGTTAATATTTATAAAGGCACATACAGTACCTTAAAAAGTCTGGGCTACAGAAAAAAAGCTACCAAACATTTGCATGGTGTTTGCTCAGGGGAAAAAAATGCACACGTAGACCTTTTGTGACAACATAACCCAATGACAGTTGTCACACTGTATTTAAAATCCTCACATAGGCTTTTCAGAAATGTTTTCACTAAAAATTAATACAATCTGACATATACAAAAATAACTCTTGTAATATACCTTTATTATACAGTTGACCCTTGCCTAAATGTTTGCTGATGTGTTTATTTTATTTTATTTTTTACCAACAACTTTAGCCAAAAATGAGATTTTAGTTTATTATTCAGTTGAAACCAACATGTGCATAAAAAGCATTTGAATAATAACTTTTACTCAAAACCTTATACTGAAATATAGCTCTTGTGACAACTTCCCCGTGTGACAGCTAACCTCCGTGACCCTTGGGTTCCTAAAGCTATTGAGAAATCAGATTAGTCATCCGTGAAGCACCAACAAGTTGGAAACTGTGACAATATTCAACGTCCAACAAAACAGTGTACGGCAGAAAGACTCTGGGGTACTAAAGAGGCCATTTTGATCCTTTATGTTCTTGAAGAAAACAACACATTCAAATATGTTAACCCAGATAATGACTAGCTACTGTAGTATGAAGCAGAGGCATGTAAACCTGTGCTGAGTGGTGTAAGGTATGAACACAACACCGTACTCTGCCATATTCCATTATCCTCTCTGAGGATAGACTGACAGCTGTAATATATGTCTGTACTCATTCACAGTGTGTGAATGCCTAAGCGTATGCGTGCTGGGGGCCGTTTTTTGATTGTAGTTGTTGATGTATGTGTGTTGTCATCTGTGGCAATGTGGTGAGGACTTTATGTTTTGATGTGTTTGAGTATATGCTACGTGGCTTTGGGAGTTTACATGTAAATTATTTTTCCTTTTTCTTTTAGAAAGTTGTGGAAAGCGCTCATGAAAAGCATTTTTAATTTAAAAAACACACTCAAAATATGTAGTCCACATGTAAACTTGTAGCCAATTTTCTCCATAGCTGTTTTGTAAATATCATCTCTGGTTTACACCTATTTACACTTGTACATCTGTATTCTTTAAAACAGTACATTCTTAAAAAAAAAATTCTTGTACTTACCGGTATTATATTGATACATGTTTTCAAACACATAGAAGCCATTTGGTTATCAAAATATTAGGTTGTTTAATGTATAACTCACAATATATATTATTTCTTATATGTTACCCTGGACCACATCCAGTCACAAGGGTAATTTTTTTTATATTGAGATATATACTGAAAAAATAAGCTTTCCGTTGATGTATGATATTACAATGTTTGGCTGAGATACAACTATTTGAAAATCTGGAATCTGATGGTGCAAAAAAATCGAAACATTGAGAAAATCGCCTTTAAAGTTGTCCATTTATGTTCGCGATTGTGCTGCATCCACTCACAAAAATATATTTTTTATATATTTACGGTAGGCAATTTACAAAATATCATCATGGAACATGATCTTTAGGTAAACCTAATGATTTTTGGCATGAAAGAAAAATCTATAATTTTGACCCATTTAATGTATTGTTGGCTATTATTGCCACAAATATACCCGTGCAACTTGTGACTGGTTTTGTGGTCCAGGGTCACATATATTCAGTAACAGTTTCATTTGTACTATGCTTTAATTTTAACCCATAAAGATCAGATTAAAATTCAGGACAGTGAAAGTAATAATGTTTAAGGATGGTAGACCAATGTAAAGGATAAAATAACTTATGGACTGGAGTTTTCTTAATCATGCTAATTTTGAAACTTTTCAACTATTGTTTCACACTCACTGCCACCCAGCTGGTGTTGACGGATAATGTATAAAAATATCCCCAATTAAATTATCTGAATTTTGAAGAAGATCTTAATGAGTTATATGCTGAGAGAATTTATGGTACAACAAAGTCTGTATATAATGCTTTGCATATAATAGTGGTGTAAGACTGGAAAACTGGTTATAGGGAACGACCACTTCTTGAGAAGACAAAGAACCCACTGCATAGTGGCATTTGGGATCACTCTTGTGAAGGCCCCATCGGAGACTAGAGGTCTCACCTCTGAATCATCCTAATCTACATTTCTTCCCCTCATCCCCCACTCCTTCCCCTTCATGCAGATCACCTGAAACTCACATAATAATATATGTATGGTTTGATGTGAATGATTATCATTGAGTATTATGTTTGGTATCATTTGAAATGTCTCAAGAATGAGTGGTACAAATGTCTCATTCCCAAAGTATAAAACAAAAGGAAATAAGGTTTTTAAGAGTTTAGGGATATCTGGCACACAAATGAATGATCCTACTCCCAGAAGGTGTGAACTCAATGCTAATTTCCACTGTTAGCAAATGGTACCATGTAAATCAACTTCTGCCCCCAGTAAGTCTGGGGGGGTGAACAGTAAATTTCCACTGTGAACACAGGTTTACATATGAAATGAGGTCTGGCTATTTAATGGAATGCAGCAAGGGATCGTGGCCTTTTCTGTATCTCAGATCACCCCGTGGATGCTGAGTCGCCGAGACTCAGCATTCATTGTATTTGAATGTATTTCATGTATTTCATGTCGGGTCAAAGATTTTCCTCTTTGTTCTAGAACATTTGATGATTTGCATTGATTATCTTTCAATTGATTATGGAATTGTTATAATACATTTACCTGACATAATAAATTGTTATATTTGATTATTCTAACAGACTTTGACTTTATTTTCATTGGAGTTAAAAGGAATAGTCAAACATTAACGTATATTTAATGATGCACAGATATCATTGAAAAACACTTTCATTTTATGGAGTCAGATGAAACGAGTTAATACATAAGATAAAACGTATTGTATTTAATTAAAAATCTCCTTGCCATGGGAAAAGACGGAACACGCGTTGAGACCTTCACCTCTAATCGATACCGCCATTGGATCGAATTAGACGGACTTACAGTGGTTTTTATTTTTTTCATTTAAGTGTTTTAATTCAAATAGATCAAAGAAAAGAATCATCAAAGAAAATGACAAATGTGCTGCTATGCTAGGATACACATCAATATTAACACATTAATAAGACTGAACAAGATTCCATCAACTGTGAAAATCAGAAAAAGTTGAAGAGAAGTCTACAGAGCCTGCAAATTCAATCTTCGCACAAAGATCTTGATTAAGATACAAGCACACTGAGACGACTACTTCTGAGCACCTTGCTGGCAATGCACCTGTTGTGGAGTGATTCTGAGCCATTGTTGACTGAAATCAAAAAGAAATGATCGTTTCCCACATCATTTCAAGCTATTCACTATCCATAGTCTTTGCCCTCTCTGAAGATCAATCTTATTGGTGAGTATAGCTCTTGCCAAAAAATCTTCTCAATGTTTAGCATAACGCATTCTAAAGTAAGACTTTGTAGCAATAATGAATATTTCCTGTACACTTTAATTCTGAGTGGTGGAATGAGCCACGTCCAGCTTTTCTTTGAAAACAACTTCCTCTGAGATGGCTATAAGTAAAAACTCTCCCTCAGGGTGCACAGAATGGCAGCCAATACAAAGGCGGCACAGACACTGCAAGTGCCAACGTATCAATAATGCAAGACTTTACGCTTGCGTGAGCCCAAGGATCGTAGACAAATGAAACATTAAAAATTCATAGCATCATCAGCCAAAAGAATTGTGAGGATTCAGTACAGTTCAAAGGGACCCAGAATGCCAATTTCATATTTTGAAGCTACTTGCAAGACTAGACAGAAAGGGTTATGGAAAAAAGTGTACAGCAGAGTAAAAATAATCACCTAACCTAAGAGATATATGATGGGCTTAAATGAATATCATTTGGGACTCATAAGAAGTTCCACTGGGGTGTAGTATCAGGAGTACAAAATAAATTAGCATAAAATTAAACTGTTTTGAAGAATCTATTCACTCCTTTCAAATTCGAATCAATTAATTTCTATATAATGGAAGAGACTATTATGAAACAAATACCTATTTCCTTTTCTTTACTTTGCATCATTTTATATTTTGTTTTATGTTTCCTTAAGTATTTTCAAATTTCTAATATTATTGCACAAAACCGTCATTAACATGTTTCCTAATAGCAACATTTAGAATTATAGAAATAATTAAAAGTATTTTACTTCAGAAGAACAATACTTTTCCTTAGAATCCCCGATTTAAATATCTGTGAAAATGACAAGATTATCACCTGTTACACTGAGAATAAGCTGCTTAAAAAAACTTTATCTGTGCCTACAATAGCCATCATGAATCTGGTGGTGACGAGATATATTCAAAACAGAATAGCTTATTGTACTGACAAATTATCTTGAAGTAAAAGATTCACATACAGCAAAAGAATAGTGTTCATATGGCTCTGTCTGGCACTGTCTCCAAAATCATATTTGTACTATGATGATCCCTCTGCATTGTTGCTCTTAAGGGTGAAAGAGCACATTTTATGAGTTTTGATACTTTTATCCTTCACAGCACGTGACGATCAGCTAAACAGGGAGTACTCGAGTGATGCTCAATCCCAAGACAAAACTGTAAAAAATAAATAAATAAAAAATACTATCTTTACTCTCCTCCACCAGGAAAAATATTTGCTCTTACCTCAACAGAATTCCTATTTCCCACGCAATGAATCCCCAGACAGCCACAGAACGCAGCCTTTTCCAAGTCATCTCAAGACTTGATCGGCATAGACATACAGTCCTCTGTGAATGCCTGTGCTCTCTTCAGCACTTCTGGCTTCTTGACTTCAGGACGCTGGACAGCGCTCCAGCGGTTCTTCCTTCACTCCTATGCACTGTAGGCTCGTTGCGCACGGCAATCGCAAAGGAATCCCTCATAATCTTATAAAGCTAAACAGCATATATGAAACACTTCCCTCGTATCGGCACTGGAAGTGATGGAGTGCTGTTTAAACGCGTGCGGCAGCTGAAGTGATTCTTGACATATTCAGACATCTCTGAGCAGAGACCGCCCCATACAGCGCACTTGACTGACAGTGCGCTTCTCCACTCTCACCGCACACATGCATGCACAACGCTTACTTACAATTAGAGAGAGCTGAATTTGAATACTTCCCCTTACTCGTGCCAGCCATTTGACTATGAGAGCTGGTCACGTGATTAATATACTCCCAGGATGGAGTATAACAGGATACCAGATTATAGCATTATTGATATTTATATTTGTAATACAGTGATATATTATTTTATATTAATAAAATTGTCAAATATATTTGATTTAATAATTGTATATGCATGTGTATGTATATACTCAACGAATGAATTCATTCATTCATTCATTCATCCCTTTTCAACGAGGATTCCCCTTTGGCCAATCTTCATCCATGTGATTCCAACTTGCTTTATTAGCAAAGATGCACGTTTTATGGACATCGTGTTTATTAAAAAGACTGGACGTTATGTGTCCAGGTCAGGAGATATGTCAGTTGGGGATGACTGACTATTCAACCCTGTAACAGTGAGCAGATGATTACAGAAAAAAAAAGATATTTGTAGAAATATCAGCATTAATTCTCTTTCTAATAAACACCTTATGTGTCATGACCTTAAAGGATTAGTTAACTTCAAAATGAAAATTCTGTCATCATTTTTCGCACCTTCATGGTGTTTCAAACCTCAATGATTTCTTTCCACAAAAGAAGATATTTTGAAGAATGTCAGTAAGCAGACAGTTGATGTACCCTATTGACTTCCATAGTAGGAAATAACATACTATAGTCAATGGGGTCCATCAACTGTTTGGTTACCGACATTCTTCAAAATATCTTCTTTTGAGTTCAGCAGAAGAGAGAAATTCATACAGGTTTGAAACAACTTGAGGGTGAGTAAATGATGACAGAATTTTCATTTTGAAGTGAACTAATCCTTTAAGCACACGGCAATGGCTAAATTAAGTATATACCACCGGCCCTGTTGATGTTTTTAACACTAGAAGTGCCAGAATTCCATAACTACTAGAACTACCACAAACGGTCATTTTGTCCGCTGGATTCCAAACTCTATATCTTTAATGATAAATACCCAATTGAGAGATTAATGCATTTATTGTATTAGGATATATTTTAAAAACAAAACAACACCAAACTGTACATTTAAACAAGTTTAATTGTATTTATAAATAATAATATCATTAGTAGCCTACCGTTATTATCACATATTCACAACAGATAGGCTATATTTCCATATTCATTCAACATAACTCAGAACAAGATAATAACAACTAAAAGTATCTTATTTAGATATTCTGTTGACAGTGAGAGAGACAAAGGTCAACCGGGGGAAATGTAACAAAAGAATACCGTGAAATTCAGTGCGGTCAATATGACCGTCTATGGTCGAAATAGGTAAATAGGTTCATTAGTTTTTTTGCCTTATGTGTAATTTATATGAGAAACATTTTAAATGAAAATACAGACACTTTTAGGAAAAGTCAGGTACCAGCAGGATTTTATTTATTTATTCAACAGTTATTGCAGATATAAAATTCAAAATGGTCAAAATGACCATCATGGCCATTCTAGTGTTAAGGCTGTTGCAACATTTACTAATTTAAAAAGAAAAACTTTATAAAACACCTTTTCAATGGAAAAGGCATCTTTTTTTGAATGCTTGATTGCTGTCTTCAAAATAACATGTAACATTGAAAAAAAAAGCCTTATAATGATATTGTAGCTCCAACTAATGATCTGTTTTTAATAAATGATAACACATTTCAGGTTTAATTATGGCTAATATTCAGTATATCATGACATGGTGTTAATATTTATATTTAATAATATTAATATTTGTGGGTAATAATACACTCATTGCAAGCTGACTGCATCAGTAAGCAATGTCAAAACTAAGTGCAATGTAACTCGTGAGTCATACATGATGGCGCATGCTAGAACGCATGCTGATTTCCCCGGTGCTGGAACGTACCCGGTCCAATCTGGCAGAGGGGTCCTAAGCTGTATTTAGGTATATAGGCCTAACGCACTGAGCTTATACTGCCTGTTTTTGATTTACGCATGAAATCATCGTTGTGTTACAGTGAGTGACAGTGTCTGGCATGGGCTGCCGTAGGCAGCGTGTATGGCACAGCTGAGACCGGGTACATCTGCACAGCATGTGTATGCATGTGTGCACCCACTCCTGTTTATTGTGCCACGTTGACCCTGTTCCCAGCTTTATGCCATTGCTCTGGAATTGGGCGATAAGCTCAAAAGCTCTCTGCTGCCAAAGTTTGGCATCAGGGAGCTTTGGTCTGCTTTTTCACTTTTCATTCATTCTCTTCTTTAAAAGTTACTTTTGTGTTCTTTAATGGACAACAAAGACTTGAATAGTATGTCCATTCTTATATTTAAGTGTCCCCTAATGTTATCCACTAGCTCATTGGAAAAGACTTACAATAAAACGTGTTAGGCCTACCCTTATTATTTATGTCTAAACCACAATTTCAGGGGTTTCCATCCTTAAATGGGACCTATTATGCAAAATTCACTTGTATAAGGTGTTTAAACACTGATGTGTATATGCAGTGTCAGTGTGTGAAAACAACCAGCCTATTTTGGTAAAAATCCACTCACTTATTTCTTTTATAATTCCCATAAACCAAAAGCGGTCTCTTCAAACTAGCTAATTTAGCTGGAATTGTACAATGTTTGCGCCAAAGAGGCATTACAAGATTTGTGTTTTTGGATGTACCAACATAAGAGTCTCCATAGACTTCCGCCATCTGAGTCACTGAGGACATCGTAGTAAATGTATTTTTCAAAGGAAATGTAAATCTCTTATAGCTACGTTTGCGGGAACCTTGGCCTCCTAGTGGGTCCCAGTTTAGAACCATTTCTTTAAACTTTTTCCTACAGTAGAGCACATTAAAATGCATTAAGATTATTATGGCTTTCCCCCTTTCATATTCAACTGCATAGGCAAGGCAAGGCAAGTTTATATAGCATATTTCATACACAATGGTAATTCAAAGTGCATACGAGAGCATTTTTTAGCTATAGGTTTTGAACACATTACTGGCAGGTGAGCCAATTGCTTATTTGCAGCTGAAGTGTGAGCAGGCAGGTGCTGTGTGTGGGTGGATGAAGGGCAGATGGATGGGAAGAGCACTGATAATGGCCTAATGTGTATAGTGTCAATTACAAAGGTCACTGTGTGCCCTCAGATAATTTCCCCTGCCTTCGTTGAATGAACACTTATGTCATGTAAAAGAACTGTTTAAGGTAGAGCTCTTTTGTAGACTAATCACTGTCGGCCTGAAAGTAGCCTGTTGTGTTTGAGCACTCACCCAAGACACTCAAAAAAAGTTATTTGCAAATTTGGTTCAAGAAATGTGACCCTGGACCACTAAACCAGTCACATGGGTCAATATTTTGAAATTGAGATTTATACATCATCTGAAAGTTGAATAAATAAGCTTTGATGTATGGTTTGTTAGGATATTACAATGTTTGGCTGAGATACAACTATTTGAAAATCTAAAATCTGAGGGTGCAAAAAAATCTAAACATTGAGAAAATCGCCTTTAAAGTTGTCCATTTATGTTCGCGATTGTTCTGCATTCACTCACAAAAATAAATGTTTTATATATTTACGGTAGCAATTTACAAAATATCTTCATGGAACATGATCTTTACTTAAAGGGGTTATATAATGCCAATTTTGTACAAGTTAATATGAATGTTTAGGTCTAAATGAAAACTTTGTAATATACTTTTATTAAAAATTCTCATTAGTATTTTAAGAAAACACTAATTTTACCTGGTCAAAAACAGCTCTGTTTTCAGCACGCCGTTTCAGTGCATATGCCTTTAAATGATAATGAGCTTATCTCACTCCGCCCCTCTGTTCTGCTGGCGTTTAGACACAACGCACATGGAGTGTTGCCTTGACAACAGTTGAGGGTATATTTTGGAGAAAGAATGGCAGCGGGAGACTCTGAGGACACATCTGTGCAATCGTATCAGTTTGAACCGGAGTCGGACCCAGAACAAGATGACGGCCGCAAAGAAGTTCGACAATTAAGGCTTGAACAGGACGTTTCTGAATGGTTGGTTAATGTAATGTCACTTTGATCTATTTTTGTATGCACTGGCAGGGCAGAGAAGTGAGATACAAACGCTATGTGTTTACTGATGTATACGTTAGTTCATTGACAGATTGACGTTACAACTAATGGTCATGAAAAACTTTTTTTCGCGATTTGCAAAGATTAATATAAAGGTTAATAAAACTTTGCACTTACTTCTTCTGGAGGTGCAGAGGGAACATAAATAGTTGCCACCAGGGGCGGAGTGGGACTCAAAAATCTACCGGGAAATTTCGTAGACCACCGGCCCTCGTCGCCGGCAGGGCCCCTGGGCACAATGTCTTGTAGGCCCCCTCTTAGGCAGGCCAAATGTATATTTTGTCCAAGGACAAAATGGCATGGCATTTACAGTTTTACTGACTTAAAAGGAACTTAAAAGGAACTCCAGTTGTACTATGCTCGAGTAAAGTTCATAAATGGTTGTTCTTTCACATAGGATTATGTTGGGTGAACCATGTTGGGTGGACCTCTGTGCCTCTAGGGGGGTTCGGGGACATGCTCCCCCGCAAGAAAATTTTGTACATCTTAAGGTTAAATGCATCAATCTGGTGCTCTTTGAGAGCCCAAAATTAAGAGCTTCAACCATTGAACTGCTCATTGAACAAAGAAAAAGCATTGATTTGTATCAGGACATTAAAGAGGGATTTTAGTTTTAGTTATGAGAGTCTCAGTCTACATTACATTATCAATGGGATGCCAAACAATTATTATAATAATGTAATAATGATTTATATAATTATTTATATGACATAAATCCATATAGCCTATAAATTTACTGTATAAATGAAAATGAATATTTCAAAAGTATGTTTTAGCCTACATTACATTAGTATAGGAAAATGAAAATACTTTTGTCCTAATTTCTTCACTTGCAAGAAATAAACCCTTGAGCTTTTATTTTGGAGAAAACACCAGATCACCATGCTGATCGCGTGAGCAAAGAGCGCACTTTTCTTTCAATCACTCAGCACAAACAGAATGGCTATATAGGCTAGTTAATTACAGTCTTGTGCTGTTTTATAAAGGCACAAAGCCATATCATGGTTTCGATTTTAGTTCGTTGGCAAAATATAAGGCTAGAGACCTTTATGGTATAGGCGGTACATTTTACATCTCATATGAGTTGGGAAAAGGGAGAAGAGAGAGTTCGGCAAAAGGCGGATTCGAACTCGGGTTGAACGCGTCAAAAGCTGCTTTCCAGCACTTCATGCCGTACGCCGTACGCCCTACGCCACTGTGGCTATTTCGTGACGGGCGTCTTTTTGCTAAAAAGACAGGCACTTAGTGCAAATATACGCTCCGTTATCGAAAATGTAAAAAAAAACTTGCAATGTATAACTATTATCAGACCGGCCCTCGCGGCCTCGAAACACTACCGGCCCACCGGGGAAACTCCCGACTCTCCCGATTGCCACTCCGCCCCTGGTTGCCACCGATTCTTTTTTCAGGAGCAGCTTCTTAGCAAAACCAGCTTTAAACTGATCTTCGTTTATAAAGCAGTCTGGTGAGAAACGATTCGCGCAAACATGAACGCATTGAGTTGATCGTGGGGAATATTCCCTTCGAAAACAAAACTCAGCCACTGCGTCTTCAGCGGTTCGGATTTAGGAACATCAAAATGACTGCTGCTTTCGTTATTGCACCCAATAACAGAACACCACAATCGCTTAGACGCCATTCTGCTCCAGTGTATCAACAATGACGGACTATGATGACAGCTCGCTCAGTGCGGGTCTGTGTTGAAACGCTGCTGTCAATCAACAATCGTGGGAGGGGCGTCTGTTTCATTGACGTCACAAAAACGAACGGCTCAATTTGAGGCAGGGAAAAACATATAGGAGATTAAAACTAAAACACTGGATGGATTTTTATCATTATATTATGGTTGTGTATAGGCACTGCCAACACACATTTCAGTGCAATCAACTTGTTAAAGTGCATGTACCATTATATGACCCCTTTAATATCCTAATGATTTTTGGCAAAAAAGAAAAATCCATAATTTTGACCCATGCAGTGTATTGTTGGCTATTGCAGCAAATATACCCGTGCGACTTGTGACTGGCTTTGTGATCCAGGGTCACACTTCTTTGTACAAAGTTATGCTCTGCTGCAGTTAGAGGTTACGTTAAGGTTAGGTATTCTGTGCCCTACTAAAGGAAATTGCACACTTGTTTATCTTATTACATAGTAGTATTTTCTGTCTGTCAGGATGTGCTACCCTGGTTGTATTTCAAAGAAGAGCATTTTCTTAGACAAGCATGACAACTTTAACTCAGCTCATCTTGACAACTTCATGTTGAGTGGATTTAGGTCAGATTTTAGAACAAAGAAGGCAATAATCTAAACCTGTGACTGCAGCAATGCCTTTAATCAATGCATAGGCAAGCAGTGCCAATCTGTACTTATTTTATATCAGAAAGTAACCAACAATGATTTTAATTATGATGGCAAATGCATGGATAAAAAGATATTCACAATCAACAGACTCACTGAGCAATGAGCAGTGTGGCATATTTCAACACCCGCTCTGTAGGTGCTCATCACATTATAATGCAAATGCTTTTACTCGGCAGCCAAAGATACAGATGGCATTTACTGAATCAGTTCTATATGGAGAGATTATTGCACTCTATTGGCTGGGAAAAAGACGAATTGCTCAATTACTGGTGTGTGGCGAATCGTTATAAATTTCGACCCGGCACGCTGCATATTAAAGGGTCTTATTTGGAAGACATAGAGACTTGGGTGGACAGTTTAGTCTCAAAGGAAGACCATATCGTTATAAGAGTATCTATGAGTAAAAAAAAAATATTTAAGATCAAATCACATTAGGATTGAACTTAGTTGTGAAACATTTTTTTTTATAAATATTTGAGTGGGGGATCATGTAAATCTAGTGCTTACTTCTATTATCTAGTATGATTGGAAGCTCAAACCTGCAAGGAGCAATTCATGAGCTATCACTCTTGTGTCCTGGTTTAAGAAGACGTAAAGATGTTGCTTAAGGAGACTGTCCCCCTTAATAAGTGTACTATATGTGGCATGAGGAGCTTAATTACTATTTACCTAGTGTAATGACTACGCCACCTGGGAATTCTCAACCCAGGAATACCAACCTAATAAATAGGCTGCACAGATTCGTTATCTAAAACGTGGGTGAAGAGACATGGGGCAACATATAGAGAAAAATAGATTTTTTATTTCTCTCAGCAGCATTTACATAATAAATAATTAAAAACAGGTCACATGATCTCCAGATCAATTTCACAGTAACATGCGCCATCTGTGTCAAACACCACAACATGATCACTCAATCAACACATTGAACCGGAGCGGTGTTACCTGGAAGTACCAGCTAGCTGCCAATTTAATATGAGCCCTTAACCCCATACACTTGCGCTCACGCACACGTGAAAAGTAACTGCAAACCAAACACACGGCATAAGTGTAACCACCCCACACACGATGGCAGCTAGCCGCCCCTCTCCAGGACCCTCCAGCTCCTACAAAAAGAAAAGCACACAGAAACAAATCAACAAACTCAAGACACACAATATAAACTCACCACAACACATAGAAAACATACAAATCACTGTTCTCCAAGGAGAAAACGTATTACGAGCACACAGTTCACTCAGTCCATCAGCATTGATTATTACGATGCACAGAATGCACGGTGAACCATAAAAGAAAATAACAAACAATCATAGACATCAACTGCATACACAGATGTAACATCACAGAATTAAACAGGTGGCCGCGAGTGAAGGCAGACCAACCAGCACGCAGTATCTCCATAGCGTGTGCACAGTCACCAGGAGATCAACATAGAAGCAAAACAGCAACGCAGTCCCACTCAGACGATCCCCGAGTTACACAGGGAGAACCCTCAGATATGCAGATAACCCTGCCGAGCATAACGACAATGTTAGGAAAAGTAATATTACTAAACTCGACAGAAGTATAATTATACATACCGCAAGATGTAATCGGCCCATTCATGGTCACGCACCATGCGGAGATACATTCGCTCAGTCGGGACATGCCGCTATTAATGACAGACTATGAATATTTCACAGAACAGTAAAACACGACCAACACTTCTTAAAACAAAATACCTGAGATGAATCGGCTGTGAGCGCGCAGCAGACAGGAAGACCAGACCAAGGTTAACCCTTCAGTGGCAACGGATGACACGACATCCGACACCACCCAGACGCACATCCGGTCACCAAAATCCCTTTCTTTATACGCCATACCGAGGCACCCAATCAACTATGCGCATACGCACGATCTCTCAATGGGTGGAGTTATTCCACCCTGCCACATATATGTTACTTTAGTTAAATGCCTAAGCCAAATGATTCCTTGCTAGTCCCCCTATTTCATAAAAAAATGTTAATCTGCATCATTATAACCAGAATATTTAAATACAATTAAATTTACAATGATTGTGGGACACCATCTCTGTCCACCTGTATTGCTCACCTCTTCCTTCTACACTCACCTAAAGGATTATTAGGAACACCACACTAATACTGTGTTTGACCCCCTTTCGCCTTCAGAACTGGCTTAATTCTAAGTAGCATTGATTCAACAAGGTGCTGAAAGCATTCTTTAGAAATGTTGGCCCATATTGATAGGATAGCATCTTGCAGTTGATGGAGATTTGTGGGATGCACATCCAGGGCACGAAGCTCCCGTTCCACCACATCCCAAAGATGCTCTATTGGGTTGAGATCTGGTGACTGTGGGGGCCATTTTAGTACAGTGAACTCATTGTCATGTTCAAGAAACCAATTTAAAATGATTCGAGCTTTGTGACATGGTGCATTATCCTGCTGGAAGTAGCCATCAGAGGATGGGTACATGGTGGCCATAAAAGGATGGACATGGTCAGAAACAATGCTCAGGTAGGCCGTGACATTTAAACGATGCCCAATTGGCACTAAGGGGCCTAAAGTGTGCCAAGAAAACATCCCCCACACCATTACACCACCACCACCAGCCTGCACAGTGGTAACAAGGCATGATGGATCCATGTTATCATTCTGTTTACGCCAAATTCTGACTCTACCATCTGAATGTCTCAACAGAAATCGAGACTCATCAGACCAGGCAACATTTTTCCAGTCTTCAACTGTCCAATTTTGGTGAGCTCTTGCAAATTGTAGCCTCTTTTTCCTATTTGTAGTGGAGATGAGTGGTACCCGGTGGGGTCTTCTGCTGTTGTAGCCCATCCGCCTCAAGGTTGTGCGTGTTGTGGCTTCACAAATGCTTTGCTGCATACCTCGGTTGTAACGAGTGGTTATTTCAGTCAAAGTTGCTCTTCTATCAGCTTGAATCAGTCGGCCCATTCTCCTCTGACCTCTAGCATCAACAAGGCATTTTCGCCCACAGGACTGCCGCATACTGGATGTTTTTCCCTTTTCACACCATTCTTTGTAAACCCTAGAAATGGTTGTGCGTGAAAATCCCAGTAACTGAGCAGATTGTAAAATACTCAGACTGGCCCGTCTGGCACCAACAACCATGCCACGCTCAAAATTACTTAAATCGCCTTTCTTTCCCATTCTGATATTCAGTGTCGAGTTCAGGAGATTGTCTTGACCAGGACACTAAATGCATTGAAGCAGCCATGTGATTGTTTGATTAGATAATTGCATTAATGAGAAATTAAAAAGGTGTTCCTAATAATCCTTTAGGTGAGTGTATATCCATATAGCATGCACTTTGCTCACGTGAGAACAGACCATGACCACGGCACACCACACTCCACATAGTTGGTGCCATATTAAAACTCTTTGAGTGAATGCTAAATTAAGCATCTTCTCAGAGCTAATGGTTTAGTTATTTTCAGCCAATGGGCTGCACATCACTTTCCAAATGGGTCACACCATGAATGAAATGTTCCAATCTGTCTGGCGGATCCATCAAAAGGGACTTTAGCCATGACTGCAGTAATAGTTCTGAGCAGATAATTAGAAATGCACTCTGCTATGACACGTAGACGTTAACAAAGCTTTAGTAATCAGGATTGAAGAGAGCTGCGTTCTGACTCAATCTCAAAGCATTACTGCCTTCTTTTGCTGTTAAATGGTGACAAGTTCATGACGAAAGCTGTTAATCTTACATTTGTTTGGTCAAGAGGAATATTGGTAAGAAGCACACTGAACTACACACTAAAAGCTTCAAAGCTTTGCTTTGAAATGTGACCTTATTAAATGCCATAAACTGATGCTAAAACTGGGAGGAATTCCGAAACGTGTGCTTTCACTACCAATATTTTTTCTCTTTCTTGAA
Source organism: Rhinichthys klamathensis goyatoka (assembly GCF_029890125.1). Taxonomy (NCBI): domain Eukaryota; kingdom Metazoa; phylum Chordata; class Actinopteri; order Cypriniformes; family Leuciscidae; genus Rhinichthys; species Rhinichthys klamathensis. The sequence continues at coordinate 2,884,220 of NW_026606840.1, forward strand.
TATTATTAAACTTTTTGATGTTGTGCTTTCCTGTGTGGATTATGGGGCCTAACGGCACATAGAACATTTCCTTCCAGTTGAGAAAGTCTTTACGCTTCACTCAGCTGCCCGAGCACCATTGAGGTTTACGATGGTCACAGAATTCTTGAATAACATATGTCCAGGCAAGGCACTGACTCACTAAAACTATGAGGTATTTCTAGTAGTGGAGATGTTGCACCAAAATGATGGCAAATTAATGATGCAATACCTAGAGAGCAGCATTAAATAACATGTTTGATTCAGCTGTCTCCCACTGGATGCTAATCCCTTTATTCTCTATTCATGTAAATATTTCCCTGGATGCCATGGCTTTTCTAACACCCTGACATGGCCACAGTTTTAATGAGTTATAGATAACAGTTGTATTTTGCATGATCACCGGAATGCATAATGTATGTGAAACATGCAAGCACTTCTAATCATGCACAAACAACAAGCAATAAGAGAAATGTCAATCAAGCAACATCTGTTTCTCAAAGGGGAGGAATAAAATGGTGCAAAGTCTAACAAACCATATGTTGGGATTTACACAGTATGTACAAAATCCTGTTTACCAAGTGCCTGTTTTTTTTAAGGCACTAAGGACTGCATCTTATTCTATAATAAGAAAAAAGTATACTGTTTTAAATCCCTGCTGTTTCTTTTCAGTTAAAATAGAGTTTGATTCCTTGGAGTGCAGAGTTAGCAAAACACTTGATTACACACATTATGATGTCACAGAGATTATTTCTGTATCTGTTAAATTCAGTTATGTGTGCATGTGAGTATAGTTAGATACGGCATGGGACTGTGAGTGCTATTATGTAATGTTATAAAAAAAAGGATAGCTGGAATGCCCTAGAGCAGTCAGAAACACAAATATAATTGTCCTTTTCTTACACTCCATCATGCTGCAGAGATAAATTCATTCATTACCAGCATCTCATGCATGTTATGGCCTGATATAAATTAACCAAATTCATAATTCACACCAATGAAGATCCCTGATGGATATATGAAAGTGCTGACCTGTCAAACCCTATAGAGAGCATCCCATAATTATCAAAGTGTATCCACGTATCAATATCAAAGCTTTGAGTAAGAACTATATTTGAAGGCCAGCCTTCTGTCACACACTCATGCAGTTCAACAATGGGATATGGAAATTATATTAGAATAGAGACAATTCTTCAGTGAGTGGCTTTCAATTTAATCATGCATTTGTCCAGCAGCACTAATCTCACCTCCCTACTATGGCTAATATGATATGTGACCCTGGATTACAAAACCAGTCATAAGTCACACGGATATATTTGTGGCAATAGCCAACAATACATTGTATGGGTCAAAATTATAAATTTTTCTTTTATGCCAAAAATCATTAGGATATTAAGTAAAGATCATGGTCTGTGAAGGTATTTTTGTTCCTACCGTAAATATATAAAACATTTATTTTTGTGAGTTTCTCAATGTTTCGTTTTTTTTGCACCCTCAGATTCCAGATTTTAAAATTGTTGTATCTCGGCCAAATATGGTCCTATCCTAACAAACCATGGAATGGAAAGCCTATTTAATCAGCTTTCAGGTGATGTTTCAAATTGACCCTTGTGACTGGTTTTGTGGTCCAGGTTCACATAGGACATGATCTGATTTTTTTTTTTCAATTGAAAGGATGGCTGTATTGCTCATGTAGGCTCTTCTCATGCAAACTGGCATGCACTGCTGCACACATGTGATGTCCAGATTAGAAGACAATCCACAAAAAAAAATAATAATAATAATCCACACACACACATACACCCCTATATTGCCCTTGCAAAAATAAAACTTCTATTTTAAGATAAAAAAATGAATGATAGGATTGAAGACCTGAAATGGTCAGCACACATTCCTGAAGTTAAGACAAACACAAATTGAGCTAAATTGAGAAGTTATTTGGAAGTCTTCTGACAGCTTTTCCTAAATAGTCAACAATGGGTGGTTTCTGACATGTGCTTCCATGTACACATAAGATGTCATTCTATTGTTCTATTTAGAACATAGAAGAAAATAGTTTTTTTCTTTCTTTCTAGAAATCATACAAATTCATAAGAAATCTCCACCTTGTAAAATAACCATTACGTTCCCTTTCGAGGGAACTCGCGATGCGTTGATGATGCTTTGGGAACGCCTCCAGCGTGAATGCGTCTGAAGCATCTATGTCAACTAGTCCGATGGAAAGAATGAGCGTCACGGGCGGGTGACGTCATGACCAGGAAGAGATAAAGCGCATCCGGTGCAAACCGGCATTAGCTTCTGTTGCCTCAGCAAGCGATCTGTGTCTATCTGTCTGTTATATATATATCTAAACACAATGGCAAAACAATTGCACAGACTCTGTGTTTCTTCCTGCTCGCGTTATTTAACAAGTGGGGACACACACGAGCTTTGTGTGATTTGTTTGCGAGTAGAATATGCGGTGTCAGCCTTTGAGGGGGCTGATTGCCAACATTGTGAGAAGCTTTCGCTTCGCATGCTCCGCTCCCACCTGTCACTTTTCGTGGAAAGTGTTCAGGTTCGCGGTTCTCAGGGTGCAGGACCCGCGTCTGCCGAGGCAGCGCGGAGAATGCATTCCTGGGGATTGCAAATGGATCTCTTTACGGAGGTGGAGACGGGTCCGAGGATCTTTTCTCCTCCCTTTCCCGAGGGATCCATTGCTCTCTCTCTGGTATCGGAAGCCCGCGCCGCGGTTACTTCCGCCCAGGGAGAGAGACCAATGCCTCAGTGTTCTACCTCTGAGGAGGTAGATATGCTGGGCATTGAAAGTGACACAATCATGGGGGAAGAGGATTCGGCATCTCTTTCCCCAGCGTATGAGGAGCTGAGGAGGTGATTACTAAGGCTGTAGATAAATTAAAAATTGAATGGCCAGCAGATAAAAGGAGCGCTTCCTTCCCCCTATTGTTTCACCCCCATCACGGCACCTTCCATTTTTTCCTGATCTGCTGTCTAAATCATGGGAATAACCTTACTCATCTTGTATCAGCCCCCAAGTTCATGTATATTCAGATATTAGGGGGTTGAGAGAGTATGGATATGGGGTGTAGAGTCTGGACAGTTTCAGTTGACTCCCCCAACCTTCCCCCTTTCCGGCAAGAAAGAACATGCGTACACACACACACAGACTCACACACAAAGACTCACACACACACACACACAGAACGGGGTGTTATCTTACAAGACTGAGTTTTATTACCCCCTTGGAATGTCCCAGAGAGTGTGATTTATCTTAATTCTTGCTGAGAAGGAGAAATGAACCCTGTGAGTAGTATTAACATAAACCATGTGTCAAAAAAGGTGATTTATGACTTTGATTTATGGTTCTGAGGTTCCCCTGTCTCTGATTTATGATGGGTCGCTGACAGGCTCTGGTATGTCTAGGCTGCGCGACGCCATGTGACATCCTCCTGCGTTGACATCCTGGCCAGAGTTGTAAAAGAAAGGTGTCTGGCCCTTGGCCTTCCGGGTTTTATTGGCCGTCTAGCTGCGCGATATAGGTGTTATGTCGTTGTGTATTCTGTCTGCTGGGGAGGCCCATTTTCACACTTCGCCAAAAGCTGCGTGTATAAATGTGTGTTGAACGCGAGCACAGTCACTGAAGCGTACTAGTGTGTCGTGTCTCGTGTCAAGCATCACCGCTGTTTATTCTCGTTCTCAAACTATTTTCCAAGCCATATTGTGTTGTTGGAATCGCGAGTGCAAGAAGATGGAATCCAGTCTTAACAGTAAGTATTTTTTATTATTTAGTAACATTGTTAAGGATGATTATTTATTTATATGAGTGTCGCTGTTCTATTGCGTTACTTAAGGTTTTATCTGCCCCTTCAGATGGTGATAGTTTGAGTCTCTTCGATCTTGTTGAGGAGATTAATTTCCTAAATCAAGCCGGCGGTACGTATAATTATGTTTAAATGTTGCATACGTTGTGTGTGTGTGTGTGTGTGTGTGTGTTTGTGTGCGTGTGTGTGACGGATGATGTTTTTGTTTTGTTTTCGCCAGGAGGCGTGGCTAGACCTAGCACAACTGGTGCTACGCACAACGCTGTTGCCTCTTCACGAGCGATCACGGAAGCACTTGTGCCAGGTATTGTTAAATGTTGTTACACCCGTGTTTAAACAGTGTTGTGGCTGTGTGAAAATATCTTATCTTCTCTGGGTTTTTTGTTTTTACCAGGGCCGAAACGCGTAACTATCAAGGCCTTAGTACACGGACCACAGCGAAGCAGCGAGTCTGCTAACGTTGGAGTTATTCCCCTGGGTAAGTGCATTGTAATTTGGCTTTATCAAACAATGTTATGCTGCTATGGTTTGTTGATTTTGTTTTAAAACTTTAACACATGTATTTACAGATGGTTTATCAAACGTTGTGAGCAATGTCGGTGTGTCTGAATGTGTGAATGACCCAGATAATGCTAGTTTGAAGGGGATAGTGGCGAAACCGAAAAACAAGTTGAAACGTAAAGCTGCAGTGGTGTCCCATGCGGACGCAAAAGCTTCTGCTGATGGGTCATCGAGAGACGAACCACAGACATCTGTCCCAAAAAAGCCAAGACGATCAGCTGATAAAAGTAAGTAATGAACAAAAGCTGATGGATTGTTTTCTCTTCACACTAAATCAGAAAGATAAATATTGTTTATTTGAATGTGATAGTGAGAGGTCGAATGTGTTTGTGGATGTATAATGTGCCAATACGCTAGTTTAGAACTGTTGTTATCATACATTAGCATTAATTGTTGGAAAAAAAACATAAAACCTGCATATCTCTTAGAGTAGGTGATTATTTATAATTTTAGGTGACACCATTGGAGAACTGTGTGTAAAAAAAAAAAAGTGTAGACATGATGATTTTAGGCTGCTGCGCCATTCCATATTAGCATGGTCTTGTTTGATTGTTTGTTTATATATACACATATATATATATATATATATATATAGAGAGAGAGAGAGAGAGAGAGAGAGAGAGAGAGAGAGAGAGAGAGAGAGAGAGAATTTGACACTACGTATTGTTTTTTAATGTTACATTAGTACCAGACTGATTTTTATTTTATTTTTAGTCTTAGAAAACATAGTTAATATTAATATTACTGTTATCATTATAATATTAACACACATTTGTACTAACTTTTTTGTTTGCACCCTTTTCTACTTCTTAACAGAGGTGGTCGTAGTTCCCGATATAAATGATGTTCAGAGCTGGAGTGAGGGTCTGATACAATCGTGGGACGGCTGCGTATTTACAAACGACCCTAAAGAAACACCGCAGTCTGTTCCAACCAGCGAACGGGTCGTGGTCGTGGAAGAATCCGACCCTGAACAGCTGCCTTCAAATCAGGAGGCTTACAAACAGGAATCACAACCCGTTATAGACAATCAGCACATAGCCGGACTGATACAGGACTCTGTCAAGACCGCATTGAATGCCTTCGAGGTACGTTTTGAAAAACGCCTTAATGCCATTGAGAGACGTTTAGATGCTTATGAGTCAACACAACAACAACAGGGAATTTGGCTTAAACAATGCATAGCAGCGCAACGGTTGCATAGTGGTACTGTTCAAAAAGTAGCCAGAGAACAAGGCCTGACTACAGAATTGTTAAAGCAACTGGTGCTCATGCTTAAAAAGAAACTTGGGTGAGTTGACAACATTTTATATATATATATTTTGCATACTAAGTTTTTTTTTTTTTTTTTTTTTTTTTTCTTCAACATTTGTCACAGTTTTTCATTCTATCTTTTTTTACTGTATGGACACAGGGTTTATTATCCATAGTTTTTAAGGCGTTGCTACATGTGATTTAAATAAACAAAATAAAAAAGATCTGATTTAAAAATGCCTAAACGTTGTCGGGAGCCAGATGGTTTTGATCAGGGTCCGGTAGCTAGGTTTAGACGAAACGATGGTAGCGTGGTGCCCCTCGAACAGTGCAGTAACACAGAAACATTGCTCTATTTAATACAGACTGTGGAGGATATGAATAGGTCTGAGTCTTCAACTGATATGTTGGTAGAATTATTAAACATCGTGAGATCAATGTCCGATGAGGATCCTGACCCAAATAATGATTTTGAACATGTTGTAAATACCCAACAAGCAGGAGAGGTGTTAGAACCTCGTCCAGAACCAAATTCTGCATTTGATCATCTTGTGTCTTTTCACCAGTCAGGCGAGGGCCCAGGTACACAGACACATCGCACACTCAACCCTGAAGCGCCCAATATGGGTCTCACAGATAGAGATATAGAATCACTTGTAACAGTAGGTGGTGATGTTAGTGGGTACACGGTACTGCCACGAGCACGGTTCAATGGTCTGGAAGTCCACAGGCTTATAAATTTGCGAGAGATATCTTCGACAGATTTAGCAGCCTACACAGTGTTTTTACATGACACACTTTCTGAAATTGTGGAGTTTTCCAAACTGTTAGGCGGAGACGGGTGTTTAATCAGCATCACGTTGAGGGGATCGAGTTTGACATCAGATGTTAGTACACTTTTGACGGGTAGCAATGGTTATAGTGTAGATCTATATATAAACGACCTTGAAAAAATAATGCAGAGCAACTCTGACGTACAGTTTGATGAGAGATTGAATTTAAGACTGTCGATAGCGAGAAGTAAACACGGCGGTGTTTATCGAAAGATCCGTGATCTTGCCCACAATGAAGTGATTACCAAAAACAGACTTAATCTGTTCTGTCCCACGAACATTTCAAACAATCTTTGTTTTGCAATCTGTCTGGCACATTTCCTAAATCCACAGAAACCACACGTAGAGCTTGAGTCTGTAGCATCTTCAATACAGAAGTCAGCTGGCTATGGTGATCAATACAAGATAGCGTTTAATGACATCAGACGGTTTGAACAGATGCTGAGCATTAAAATAGTTGTCTTCTATCGGTCTGATACGGGTGTTTTGGAGAAGTATACAAACACAGACGATCCGCATCCTAAAACAGTATTTTTGTACCTGCATGACAATCATTATTTTATGATTAAAAATCTACGTGCATTTATTGGCACCCCATACGTGTGTGAGTTCTGCCACCGAGGATTCACCTGTAGGAGAGATCACAGATGTCGGTACATCTGCGATGTCTGTAATGACCCGGAATGTCATAAACACCCCAAAAAGCCAAAACATTGCGGCGACTGCCTGCGCTACTGTAAGTCTGACTATTGTTTCGAGATGCATAAAAAACCACCTCGGGGTATGCAATACGCGCAGTGCGACGTGACTAAATATTGCGGTAAATGTAATAGACGTTACCATGTCAGCGGTACTAAACCCAAACCCCATAAATGCCCTGCAGATCGTTGTGTGCACTGTGGTGAGAGTTTGGTCACCGATGGTATGCATCAGTGTTTTATCCAACCAGTTAAGCCGGAGATGCCGAACGATCGTTACATTTTCTACGATTTTGAGACCCGTTATGAAAATGGTAAACACGTTGCCAATTTTGTATGTGCTATTACGTTTAATGGCGAGGAATTCGTGGCTGAAGGGGCCGATTGTGTGGATCGTCTCGTTAAAAAATTCAGACAACCACGTTACCTTAATTACACATGGCTTGCGCACAATGCAGCAGGATTTGACAATTTCATAATTTTGGAATTCTTTACTAAGATGGGGATTGCTCCTAAAATCACAATGCAAGGTTGCAGGCTAATCTTAATGTATGACACAGCTTTTGTTGCATTTAATCTGACTAATGCAGAGAAGGGGTATTTTCCGCACCACTTTAACCGCGTTGAAAATGACAACTACATAGGCCCGTACCCTGACAAGAAATTTTACGGGTATGCAACAATGTCGAACCAAGACCGGGCTGCGTTTGATGATTGGTACAATACCATATCTGACAAAGTGTTCGATTTTAAAAAAGAACTCGCGCTTTATGGTAAAAACGATGTCGTTTTGCTGAGGGAGGCATGCATGAAGTACCGCGACGAATTCATTTTGTGTACAGGCCTTGATCCATTTAATTACACCACTTTGGCAGCAACATGTATGGCCACATATAAAACACACTACATCCCAAAAGACACAATAGCTCTGACACGTAACAATGCGTACACCAACCAGAACAAAACATATTCGAACATTTCAATTGAATGGCTCGAATTCATCCGAAAATCACGGGGCATAGAAATTCAACATGCTTTAAACACCGGTGAGGCGTCATTTGGGAAATACTATGTGGATGGTTTCTACGACGATGGCTACGTGAAAAAAGCATTTGAATTTCTCGGGTGTTTCTTTCATGGTTGTGAACGATGTTATAACCCCAACGACCTAAACCCCTTATCAAAAGTGCCTTATGGCGTTTTGAGAAGACAATGCGACGACAAGATTGAAATTTTGGAGCGTGCGTACGGTCTTCAGGTCGAGGTGATTTGGGAATGTGCATGGATGCGCGCTAAACAGAGTGATGTTGCAGTTATGGATTTCATGCCTTATAGGACCGGGGGTAAGTTAATGTTCCCGCTTTGCAGCACGTGTGCTGAACAGCAGAACCAGACACACCCGTGTGTGCATACTAATGAGGAAAGATCAATTCATGGGTGCTGGGTTAGCATTGAACTGTTAAAAGCCGTTGAGAAGGGTTATGTAGTGACAAAAATCGATGAGGTCTGGCATTTTCCCCAACGCTCTGAAACATTGTTTTGTGATTATGTTAAAACATTTTTACAGTTCAAACAGGAAAGTTCAGGTTTTCCAAAAGACGTTGTGACCGACGCCGACAAAGAATCGTATGTTAGAGATTACTTTGAGAAAGAAGGGATTAAGCTGAATCTGGACAAGATTGAGTTTAATGCTGCACGTAGATCCATCATGAAGCTACTGCTTAACTCTTTGTGGGGGAGGTTCAGTATGCGCGAGGAGTTACCGACAACCGAAATACTAACAGACCCCGAACAGTTTGCCCGATACATTTTTGGCACTGAGTATGACCTCAAGCATTTCTCATTTGTGTCAGACACTGTTGCAATCGTTCAGTGGGCTTACGCAAATGGGAAAGGGACCCAGACTCGTGACATTAACGTCTTTCTCGGGGCTTTTACAACGGCCCACGCGCGGTTAGAACTTTATGATCTTATGGACAGGTTGGGTGATAGACTGCTTTATTGCGACACAGATAGTGTTGTGTTCACGTCTAAAGAGGGTGAATATGAGCCCCCACTGGGGCCATATCTTGGTGACCTTACTGATGAAGTTGGGGATGGAGACCATATTGTGGAATTTTCGGCAAGTGGTCCGAAAAGTTACGGGTACAGAACTGCTAAGGGTAAGGTCTGTATGAAGGCCAAAGGCATCACACTGAATGCTGTAAACTCCGAGACCATTAGGTTAGACACATTAATTGGGCTTGTCGATCAATATGTGAGGGGGCGGGGTGACAGTAATCACATTCTCGCGTACACCGACAGTATAGTGAGGAACAAAAAGCAGTTCACATTGCACAACAAGTCAGTTGTGAAAAAATGTAAAGTCGTATACAACAAGCGTGTACTGCTACCCGACCTAACTACGCTACCATATGGCTACTGACAACGTTTTTGGGCACCGGGGTGTGGTAGACCCGGATGGTTTTGATTTTAGATTACAACATCCTTTTTCATGTGTGTTAAGCGGTCCTTCTAGCTCAGGAAAAACATTTTTTGTAAAAAAGTTGTTGGAAAATGCTAAAAGTGTAATTTCTAAAAAAATTGAAAACATTGTGTACATTTATGACTGCTGGCAACCTATGTATGATGAATTGTTGAAACTGTATGATATTAAATTTATTGAAGGTATACCGCAGACTCTGAATGATGATCGCTTGTTTCCCACCAACAAGACCAATTTTGTGATATTGGATGATGTTATGAAAGATGCTAGCAGCAATTCAGAAGTTGAATGTTTGTTTACCAACTATGTGCACCATAGAAGCTTGAGTGCAATATATATCGTACAAAACTTATTTTTTCAAGGTAAATCCAGTAGGACTATCAGTTTGAACACTAATTATTTGGTATTGTTTAAAAACCCTAGAGACAATACCTAAATTAATGTCTTAGCGCGGCAGATGTACCCAAGGAACACAAAATACTTTATGGAGTGTTATGAAAATGCTACCAGCACCCCTTTCGGGTATCTATTGATTGACTTTAAAGCGAAAACACCAGAACAGTACCGTCTCAGAACAGATATTCTGTCACAACATCCAGTTGTGTACATTCAGAAAAGAAAACATTGACAGAGAGATTTGAAAATGTCTGCAAGACTTTTAAGAAACCTACCTCTTTTAAAATTGTTATTAAAAGCCACGCCTAAACAAAGACGCGTTATTTTAGAGGCGGCTGCAGACGAACTCATTGTGACATTGTGTGAAGTAGCTCTTAACGTAGTCCACGGTAAAATTCCGCTAACACCACAGCAATATGAGAAACTGAAGAGAAGAAGAAGTGAGATCAAAATTGTTGCAGATAAAAAGGTTGGAGTTAGACGTAAAAGACGGTTAATCAACCAACAAGGAGGATTTCTACTACCTTTGCTAAGTGCGGCAATCCCGTTTATAACCAGTTTGGTTACATCTAAATAAGTTTGGTGATGGAGTATGCCGAGAAGATGTTTTTAGTACCGCAACACCAGTTGGATAAGCTGAAATCCTCTAACACCCGTGAGTCTATACAACAGGTTGTGGAGAATGACCTGGACATGACTATAAGAAATATTTTGCACAGGTCTGATCTGGATCACCATGAAAAAGCTAAGATGTACACAGGTGTTTTGCAGCGGTTTTTAACACTCACTAGACAAGGGGATAGAGAATCCGGTACATTAACATTAAGGCTACCACAGCCTAGTAATGTTGAAAAAGAAGACCCACCCGCACCAGGCCATGCGCGTGCCCATGACGATTTAGGTGATTTTGCAGATGAGATTTTAAAAAATATTCCACAGAGGAGTGTGAAAAATGTTCGTTACATTTTAGATAAAATGTCTAAAACTAAAGATGTTACTTCATGGACTGAGTCGGGAGAGTTTGTGTTTAAAGGCAGAACAATCCCTGGTTCACACATGCTTGACTTAGTTAAAAGCGTCACGGCTCCACAAAAGATTGTTGACGAGCGGAGACCTGGCGGGTGGCGTGAATTTCTGGAGGCTTTTGCTAGTTTAAATTTGCCATACTCTGTGGTACCAAACCACAATGTCAGACATGCAATTAACTCTTTCAAAACCAAATCGACCACGTCTATAACAGGATCATCTAAGAGGAGTAAGAAACAGAAAGACCCGAGTCGGTGGTTAAGTTTTTAAACTAACAGTTTGTATGTATTGTGTTCTCAATTTCTCTCTTTTTTTTTTTTGAGAACTTATGATGTGATGTATGTGTAATAAAAGTGGGGATAAAGAAACAAAATTCCGTTCTTTAGTTGTTTTTATTAAAATATTAAGCATGAGACATGAACATTTCACCCATTTGTACACACTGAACACATTTAAAAAACATTTTCACTACACGGTGCTTGTTTTAGTTTTCTCACAAATGCTGACACCTTTTTGTCATTTTTAATAAAATCGTTGGTATACAATTTCATCACATAATCATAATCAAATCCCTTTGCCATGTGGTAGAGAAAGAACACACAATGTTGTCCACATGTATCTGATGAAAAATCTTGGACTTGCACAGTTGAATGTAGTACTTGACTAGAGTTGAGCTTTAAAAAGTTTTTGATAATCGGCGGAAAACCATGATAATCTGGTTTATTACCGAAGCTGTCGAAAAAACATCCTACACCATCCTCATTTATGTAGATAGCCAACCAGTGTTCCCCTGGGAGTCCTGAAGGATGTGTATTGATCAAAACCATTGCTGGTAGTTTTCTTAAAGGGGTTTTTGGTCGGTAGTCACATGGTAGAACTCCGAGAAAATAAGTATCGCATGAAACCTTATCCATGACAGCCGTAAGCTGTATAGTGTTCATTTGAATGTATTAGTAGTAATCAACCAGGACCTGTCGGCGATTTGACACTTCAATCAAACTATCAAACAATGCATAAACAATTAAGTTAATCGTACGTGGTAGCGGCTGTCTAAAACGGGCTTCTAGTCTAATATTGCCACTTTTGATAAGCGATACGTGCTGGCTACACTCCTGATCCGGTGTGAAATTGAACGCATAGAGTGTATAGCCGTGCAGAAAATCCTCTCTATCGATACATAGAGGTTGGTTTTTAAGATGCCTTCCAGAAGCCAGCGCTAGCTGGTAAAACTCCCGCACTGCAGAACCATTTTCATATTCAGGTTGCAGGGGCTTCGCTGGGTACTGTTGCCCATCCAGATAAATGGCCAGAAATTCTAAATCATAGTTTTTAAACGCAAATGGGTTTTTATTATAGGCACCCACAAATGCATCATTATCAACCATAGCTAGAACCAGAGATTTTGGCAGAGTTCCTAAGAACAAGTTTTCTTGATTGCAGACACGTGAGCCTGCAGGTATTGAGAAGTTTTTCAGACACACTCTGTCGATGGGGTATTTGGCTGTGGTTGAGAGTAGAGCTTGTGCATGCCCCAGTCTCACAGCTGGCAACACAGACACTTTTTTCACAAATAGCGACGCAGACAGGATGTTTCGTTTATAGGCTGTAGCGTTGCTCCTCATCAGGCAGAATTCATCCTTACCTCTAGTGATTCTAATTTTAAGATCTAATCCATTAAGTAATAGTTTTTCCTGAAAGAAGATATCACTGTGAACAGGCGCGACCACATTACTAGCGTTGGTGAAGGCTGCTCTCTTTGTCAGCCCGCGATTTCCCCCTGCCGGGTCAGCCACATCCATATGGCCCGCAGTGTCCAGGTAAAAGAGCCCTGCTGAGAAAAGCGTTTCAAGGGCGTCTTTACCATAATTGGTAAGACATTCTATCATACAGCGGTATGGGTATGTGCTAGAACTCTGTGATATAAGCCGATCTCCAAGCGACACATCCACTTGTGAAAAAATCGTAGATCCAGGATAGTTCACAAGACCTACGGGATCTCCGTCTGCAATATCCGTCCCATCAGCATTAGTGATTTTGAGGCGCAAAAAAAGTAATGTGCTGTTTAGATCTATGTAATCCTCCCCATTCCCCGCAATAAAAAATTCCAGCGGAGATGTGTCGGATATCGCTGATAGTGGTGGAACTTCTATATAAGTGTTTTTTTCAATTGCTGTTTGAGTTAGTGGTACAGTAAACAGATCCAGTTCAGTCTTTAAACACTCTTCTGACATGTTGTGTAGTAACGCCATGATTTAAAATATTGTTTTAACAGAGCTCCTTGATCTTTTTGAAGCAGTACGCTTAGCTGTCTCCTTGCGCTTGCGTTTTACAACTGATGTTTTCTTGGGAGGTTGTTTTGTTTTCTTCTGCTTCTGGCCACTCCTCCGCACCCCTGGCGGCCTAGATGCTCTTTTGCGAGCCATTACCATTAGTCCGGATCCGTCTTGAGCATCATAGTTGTTGTTAAAAGATCTTGATAACGTATTACTAACAACGTCACTTAGTATGTTTTTTGCAGCTGATTAAAGATGCGGCTTGGCTATGCTAAATCCTCGTCTTAGTAGGGGTATAGCCATTCTAAAGAGCCCCCGAAAAATCCCCCCCAAACCAGCCCCATACATGACTCCACCTCCTGCATACCCGGGGAGCCCGCTGCCTGCCTGATTCTGGTAATAGGCAACGTAACGCATAGGGTCAACATTGTGATTGTTGAAATATGCCATTTTAAACAAAGTGTTTTACAGGCCTGAAGTGAAGTTTGATGCACACTTTCCCGTAAGAAAATGGGACGTGCTGGTTCTGATCGTCCTTCACTTCTATAACAATATCTGTGATGACTGATTTGTTGATAGACGCGTAGTGGGGTTTGTCGTATCGAACACTGACTGTGCTATTGTTGTCCCCTGTTATTTGTACACACTCCAGGAGCGGTACAAAAGCATCACCCACTGATTGGTAACGGATAATGTCCGTGTAGATATAAAGAGTATAGAAACCACCGTGTATGTCCGACTGATGCATTGCATATGTTACAATATCCTTTTCATAATTAGTTTTTTCAGGGTTTGTTTTTTGCAGAATAGAATCTCCTATAGGGACGCCTGGTTTCAATCCTAAAATAATGGCTAGTTTTCCATGGAAGGTCATTGAAATGTTAGGTTTTGCTTTCAGAAATACTTTGTTTTTTACGCGGTCATAACCGAGTTCCCCATGAGGCGCTACTAAATCATTTATTACACTAGAGATGGGACATTGTCGTAATACCCTGTTTTTATTGGTATGCGTAGTTTCGATAAGCTGGTCTTCTTAACATCTACACCATGGCGTAAGCTGTTAGTGTACTTTTCACCATCGGTCGTGGTGGGTCCAATGTTTATCTCGAAAACTGCGTCATTGCTGTTAAAGGTGTACCAGCTTCTAGGATATTCAATTTGAACAAGCCCCACCTCCCATTCTCCTTTTATATTGATAGTGGTAGCCAGTCTTGTTCTATAATTAGAGATTTTATTATTAGGGTATACAGACTGCGAAGCGTTGCAGGGTAGTGTGACATAAAATCCACCCTCAGCCATGTCTGGTTTTAATACAACTGTATGCATCCTGTGTGTGTGGTTTGTATTTATGGCTTCTGTACATCAACTAATTCTTTCTGGTCGATCCATGACGCAAACTTCGCTGGCCATCCGAGCCACTGCACCAGCACTAATGTTTTGCGACCCTTCGTCTTCTTATCTAAAATTTTTTCAACTTTAAATGTCTTGTTTTTACTGACAAATATTTTTTGCAATTTTTCCGCATAAAAAACGCCGTCGATAACATCCCCGTCGTAATCACTCAATCTGTAAACAGGGGGTTCTCGTGGGATACACGCTGATATAGTAAAATACTCTTGTGTGTAGTTTTCCTCATACCCTTTTGCAAACGGTCCTCTGACTTTAGAAATTCGAACCACGTCACCAATCTTGTATTTAAATACGGGGTTAACACTATGAGGTCTGGTATCACCATATAGGTTATGCAGCACCACAGACTCGTTTTCTTTCCCCACATCAATCGGCCTCATCTTGATGCTTCTGTGATGGCTCGCATTATATCCTTGTGTAATGTCTTGAAGTATGTCGATGTAACGTTTGGAGTTTGTAGCAGTTAAATATCTCCACATTCTACCTTTTAAGGTTCTATTAAACCGCTCGACAACACATGCCTTTAATTCTGTGGCTGTTGCGAAATGGGCTATATTGTACTTTTTTGTTACATTTTGAAAATGTTTGTTAAAAAACTCCTTTCCTTTATCTGTCTGTAATTTCTGTGGTACGCGTCCCTCTTTCAGTATGGATTCAAAAGCTTTAGAGACCTCTACACCACTCTTGTTTTTTAAAGCCCTTGTCCATGCATATTTACTAAAGAGATCGATGCATGTCAGCAAAAAATGGTTGTTGTCATTTACCGGGGCATATGCAGACATATCGACTAGATCGGCCTGGAACTCCATGTCGATACCGTAGACAAAAACCCGATTCCTTTTGTATTTTAGTGGGGCCGTTCTGTGTAGTGTATATGCATCCTCGCCAGCGAGCCAGTCTGAAACCTCTTTATCGGTTAAACGAACACCCGTTTCTTTTAAAACAGCTTCTTTTAAGCGTTTTTCCCCCCCTAAAGAACCAGGGTTAGAAGGTGTGTAATAAGTCTTTTTCATTTCTTCTGACATGTTTCCACTTCACGCTCCACAAAAAGAATAACACAGATGGTTTAAGTAATTTGGGTTTTTATTTCTTAAACAGTAAAAGGAAACAAAGGTATCAGACAGCATCAATGTAGTGTAAAAAATTTATACACATCACTATGTTTTTTTCAAGAATGTAATCAACCAGGGTTTCAATAATTTCACAAACATCAGCATGATTGTTTCTTGTCAATAATTTCACAAACATCAGCATGATTGTTTCTTGTCAATATGTCTACACATAGATCAGTCACATATGTACACAAGCACAATATATCAGCTATTCTAATACAGCTGCCGCATTCAGTCATCAGGTCTAAAATCTTTCTGATAGTCACACAAATTGGTTCACCAGCATTAACGCATAAACGCATCAAATCTGTCCATTCATTTGACACAGTTCTTACAACAGACATTTGTTTCATGAGGTTTGTAAAACGATTGGTATCTACAGCACATCTGTTTACAGTAACAGATACATTGGCACATTCATTAATAATCTTATACAACAAGCCGGTCATCTCACATCTAATACGTTGTTTAAGTAGACACTTTGCCAGACCTGTTGCAAAACACGTATTCCCCATGTCGGTGTTACAGTCACTCAACTTGGACAATACCTTTCCAGCTGTCCACAGCGTCATAGACAATTTGTTCGCTGCTGACGTCCACAACTTTCTCTCTGACTTCACGAAGCTTTTCCACAATGAAAACTTCGTCACGCAGTTCATGTAAAATAGCCTCCACTGAACCTTGAATCCTCTGGGGGTGAACCCTTAAACCACAACGGCTCAATGCTTGAGCAACGATGTGCTTAAGGTCCGGTTTCACCAGATTACGTGTCAGTTCCTCAAAGTAGGCGTCAAAGAAATAGGGACCCGGTTCAAACAGGCAGGAATGTCTAATCTGACTGGGGTGATCCACTTCACAACCCAAACAGATTTCTTTCAGCTTTTTGTTGATGACGTGTTCCAGAAGGACCACAACAGTCGCTTTTATGATTTTGAATCCGTCCGAGCGGATACAACTGTCTGTGTTGTCGATTCCAGCAAGGGCCGCAGCTCCAGCTATTGCACCAGTGTTGCCGTATGGTGTTGTAAGGAAGGTCATGTTGTGATATCCAAGATCCATGCAAAATTTATCCAACCAACTGTTGTCGCAAGTTTGTGGGTGGGGCTCCAGCGGCGTAGCATTGTCATCAGGCATCGCTGGGGGAGCCTCAGGGTTGTTGGTGTAGCAGTAGACTGTTGTAGATTCTTGAGACATGGTGAATGAATGTAGCAATTGTACCGATCTGCAGGCGTTTTTAATGGCTGTAATACGTGGGTGGGGTTAAGAGGCGGTCTTCAGCGTTGGTAACGCCCTGCTCAGGGTGAAACAATTTAATCTTTACAGAACTGTAACGGTCATACATGTCGCACCATCTAAACATCTTGTCAATGCATGTAAATACGTTGTCAAGCGTACGAACATCTTTCCACTGAAACAAAAATTTCATGTCGTAGCACAAGTGATGCTCAGATTCACGAACAGGCCACGCACGTTCGCAGAGCTTTGTCTTGTCGTTGCAGCAGAAAATATAAACACAATCGTCTGGTAACTTTTTACTATGGTCCCCGACCACACGAAATCTTGTGTCAGGAATTGAGCCATCCCACTCGGCTACGTACAACGGATCATCACCACAGTCGTTCAAATCTCTCCAAACGTAGTTGAAAAACAGAAACCAGTCCTTCTTGTGGAAAATCACACATGGGGTCTGTGATGTAAAATCGTCTTCAACATCTCCTGTGTAGAGTTTCACAGTACGCATCACCTTGTCAAACACATACCTCACCACACGACCACCAGACATTGAGAAATCCTGTTTCACAAGAGCACTGTCTTCATGAAGAAATCTTGTCAAGCTAACATTTAGCTTTTTCCTTGGAGCAAAAGTTAGATCTTCTCTCATTTCAACAGGTCCTCTTGTCGGCGAAATACACATAACCTTTCTAGGGGTTTTAGGAGTTCTCGGAGTAGCCATTGTATCAGGAAAGTCGTAGAATGTCTTCTGTGTTCAACAGTGTAACCCCTAACCTTATTTAAAACTGCAACAAAAGACGTAGGTAGTGACGTAGTTGTGAAAAAGGCACACCTCATACCATAAAAACTACAATGGCAAGTTTCGAGGTGTGAGTTCATTAACCCAGTCGTAAAAACCAGTCAAAAATTTAACATCTGTTTGATCTGTTTGTTTGTTTTTTAAAAGTACCCGGACATCGGCATGGAGGATGTCACATGGCGTCGCGCAGCCTAGACATACCGGAGCCTGTCAGCGACCCATCATAAATCAGAGACAGGGGAACCTCAGAACCATAAATCAAAGTCATAAAACACCTTTTTTGACACATGGTTTATGTTAATACTACTCCTGTGTAATCCTATATATATTCTAGATATATATAACCATGTGATAACTGTATTAACATTTATCTGATGTCCCATCTCATGATTTTCCTGTATGTGTTTGGTCAATGTTCTTGTAAACTCTAATGGGTTAATGTTCCAGATTTTGCATACCATGGGTAAACAGAATTGTATGTGTGGCATATTTGGTCTTTATAATCTGGTACTGTGAAGATTGAAATGACTGGGTAAATTATATGTCGATAACAACAACATATGAGTATTACCAGAATCTTTTAATAGTTTCTTCATCGGTTCTTCATAGTTTCTATCAAAGTCTGTAATTTGCCACTGATACCTCCAGTCTCTCTCCCTCTATCTCTCTCTCATTCACCCTCTCCTTGTTTCTTTCACTCTCAGATCCTTTTAGTGTTTTGTTTATTGTCGTTGTGTTATTGTCTGTATATACATTTTATTCCTGTAACGTTAGTAACCGTAGTGTACTGCTCTATTAAATATATTATTCATTTTATTGATTCTGTCTCTTGCTCATATACAAGTCACTTAAATGTTAAAGATCTTAGCTACTAGCTTACAAATTAAAGATACCTTAAACAGTATCTTGTTTATGGAAAAGTGAGGTTATTTCCCGAGGCCTGAGAAATTGCCTTTCTTGTCCTTCTACAAGGATAGCTTTCGTGAGGATTGATAGAATACGGTCAGTTCGCTGGCGAACAGATTATTTGGTAGTTGATTTTCCATTAGAAGTTATTTATACTAGACAATTGATATGTTAATATTTTAATCATAACCCGTTTTGATTGAGTACTGATATACAATTGAGCTAATTTTAACCTGTCTGTAAAATATGTGTACATATACAGTAAATGCTAATCCTTTGTGGTTAATTGTCTGTGTACATCTATGAATACAGATGCAGGTAATATTCATAAAGCCCTCTTTGGGCGATTTTAAAATGTATGGTTATCTGGTCCAAACCCGTATGAATAATTGTTAATTATGAATTATTAATTATTGAATACAAAACGACCCCAGATACTCTACAGGGGCAATGCCCCGGGTAGAAAAGACGCTTGCGAGCTATCTGTCTCCCGGTTCAGCATCGTCCCTGAAGGCGCCGGATTTTCTCACTAAACCATTAAAGAAAACTACTTCTAATCTAGTGGGAAAAGCATATACGGCAGTGGGTCAAGCTGGTCATGCTTACACACTATGGCAGTGTTACAAGCATATCAGGCTGACCTGCTGGGGGATTTGGACATAAGTGAGGGAGTTAAGTCCGATGGGGTTCGAGAACTTCGTCGGGCCACAGATTTATCTCTCAGGGCTATTAAGGAGACCGCCAAAGCAATCGGGCGGTCTATGGCAGCCCTTGTGGCCACTGAGAGACACCTCTGGCTCAATTTGACGGAGATCAAGGAGAAAGATACAGCTGATTTTCTTGATGCTCCCATCAATCCTTCTGGTCTCTTTGGCGACGCGGTTATTTCGGTCGTCGAGAGTCTCCAGGAGGCCAAATTACAGTCAGAGGTGGTAAAAATATCTCTCCCTCGCTATGTCCAACCCCCTGGGGCTGCTGGGCGTGAGCAGCTCCAGCCATCTAGTTTCTCATACGCACCACAGCAGCCAAAGCCTTCGAAGCAGAAGCCGTTTCCGAGGGCCGTTCTTCACGCTGAGAAGGCTTCGGCTCAAAAGAAATGGCGCCACCGGCGTCAGACCAGTGAGGGAAGCCCCAACCGGGGTGGAACGGTGTACACCTCATTATACGGTGCCCGTTCCATCTCGGTGTCCTCACGAGACCATTCTGCCAACCCCGCCACCCTTGGTGCTTCGGGGCGCAGCGGTCTCCAGCGAGCCTTTGGCGCAGTGTCAACTCGACATTGCGTCAGACTCGCGCCCTCTGAGGGGGGTTCGAAAACAGTCAGTTCGGGTAGTTCCTGTAAGTATGCTTCAGGTCCCCGACCTGGCTGTCTCAACTACACCAGAGGCCAGCTTCGAGGGGCTGGTTCCCTTGGTAGATTTTCTGGCAGCACGGAAGCTACTGCCAGAAAATCTACCAGTACAGACGACCACTTTTCTTGGAGTGGTATGGGATTCAGTCACGATGCGAGCCGTTCTGTCGCCCGCTCGTGTAGCTGTTATCCTTACTGCCACAAAAGAGCTAAGGCTAGGCCAGTCACGCACTGTGAAACAGTCCGAGAGACTGTTAGGCCTCAGGGCAGCAGCGTCCAATGTGATACCCTTTGGCCTGCTGTACGTGAGACCTTTGCAGTGGTGGCTCAGGACCAGAGGGTTCTCCCCGAGGGGAAACCCACTCCGTACGATCAAGATCACGCGGCAGTATCCCCGCGCCTTGTTTATATGGAGGAAACACTGGTTCTTGTCCCAGGTTCTGGTGTTGGGAGCTCTTTGCCATCGAGTTGCTATCTCAACAAATGCTTCCGTCACCGGCTGGGGAGCGGTATTGGAAGGCCGCTCAGCTCAGGGCTTGTGGAGGAGTCATCATCTCTCTTGACACATGAATTGCCTAGAGATGATGGTCATCTTCAATGCGTTGAGACATCTCATCCCAGACCTGAGGGGCCATCATGTGTTGCTCTGGACAGACAACACGCTGGTGGCCTCTTATTGTTGGTCCCTCAGGAAAATACGCTCTCTGAGGGTAGTGTATATTCCAGGGGGCCAGAATATGGGAGCAGACACCCTGTCGAGGCAGGGGCTGAGGCCAAGGGACTGGAGACTCCACCCCGAGGCGGTGGAGCAAATATGGGAGATTTATTACCAGGCACAAGTGGATCGGTTTGTGTCTCAGTACACGACGCGCTGTCCACTTTGGTTCTCCCTCACTCAACCAGCCCCCTTGGGGATGGATGCTATGGTGCAGACGTGGCTGAGGCTGCGTCTGTACGCAATTTCCCCTGTTGCTCTGCTCCTAGGAGTTCTGGAGATAATCCGCCAGGAAGGAAAAAGTCTACTGCTAGTAGCACCACGCTGGCCGAGCTGAATTTGGTTTGCGGACCTAATTATTCTCCTCGACGGCCCTCCCTTGGAGATCCCGATCAGGAGAGACCTTCCGTCTCAGGCAGGGGGCGCAATATCATACCCCCAGCAGGGGATTTGGAAACTGCGGGTTTGGCCCTTGAGGGGGCCCAACTCATAGAGAGTGGTCTCTCAACCGAGGTTGTTGAGACCATTCTAAGCTCCAGAGCTCCCCCTACAAGGAAACTTAATGCACTAAAATGGAGAGTTTTCACTTCTTGGTGTCACCAGCGTCAGTGGGATCCGGTTAACTGTTCCATCCACGCTCAAGGTATACGTGGCGGCCATAGCGGCTTTCCACGCCCTGGTTGGTGGTACATTGTTGGGTCGAGACCCCCTGATCACACGTTTCCTTCGTGGCACATTGAGGCTGAGGCCTGCAACTCGCACTAGGGTGCCGGCTTGGGACCTTGCAATAGTTTTATAAGGCCTGTCTATGGCTCCATTCGAGCCCTTAGATTCGGTTTCAAAGAAATTTCTTTGACTATCTTTCTGCTAGCTATTTTTCCCTCAAATAAGTCGGAGACCTTCAGGCCCTTTCGGTTTCTCCCACTTGCCTTGAGTTTGCACCGGGCATGGTCAAGGCATTCTTATATCCAAAACAGGGATACGTCCCTAAGGTGCCGACCATGATTCCGAGGCCTATTGTGCTGCAGGCTTTCTGTCCTCCTCCTTTTACCTCTTCGGACCAGGAAAAGCTGAACCTCGTGTCCAGTGCGAGCACTAGACACTTATGTTCATCGGACTTCTCCATGGAGAAAATTCGAATAGCTATTAGTTTGCTTTGATCACCCAAGGAAGGTCTTCCTGCTTGTAAGCAGACAGTCAGTAAGTGGATAGTCAAGGCTATTTCACTTGCTTACGAGTACTCTGACCAGCCGTGTCCTTTGGCGGTCAGAGCTCACTCTACGAGGGGTATGACAGCCTCTAAAGCCTTATTATTTGGGGTTTCTCTGACATTTGTGATGCGGCGGGCTGGTCCTCACCGCTCACGTTCGTGAGGTTTTACAGCTTGGACCTGGATGCTGCCCCAGGGTCCCAGGTGCTTAGTGTTTAGTTGACAACAGGCTGACACTTAGGTACTTGAAAGTTTGGCGTTTTGGGTATTCTCGTTCCCAAAGTGTCATCGACGCATCGCGAGTTCCCTCGAAAGGGAACGTCTCAGGTTATGACTGTAACCATAGTTCCCTGAGATAGGGAACGAGACGATGCGTCGCCCTGCCATACTTCCTGCATCTCTGCGATCGACTTGCTTCGGAAATTTTCGAAGCTAATGCCGGTTTGCACCGGATGTGCTTTATCTCTTCCTGGTCATGACGTCAGCCGCCCGTGACGCTCATTCTTTCCATTGGACTAGTTGACATAGATGCTTCAGACGCATTCATGCTGGAGGCGTTCCCAAAGCATCATCGACGCATCGTCTCGTTCCCTTTCTCAGGGAACTATGGTTACAGTCGTAACCTGAGACGTTTTCCTGTGAGATCGGGATATATTTTTCTGGTAAAAAACATCATACTTGCTATTCACATAAAACAAGTAACAGCTTTCCATCATTTTACAGTTAAGATTCCATTCATAGATCAGCACCAAAATGCAGGTAAACTCTTTGATGCCACTAATCAGAAAATTAATTAGCGTACATTGACAACACCTCAATGTTCTCAATGTCTACAGAAACTCAAAGTGCGTGAGGTAGCACTTTGAAGAAGCCTATCATTCTCATTTAAAGTATCTGTTACGGTACTGCACAAAGACAAGATGTTGAGATCCAAATGCAGCTTTATTAAGGTTAATCCAGACACGTAATCCAAGAAACAGGCAATGGTCGAAACACAGGTAAGCAGTCCAAACAAACAAACCAGGATACACAGGCAGGGGTCAGATGCAGGAGAATAATCCGAGGAACAGGCAGGGGTTCCGGGGAACGGGGAAACGCTCAACCATGAAGAAACGCTCAGGAGTGCAGTGTAACAACATACAAAACTTGACGGAGAGTGAATGAGTGAACAGGTTACAAATAGGCTAGGGAGACTACAGGGTGACGATACACAGGTGAATGCAATCAGTGAAGAAGAAGGCTTCTGTATCCATTCATGTTGTTCCAAAAGCGCCTCCCATTAATAAGAAATGGCTTGGTCTAACACGATAAAGTACACATCTGCCCAGCTTACTAATGTTTGGCTTTTAAAGACTGCACAAATTAATTTGAATTAGGAAAGGTGTCAAAAATAATGAAGATATTAAATAAACATGGATCACCCTAGGCTATTTCATCCAAAAACAGGATGAAAGTTGAGTTCAAACTGTATTTTTTTTTGCCAAATGAGATGATACAAAAAGAGATAGAATTACAAGAGTCAAAAAGGGAATAAATGATCAGATGCCCCTCCAGATTTTTAGGAGAAAAAAAAAAAACTACTTAAAAAGATACTAGATGAAAATACTGTCAGAATGCCTCACTTTATTAGTGTTAGTTCAGCCTTTTAGTTATTCTTCTTTGGGAAACAAGGAAACGTATAACTTTGGAAAGCTGTGTTATTTAGAGAAAGAAATACATTTGTCTGAAAAGCTAATGTGAGAGTAAAAAACAAAATCAGTTAAATAGATGTTACAGGTCTGCCAGGTTCCTGCACTATTTCCCATCACTCTCCTCTGTTCCCACCTGTACGTCATTCCTGATCACACACACCTGCACCTCATCATCACCCTCATCACTGCCACTAATAAAGCACACACTTCACCACAGTTCAATGTCTGGTCACGTTGGTTGGAAAGAGGACTACTCACCTTGCCTCCTACGAGCTAACCTAACTTCTCCAGCGATCTCCAAGTCTCCGGTGATGCTGCATCTCATCCCTCCATCGATCCACCATCCCTGTAAGAAGACACATTCCTTTCACTGCCAGCACACCACTCTCCAATCCAGCATTGCACTTCCCACTCACCTGCTTCCCGTTCACCAGCCCTGTTGTTGTCAAACTTCCTAGTTGCATTCATATCTGTCGCCCGAGTCTCATTCCGTAGCAATAGAATATTACTGATAAATATTCATGGCAATGTATACAATAAACACTACAGAAATTGATCATTCATACAATTCTGAATTAATGATACATTAGTTGAGCTTATATTGGAGTAGTACAGATTTTTGATTATTGCATTTGCATGAAATTATATTATAAGGTTTAGTTAGGTAATTAGGTAAATAAGAAAAGATGTCAAAATGCAATGTAGGAAATAAACACAACGTCTGGTTTCTCCCAAGGTTTTTTTTCTCCATTCTGTCACCTGATGGAGTTTTGGTTCCTTGCCACTGTTGCCTTGGCTTTTGGCTTGCTTAGTTGGTGACATTTAATATTCAATAATATTATTGATCTGCCTTACTTAAGGTGGACGTTGAGGCAATTTTCTTTTAGAAACAAACTTTGTTATATTGTTTTCATGTTATCACTGTGAAGCGCTTTGATACAATCTGTATTGTAAAAAGCGCTATATAAATAAAGGTGACTTGACTTGACTTGACAACGGATGGATGGTTGGCTGACTGAGCAAATTTCAAATATTCAAAACAACAACTAACTCTACTAAGACTCCCGCTCCAAACTCCAGTCTGGCTTTTCACTGCTGTTCCCAATAGCTCTAGCGGCTTCACAGTGCATTCAATGCACACTGCCACATCACTTCTGCAGCAAAGGGATTTCATCGGCTGCTACAAATTCTTCTGGATGACAGGAGTACAACCAAGTTGGTAGATGCTAAAGTCTACGTGAGGTCAGTTTTTTTTAATATATCATTTGGGAGAAAGCAACTAGCAAATTTGATTGCATATGTAATCAGGATGGGGAGATTGTAATAAAGCTTGTGTAAATGTAAATAATGTGATCACTACACTCTACTCACTGTGACTTGATACAAAAATCATCACTATTACAAAACATATAATATAGCATTCTGTAACTTACCTCTACACATTGTTTTCGCAAAGGCCTGTGCGCCCAACCCCACACACACACCCCACCCCCCACGTTATTTTAAAATTTCACATCAAGCATAACAATCACACTGATTAACATGCACACAACAAAATATATATCCCTGTAAAAGAACATAGCGATTTATGGTTAACCACCTAAAAGTCGGGGGGCCTCATTTATAAAATGTTGCGTAGAAACCGCCCAACATTTCTCAAATGTGTGTACGTGTGATTCAGAGAACGCCTCTCTCCCAGACAGCATCATAGTGTCGGCCCACCTAGTCACTAGTCTCTGGGCTGACTATGGTCTCATAGGCAAATTTGTTCAGCTGTTTACATTTGCCTGAAGATTTATACTTCTTAGGAACTTATAGGAATACAATGACTGACAAAAAAACCTGATTGGACTTGCCCTAATAAACATCACAATTGCAGTATTAATAGCTGAAGCTCAAATGAGATCCACAGAGGGTTGGAGCTCCATGTGACTCTCCATTGTAAGCTGTGAAAAGGTGGTTTAAGAGGTGTGTGTTTTTCTCCCACAAATCTGGGACCGTGTGGGTTAAAATGAGTTAAATTTGTTTTAGACATTAGCATAAACACATGCACATTGTAGACTCATTTCAAGCATACTTTATGTAAAAGTCTTTAGCATACTCTCATGACTTCAAACACATTCTAACAGCCTTTACTAGATTATACTTTGGTGATGAAATATGCATAATCTGAAATGCTATTAACATGTTATGGATTCCTAGGCAGCATGTAAGAGGCTGCTGTATGAATAAAATAGTATTTACTACACTACATGACAAAAAAAGGAACCAGTTTCTAAATGCAGATTCTCACTGCATTAGTGCACAAGTTCACTTGCACCATATAAAGTGCCCCATATTTTAATCTACATATCCTCTTTCCAAAACCCTTTACAAACCCAATCATGCACAATAATTGATAGGCAGAGAGCATTTCTGATAGTGAAAATGCTCATCAGAGTCTCTCTCTCTCTCTCTCTCTCTCTCTCTCTCTCTCTCTCTCTCTCTCTCTCTCTCTCTCTCTCTCTCTCTCTCTCTCTCTCTCGCTACAGAGCCTAAGGCTGTCACAGAGAGAAGTGTGAAATCTCAGGACACCTATTTTAGTGATATCTACCAGGTATAGAGGCATTTTATGTGTAATATTGAATCAGACAGCACACTGAGCAGCTTTAAATGAAAATAAACCACTTGTAAAAATAATTAATTCTGATCTGCAGAATTGCAGCTACAGTGAAGATTACATAAAATGGTCAGATAATTAATTGTCAACTCTTTGTTATGATACACTAGTGATAAACTGCTATCACAATGGCTCATTGTAGGGGTATTTGTATTTGATATTATCATGTTGAAATATTGTTGTAACAAGGTGCGGGAACCGGCGAACATTCAACAAGTTTAATAACAAGATAAAACAAATACAAAATGAAAGTATAAGCCAGAAGCCCCTCGCGGAGGACTGCTGGCCACACACAACAAAAACAAAACACAACATAAAATCAGGCCTGTTCCTCTCTCGATCTCCACTGTCATTGCTCCTACTTTTATGCTTCTGCTCCTCCGTGAGAGATACGATACCGGTGTGTCGCTCAGGTGTCGCTCATCAGTAATCACGCCACCGGCCTCGACCTCGTCTTGCTCGCCACATACCCCCATCACCCCTCGCAGGCCGGGGGGAACACCCGAGACTGTGCTCTACTCCCCTCCTCCGGGGGGAACTGACACGGTGGCTGTGGTACCTGGGGCTATGGACAGACGAGGCGAGAGAAAAGGAGACGGAAGCATGAGGAGCGAAAGAGACGAGAGAGGGGAGAGAGAAAAAAAAAAATCTTGGTCCGGTTCCGGACACACTGCCGCTCGGTGCTCAGCCAGCTGAGAGACTCACTCGTGGTGCCATGCGATGGTACTGACATCCGATGGGGGACGGCTCGACGCTCCTCCGCCTCCTGGCGGACGGCGATGGCTCCTCCGGTCGAGCGCAGCCGGCAGCGAGTCCTCCGTTCCCTGCTCCGCCCCCATCGTGGTCGACGGCAACAGGCTCCGGCCCACGGCGAACGAGAGCGACTCCTCCGCTCCCTCTCGGACGGTAGGCACCCCTCCTCGACCCAGGAGCACGGCAGCGAAGTCTCCGTCCCACCTGCTGTTCAATCGCTCCAGCACCATCGCCTCGGGCTACAATCGGCGGCCATCGCTCCCTCATGCTGCCCGACGTCCTCAGCTCTGCGATCCCCCTCAGCAGCGAGGGCTCTCCGACAGCGTGTCTCTCCTTCTTCGCGGGTTTCAGCACCAGTGTAACGAGGTTCAGATGTTATTTGGAAGAAGGAGGCGGGAACTGGCGAACATTCAACAAGTTTAATAACAAAATAAAACAAATACAAAATGAAAGTATAAGCCAGCAGCCCCTCGCGGAGGACTGCTGGCCACACAAAACAAACAAAACACAACATAAAATCAGGCCTGTTCCTCTCTCGATCTCCATTGTCGTCGCTCCTCCTTTTATGCTTCTGCTCCTCCGTGAGAGATACGAGACCGGTGCGTCACGCATGTGTCGCTCATCAGTTATCACGCCATCGGCCTCGCGCCGCTCTATCACGGCCCTCTGCCTCGTCCTGCTCACCACAATTGTGTATACCGTAACTTTTGCTAAATAATCTAGTTCCTGTTGTCACAAAAATTATGCAAAAATAAAGGTGTCCTCTGTCTTCGAGCATCTTCCCTCATTTAGTCCATTCTGTTGTTGACAGTGACATGCCATGACTGACCTGCTGTATTCCCAAAGACTCTACAATGTCTCGGCAATTGCCCTTAGTGTCTGCAATAACAACCCACTTCAAGCAGTAAGTGGATTTCCTCACTGTGTAGCTTGAGGAGCATAGTTCTGTTAGACCTGTTTGAGTCCCAGAGCTGTGTTAGAAATTCACAGTGGAGATAAAGTGTGCTGTGCTTTTGCCATGCTGTTCCTCCAACATTTCTGCAAAATTTTGCAGGCATTATAGGTCCATCTATTTTGTAGCTGTTTTTGAAGGCACAGCTCACACAAAAGTCTCTTTAAAAAGCAACTTTCTCTTGGTCAATTCAGTGAATCCTTGAATAAGCAAATTGAATGAATTTCTATTGAAATGACTGGATTTAATTGAAAGTCCACTGAACAACAATAAATGTAACAGCGTCAGACGTCACTCCCAGGATTCGCTGGCTGAAAGTCTGATGCAAATGGTAGACAAATTTAGAAACACTTCAGGAGTTTTGAAGTCGTCATCTGATTGGTTGAATTCTACAGGATTTCCGGGAGATGTGTGTAATGGTCTGCCTGGAAACAAAGCCGTTGTGACACCAACCTCACCCCATGTAAGAAGAAAGCCGTTGTGTTTACAATTGAGACAATGAGCGCTTATGATCAACTACACACTAGAAGTATGTGAAATGTGTGAAGTTCACAGTGTAAACTCTATCCGTCCAAGAGAGATATAGATATCGACTTTTCATTTTCATGTGCCTAAACATGATGCTGAACAAAACAAACTGTGATTGGTTGCTTTACATGTCAGTCAGATGGCCTCTGGGTGGTCCTTGGCCAATGAAAGCATGTAGATAGATTCCAGACCTTCTGCCATCAGTCTGAAGGTCTGGCTAACATGAGACTACCACACAACTTTCTAGATCCCCCATTCTTCCTCCTCCTCTGCCTCCCCCTCTTCTCGGAGATAGATCCAATTTTCTCAGGCTATTTATCCTCTCAATTACCAGACTCCGAGCCATATGAAATAGTGATGGGTGAGGGGATGGTCTTTGGTGTAAGTTCTATGAGATTGTGAACTATCCAGACGTTCAACCAACCGTGGAGAGTTGTCTGCTAGTCGACATGGAGGGGAGTAAAATTTTTACTCTCTTTGTGGCTTCTATATTAAGGTTGCAAAAATGTTATTTATTTAGTCACTGTTTGGCATGATTATTTGAACAAGTATTATACAACAGACATAACTTTCACTGTATATTTCAAGCAACTGTATTAAAAATGTTGCATTACATTCTGATGTTCATCTTCAGTCATTGTCATCTTTTATGACAGGAAGAAGTTAAAGAATGTTTAATTATATAGTAATTAATGCACTTGTGACTAGTGTTGGCAACTGCATATGAAATACATTTTGCACTTTGTGTCAAGTTGCAGCAGACTGAGAAACTTTTTTTGCATTCTCTTATGCAATGAAAATAAAAACTTGAGCTGCTTAACTTTAACACTCTCGCACTCTAATCACTTAAAGGACAAGTTCGGTATTTTACACTTAAAGCCCTGTTTTAAGATCGTTTCTGATGAAATAGAACGGTTCAGATTGAAATTTGGACACATGCTGCTGGCCCGAGAATTTTCGGTTTCTGTGGTAGCACAATGGTTGCATAGG
This sequence comes from Rhinichthys klamathensis goyatoka, assembly GCF_029890125.1. Classification (NCBI taxonomy): domain Eukaryota; kingdom Metazoa; phylum Chordata; class Actinopteri; order Cypriniformes; family Leuciscidae; genus Rhinichthys; species Rhinichthys klamathensis. The sequence continues at coordinate 2,913,894 of NW_026606840.1, forward strand.
TGCACTGGAACAATCCTTCATAAAACGCATTAAACTTTAGTTTACAAAGACGTGAAACTCACCGAGTGGTCTGGGGTGTTCACTGATGTGCTAGCACAAAAATTGCTGCAAAGGATGCTTTCCAACAGGTTTTATCGTAGTTTTTGTCCAAGTCAAGTTAATGGAGTTGGACAAAAACTATGATAAAACCTTTAATTTTTTTTCATTTTCATTTTCATAAACCATACAGTATGCCTTCAGAACACTTTGAATATATGGTACAAATTGCTTCGGATTATTTTATGACACATTTGCATCCTTTTTAAAAAGCTTGAAGATCACCATAATTTCTACTTTTGTGTTTAAAAAAAAAAAGGTAATACAGCTTTGGAACAACATCAAGATGAGTAAATAATTACTGAATTTGTATGTGAACTATTCCATAGACAGTTACCTATAAATAAATTGTGGAGGGGTAAACAAAATCCTAGCAGATGAAAGCCTTTGTTGCCAATAATTGTGACACATGCCACATTTTACAGGGGTGTTTATTTTATGATTTATGCTGTTGGTTAATTTTCAACTGCAGTTTTGTCTCTCTTTTGTCATTCTCCACTTAATTGAATTGAGAGGGTCATATGATATTGTTAGACTGGATGATTGTAGATTTGAAAATCATGCTTTTCCCCATTATTGTTGAATCACGGAAGCTACACCAGTTACTTTGCCAAGATATATCTTATTTATTATTATACATGGTCAGACATACGAGAGAAACAGGCATAGAAAAATAAGGCTACATGAGACATGGTCTTCATTACAGATTTCTCTGTTACCCATTTCTCTATCCCCTCACCCCATCACCCAGCTGTAATGGTTTCTCTGTGTTTCTCCTCCCTCAACCCCTCTGTGTTTCTCCTTCCTCTCACCCCGTCATATCTTTTATGTTTCTCTGGGGTGGTACAGTAAGGATTGAGCTTATATACACCACTGAGGGACTTATGGCGCTTTTCCACTGCTGGTACGGCTCAGTACGGTTCGGCTCGGCGCGTCACGGTTCGGCTCGCTTCGCTTTTCCACTGGGTGGTACGACTCGGCTCAGCACGGCACGGCTCGGTTCGCTTTACCTCGGTTTGCTTTTCCACTGCAGTTAGTACCGCTTCAAAGTGGGTGGGATTCCCTTTCAAGGGAACTCGAGCTGGGTCAAGACGCTGTGGGAACGCCCCTGCGTGATTGCGTCATGAAGCAACCTGTATAATCAGTCCAATGGAGAGACGAGACGTCATAGGCGGGTGACGTCATCGACCAGGAAACTATAAAGCACACCTGAAAACAGACCGCGCTAGCTTCAAATATTTAAATAGTCAGTAACAGCCACCGCTGTTGCACCTGTTTTAAAACTACTTGCTTGAAGAAAAAAGAAAGAAAGAAAACTTCCAAAAAAAGAAATGGCTGAATCGTGGTCAGTGGACAAAGTGCAGACGTTCCTCTCGTTGGTTGCCGAGGAGCGGATAAACTATAACTGTCAGACTATAACATCTCAGGTTACGACTGTAACCCTGGTTCCCTAAGAGGGAACGAGACGCTGCGTCGAGACCCTGTGGGAACGCCCCTTCGTGATTGCGTCGTGAAGCACGTGTATAATCAGTCCAATGGAGAGACGAGACGTCATAGGCGGGTGACGTCATCGACCAGGAAACTATAAAGCACACCTGAAAATAGACCGCGCTAGCTTCTGTGCCTTCAGCAAGCGCTCTGTGTGATCTTGTCTCTGTCTATTTATTGTTGTTTGTCCACAAGCACAGGGGCGTAGCAACCGCACTTTTAGAAACAGGTGATTCTGTCCCCCGCATTTTTTTTGACTCAGCGCCAATATTTCCGCCCGTGTTTTTCTCTGATTTGTTACTTAGACTTGAGTGAGCTAACATTCAGCCAATCACAGCGCAAAGCATCTATTGGGCGCGTCTGCCATGAGCTTCAAATCTTTTGTTGCTCTTGCGAATTTTCGTGTTTGTTTAGTCGCTTTGCTGTTTGGCCGTCTAATGCACCCCAGAAAAAAAGCAGAGGACTACATCATTTTTTTCAAACACACACTGTTACAGTATGTCGCGATGACATGAATCACACGTAAAGTTTCCTTGTTATGATTTAACCTACTGTAACGCTGTAAGACGTGTAAGACAACAGAACCCATATGGACCTCGTCACGTCGCGCCGGATTGTGCCGAGTGTGTGTTAAATGCTCACCTACTTGTTGCTTTGGATAAAAGCGTCTGTTAAATGAGACATAACAGATTATTCCCAGCAGGCACACAACATCATAAGACGTTGATATTTGGTTAAATTTTGGTTGCGACGTCGGGTGACCAAAATTCAATGTAAATTCAACATCTAATGTCAATGTTAAATTGATGTCCAAAACCGAATACACTGATTTAGGTTTTATTGATATATTTTGATAAAATGTCTGTTGTATAAAATTACTGTAGGCTAGATGTAATCGGTTCTGTACTCATTGAACACTTTTTTTTGGTACAACTGTTAAGAAGTAAGATAAAAGTTATTGTTCAAGTGTAGTTTAACTGAAATATTGTAAATATCATAAAAATATCTTTATTTCATAAAAATAAAGTATAGATGTCCACAGTTGTCTGAAAGTCCCAAGTCCTGCAATATTTTTTTATTTCGAGTATGATTTCACAAAAATAGGTTGCTGTAAACTATCATGGCATGTTCCCAAAATTGGCACTAGGGTGCTGTAAAATGGCAATTGCTATTCCATCTAGAATTATGAACATCACCCGTTCATTATTATGAACATCACCTTTCAGTCCCTCCAGAAAAACGCGATTATGCGATCGCATGATTCAGTGCATAATCAGCCAAAGTCCGCATATTTATGCGGGGGCATTTTTTCAAATACGCCGCACTTTTGCCGTATAAATTGCCGATTTCCACGCAAAATATGCGGGGCTTGTATGATTTCATAATCCCCGCATTTTTGTTGCAAAAAAGTAACATATATCTTAGCAGAAAGTTGAAAAATGTTGCGTTTGCTTCACACGAGAGCAGCCGTTTCCCCCTGTTGCCATGGGAACGTTATGAAGTGACGTAATTACGCGACATGAACATCATTGAAAAGCTGTAAAACAGGAAACATTTTTTTCATATTTTATTTATTCATTTTTACAGAAGTTGTAGCATATTCCTTTTGTAAAGCTACAGAACTTGTTTGACTCATCAATGTTTTGTAAGTTTGAGCCATGTGTTTATTAAGGTCTGAAATAAAACAAGATTCAATATTCCAGCACTTTCTGTGATGTAGTATGTTTGCTTATCATAGGAAGTAATAAGAAATAGCTCTTTACATTAAGGTAGTAGCCTAGTGAGAACAGGGTGTTGGGAATCACTTTTTCTCTCTTTTTCATCAAACCGCAGTTTTTGCAAGTTCCCGCAATTTCATCACATAAAATTGCAAATATCCTGCATATTCCATCGCCGCATAATCAAGGATTTTTGCCCGCAACAATCACAAAAAAACTCTGGAAGGACTGACCTTTGGGTCACATCACCACACCATTTTGCCCCCCCCCCCCACCTTTATAATGGTTGCTACGGCCCTGCACAAGCATATACAGTTAGGTCCATATATATTTGGACACAGGCACAATTTTCACACTTTTGGCTCTGTATGCCACCAGAATAAAATTAAAATGAAACAATCAGGATGAATTTGAAGTGCAGACTTTCAGCTTTAATTCAAGAGGTTGAACAAAAATATCAAGTAAACATTTTAGAAACTGCAACCATTTTTATACACAGTCCCCCCATTTTCAGGGGCTCAAATGTAATTGGACAAATTAATATAATCACTAATAAAATGTTTATTTTTAATATTTTGTTGAGAATCCTTTGCAGGCAATGACTGCCTTAAGTCTGGAACTCATGGACATCACCAAAGACTGGGTTTCCTGCTTTGTGATGCTTTGCCAGGCCTTAACTGCAGCTGTCTTCAGTTGTTGTTTGTTCGTGGGTCTTTCTGCCTTTAGTTTTGCCTTCAGCAAATGAAATGCATGTTCGATCGGGTTGAGATCAGGTGATTGACTCGGCCATTGCAAAATTTTCCACTTCTTTTCCTTAAACAACTCCTGGGTTGCTTTTGCGGTGTGTTTTGGATCATTGTCCATCTGTACCGTGAAGCGCCTTCCAATCAACTTTGCTGCATTTGGCTGAATCTGGGCAGACAGTATATTCCTATACACTTCAGAATTCATCCGGCCGCTTCTGTCTTCTGTCACATCATCAATAAACACCAGTGATCCAGTTCCACTGGAAGCCATGCATGCCCATGCCATCACACTGCCTCCACCATGTTTTACAGATGACGTTGTATGCTTTGGATCATGAGCTGTTCCAAGCCTTCTCCATACTTTTTTCTTACCGTCATTTTGGTACAGGTTGATCTTAGTTTCATCCGTCCAAAGAATGCTTTTCCAGAACTGGTCAGGCTTTTTTAGATGTTTTTTGGCATAGTCTAATCTGACCTTTCTATTCTTGATGCTTATGAATGGTTTGCACCTTGTGGTGAACCCTCTGTATTTGCTCTCGTGAAGTGTTCGCTTGATTGTAGACTTTGACAATGACACGCCTACCTCCTGGAGAGTGTCCTTCACTTGGCTGGATGCTGTGAATGGGTTTTTCTTTATCATGGAGAGGATCCTGCGATCATCTACCACTGTTGTCTTCCGTGGACGTCCAGGCCTTTTTATGTTGCTGAGCTCACCAGTGCATTCTTTTTTTCTCAGAATGTACCAAACTGTTGATTTGGCCACTCCTAATATTCCAGCTATCTCTCGGATGGATTTATTTTGTTTTTGAAGCCTAATGATGGCCTGTTTGACTTGCATGGAGAGCTCCTTTGAACGCATGATGTAGGTTCATAGCAATAGATTCCAAATGCAAAAACCACTCTTAGAATCAACTTCAGACCTGTTGCCTGCTTAATTGATAAAGAAATAACGAAGGAATAGCCCACACCTGTCCAAGAAACCACTTTTGATTCAATTGTCCAATTACTTTTGGTCCCTTGAAAAAGGGGGGTGGCTACTCTCAAGAGCTGTAATTCCTAAACCCTTCCTCCAATTTGGATTTAAATACTCTCAAATTAAACCTGAGAGTGTGCACTTTCAGCCCATATCCATTATATAACTAGAGCTTGAATATGTTTTGGTAAATATCTGAAAAAAAAAAAATTGTGCCTGTGTCCAAATATATATGGACCTAACTGTATATATATATATATATATATATATATTAGACAGGAGTATGGAGAGCAAACAGCCTTGGATCGTGTGTTCGTCCCTGCTCTCGCTTCATTACGAGTGGGGACATACGCGATTCATGTGTTGTCTGTTTGGGAGTGGAGCATGCACGGTCAGCTCTAGTAAATTAGGGCTGGCTGACAGTGTTCATTCATAAATTCCTGACGTGTAACATATGCACTATCGAGAGTTTTAGCTCTGCTCTTGTTGGCTTTCTTCTGGAGGGAAGAAAGTCAATAAAGATTTGGCTCGGATCTCGCATTTGCCGAGGCAGCGCGTAGATTACGGGTCTGCAATAAAGATTCTGTGACTCAATCTCGGATCTCACGTGTGCCGAGGCAGCGCGTACATTACGGGCTGCATCAGAGTCGTGGCTCGGATCTCGCGTTTGCCGAGGCAGCGCGTAGATTATGGGTCTGCATCTCTACAATAAGAATCTATGGCTCAGATCGCGCGCTTGCCGAGGCAGCACGTAGATTATGGGTCTGCATATCTGCATAATAAAGTGGCTCTTCTCACGTTTGCCGAGGCAACGTGTAGATAATGGTCCGCAATGTATAGGCTAATATGCTCAGGGAACTCAGTAGACGGGAAATTTCCCTTTCTCTCGTTCTCTTATGATTGTTTGAAAACTAATTTTGTATTCTTTATTGTTTGAGATTATAATATGAGGTCTATATTAATACATTATATTTAGCCTTTAAACTAGACCGTTTCTACTTGTCTGGTTGATATTTGGCTGCATTTAATTTTTGAGTAAATTAAATATGTACTCATCTTATCCTTGGAGTTAGATGTCTGTATTAATATAGGCTACTATTCAGCTTTTTCATCCAGACCGTTTCTACTTGTCTGGTTGATATTTGGCTGCATTTAATTTTTGAGAAATTAAATGTATAGCTACTCATCTTATCCTTGGAGTTAGATGTCTATATTAATATACTATTCAGCTTTTTCATCCAGACCATTTCTACTTGTCTGGTTGATATTTGGCTGCATTTGATTGAGAAAATTAGATATGGACTCATCTGATCTTTGAGGAGTCATTTATTTCTGAGGAAATAAATGGTTGTTCCCAGGAGGAAATGGATAACACCTCATTACATGGTGCCCATCTCCCTTCGGTGCACTCCAGCGAGTTCTAGTCTGAGTGTCTGACTCACAGAAGGGGGGTTTAAGAGGGGTCAGTTCGGTTATTTCCTGCCGGTCATCCGTTTCAGGACGCCGGATTGGCTTCTCAAGCTATACTAGAGACCAGTCTCAAGAGGCTGGTTTCTTTTAGTAGTCTCAGCCATAGTCATTTTGGGATGAGACATATCTGAGGATAGTCGTTATCTCGAAGAAGGCTTCGACTAAGAACAGTCAGTTCGGGTTTCCCTGCTGGTTCGCCGTTACAGGGTACCGAAGTGGCTGTTCAAACAATACCAGAGGCCAGTCTTGAGAGACTGGTCCCCTTAGTAGATTTTCTGGCAGCGTGTAAGCTACTGCCAAATATATCTCATTGGAACCTGCTCACTATAGAAAAGGCTTACAGAATTCAGTTCGGTTCTCATCGACCCATATATCTAGGGGTCCTCCCTAGGTGGTGGACCCCGAGCAGGCTCTGGATATGTTATCATTCCTGGGAAATGACTCTCTGAGGAGGGTCGCAGCGCTGCCAGTTCGGTTGTTCCCTGCTCGTTGGCCGCTTCAGGGCACCGAGGTGTCAGCGTTCCCGAACGATCCTCCGAGGAGGGTCGTAGAACAGTCAGTTCGGTTTTCCCTGCCGGTTCGCCGTTACAGGGCACCGAAGTGGCTGTTCGACCAATACCAAAGGCCAGTCTCGAGAGACTGGTCCCCTTAGTAGATTTTCTGGCAGCGTGTAAGCTACTGCAAAATATATCTCGTTGGGTCCTGCTCACTATAGAAATGGTTTCAGAATTCAGTTCGGTTCTTCCGCCTAGATTTCTAGGGGTCCTCCCTACGTGGTGGACCCCGAGCAGGCTCTGGTTATGGAGCAAGAAGTACAGACTCTTCTGCGAAAGGAGGCTATAGAAAGGGTTCCTCCTCCCAGTAGGGAGTCAGGGGTTTACAGCCGTTACTTCATTGTTCCAAAGAAGGATGGATGCTTACATTCATTATACAAATAAATTTGAATTGAATTACATTCAAACAGATTGTGTCATAGATTCAGTCCGAGGACTGGTTTGTCACGATAGATTGAAGGACGCGTCCTTCCATGTAGCCATCCGTCCTCCACACAGGAAGTCCCTGAGGTTCGCTTTCGGGGGCGAAGTGTACCAATATTGGGTTCTTCTCTTCGGCCTAGGTAAAACTAGGCCAGTCACTCACTGCGAAACAGTTTCAGAGACTTGTGGGTCTCATGGCAGCTGCGTCCAACGCAGAGGTGGGTAGAGTATCCAAAAACTGTACTCAAGTAAAAGTACAAGTACTTATAGAAATATTTACTCAAAGTAAAAGTAAAAGTAATAATCTTAAAAGTTACTTGAGTAAGAGTAAAAAAGTATCCAATGAAAAAACTACTCAAGTAGTTAGTTACTAGTTACTTTGGAACACATAGGCCTATATATATATATATATATATATATATATGTATATATATATTGTATATGTAACATGATATTATTTAGATTTTTTTTTTTCATTTAAATGACTATTATTATCATAATTAGATAAGCTATCTTTGCAACAAAAACAGAAGAGACAAACATTATTTCTGTATATCTGTACCCTGAAAACCATTGCCTGTCCTTTGGTTTGTATAATAGTATAGTAATACTTATACAACTACATTTGGATTATTAGACAATGTCGGAATAAAGTGACTTTATGGAGTTTTGCATTCAAGGGATGGGAACCATTGACAGATTAGAAAGAGTTAAAACTCTGCATATGTGCTCGCAGTCATGTCATGCCCAACATAAACAACGATCAAATGCACGGATCTTCTTCTGTCTGTTCTCCAAAATGTATTTAAATGTAGGCTATATTTATGAAAGCATCTTTAAACTGGTTAACTGAGTCACATAAGGCAGGCAAAGGCATTCGTTTTCAAGTCGAGTTCGCACGCCACTGCGCAATACACACTCATTGTGTGTGTGCACTGTGTACAGTACACACATTCATAAACTGGACGATGATAGCTTATTTAATGTATAAAGTAATGTATATGTCCGAAAAAAGGGTAATGTCATACTTTGTAGTAGTGCTATATGGCGTAATAATCTGTTTGGTTGTAAAATGTATTACCTGAATGAAATCGAATGTATCGTCGTGTGGAATCATTCATTCACAGACAGCTTACGAAGTAGCTAACATACGAAGATGTTCAACTAATAAAGATCTTCATCGCTGGCAAAAAATATGATGCATTTGCAGATTTACTTTCTAGACTGTACTGTAGACTGCCACTTCATACAACGCTCTTGATGTTCTTAAATATTCCTGTTACGACTCCGAGACGATTCAGATTCAGTGCGTGCAGGAAACTGAACAGATCATTCAAACTGATTCGCGAACCGATTTAGACAGATCTGCCCAACTTGTTTGATGAAGTCTTTGAACAGAATCGACTCAAAAGAGTGATTCATTTGTGAATTGAGCATCGCTCATGCCCAGAAAAAAGAGAGAGCGCGCGCTTAGAATAAACTACGCTTTTAACAACATATTGCATTAAAATAAAGTAACGAGAGGAACGTCGCCAAACGTAACGAAGTAAAAGTACAGATTTTTCATTAGAAATCTACTCGAGTTAAAGTAAAAGTACCCACAATTAAATCTACTCTTAAAAGTACAAATTTTCCAAAAAAATACTCAAGTAAATGGAACGAAGTAAATGTACTTCGTTACTACCCACCTCTGGTCCAACGTAATAACTTTTGGCCTCCTGTACATGAGCCCCTTCCTGTGGTGGCTCAGGACCAAGGGGTTTTCTCCGAGGGTAAATCCGTTTCGCATGATCAAGGTCACGCGGCGATGCCTACGTGCCTTAGTCATGTGGAACAAACCTTGGTTCCTTGCCCTAGGCCCAGTGCTGGGGGCTTCTTGTCGACGTGTAGCTATCGACGGATGCTTCCCTTACAGGTTGGGGGGTGATCATGAGTGGTCGCTCGGCGAAAGGTCTTTGGCAGGACCATCTACTTTCTTGGGACATAAATCGGCTAGAAATTATGGCGGTGTTTCGATATCTCTCTCTCAAGCACTTCCTGCCAGACCTGAGAGGTCACCATGTGCTTGTCTGCATGGACAACACATCGGTGGTCTCTTATATAATCCAGGAGCAGACATCCTGTCGAGGCAGGGGCCGAGGCCCGGGGAATGGAGACTCCACCCCGAGGTGGTGGAGCTCATATGAAAAACTTTGGTCGAGCAGAAGTAGACCTTTTCGCATCTTAGAGAACACACACTGTCCACTATGGTTCTCACTCAGTCAGGCAGCTCCTCTGGGGCTGGACGCTATGAAGCAGACGTGGCCGAGGTCAAGTTTGTACGCATTTTCCCCGATCTCTCTGCTCCAGGGAGTTCTAGAGAGAGTTCGCCGGGACGTGGCCCATCTTCTGTTATTTGCCCTGTGTTGGCAGGCCCGAGTATGGTTCTCGGACCTAGAGTTTCTCCTCGACGGCTTTCCTCTGGAGATTCCGCTCGGTGGGAACTTTTTCTCTCAGTCGAGCGGGTTGTTCCTGCAGGAGCGTTTCTCCCCAGGTCTATCCCCCTCCACACTAAAGGTGTACATGGCAGCCTTAGCTGCTTACCATGTCCCTTTAAGTGGTGTATCCTTGGGGAGACACCCTGTAGTACGTTTCCTTCGCGGCACTGTGAGGCGTCTGACCAAGATACTAGGAGTAAGTAGTTTTAAAACAGGTGCTACAGCGGTGGCTGTTACTGGCTATTTAAATCTAGCGGGTTTGATGTCTCGCAAATACAATGCTGCTGGTAGTGACGATTCTGTCTGACCAATCAGTGATCTGCAGTGTGTTCACGTCACATTTTAGTATCGGTACGGTACGCTTGGAACCTCAACAGAGGTGGTACCATTTAAAGCGAGCTGTACCGTACCGTACCATGCAGTGGAAAAGCGCCACAAGTGAGCCGTGCCGAGCCGAGCCGTACCGTACCATGCAGTGGAAAAGCGCCATTACAACTTCCTTGTAAGGTAGAAATAGTCCATATTAAGAAACTATCCCTCGGGGTATACATTCGTGGTACATTTGCATCAGTTGAAAAACATTCCTTTCCTTGTAAAGAACATGCCAACTGTACACATTTGAAGTACACATCATTGGAACATGTTACATTGCACACATACTTGTATGCAAACTATAGCTCATTCCATATCTCTCATCAGCACACATGTACAAACATACTCTGACTTCACAAAATACATTATGAAATTATTATGAAAATGAATCAAGAAAATAATACAAAAAATAATACAAAAAATAACATTAAACAATAAAATTTTGTCTTCAATGATGTCATCTGAACTTTTAGTAAATTGACACCTCTGTGATCATAATGTGCGATTGAAATCGAACAGACCCAGCTTGTGTTCGTTCTTTTAAATCATCATCTTCTGTGAATTCAGAGGAGCTCACCATAAGCTGTTTTGTGATATTTGACTTTTTTTCACCAATCTCTTTAGCATTCTGACATATTGCTTTGCCATTTCTTCCTGAACAGATTGCTCCTGAACGGAATTGCTCATGAGCGCTGTGTGAAAAAGGGAAGCATCTTGGCTCATGCAGGCATCTGTGCAAGAAACAATAGCTTTTGTCAGCCCGCTGAAACAAGGTTAGCAACCAACTGTGCCCTCTGAGGCTTCAAAGAGGAAAAATCTACTAATGATAAGAAAACCATGCAGATGGCTAAACTTTGAGGTGAAGCTTGAAAAAATGAATCACTGTGCTCTTGGAGTTATGTCATGCTAATGAAGGCTAAAAGGGATTTAGAAACAAATACTTGCAGAAGACCAATACATGCTGGTGCTTTGCCACTAGGGGACAACAGCACCAAAATGGAGGGTCATCGCAGCCTTCCAAAACTGTGAGGGCAATTTACTGCCCCAACTGATCACCAGCATCTGCCACCTAACTCATTATGGCTCCCACCAGTAGCTCAATCAATCTCAACCCCACCTGGATCCAGATCAGCTGGGCTTTAGGAGAAAAGGGGAGTGGGTTGTGAAATCACTGAGGTGACAGGAGCACAGAGGGCAGTAATTGAAAGTTCAGAGATCTTTCATGCCATAATGTCAGTGAAAAGGTTTTTAATGTGATTTCACAGGATATGCATGCAATGAAGATCCACCTGACAGTCTTTGAAATGGCATAGCACATTAGCACTAAATCTTCCAGACACACCTGGCAACCTTATTAATTTAGCATTTTCCATATAGCTCCCTCTTTATTTACTGATTATAAAGATAGAGGGGTAGGTGAACGCTGCATTTATGCAGTGTTACGAAGCAGAATTTGACAAACAGTGACTCCATATGGTAGTTTAGCTGTTTGGTCTTTCCATTTGTCTGACCCTGTATCCTTTCTCAGCACAGTATTGGTTGATATGGGGTGAGCTGTGTATTTGATGGCGTGTACAAGCGCGCACGGCTGCTTGCCTAGAGGCTAAAATGTCTGTTATTTCTCTTGGGAAGGTCTATATCGCATGCTTTCAGGTTCTCTCAGGACTCCATCACATTTTGGGACAGTCAGACTGAACATGCCGGCTTAAGACTCATTCACTCGGACGTGGTAAACTGAAGGTGTGGGCTTCACTTGGTGTAGTGTGAGAAGTATGGGTGTTCTGGTTACAATGCCACAAAAAAGTCTTATTTCATAAATATTCATTACTGTAGGTTCTGCAAAATTCATTTAATATATTTTTAATGTTTTGATAAGTATGGGGTGTATTGATAAGGAGATTCAGTCTGTATTATAGAATTTGCACATTTCTGAATAAACTCAAAAGCAAACAATGTTTCAAGTAGAAAACATCAAGAATCAATTAATCTACTTCAACTGCACTTTGAATTTCAAATTTTTGAATAAAACTATATTCTTTTAGATAAATAGATAAGAAGCAAATTTACATCTTTAGAATTTGTTCGACAAATGGTAACATTTGAGATTTTTGTCTCAATTTTAATTTTAATTTTAATAGTCCCCCTGAAGCAATACATATTTCACAAATATTGTCAATTTCTTCTCCTAGAGATTGTTCATACTGTAGGTGATTTATTGCCACATGATATGCTCTTCATACCTCCTTGTAAACGTGTTTAATTTAATGTTAATGGCCTGGGTAGTATAACGTGAATGCTTTTTCAATGTGTTTTTGTTATTTTCGCAGATCCGTGTGAATGGCGATCGGTTTGACAATGTTGTCGTCTGTTTTAAGTACATTGTTGTGTAAACATAGCGCTAGTTTCCATGTCTGTGCCTGCTTCATTCTGTTCACCTGTTGTCATTTAATGAACTCATTATTTCACTCGTTTAGGTATGGTAAAAGTACTCTCTGTTTTGTTCAGTTCTTTGTCCTTTCTCGTCTGTTATGTGGTTGTGTTTTCCCGTTCTCAAGCCTGGATTTAATAAAGACTGTTCATATTGAATTATCCTTCGTTGCACGCTCCGTTATATCAGCCACCCGTGACACCTAGTTAACTAATCAGGTCACTGAAGAACATTACTTTCATGACTCATTGGCTGATCTTTATCAATTGAGTAAATAATGGAGTTTAAAGCTGCTGCAATAACACATATAAGTGGTTACTGGGTAATCTATTGTTTTAAGCAGTTTACAACATGTACTTATAGTTCTGTTTGAGTGGATAATTTTGCTCCATTTTCCTGGAAGAGAAAGACTGTAAATTTGAAATGTGTTTATCTGCTTAAAGGTACACTAACGAGTTGAGGATTTTAAAGTTAATGGACATGGACACAAAACTGATTACATTAAAAGACACTACAGGCAAATGTCACAGGTCGGGGCGGCTAGACGGGCTACACCACCCCTCAGAACCAGTACCACCCTTGGGGAGTCGGACAGAGGCCAGGCAAGGAGGACAGACAACAAGACTTTAAGTGAATAATAATTTATTTAATATAAAATGAGATACAAGATTTAGAGGTAGAGTCTTCTGCACAGGATCGTTCCGTCCAAAGACAATCCTGAGGTGCGTTTCGGGTATGTCCACCTCTTCTTCCCCAGATGGCAGACAGAGAACTCACGACTGAGAAGCTTTGCTGCCGAGCAGACAGGTGAGTGTACAGGTAACGTAATCCTCCTTTTCACGGTGTCAGACAGAGAACTTATGGCTGGGGAGCTTCGCTGCCAAGCAGACAGGTGAGTATATGGCACGTAATCCTCTTCTTCATAGATGACAGACAGAGAATTGACGGCTGGGGAGCTTCAGGCCATGGGGTTTCGCTGCCAAGCAGCCAGGTGAGCGTTCAGGCACGTACTCTTCTCCACAGGTGACAGGCAGAGAACTTACGGCTGGGGAGCTTCGCTGCCAAGCAGCCAGTTGAATGTTCAGGCACGTACTCCTCTCCTCCACAGGCGGCAGACAGAGAACTTACGGCTGGGAAGCTTCGCTGCCAAGCAGCCAGTTGGGTGTTTAGGCACGTACTCTTCTCCACTGGTGACAGGCAGAGAACTTGCGGCTGGGGAGCTTCGCTGCCGAGCAGCCAGTTGAATGTTCAGGCACGTACTCCTCTCCTCCACAGGCGGCAGACAGAGAACTTACGGCTGGGGAGCTTCACTGCAAAGCAGCCAGTTGAGTGTTTAGGCACGTACTCCTCTCCTCCACAGGTGGCAGACAGAGAACTTACGGCTGGGGAGCTTCACTGCAAAGCAGACAGGTGAGTATACGGCACGTAATCCTCTTCTTCATAGATGACAGACAGAGAACTTACGGCTGGGGAGCTTCACTGCAAAGCAGACAGGTGAGTATACGGCACGTAATCCTCTTCTTCATAGATGACAGACAGAGAACTTACGGCTGGGGAGCTTCACTGCAAAGCAGACAGGTGAGTATACGGCACGTAATCCTCTTCTTCATAGATGACAGACAGAGAACTTACGGCTGGGGAGCTTCACTGCAAAGCAGACAGGTGAGTATACGGCACGTAATCCTCTTCTTCATAGATGACAGACAGGGAACTTACGGCTGGGGAGCTTCGCTGCAAAGCGGACAGGTGAGTATACGGCACGTAATCCTCTTCTTCATAGATGACAGACAGAGAACTTATGGCTGGGGAGCTTCGCTGCCAAGCAGCCAGGTGAGTGTTCAAGCACGTACTCCTCTTCTCCACAGGTGGCAGACAGAGAACTTACGGCTGGGGAGCTTCACTGCAAAGCAGACAGGTGAGTATACGGCACGTAATCCTCTTCTTCATAGATGACAGACAGAGAACTTACGGCTGGGGAGCTTCACTGCAAAGCAGACAGGTGAGTATACGGCACGTAATCCTCTTCTTCATAGATGACAGACAGAGAACTTACGGCTGGGGAGCTTCGCTGCCAAGCAGCCAGGTGAGTGTTCAAGCACGTACTCCTCTTCTCCACAGGTGGCAGACAGAGAACTTACGGCTGGGGAGCTTCACTGCAAAGCAGACAGGTGAGTATACGGCACGTAATCCTCTTCTTCATAGATGACAGACAGAGAACTTACGGCTGGGGAGCTTCGCTGCAAAGCGGACAGGTGAGTATACGGCACGTAATCCTCTTCTTCATAGATGACAGACAGAGAACTTACGGCTGGGGAGCTTCGCTGCCAAGCAGCCAGGTGAGTGTTCAAGCACGTACTCCTCTTCTCCACAGGTGGCAGACAGAGAACTTACGGCTGGGGAGCTTCACTGCAAAGCAGACAGGTGAGTATACGGCACGTAATCCTCTTCTTCATAGATGACAGACAGAGAACTTACGGCTGGGGAGCTTCGCTGCAAAGCGGACAGGTGAGTATACGGCACGTAATCCTCTTCTTCATAGATGACAGACAGAGAACTTACGGCTGTGGAGCTTCGCTGCCAAGCAGCCAGGTGAGTATACGGCACGTAATCCTCTTCTTCATAGATGACAGACAGAGAACTTACGGCTGGGGGGCTTCGCTGCAAAGCAGACAGGTGAGTATACGGCACGTAATCCTCTTCTCAATAGGCTGTCAGAAAATACACTCAACATCTGTAAAGTACAACAGTGTTAGCCTCCTCTTAAGTATTTAGGACGGGACAGAAAGCTCAGGTAAACAATGGACGTCCAGCGGGTTTAAGTTCACACTTCACACATCCAAACAGTGCATCACGTCACTTCATCATCACTTCATCTCAGCACTCAGTGGGAATAACACACATAGAGGGCCGGCGCCCATTTTCTGACCTGGCATTCGCATCAAAGAGTCCCGTAGATACAAGAGGAGGATAGAGATTGTTTTGAACTACTCACAGTCTCTCATAAGCGATCTTATCGTCCCGTGATTCCCACGTTCCAGTTGCGTCGTTGTGCTCTTTCTCCCGAACTCACGGTGCCACGCCAGTTTGTTGGCCCCCACTTCCTCTGCTCCAATGTTCACGCTTCCTCCGAGATCACGGCCCCCAAAAACAACACCACTCTCCAGTCTGCACTCTCTCCTCTTATCCTTCCCTAAGGGCAACGTGTCCCAATCGCGGAGCTTCACTCCTTTTCCGCGCAGCTGTCGGCGATCCCGATTAATTACCCCATTCGCGGGATTTTTCCGCTAACCCGGAACTAACCCGGTGTTCCATTGTTATGAGTCCGGCGGGAGGCAATCGCGGCGAACATTAGTTCCGCCTTGCACGGAGACAAAAGATGAAATTGTCACCGCGTGACACAAACAACTGTTTTTTTTTTTCAGGAACTGGTCAATTTTTAGATTTTGGGCTATTTTGGTGCCTTAATATGCCTTCTTTCAGATTAACGAGTTCGTTTGCCCATAAAATCTTTAATATATTAGGTTTGATTTATTTGACTTGCTGTCCGCTGATGAGGGGCTCGAGGAAGCAGCTTCAACTCGAGCTCTGATATACCCCCCGCAGTGGCTAAATGCAGTGGCGGATTTAGCAAATTGGGGGCCCAAGGCGAAGGTAGTATGGGGCCCCCCATCCGATCTTTAAAAGAGAACGAAATTTCTTTTTTTTTTTTTTTTTTTTTTTATAAACCATTAAATGGCACTTTCTGGAGGGTTTTGTGCAAAGAAATATAGAAAAAAGTAGGTCTAGCAAGTCTTATATTTCTGTAATTCACACAGATCAAACACAAATATGCTGACTGAATAGATTGCTAGTTGAGAAACACTGCTTTAATTAATGTTTTTATGATGACTTTGTGAAAGGTTAACTAAACAGCATGAGCCGTCTTCCTGCTGGCTAGTAAGTTATTTGGCAAATTTCATTCATACAGATCTGTATTATGCTATAGTTTTTGATAGTGTTATACATTTCTTACAGATAATCACGATGATCATTGCGTTTGTCTTACCGAATGTGGTAGCTTTATGCAATTACAGTTTGTCTATAAGCTTTTTTTATTAATGCCGACAGTAAAATGTTGCCAGATATTGCTACGAAAAACAAGAAAAACAAAACAAAATAATAATAATAATCCGAAATAAGTTCAAAGCTTGTGTTTTGGAAATTAGATTAATATATCCCTAACCCTAACATGCAACTTTCCACTTTAATAACTTCCTAAACTAAAGTGTCACATTAAATCAGAAAACAGGTCCAGAAGACTACTGCCACCTTTCCATTAGTGGATCTGGCAACAGGGAGGCTGCACGCGCGCCCTCACTCACAGCGCGCTCTCAAGCCCCGTTCACTGCGCTAGCTTCTCGCAGGAACATGAATTGCAAACACTCATTTGAGGTGGTTTAAACGGGTAATTAATCATTCAGAGAGCTTGACATTTTATTTTTGAATGTAAAAAAATGACAGAGTTCCGGACCTCGGTCACCTCATAGCTGGCTACGGCCATGGACTTGTAACATATCGTTAGCATTGTTGTCATTGTCAGCGGGCATCACAAAAAAGTTTGTTACCTTCTGCAATTTTGCTAAAAAAGTTTTTTCTTTCCTCCCGCTTCCTGGTTTTTCTGCACCGCTTGGGTAGCTTCGCTTAATTTTTACTCTGTCTACTACTCTGTACACTCTGTCTGTCACTCTGTACACTGTGTTAATCACTTCTTTTTCTCCGTCAGTTTTTTTTTGGCGCATTACAGCCTTGTCACTTTCGCACGCAGAAAGTGAGATAATGGAATAGTCCAATGTAGCGAGGTGGGGGGGGGGGCCCTCCTGTCTGCGACTAATGATTTGATGCCTTTTTTCGCAAATGTTTTTTAGAAATATATAATTTGCGAAAAGTAAAACAAAACAAAAACTTAAGCATAGTTTAATGGGGGCATTTTGGGGGCCCCTAGGTAGCTCGGGGCCCAAGGCAATTGCCGACCTTTGCCTAATGGTTAAGTCCGCCCCTGGCTAAATGTAGGATATGATTACAAAGGGCACGGTACCTAAGATGAAGGTGGAGTTTGGGGAGGTGGAGGGATGCTGGAACAGCTGATGCTAGAGAGAGGTAAGCAGCTGCTTATATACCGTAAAACTTCAAATAATAGCCCAGGCTTTTATTTTCCCAAATCGCCGAACTGCACCGGCTTGTATTTGAGACAGGCGTCTATATGAGACAGGCCTTTTATTTAGTGTTGAGATGTTGTTCATTGAGTGTAGGCCTAGAGCTAACGATCCAAATAGCATAGGCTGATAGACGGAAAGCATGACAGTCAGAGGTTACCACATTATATTACGTTTTATTTATAATTCGAATTGTTTAACAAATCAGTTAATGTAAGAATTAGCCTACTATATAACCGTATGTCTAAAGGTGATCGCACACCGGACGAGAAGCACAGCGACGGAAACGGCTCAGGACCTTGTTCAAAATCCTGCTGTGCCACAGAGCGCCATTTACATAGTTTTATATTAAATTTACATTTATTTGTCTCAAACCGTCGTTATGTATATACTGACTTCACCCTGTGCTGCAATATACATTTAGTTTTACATTCATTTACAGAAATCAGCTGGTTGAATTAAAATTGCTGATGTTTTCGGATTTTCAGGTGATATTCTCAATTCATTCAGTTAACGGACGCCCTGAGGTAAAGTGAATTCAGACTGCAGACTAAGCAATGATTGTATTTAATTGTACAGTACAATCATAACATAGTACATACATGATCTTAATTCCATAATGTCCTTAAACATAACAATATTGCTGGCCATAAACGAAAAAAGTGCGCATCCGGTGTGCGATACCTCGAATTGTCATAGACGCAACGCGTCCGGTGCGACCCCCTTTAGATTATTGGCAGCATAAAAAAAACGAAATGATGTGACAGCCATGTGCTGAACAATACAAGTTACCGGTAATATCCATCGAGCCTATGAACTTGTTGCCCGAAAAACATCATCAAGAAAGAATGAAGGCTATCCTGTAAAACAACTGCAATCATGTGATACAAAATTCGTCTCAGGTTACGACTGTAACCAAAATTTTCCTGAGAAAGGGAACGAGACGATGCGTCATCGACGCTTTGGGAACGCCCCCAGCGTGAATGCGTCTGAGCATCAATGTCAACTAGTCCAATGGAAAGAATGAGCGTCACGTGCGGGTGACGTCATGACCAGGAAGGGATAACAGCACATCCGGTGCAAACCGGCATTAGCTTCAAAAATGTCGAAGCAAGCCGATCACAGGGATGCAGGAAGTATGGCAGGGTGACGCATCGTCTCGTTCCCTTTCTCAACTATGGAACTATGGTTACAGTCGTAACCTGAGACGTTCCCTTTCGAGGGAACTCGTGATGCGTCATCGACGCTTTGGGAACGAGAATACCCAAAACGCCAGAATTCCAAGTACCTGAGTGTCAGTCTGTTGAAACTAAGCACTAAGCACCTGAGAACCTGGGGCAGCATCCAGGTCCAAACTGTAAAACCTGACGAATGTGAGCGGTGAGGACCAGCCTGCCGCATCACACACGTCTTGAAGAGAAACTCCAAATAATAAGGCTTTAGAGGCAGCCATACCCCTCGTAGAGTGAGCTCTGACCACCAAAGGACACGGCTGGTCAGAGTACTCGTATGCAAGTGAAATAGCCTCAACTATCCACTTACTAACCGTCTGTTTAGAAGCAGGAAGACCCTTCTTAGGTGATCCAAAGCAAATAAATAACTGGAACTGGTCCTCATTGACGATGTCCGATGAACATAAGTATCCAGTGCTCACACTGGACACAAGAGGTTCAGCCTTTCCTGGTCCGCAGATGTAAAAGGAGGAGGAGAGAAAGCCTGCAGCACAATAGGCCTCGGAATCAAGGTCGGCACCTTAGGGACGTATCCCTGTTTCGGATATAATAATTCCTTGACCATCCCCGGTGCAAACTCAAGGCAAGTGGGGGAAACCGAAAGGGCCTGAAGGTCTCCAACTCTCTTAAGGGACGAAATAGCTAGCAGAAAGATAGTCTTAAGGGTAAGAAATTTCTCTGAAACCGAATCTAAAGGCTCGAATGGAGCCCTAGACAGGCCTTCTAGTACTATTGCCAAATCCCAAGCTGGCACCCTAGTGCGAGTTGCAGGCCTCAGCCTCAATGTGCCACGAAGGAAACGTGTAATCAGGGGGTCTCGACCCAACGATGTACCCCCCACCAGGGCGTGGTAAGCCGCAATGGCCGCCACGTAAACCTTAAGTGTGGAAGGACATAAACCTGACGTAAAGCGCTCCTGTAAGAACTCGAGTACTGTGTTCACAGAACAGTTAACCGGATCCTACTGATGTCGGTGAGACCATACAGAAAAAACTTTCCATTTCAGCGCATATAGATTCCTAGTAGCTGGAGCTCTGGAGCTCTGGAGCTTAGAATGGTCTCAACAACCTCAGTTGAGAGACCACTCTCTATGAGTTGGGCCCCCTCAGAGGCCAAACCCACCGGTTCCAAATCTCTGGTCAGGGGTGAAATATTGTGGCCCCGGCCTGAGACAGAAGGTCTCTCCTGATCGGGATCTCCAAGGGAGGACCGTCTAAGAGATGGATCAGGTCCGCAAACCAGATCCGACTCGGCCAGCGTGGTGCTACTAGCAGTAGGCTTATTCCGTACTGGCGGACTCGCTCCAGAACTCCTGGGAGCAGAGCAACAGGGGGAAATGCGTACAGACGTAGCCTCGGCCACGTCTGCACCATACCATTCAGCCCCAGGGGGGCTGGGTGAGTAAGGGAGAACCAAAGTGGACAGTGCGTCGTATGCTGAGACGCAAACAGATCCACCTCTGCTTGGCCGTAAAACTTCCAAATTTTCTCCACCGCCTCGGGGTGGAGTCTCCAGTCCCCTGGCCTCAGCTCCTGCCTCGACAGGATGTCTGCCCCAATATTCTGGTCCCCAGGAATATACACTGCCCTCAGGGAGAGTACCTTCCCCAGAGACCACAGGAGGATCTGGTGCGCCAGCTTGCAAAGCGGACGCGACCGCAGACCCCCCTGACGGTTCAGATAAGAGACCACCGATGTGTTGTCTGTACGGACGAGCACATGATGGCCCCTCAGGTCTGGGAGGAATTGCTTCAACGCATTGAAGACAGCCATCATTTCCAGGCAATTTATGTGCCAAGAAAGATGATGACCCCTCCACCTGAACCGAGCGGCCTTCCATTACCGCTCCCCAGCCGGTGAGGGAAGCATCTGTCGAGATCGCAACTCGATGTCAAAGAGCTCCCAACACCGGACCCTGGGTTAAGAACCAGTGTTTCCTCCATATAACCAAGGCACGAAGGCACCGCCGCGTGATCTTGATCATACGAAGTGGGTTTCCCCTCGGGGAGAACCGTCTGGTCCTGAGCCACCACTGTAAAGGTCTCATGTACAGCAGGCCAAAAGGTATCACGTTGGACGCTGCTGCCAAGAGACCCAACAGTCTCTCGAACTGTTTTACAGTGCGTGACTGGCCTAGCCTCAGCTCTTCTGTGGCTGCCAGGATAACAGCTACACGAACGGGCGATAGAGTGGCCGCATCGTCACTGAATCTCATACCACACCAAGGAAAGTGGTTCTCTGTACTGGAGAAAGAACACTCTTCTTGGCATTGAGACTCAACCCCAACATCTGCATATGAGCGAGAACGACACCTCGGTGCCGAACCGCCAACTGCTCTGATTCCGCTAGAATCAGCCAGTCGTCGATGTAGTTCAGAATACGTATGCCCTGAAGCCTGAGCGGGGCTAAAGCTGCATCTACGCATTTCGTGAACGTGCGGGGTGATAGAGCTAGACGGAAAGGAAGTACCCGATACTGGTATTCTTTGCCCCCGAAAGAAAACCTTAGGAACTTCCTGTGCTGAGGGAGGATGGAGACATGGAAGTAAGCGTCCTTCAGATCTATCGTGACAAACCAGTCCTCGGATCTGATTTGAGTCACGATCTGTTTGAGTGTCAGCATCTTGAACTTGAGTTTCTGTACTGAACGATTCAACAGACGAAGATCTAAAATGGGACGCAACCCTCCATCCTTTTTTGGAACAATGAAATAACGGCTGTAAAAACCCAACTCTCTGTCGGGTGAGCACACCTGTTCTATAGCTTCCTTTGCTAACAGGGCCTTTACCTCTTGCTCCATTACCAGAGCCTGCTCGGGATGCACTACTGTGAGCAACACCCCGTTGTAGCGAGGAGGACGAGAACCAAACTGGATTCTGTATCCTTTCTCTACAATCTGCAGGACCCAACGAGAAATATATGGCAGTAGCTTCCACGCTGCCAGAAAATCTACTAAGGGAACCAGCCTCTCGAGGCTGGTCTCTGGTGTTAACGAGACAGCCAGTTCTGGAGCCTGAAACATAATGGCAGGAACTACCTGAACTGGCTGCTCTAAAACCCCCCTCAGAGGGCGCGAAACCGATGCAGTGCCGCAGCATAGCATCAGCGACTCGCTGGAGACCACTGCGCCCCGAAGCACCAAGGGTGACGGGGTTGGCAGAATGGTCCCATGAGGACCCCGAAGTGGAACGGGCACCGTATTCTGAGGTGTACACCGCTCCACCTCGGTCGGGGCCGTCCTCACATGTCTGACGCCATTGACGTCAGGACCTCTTTTTATGAGCCGAAGTCTTCTTCGACTGAAGAACGGTCCTCAGATCCGGCTTCGACTTAGAAGACTTCGTCTGAGAGTGTTGCGCCTGTTTCCAGTGTTTATGTGGAGGTGCACGAGACGAAACACTCTCTTTTTGTTGCGCACGATATGAGGAGCTCGACGTCTGGAGCTGCTCACGCCCAGCAGCCCCAGGGGGCTGGACACGGCGAGGGAGATACTTTTTAAATGCCTCCGCTTGCTTCTTTGACTCTTGAAATCTCTCGACGACCGCATTGACTGCGTCGCCGAAGAGACCAGAAGGCTCAAGCGGAGCATCCAATAAATAAGCCCGATCTTTTTCTCTTATTTCGCCCAGATTTAACCAAAGGTGTCTCTCAGTAAGCTACAAGGGCTGCCATAGACCGCCCAATTGCTCTAGCGGTCTCCTTTGTAGCTCTGAGAGACAGATCGGTGGCCCGACGAAGTTCTCGAACTTCGTCAGGACCAACTCCCTCACTCTTATCCAGATCCCCCAGCCCCCCTTGAGGGCTGAAAAGTCGTAATGAGTACGGTTTATCCCATGATCTAGATAACTCATTATGTAAATCAGGAAAAAAGGGAAGGCCCCGTGGTGGAGATGATGTAGCTGAAGAAAGGAAGCGCTCATCTAATTTACTTTTGAGACGAGCGCCCCTTTTCTCAGCTGGCCATTCAATATTTAATTTCTCTACAGCCCTAGACATCACATCCACCAGCTCCTCATATGCTGGGGAAACAGGTGGCAAATCTCTTTCCCCAGTGTGTGTGCTTGAACTCTCCATACTCATCATATCAACCTCCTCAGAGGAAGAACAATGAAGTAATGGAGGGCTCTCTCCTCGGGCGGAAGAAGCCGCAGAGCGGGCTGCCGACACCGGGGGGAGAGCACTGGATCCTCCGGGTAAGGAAGGAGAAAAGGCCCTCGGACCCGTCTCCAACCCCTCCGAAAGATCCTTTTGCGATCCCCAGGAATGCATTCTCCGTGCTGCCTCGGCAACAGAGGGTCCTGCACCCTGAGGATCGCGAGCCTGACCACTCTCGTCAAAGAGTGACAGGCGAGAGCGGAGCATGCGAAGCGGAAGCATCTCACAATGCTGGCACTCAGCCCCCTCGAAGGCTGAGACCGCATACTCCACTCCCAAACAAATAACACAAAGCTCGTGTGTGTCCTCACCCGTTAAATAACGCGGGCAGGGAGAACCACACTGCTTGTACATTTGTTTCGCAATAACTCTTCCAATATAAATGCAACAGACAACAATAAATAGACAGAGACAGAGTAACACAGATCGCTTGCTGAGACACAGAAGCTAATGCCGGTTTGCACCGGATTTGCTTTTATCCCTTCCTGGTCATGACGTCACCCGCCCGTGACGCTCATTCTTTCCATTGGACTAGTTGACATTGATGCTCAGACGCATTCACGCTGGGGGCGTTCCCAAAGCGTGAATTGTAGTGTAGGACCTCTGAGGGCTGCCCTACAGATTGCAGTTCGGTCACCGACCTCCCAAGTTGCTGGGGTGGTACCGACTGCAGTGGTTCCAGAACAGGCTCGGGTTATGGAACAAGAGGTACAGACTCTACTGGAATTAAGGGGCCATGGAGAGTGTTCCCCTACCAGACAGGGAGTCCGGGTTCTTGAATCGTTCTTTGAGGAGATTCAGGTTCAAAAGGCCTACTATTCCCATTATCGTGAACCAAATCAGATCCGAGGACTGGTTTGTCACGATAGATCTAAAAGATGCTTATTTTCATGTCTCCATCCTTCCATGTCACAGGAGGTTCCTGAGGTTCACTTTCGGGGGCGAAGCATACCAATATCGGGTTCTTCCGTTCGGCCTAGCACTCTCTCCCCGCATGTTCACTATGTGTATGGATGCGGCTCTGGCTCCACTGAGGCTTCAGGGCATCCGTATACTGAATTACATCGACGACTGGCTCATATTGGCCCAGTCTCGAGAAATGGCAGTTCGGCATTGAGATGTCGTCCTTGGCCACATTCAGAACCGGGGTTTGAGACTCAACACTAAGAAAAATGTGTTGGACCCAGCTCAGAAGACTATTCTTCTGGGCGTGGTATGGAATTCGGTTACGATGCGGGCACGTATGTCTCCCGCTCGTATCGAATCCATCCTGGCCATGGTGTCAGGGATAAAGCTAGGCCAGGCCATCACTGTAAAGCAATTTCAAAGACTGCTGGTTCTCATGACAGCAGCATCTGAGAGATTCAGTATCAACTTATTAAATGACTGTACTTGCTTTTGCACAAACACACTTATAAAACGGAATATATTGACAAATGGTAGTTTGTGCATTGAAAAATAAGAAAATATAAAAAAATTATGTTATAAAAGACTTGTTTAACTTGTGTAATGGCTCAGTAGAAAAGATAATGCAATGTCAAATGGTAATCATGAGAGTTATTAATCTATTCTATTGTGAATATTATATTTTTACTAAATATTAATACATTCTGAACTGAACTAGAGATATAATTTAAATACACACACACACACACACACACACACACACACACACATATAGTATATACGTATATACAGTATATATATATTATATATATATATATATATATATATATATATATATATATATATATATATATATATATATATATATATATATATATATATATATATATATATATATACACATATATTTACATACACACACACAGTGTGTGTGTGGCTTTTTATCTAGTAAGATGGCTTCAGTTGTTTTGAATGTTCCAAACTTCCCAATTCTTACTTTAGCACTCAACAACCAAAGTGCTATTTATAATAAATGATGCCACATACTTAAAACCTTCGTCTCCATCTTAGGTTAACTGATGTGCTTGCATAATAAACGCCTCATCTTGATCTTTTGAAATATTTACATGTTCAATGTAATATGTGTTCCATCTCCAAAACCACATGTGATTTAGTGTAAATACAACAGATGTGCAGCTATGCTCTGCCTTTTTGCTTACTGGGTACACATTCTATATGTTCCATCCAAAAACGTCCCTTTTTCGCTGTTGTGAAGCAGCCTGCTCTGTTGTTGCGGATAAACTCTATAGTCTAGTGGTTGCTGTTACCATTCTCCATTTTTTAGGTCTCTAGGTCTTTGTGGGTTTCCAAATAAATATGGTGATATCCTCAAGTAATTAATGTTATGCATATAAAAACATTATCTTAATAATATTTTAATAAACATATTATCGAATATAATATAAATATTTAAGGTATTTTTCTAAGTATGTTATATTCTTTTTCCATAAAAAAAAAAAAAAAAAAAAAAAAAAATGTTGACACGAGGTTTAACCTCTCTAGATGCTCTCAACTGTTTTCATTTACACACATTCAATAGCAGAAAAGGTTTCTATATTCTTAGATAACACACCATTGTCACAGGTATCTTGCAGATCCTCTCGCCTCGTGGTGATCCGATAGAGCCACCTGAACAGCTTCAGATAATTTTGCAAGCATGCAAGATAGACTTTAGGTTTTTGGAAAGAACCTTTACTGAACTTTCTTTGTCGACCTATGCAAACTGACATCAAAGACACCATCTCAGTAAAGCAGAGTACATCATTATAGTTTCAGTTAAAGTTTGCCACTGGTGCCTCAGGCTGAATGTAGAGAAAATCAGCTCTGAGTTAGGATACATGTGTTCCACCATTTCACATTTCTAGCTTTCCATCTCCTGTGAGCAATTGAACTTTAATGGCTGCTCACACTGCTATGAATCTTAATGGTTCTCATTCAGTATTGCTATCCTAGAAGTGTGGAGAGACTGTGGGATGTGAGAGGGAGAAAAACAGGTTACTCTGTTAATTACCGCAGTGCCACAGCTGGCATGGAGAGCGTATAAAAGTTATCCAATGTAGCTGGGTTTATTCGGCATATATTGTGTTCCATTTTAGAGAACAACAAATGGAGTGTACACCCCAGTTTATCATCCAAACTGGCCTTCATGTCCACCATTCCCTACGATTGCAAAGTAGGCTATATACACTCACCGGCCACTTTATTAGGTACACCTGTCCAACTGCTCGTTAACACTTAATTTCTAAGCAGCCAATCACATGGCGGCAACTCAGTGCATTTAGGCATGTAGACATGGTCAAGACAATCTCCTGCAGTTCAAACCGAGCATCAGTATGGGGAAGAAAGTTGATTTGAGTGACTTTGAACGTGGCATGATTGTTGGTGCCAGAAGGGCTGGTCTGAGTATTTCAGAAACTGCTAATCTACTGGGATTTTCACGCACAACCATCTCTAGGGTTTACAGAGAATGGTCCGAAAAAGAAAAAACATCCAGTGAGCGGCAGTTCTGTGGGCGGAAATGCCTTGTTGATGCCAGAGGTCAGAGGAGAATGGCCAGACTGGTTCGAGCTGATAGAAGGGCAACAGTGACTGAAATAACCACTCGTTACAACCGAGGTATGCAGCAAAGCATTTGTGAAGCCACAACACGCACAACCTTGAGGCGGATGGGCTACAACAGCAGAAGACTCCACCGGGTACCACTCATCTCCACTACAAATAGGAAAAAGAGGCTACAATTTGCAAGAGCTCACCAAAATTGAACAGTTGAAGACTGGAAAAATGTTGCCTGGTCTGATGAGTCTCGATTTCTGTTGAGACATTCAGATGTTAGAGTCAGAATTCGGCGTAAACAGAATGAGAACATGGAACCATCATGCCTTGTTACCACTGTGCAGGCTGGTGGTGGTGGTGTAATGGTGTGGGGGATGTTTTCCTGGCACACTTTAGGCCCCTTAGTGCCAATTGGGCATCGTTTAAATGCCACGGCCTACCTGAGCATTGTTTCTGACCATGTCCATCCCTTTATGGCCACCATGTACCCATCCTCTGATGGCTACTTCCACCATGTCACAAAGCTCTAATCATTTCAAATTGGTTTCTTGAACATGACAATGAGTTCACTGTACTAAAATGGCCTCCACAGTCACCAGATCTCAACCCAATAGAGCATCTTTGGGATGTGGTGGAACGGGAGATTCGCATCATGGATGTGCAGCCGACAAATCTGCGGCAACTGTGTGATGCCATCATGTCAATATGGACCAAACTCCCTGAGGAATGCTTCCAGCACCTTGTTGAATCTATGCCACGAAGAATTGAGGCAGTTCTGAAGGCAAAAGGGGGTCCAACCCGTTACTAGCATGGGGTACCTAATAAAGTGGCCGGTGAGTGTAGGTTCCATTTAATTGTAAGCAATTGACAAGAAATATTCAGGAGCCATTTTATATGGCCTTAAAGGAAAAATCTGTCTTTGTTCACTTACCCCTCATGTCGGTCCAAACCTGCATTATCCGGTATATACTTCGATTTTTTTTATAAAATGAAAGTCAGTGAGGGTCCAATATTGTTTTGGATCCCTTGTTTTGGTTCCCTTGGACTTTCATATGAACAAAACCAGTTGAAACAAAATATCTTCAAAATGTATTCTTTTGTGTTCAACAGTGAGTAAATGATGACCAATTTTTTCCTTTAGTATAAGATGAAGCTGCAACCAGTGAATGCTCAAAGAAGTAAACAGATTTCTTAAAAATAAACTGCTGGTTCACTTATGTTTGTGTATTTCCTCGTTGATTCTGAAAGTCGCAGCAGTGGGGCTGAGCACCTCTCTTTGTTCCTGACAGAGAGGTTGTTAGCCAGGAAAGAAAATGTGAGAGGCTTTTTGGAACAGTAAAAGCATCGCTAAGGACCCCTTTTCCTCAAGAAGCGCCATTTCACCTCTTCTATATTTCTTCTCCTGTTCTAGGAGCCACTCTAATCCCACACAATACGCCAGAAATAGAGGCTCTTAAAAAGAATGAGCATATTGGCAGGTTCCAATTTCAGCACAGCAGAAGAAAAATAAAACTGAAGAACGAGCGAGTCTCACAACCTGGTAATCTGCGCTGTATGTTGGCGCGTAAGTGATCCCATTGGTTCTACAGATTTAGGAGGGTTTATTTGTTTCTTCACAGCATCTTGGACAGAAGTCCAAATGAAGCCCATGCATCCTTTGATGTGTTCATTAATGGGATTGTGTCATGCTACCAGCAAAAAGCTAAATGTTGCTGTTTCCCACATTTTTTTCCTGATTTGTTTAATCAGTTTTTTAATCATTCAGTAGCTGGTATTTCAATCTTAGATCTGTCACTATCCTCCAGGGGATATTTGTTAATTTATGATTGGAGAAAAACAATGTACATGTCACGAGGTGACGAAATTTCACCTTTTTCTCCGTGCAAGGCGGAACTAATGTTCGCCGAGATTGCCTCCCGCCGGACCCATAACAATGGAACACCGGGCTAGTTCCGGGCTTGACGCTTCACACTCCTGTCCAGTTGGTGGCGGTAAATGCACCTTTTTAGCTGGTTTGCCAACCGCCATAAAACTCTTAAAGAAGAAGAAGAAGAAGTTCCGGGCTAGCGCAAAAATCCTCGCGAGCGGGGTGATTAATCTGAATCGCCGGCAGCTGCGCATAAGGGGATTGAAGCCCCGCGATTGGGACACGTCGCCATTAGGGGAGGATAAAAGGAGAGAGTACAGACCAGAGAGGGAGTTGTTTTTGGGGACCGTGATCTCGGAGGAAGCGTGAGCATTGGAGCAGAGGAAGTGGGGCCGGCAAACGGGCGCGGCACTGTGAGTTTGGGAGAAAGAGCACCTCGACTCAACTGGAAAGAGGGAATCGCTGGACAGTAAGATTGTTTATGAGAGACTGTGAGTAGTTCAATCGATCTCCATCCTCCTCTTCTCGTATCTACAGGACTCCTTGAGGTGAATGCCAGGTCAGAAAATGGGCGACGGCCCTCTATGTGTATATTTCCCACTGAGTGCTAAGATGAAGTGATGTGATGCACTGTTTTGATGTATGAAGTGTGAACTTAAACCCGCTGGATGTCCATTGCTTATCTGAGTTTTCTATCACGTTCTGAAGATATAAGAAGAGGCTAATACTGTTGTACTCCACAGACATTTAAGTGTATTATCTGGGAGCCTATTGTGAAGAGGGACACGTGGGTGAATGCTCAACTAACTGCTTTGCAGTGAAGCTCTCCAGCCGTAAGTTTTCTGTCTGTCACCTGTGAAGAGGAGGATTACGTGCCTGTATATTCCTCTGTCTGTTCGCAGCGAAACTCCCCCGCCGCAAGCTCTGTGTCTGCCGGCCCTTCAAGAGGATTTTGTGCCTACATAGCCACCTGACTGTTTTGCAGTGAAGCCCTCCAGCCGTAAGTTCTCTGTCTGTCACCTGTGAAGAAGAGGATTACGTGCCTGCCTATTCACCTGTCTGCTTTGCAGTGAAGCCCTCCAGCCGTAAGTTCTCTGTCTGTCACCTGGAAAGAGGAGGATTACGTGCCTGTATACTCACCTGTCTGCTTTGCGGTGAAGCTCTCCAGCCTTAAGTTCTCTGTCTGTCAACTGTGAGGAAGAGGATTACGTGCCCGTATACTCACCTGTCTGCTTTGCAGCGAAGCCCTACAGCTGTAAGTTCTCTGTCTGTCACCTGTGGAAAGGATTACGTGCCTGTATATTCATCTGTCTGCTTTGCAGTGAAGCCCTCCAGCCGTAAGTTCTCTGTCTGTCACCTGTGAAGAGGAGGATTACGTGCCTGCCTATTCACCTGTCTGCTTTGCGGTGAAGCTCTTCAGCCGTAAGTTCTCTATCTGTCACCTGTAAAGAAGAGGATTACGTGCCTGTACATTCACCTGTCTGCTTTGCAGCGAAGCCCTCCAGCCGTAAGTTCTGTCTGTCACCTGTGGAGAAGAGGATTACGTGCCTGCCTATTCACCTGTCTGCTTTGCAGTGAAGCTCTCCAGCTGTAAGTTCTCTGTCTGTCACCTGTGAAGAAGAGGATTACGTGCCTGTCTATTCACCTGTCTGCTTTGCAGTGAAGCTCTCCAGCCGTAAGTTCTCTGTCTGTCACCTGCGAAGAGGATGATTACGTGCCTGTATACTCACCTGTCTGCTTTGCAGTGAAGCTTTCCAGCCGTAAGTTCTCTGTCTGTCACCTGTGAAGAAGAGGATTACGTGCCTGTACATTCACCTGTGCTTTGCAGCGAAGCCCTCCAGCCGTAAGTTCTCTGTCTGTCACCTGTGAAGAAGGGGATTACGTGCCTGCCTATTTACCTGTCTGCTTCGCAGTGAAGCCCTCCAGCCGTAAGTGCTCTGTCCGTCACCTGTGGAGGGAGAAGATTACGTGCCTGTACACTTACCTGACTGCGGTGCAGCGAAACTTCCCAGCCGTACGTCCTCTGTCTGCTTCCCACCGTGAAGAAGAGGAGTGCTTACCCGAAACCCGCACCTGGATTGTCCTGTAGCAACCTTCCCCCTTGTACATTGCGCCCTGTGGGCCTTCGGCGGGTCCGCCAAACGGAACGACCCTGCACAGAAGACTCACCCTTTTAATTTCTTCATTCAATTTTATATTCAATAAAATACTGTTTTAATTGAAGTCTCGTTGTCTGTCCTCCTTGCCTGGCCTCTGTCCGACTCCCCAAGGGTGGTACGGGTCCCAGGGGTGGGTGCAGCCTGATTCGGCCCGCCCCGACCTGTGACATACATCCAAAATCAGGACACATATGAACTCTTTATTATACCTCAGGGACACTTTACTGTGACATTATTAAAGTATTCCTTCATTTATAAGACTTTCTGCTAGGGATGCATCGATACCACTTTTTCCAGGATGAGTCTGATACTGATACTTTAATATTTGGTACTCGCTGATACCGTTACCGTAAAACGGATACCTGTATTTTCAGTGCATTTGTAATTTTTAAATGTATTGGTAGAGAAACCAAAATAATATAATATTAGTTGGCTTAATTTGTTCATCAAATAAATATTTCCTTCAGTTATTTTCATGCTTAATTAAGACTGCTAAACTGCATTGTATGAGCTTCTGTTACATTCACTCTTCATTCTTTTGATCATATTTTATCTTTCATTTAATAGCACAGCACATATTTAGAGCAGCTCCAGAAGGGCTCAGTGCTGAGGATTGGGTCAGTGGTACAAATGTTTAGACACCAGTGAAATATGAATTATTTATTCCAATTTTGATACAACAATATTAATCAAATGTGAAAAAACTCTGCATATTCATTACATATGAATATAAATTAAATATATATGGATCTTTTTGTAAAGTTACAAAAGGTAGCCTATTTAGTCGAAAGCAGTGAGTAATTTATTTGTCCTTTGTTTGATTAACATTCAAACACAGTAGCCGGTTTATAAGACTGCTGCGCCTTTGACCGAACGCACAGACCCCATTTTGAACGTTCACTTGAATTCGTCACGTCAGTACAAGCAAGAGACGTGAAAGACAATTATATTCAGTATTTGCGCGCTGAGACGCTGTTTTTCGGGGCGCGGCATTTGGATGTTTGCGTTCATGGAACTTCTTGACCTGCAAACGTCCTGTAATAATGTAGGGAATCACTCGTTATACATACAGTGCATATATCAGGTAACAGTTCATGTTTTACTTATTTGGATTTTTACTTATTTGGATTCATGTTTTACTTAGTTTTAATCCAAATAACACGTGCTGGGTGAATGATAAGAAATCAAGAGCATTCAACAGAAGTTCTCTCTCTCTCTCTCTCTCTCTCTCTCTCTCTCTCTCTCTCTCTCTCTCTCTCTCTCTCTCTCTCTCTCTCTCTCTCTCTCTCTCTCTCAACGTTACTAATAAGCTACATGCCTCGTTTTACTTTTTTTCCATTGACATCCGACTCAACTACAAACTTTCCACTGACGTCTGTGAAAAACGGATGCGCTCAACCAGCTTGTGCGTCTGTGCCGGTGCGCGCTCAATCCACTGCGCAGCTCGCGCACCACAGTTATATAGGTGTTACTATATTTCGTTTAATATTCCACTAATAAGATAGATTTACTTCATAGACAGACTTCTTTTTTTATCCAAATTATACTCTCTGTTGACAGTGTTTCTTTGTCTGGGGCCCGTTTCAGAAAGGAGGTTAAGTGAAAACTCTTGAGTATGTTAACCCTGAAATGAGGCAAACGTCTCAGGTTACGACTGTAACGATAGTTCCCTGAGAAAGGGAAGGAGACGATGCGTCAACGACGCTTTGGGAACGCTCCCAGCGTGAATGTGTCTGAAGCATCTATGTCAACTAGTCCAATGGAAGGAATGAACGTCACGGGCGGGTGACGTCATGACCAGGAAGTGATAAATGAGCATCCGGTGCAAACCGGCATTAGCTTCAAAAAATGCCGAAGCAAGCCGATCATAGGGATGCAGGAAGTATGGCAGGGTGACGCATCGTCTCGTTCCCTTTCTCAGGGAACTATGGTTACAGTCGTAACCTGAGACGTTCCCTTTCGAGGGAACTCGCGATGCGTCAACGATGCTTTGGGAACGAGAATACCCAAAACGCCAGACTTTCAAATGCCTGAGTGTCAGCCTGTTGTCACACTGCACCAAGCACCTGGGATCCTGGGGCAGTATCCAGGTCCAAGCTGTAAAACCTCACGAATGTGAGCGGTGAGGACCAGCCCGCCGCATCACAAACGTCTTGGAGAGAACTCCAGATAATACGCTTAGAGGCCATACTCCTAGTGGAATGAGCCCTGACCACCAAATGGTTGGTCAGAAGACTCACAAGCAAGAAGAATAGTCTCGACTATCTTTTTGCTCAATAGGTTGGATTTTCTTGACAGAGAAGTCCGATGAACATAAGTGTCCAGTGCTCGCACTGGGCACAAGAGGTTCAGCTTTTCCTGGTCCGAAAAATGGGGGAGGACAGAAACCTGCAGCACAATAGGCCTCGGAATAATGGTAGGCACCTTTGGAACATATCCATGTTTCGGGTAAGATTGCCTTGGCCATCCCCGGTGCACTCAAGGCAGGTGGGGACCGAAAGGCCCTGAAGGTCTGACTCTTATAGGGATGAAACAGCTAGCAGAAAATAGTCTTAAAAGAAAGGAACTTCTCTGAGACCAAATCTAAGGGTTTGAATGGATCCCCAGTTGGGCCTTCTAGAACTATTGCAAGGTCCCAAGCCAGCACCCTAGTGCAAGTTGCAGGCCTCAGCCTCAAAGTGCCACGAAGGAAACGAGTGATCAGGGGGTCTCGACCCAAAAATGTACTACCCACCAGGGCATGGAAAGCCGCAATGGCCGCCACGTATACATTAAGCGTGGAAGGACATAGACCTGATACAAAGCGTTCTTGCAGAAACTCGAATACTGTGTTTACTAAACAGTTAACCGGATCCCACTGACGCTGGTAACACCAAGAAGTGAAAAACTCTCGAAATAGTGAATATAGTTTCCTCGTAGCAGGAGCTCTGGAGCTTAGAATGGTCTCAACAACCTCGGTTGAGAGACCACTTTCTATGAGTTGGGCCCCCTCAGAGGCCAAACCCACAGTTTCCAAATCCCCTGCCGGGGGTGCAATATTGCATCCCCTGCCTGAGACAGAAAGTCTCTCCTGATCGTGACCTCCAAGGGAGGTCTGCCGAGGAGAAAAATTAGGTCCGCAAACCAAATTCAGCTCGGCCAGGGTGGTGCTACTAAATAGGCTTATTCCATCCTGGCGGATTCACTCCAGAACTCCTGGGAGCAGAGCAACAGGGGAAAATGCGTACAGACGTAGCCTCGGCCACGTCTGCACCATAGTATCCAGCTCCGAGGGGACTGGTTGAGTGAGGGATAACCAGAGTGGACAGTGCGTCGTATGCTGAGACGAGAACAAATCCACTTCTGCCTGGCCGTAAAACTCCCATATTTGCTCCACCGCCTTGGGGTGGAGTCCCCTGGCCTCAGCCCCTGCCTCGACAGGGTGTCTGCTCTGCTCCAATATTCTGGCCCCCCTGGAATATACACTGCCCTAAGACAGCGTAATTTCCTGAGGGACCAAAATAAGAGGCCACCAACGTGTTGTCTGTGGGTCAAGATCCAGAGTTTCCTCCAAATAACCAAGGCGCGGGGATACTGCCGCGTGATCTTGATCGTACGGAGTGGGTTTCCCCTCAGGGAGAACCCTATGGTCCTGAGCCACCACTGTAAAGGTCTCACGTACAGCAGGTCAAAGGGTATCACATTGGACGCTGCTGCCCTGAGGCCTAACAGTCACTGTTCCAGAACACCACATGATGGCCCCTCAGGTCTGGGAGGAGATGTCTCAACGCATTGAAGACGACCATCATCTCTAGGCAATTCATGTGCCAAGAGAGATGATGACTCCTCCACAAGCCCTGAGCTGAGCGGCCTTCCAATACCGCTCCCCAGCCGGTGAGGGAAGCATCTGTCGAGATCACAACTCGATGGCAAAGAGCTCCCAACACCGGACCCTGGGTTAAGAACCAGTATTTCCTCCATATAACCAAGGCGCGGAGACACCGCCGCGTGATCTTGATCATACGAAGTGGGTTTCCCCTCGGGGAGAACCCTCTGGTCCTGAGCCACCACTGTAAAGGTCTCATGTACAGCAGGCCAAAAGGTATCACGTTGGACGCTGCTGCCAAGAGACCCAACAGTCTCTCGAACTGTTTTACAGTGCGTGACTGGGCTAGCCTCAGCTCTTCTGTGGCTGCCAGGATAACAGCTACACGAACGGGCGATAGAGTGGCCCGCATCGTCACTGAATCTCATACCACACCAAGGAAAGTGGTTCTCTGTACTGGAGAAAGAACACTCTTCTTGGCATTGAGCCTCAACCCCAACATCTGCATATGAGCGAGAACGACACCTCGGTGCCAAACCGCCAGCTGCTCTGATTCCGCTAGAATCAGCCAGTCGTCGATGTAGTTCAGAATACGTATGCCCTGAAGCCTGAGCGGGGCTAAAGCTGCATCTACGCATTTCGTGAACGTGCGGGGTGATAGAGCTAGACCGAAAGGAAGTACCCGATACTGGTATTCTTTGCCCCCGAAAGAAAACCTTAGGAACTTCCTGTGCTGAGGGAGGATGGAGACATGGAAGTAAGCGTCCTTCAGATCTATCGTGACAAACCAGTCCTCGGATCTGATTTGAGTCATGATCTGTTTGAGTGTCAGCATCTTGGACTTGAGTTCCAGCACCAAACACTTCAACAGACGAAGATCTAGTATGTGACGCAGTTCTCCATCCTTTTTTGGAACAATGAGATAACGACTGTAAAGACCCGATGCAATGTCGGTTGAGTACACCTGCTCTATAGCTTTCTTTGCTAACAGGGCCTTTAACTCTTGCTCCATTACCAGAGCGTGCTCGGAATGCACTAACGTGAGCAACACCCCGTTGTAGCCTGGAGGACAAGAACCAAATCTGCCTCTTACTACTAACTGCAGGACCCATAGAGATATATTTGGCAGTAGCTTCCGCGCTGCCAGAAAATCTACCAAGGGAACCAGAGGGAGAAGCTAACATTAAAAATATACCTTTTAAAAATGTATGTTAAAATCCACTATTGTTTTAAACAGAATTGTTCTATAGTCTATGCAGTATTTAATGCAATTACATCAGAATTTACTTTAAATTACAGAAGAATTAAGAGTAATTCCTTTAATTGAATTACAGTATTTAGATTACTTGGTAATTAATTACACCCAACACTGTATAACAGTAATTAAAATGTAAACTTAAGCATTGACTCGAGCAACTATTTTCTCCCAAGCTAAAACAGTTCTGCTGGTGAGAAATATGCAGACCTCTTTTTGTCTGGCGCTGTTGCCATGGTGACTCATAATATCTGCGCTCCATTGATAATGGCTTTTTATAGTTGTGGTGAACGCGCTTAACTCAGAGTCAGTCAACTTAGCTGTTCTGTAACCGAAAACTCAGTTTCCCATCTCAGGGTAAGTCAACTCAGAGTTCAAGTTTTAACTCAGAGTTGGTTGAACCTCCTTATTGAAACGGGCCCCAGGACACAAGTGTACAAACGCTGCCTGGTATCGGTTGCTATCGGAGCATTTTTACGAGTACGAGTACATGAACTCAGCATCGGGCCCGATACCGATATTGGTATCGCTATCGGTGCATCCCTACTTTCTGCAAATAGATATTCATCAATACATCCATATTCCTGTATTAAATTAACAGAGGAATTTGTTGTATAACATAATAAACATTTGTTACACTCTCATATTCAGCTGTCATTTGTTTAAAAAATAAACAAAATTACCTCAGGCTTCTTTCTCCATGGTGGAGTATCCAAAAAAGAAAAATGTGTCAATCAACCTCCTTATGAATCTTTATACCCCTTGACTGTGGGTGTTGTACTTTTTGAAATCTGAGTGATCCCGTTTTTTTTTTCCATTTACTTTTTTCATTTACTTTTTGTAGTTTATGTCTGAGGGATTTTTGAATACTGTTTGAATATATCTTGGTTCATCTGTGTCTTTTATATCCCACATTAACAGAAATGTTATGTCAACAGATGACAAGCAATAACACAAAATGTAGCCCAAGTTGGTGGTGATGAAAACTGATACTTTGACTCTGTGACACTCATATTTTTCCACTTGACTCAAGCACTTTTTGCTTGCAAAAGTAGGTCACATTAAAAGACAATTTGGGCAAATACATATACCCTCAAAACGTCTTATGTACGAAAATAAGTTTGGACACATTTGCAATTTCAATTTATGTTCTCTTTTTTTCTCTGAACAGATACATTTTGTTCCCATCATGCATACGCCAATATTACCCAAAATCAATGTAAAAATTCCCACTCTCTCTAGAAAAAAAAAAAAAAGGAAGATAACCTCAAAGAACTCCAATTACCTATTGTTCAGCATGTTCTCTTCAATACGGCAATAGAACAAAAGAAACATGAATAAACTTTGGCATAAAAAAGTATTTGGGTTTTTCTATCTACTGTGCGTCTGATTACCATTATTAGAGGAATAGCCTAATTCAAATATGGAACTTACTTATCTAGGATAATTTTTTTGCTTTTCCATACTTATAAGGTTCAATTATATCACCTAACCCCCTTCATTCCCAATTCCAGATACATCCCTCAGCAGGTGGTGTAATGGTGTGAAAAATGTATAATTCATCATACTTTGTTAAATAGATTATTTGCTTTTCAATCAGATGCAGAGAGAGATTGAGCAAGGAATGATCCACATTTCATTAAGGTGGGGGAAGTTGGAATATTAAATCAACACCAGTATTTAATTTACCATACAGCAACCAGCATTTAGTCTTTGTGGTTATCAAACATTATAATTGCACTACTGCCCTGTACTGCATGAGTTTGATTGGAAAGATGTGTTGTGTCCTTTAGTGTTACTGATTTGGTATGAACCCCCTTTCTTCAAACAATGGTATATTCCTCGCGTGTTGCACTCTTCAGTTTGCGGGAAGCACTCTGAAGAGAGGTATAGAGGGTTTTCACGACACGTCATCAATCCGGAAGTCGGCCATTTTGGAGGCACTGAACGTAAACAATGCCATTGAACTGAACGGACTCGCAAATTTGGCTGATTATTGCTGCTGAAAAATGTTTTGGTTTTGGTCTGTACTAATCGGTCGCATCGGGAAAGAACATTTCGAGTTCTATAGACTGCCAAAAGTTAAAGAGAAGAGTGCAAAAAACTGACGAAAGAAGGCGTTTGTGGTTGAGAGGGGCACAGCATCAGCTCATCAACCACATATGTAAATGAAGCGTTGACTATGGCTAAAATGTTGACGTATTTAACTATGGCTACATTCACACTGTCAGTCCAAATCCGATTATCTTTGTATCCGATTGGAATCTGATCTAAAATGATGTCCACACTGTGTATCGCAACTGTTCAGATCCGATTTGTGTGTCCATGCAGCTCTTGGGCAATCTGGCACTGACATTGTCATTGTGTTGATGGGGGGGTTTGCATTTGCAATAGAGATGTTGTCTTGTCTTATTTAAATTGTACAACATGGAAATGTGTAGCCGCCGCGCTGGACAACTGCGTCTTGAGCCTGTGGCAGAACTGCAGGAGGCTGTTATGTACAGCTTTTTTTCCGCGCTCTTGTCTGCGCCGGTTTCAAAATATGTTTCAGAAATAATGTTCTGCTCGTCCGGCACTTTGCAACAACACAGCATTGTTTCGACAGCGACTTTCAGCATGTTTCCTCTAACAACGTCTGACGTTTACATTTTACGTGGCGTGAGAGTCACATAACTTGCCACGCGAAATCCAATCGTTCAGACTGAAGCCGATGTCCTGATATGTGATTTGAATAGGATTTCAAAACACATATAGATGTAGCTTGAAACGGATTTCATGTGCTTTTTTGGACTGACAATCTGAACGTAGCCTATGTCTGGATAAGAAATAGAAGGAAGAATTGCAGTACGGGCTAGAAAAGCTAGCTCGTTCGGACCTTTACCACATATTAACTTTAGTTTGTCAAAATGTTGCACTCTCTCCTGCTTACTAAGTCCTTCTCTATATGATTTCGCACATACCACGTGTTTTTTTCCGTGTTTTATTAGTGTAACAATGTGTTCAGTAGTACATAAACAGTGCAATCCATGCTGTTGTTTACATCCGAGTTCCTCTATAATGGCCGCGCATCCGGGTTACCGCCCAGAACGTGACGTTGGTGAAAACCCTCTATGTGTCTCCGTTAATGGACAATTCAAACAAGGTCTTAGAGCATATTAAATAGAAGTTATTATGAAATCAGAACGAAATATGGTGGTAATACTGTTGGTGACCCTGCTGTTTGTCAAATAGATGGTTCTTCATGTTTCATATAGTACATAAACTGTATTGCTTTAAGCGTGCGATTGTGTCATATTTCTATGAATGGTATAACACTTTAAGTATCAGTTAATGTCCTATGTTGGTTTTCATGGGTATGAGGATACTTGTTAATGTTGATCTGGGTTTCACTTAATTTCATTTTGATGACATGAGTGGTTAATCTGTGCTGCACCGAGTGAAATGCGCGCCAGTAATCAACGGTGCATTCTGGGTAATGTAGTTCATGATTTAAAGCATGTTATGTGTGTTAATAAGAAGCTGAAACTGTGAATTGTTTCTTTGATATTGTAAGTTGTCTGCATATTAGAAATATGGGACAATGTACTAACTGAATGATGTATTTGCAGATTGTCAATCCAGAACAGATGATTGATTGTAACACTGTCCCATTTTATGATTGCAGCTATGAGTTGTATTCTTTTGTTTCATTAGTGTTTTATTCATTTTCAGAATTCAAAAATCATATTAGTTCTACATAAAAAATATGCCTTTGGTGTTATGCATCTTATTAAATGGAACCACTTAAGATACTGTAAAGAAAATACATCTTGTGATACGAGTTTGCGGGAAGCACTCTGAAGAGAGATTGTCAATCCAGAACATATGATTGATTGTAACACTGTCCCATTTTATGATTGCAGTAAACACGCAAAAGCGAAAAGACGTTGCTGGTGTTTCTCTTTATTTGGGGCTGACCCTGTGGTGCGTCTACTGATCCGCTACAGTGGTAAATTATACTTTAGATTTCATACAGAAGAGGTGAAGAATTTTATAAGGCTGTGAGAGCCGAGTGAAAACCAGCAGTGATGATGATGCCAGATAAATGATAATGTAATTAATAAAATCTCTCTATACCATATACTACTATATTGTGGTGCAAACTTTTCAGTTTTCACCACTTTCTCAGCATGATCACAGATATACTTTACTTTCATATTACATTTCTCTACAAGTCTGTTTAAAGTACTCTGGTCCATTAGTAATTTACAGCAGTGGCTTGGTAAAATAGGTCTTGCATTTTCAGTGGGGACTACAAACAGCAAGCACTTTTATTCACTAAATTCTGAGATGGCAAGAACATGGTGAATGAAGCAGTGTCATGTCCTACACCAATACAACACGCTTTACACAGTATGAGGCAGAAACACAGCCATATGGACAAAATGAATGAATTTTCTCCCTCATATAAAATGACGATTCATACATTTGAAGGCATAAAGCCTTTCCTTTTTAGATGAATAACAATTGTATGTGTTAGAGATGAAAAAGAAGACACAAATTACAGCATGTGTGGAATTGGATGATGTAAATGATCTTAGGCCTATAAATAAAAACATTCAAATTTAGCATATTCAGTACTGCATAAACTTACACAGCAGCAGGTGGTAAAAGTTCAAGTAGCTGGTTAAAGAGGCTCATTTGACTAATCACTCATCCCATTTGCTCTATTTTTGAATGTACAAGATGGACTATTTTAGTGGCTAGTGAATTCCGTGTTTTGAGCTATCAGCGATTTTGAAATTTTTCACAATGAGAGCTCATCCAAGATCCCTTCTCGGCTTGTTAGGGTTAGCACGTGCACTCAAGGTGTACGTGGCTGCCATTACGGCTTTCCACGCTCCTCTGGGTGATGGGCCTCTGGGGAGACATCAGCTTGGTCGTACATTTCCTCCGTGGGGCTTGGAGGATGAGACCCGGCAGTGGTTTTGAAGGGCTGGTCGAGGCCCCCTTCGAACCTCTGGAGTTGGCGGAGGCCAAGAACCTTTCCCTCAAGGTAGCTACTAGCCATTACTTCTCTGAGGAGAGTAGGAGAACTTCAGGCGCTTTCGATATCTCATGGGTCTCATTAAGGCTATCTTGCATCCCAGGCCGGGCTGTGCCTAAAGTGCCATCTAATGTGGCACGGCCTACGGTTCTGCAGGCTTTTCATCCTCCACCTCACATGACGGCGGATGAAGAAAGACTTAATTTGCTCTGCCCTGTCAGAGCTCTCAAGATGTATGTCCAGGGGTCTTCTTCATGGCGGAAGTCAGACCAGTTGCTGGTGGGCTTCGGGTCGCCCAAGAAGGAGCTTACCACATCCATACAGACCATCAGTAACTGGGTCGTTCAGGCTATCTCTATGGCCTATCAAGTGTGCATGTTACAGCCCTGCCCCTGTTTTTCTTCATTTCTTTTTCTTGGTGAGAATTCCAGGACTAACTCCTCCTTGGAGGGCGGGATAAAGATCCCTAATAAAGATCAGCTGCACCTGTGGCAACCTATTTAAGGAGCTCCTGGATTTTGTCTAGCCCTCTTTCATTTTTGTTTTGTGACTTTGTTTGAAGATTGGGTTCTTGAGTTTTTGTTCCCATATGATTTCCACAACTCCACAAACCTCATTTGCAACTGTTTATTGATTTTATGTTGTTATTTACTATTATAACCTTATGTTTTGACCCTAGACATTATTTGTTTAACTTTAAATAAAATTATAATTTCTATATTGAAACCCATTTTGTGAATTGTCCTCTTTATGTTATGACTTTGAGCCGGGTCGTAACAGCAGCATACCTTCACCCTTGGCCGTGAAGGCTCATTCAACCAAAGGCATGGCGTCCTCTAGAGCAGTGGTTCCCAAACCTGTCCTCACGGCACCCCAACACTGCACGTTTTCTTTATCTCCCTAATCAAACACACCTGATTCAACTCATCAGCTCATTAATCCATGTGATAATGAGCTGATGAGTTGAATCAGGTGTGTTTGATTAGGGAGATAAAGAAAACGTGCAGTGTTGGCGTGCCGTGAGGACAGGTTTGGGAACCACTGCTCTAGAGCTCTCCTTTCAGGGGCCCCGATCCAAGAAGTGTGCGATGCAGCAGGATGGGCCACCTCTCATACTTTTATCAGATTCTATAGCCTGGACATTCCTTCTATGCCAGGTACTCTAGTGCTCTCGTCCTAAGTGTGCCTGTGCGCAGCTTCACACTGGGGCGGGCAGGGCTCATTGTGGCATAGTGGGTACTCATTCCCCAAAGTTTCGTAGTCGACGCAGTTCGAGTTCCCTCGAAAGGGAAAGTCTCAGGTTACGACTGTAACCCTTGTTCCCTGAGAAGGGAACGAGACACTGTGTCCCTCCGCCATGCCTTCCCCTGCCTGGGAACGACTTGCTTCATCGCAGAAGCTAACTCTGTTGTGTGCCGGCGTCCCTTTGTAGCTTCTGTGTATGCCGTCACATATTACGTCATGACGCAGCACCAATCAGGATTGGATTAGTTTCATTCATACTTCAGATGCTTCACGCTAAGGGCGTTCCCCAAAGTGTCATAGTTGGTGCAGTGTCTCGTTCCCTTCTCAGGGAACAAGGGTTACAGTCATAACCTGAGACGTTTTGTTTTGTTATAAGGGGTATCTTTAATATACTG
Organism: Rhinichthys klamathensis goyatoka; assembly: GCF_029890125.1. NCBI lineage: Eukaryota > Metazoa > Chordata > Actinopteri > Cypriniformes > Leuciscidae > Rhinichthys > Rhinichthys klamathensis. Next base: position 2,956,487 of record NW_026606840.1, read on the forward strand.
CTGTTGGAACTGAAACTCACAATATGGAAATGAAGCTCATATTTAAAAGAAGATAATGAATTGTCTTGCACATGGTTGATGTATATTTTTCAATTATGTCACTTGAGTTCAACACTTATATTAAAATGCCCCAAGCCGCTCTCAATGGTACTGTTTTATTTGTTTGTGCTAAACATAATCAATTACCAGAGCACTGGGAGTCTCACAGGCACTTCCTCCAACATCCATGTTGACATGACCCTGATGGATGGCGCCACCCATGAACATTATAAACTGCCATGCCAGAGTGATTAACAAAATCTCATACATAACAAAGACATTAGATACACACTTAACTGCCTCACTGCTTATTTCCTTCTGTATTAATCCAGGAAACCTTGTGACTGCAAAAATGCCTGATATTATAAACCCTGTTATGGTTGGAAATCTGAGTTATGTGTTTTAACTACAGTATTACCTGCAACTGTATGTGTGTGTTGTTATCCTGAGTTACATGAGGTCATATGGAGAGCTTGTTAGCAATAGAGACTAGACATAATACATCACTACACATTTCTCATGAATTTAATTCCATTTTCCAGAGGCATCCCTCCTCAACTCATCTTGAAGGACAATGCTCTGACATAGACAGGTATCAGATCAAACCAGGAGGCAATTGATTACCATAATAACCAAACAAAGCCTCATCTTTCAAGTTTAATAAATGTCACTCTGAAAATAAGTCAAGACTAATAATGTCTGATTGTGGTGTGGTCAAAGTAAATCAATTTCTTTTTCAAGCAACTATAGCGATTGTATTGTTTAAAAATGTGACTGCACAAATGTCTCTGACAGGACAAAATAGGTGTGATAGTTATTGGATAAATATGAAAAAAATGTTTTTAAAGGGGTCATGATTTTTTTTAATTATTTTATGTTTCCTGAGGCGCACTTATAATGTTAATAGGATTTTAACATAAAAAATAGTTACAATTTTCTATTTTTTACCCTGTGTTGTGATGTCAGTCTGTGTTCCCATGTCTTTTCATCTTTAGCAGTTCCCTGTTATGTGTATTAGTCTCCCAGGGGTTTCAGATTAGCCACGCCCCCTTGTTATCTTGTTTAGCTTGTTTGCCCTTGTATTTAAACCCTGTGTTTTAGTTCAGTCATTGTGAGTTCTTGTCGTTGTTACATTGATGTTGGTTGTCCTGTTCCCTAGTCTTTGTATAGTTTTGAGTGTATTGAATAAAGCGTGCTGCATTTGGATCCTGCTTCCTCCTTGCTTCAACCTCAGCGTAAAATCCTGATTTTAGCCATCTGATTTAAACACTCTGTTGGAAGGGGCATGTCTGCTGTGAGACTTCAGTGTAAATGCTGTGATTGGCTGACATCTTTGCATGTAAATAAGTATAACATGCGGAACCCTCCCAAAAACTTATTATGTTTTTACTATTACAGCTGTCCAGATGAACAAATCATGAAAAATGTTGATAATGATTCATATTTAATATTAAAGGTGCTCTAAGCGATGTCACACGTTTTTTAGGCCAAAACATTTTTTGTCACATACAGCAAACATCTCCTCACTATCCGCTGGCTGCCTGTCCCCTGAACACACTGTAAAGAAACGCGATCTCTGTAGACAGCCCAGGCTCCACAAACAGCAACAAAAACAAACTGCGGCGACCCGCTCCACGAAACATAACAAACTGTTCCAGCCAATGACCGACAAAAAGGGTTTGGGGGTGTGGTTTGGGGGGTTAGTGTGCAGATGAGGAGGAGGGAGGGTCTAGCTAGCCTCCGTTTTGTTTGACAATAGTTCGAACGTCAACAAGAAGTGACGTCAACCAGGATCGCTTAGAGAACCTTTAACAATTTGATTTAACATAATATTTAGATCTATTCCATCACATGAAAGGTTGCAGTGATGAGCATTGAGCAGATGACTGACAGTCTGTTGATCACTTGAATGCAGTGATCTCATCATTGCAATGCAATTTCTGCACTCTCACATATGCTTTCACCAATAAATAACACTGCAAACACAAGAGCTTTAAGAGCTTTGTTGTGCAGTGTAACAGCGTCATTGATTACATAACAGGAGTTTTCTGACCTTGGTTTCAATAAAAGCTGTTTTGGAATAACAAGGAAGTTTTGAGTTTTGAAACTTACAGGATATTTTTATATTATAACGACCTCCTAACTGTCAAAAGATCAGGGACAATTTCAATTCTCAGTTCATGACCTCTTTAAATTTTTTTGAAAGCTGAGAGTGGAACGAGATGCTGCGTCATGATGTTGTGATGCTATGGAAATTCCCCTGCAGCGGTTTCCTACCAGTATGCTGTTTCAGGGCCCAGAACGGTGTTCCCGAATGTTTCCTTCCGTATGATCGAAAAGTTCACTATTTTAGATTATTACACAAGGTGTGCATTATACCATAAATTAAATGAAACAACAGAAAATATGGGTTTTTAGGTGGGTATGAATGTAAACAGTTATATAGCCTAGTTCCTCTTCAGTCGGTCAGTCGACGCCATGTCGAGACTGACGAATAGGAATCTTGCTAGAGAGTGAAAACTGAAACTAAACGAGCCAATGCACATTTGTGTGCAATCATTTGCAACAGCTTCTCTGCCACGCAGCGCGGGTATATGAGCAGCAGGTGCGATTGCACTTCAGCTTTTTGCTTCGGAGCAAAGCGTTTCGATGCTGTTAACTTTACTGAGTTTGAAAATCAAGACGAGCGAGCTCTTCAGGAGGACCTCATGACTGGCGCGGGCGATACAGAGCGGCAGCGTGGTCGATTCTCTTTCTCTCTCTCTCTCTCTCTCTCTCTTTCTATCTTTGTTTTTTCACTGAGCAAAACAAAAAGGCTGTTTTATAGCTGGTACGGTGCGCCAAGAGCGCTGAAAAGCCGTTCTTACGGCTGGTAAGACCGCCGTGAGAGACACAGCTCACGACAGGCTGCACACTTCCCTGTCTGTGTTCGCTGCGACCGTTCCCCTGCGTGCTTAAGCACCAAGGTAAGCATTCCCCTGCAAGAGCTTACACGGGTGAAGCGCATCTTTTTAAAGATGTCACTCTACCTGTGTGTTTCTGGATGCGTTCATTACCTGGGATCGCGGGATGGTCACGAGCGCTGCATCGCGTGTCTGGGCATTGAACATGATGAGGCAGCGTTCGTGGATGAGTCATGTACCCATTGTGGGAGGATGACCATCTCGGAGCTACGGTCGAGTCTCTCGTTCCTGCAAAGGGGCGGAATCCCTGTGCCTCTGCCGCGATCTAACCCTCCTCAGAGGGTTGCTTCGGGCAGAAGTGCGGGTGACCTGAGGATTTTGGTGAGCACGCTTCCTTCGGGGAACCAACCCCCTAGGAACCCTCATCCCTCCCACACTCTGCAGCCAGTAGAGCCGCCGACGGAACGCACTGGACCATCCATGAGGTGTGTACCAGCTGTTTCCTTCGGCACTCCCCGCGATGACCAGATGTCGATCGCTGCATCGGAGGGTGGGTCAGACTTCTCTGTGGATGAAGATTCGGCGCCACTGCCCCCTTTGGGTGTGACAGCGGTGCCCGAGTAGGACCCGGAGATGATGGCCATGCTTTCCCGGGCAGCCAACAGGATCGGGCTTGTGTGGAACCCTCCACCGTGTCCCGAGCTCTTGAGGCTGGATGATTGATTTCTCAGGATTTCTCAGCAACCCACTCCGGTTCCTTTCTTCCCGGAGGTGCATGAGGAGCTCACTGGGCCATGGACACTACCAGAAACTGTCCCGGTGGCTCCTCCTCCCTCACCACCCTTGATGGCAGGGTGGCTAAGGGTTACATGCGCATCCCACCAGTGGAGCGGGCCGTTGCTATGCAACTGTGTCCTAACTCCACTTGGCGCTGAGAGCCGTGTCTCCCTTCCCGGGCCTGTAAGCACTCGTCGGACTTAACCGGCAAGGCTTACAAGGCCTGTGAGGGAGCCGCATCTACCATGGCGTTGTTGCAGGTCCATCAGGCCAAGGCACTGAAGGACTTGCACAAGGGTGGTCATGATCCCCAAGTTCTTAAAGAACTGCGTGTCCGACAGACGTTGCGCTTCGTGTGACGAAGGTGACCGCATGGCTGGTGGGTCGTGCGATGTGGTCCACGAGTGGTCCAGGACCGCTATATCTGGCTGTGTTTGGCCGACATGATGGAGAACGACATAGTCAGGTTCCTTAACTACCCCGTTTCCCAGACCGGCCTCTTCTGCGACGCGATCGAGAACTTTGCCCAGCAGTTCTCGGCTGTACAAAAGCAGACAGAGGCGATTAAACATATCCTCCCGCTGTGGTCAGCTGCTGCCTCCACACCACCGCCTGCGGCCCCTCAGTCTACTCATCGCTGAGGGCGTCCTCCTGCGTCTGCCCTCGCTCCCGCACTGCAGCAGCAGCCTGTGCCCAGGGTTCCTACCACTCCCTTCAGGGACCAGGTGGTGAACCTGCAAGCACTGCCCCTGGAGGAGGTAGACCCAGCCCTGTCTTTGCTCTGTCCCGTCTGCGCTCTGCGTCTGTACGTGGACAGAACTTTAAGTCTCAGGACCTCAGACCAGCTCTTTGTCTATTACTGAGGCCAGCAGAAGGAAAGGCTGTATCCAAGCAGAGGATGGCCCACTGGATACTTGGTAAGCCAAGGCGTGCCCTGCCCGCTCAGGTTGCATGCTCACTCCACGAGAGACGTTGCATCCTCCTGGGCGCTGGCACGTGGCTCCTTGCTAACAGATATCTGTAGAGCTGTGGGCTGGGCGACACCTAGATATTATAGATAGCTATATTCGCTAGATAGTATAGCCTACGTGTAGAGCCGGTCTCCCGTGTTCTCACCTAAACGGGTAGAAGCACTGAGAGGCCCAGCTGTGTAGGCTTGCTGCACCCTACTGTGCACCCTTATTACTCCAGTGTGAAAAACCTGTTGAGTACTCCAAAATCTTCGGCCCGGACGTGGCGGAGCGTCCGGCGCCAGGCCTTTATTTGACCCATGGCCTCTGTCCATCATGGCCTCCTAATCAACCCATATATACTGATTGGCTTCATCACTGTCTCCTCTCCACCAACAAGCTGGTGTGTGTTGGGCGTTCTGGCGCAATATGGCTGCCGTCGCATCATCCAGGTGGATGCTGCACGTTGGTGGTGGTTGAGGAGATTCCCCCTTCCATGTAAAGCGCTTTGAGTGCCAATAAAAGCACTATATAAATGTAATGAATTATTATTATTATTATCTATCCGTTGAATCCTTGAGAACCGGGTCTGGGCTGGGTCCCATATGTGTGACCCTGCGGGGATCCCATATGTGTATTATTCCACGGCTGCTCCTAAACGGAAGCCTGTGTCTTTTCCTTGGGCTAAGTCACCCAGTATTTCATATGCAGTACAACCTTTGGGTTAGTCCATATGTATATATCCACATATCTCCTTTGGGGAAGAATGTGGGTTCCCTTTCAGACGAGAACGTCAGACATAGTCGACGTCGACTGAATGGGATCATGCTAGGGAGCCAGTCATTTTTCGAGTACTATTGGACGAGCCAATGGATTTTGGATTTATACCACAGCGCGGGTATAAATACGGAAGTGGATGCACGCACTAGTTGCCTTTCGCTTCGGAGCCAATCGTTTGATGTCTCTAAAGTGCTGTTGTTTACAACGAGCGAGTGTGTTGGTGTTCTTCTGGAAGACTCTCCCAGTGCTGGTGGTTTCTACAGCGCGAGTGCAGCGGTGATCGTGAGCTTTGAGCTCGGAGGGCGGAAAGGTGAGTGCTTCACTGTTTCAGTTCACTGTTCAGTGTTGCTGCGGTCATTCCCATGTGTGCTCCGGCACTGGTGATGGGTCCTATTTCCTGAAAGACCAACACGGGTGCGTTTGCGTCTTTTTCAAGATGTCATTCCACCTGTGCTTTTTTTGGATGCGGTCGTTCCCTGTTCCTCTCTGACGGTCACAATTGTTGCATCACGAATTGGGCTTACAGCACGCTGAAGCAGCTTTTGTGGACGGTTCATGTTCCCATTGCAGGAATATGACTGTCGCGGTGTTGAGATCGAGACTCGCCTTCGTCCGAGAAGCTGGAGTCCCCATTACCATGCCCCATAAGATGTCGATAGCAGCATCGGAGGGTAAGCTGGCCTCTGGAGATAATGACTCAGCTGCGTCAACATTGCCCGAGCCAGATCAGAAAAAACGGAGAAAACGGTCCGCCGAGGCTGCCGGGCTCGAGTGGAATAGGACCGGTTTCTATAAACCCCTACTTCATTGTACTTTAGATATCTGGTGGGTTACGGCCATCTTGGACCTGTGTCAATTGAAATGGGCCCTTTTTTCGAAAGCCTCAGTTCAAGTTGCTAACACTGAGATGCATTTCCAAATGTTCCGTTCCCAAGGTTGGTCTGCAGCGTGCGACCTGAAGGACAGTACTTCAGATCTCTATCCTTCTGCTCCACAGAACATTCTGTGCTCTTGCGTTCGAAGTATCAGTACAAAGTCCTAGCCTTTGAGTGCTCCATAGCCAGTTGGGTCTTCAGGTCTACTGGGAAAGAGTAAACTCGCCCACGGGTTGAGGATCTCTTTTTTAGTTTGGAGGGTGACTCGGCCCAACACATCTCTTAACAAGAGAATGTGTCAGGTCAGTGCTCTTAAAGAAGTTTGAAAGGGTCCCACTGAAACTAATTCAGAGGCTCCTGGGGCATATGGCAGACACAGCCGCACGGCTTCTTCCATATGAAGACCACTTCAGCACTGGCTTCGGGCGGGTCCCAAGGTGGCTGGGGCAGAGCGGCATGCCCCGTGTAACAATCACCCTGGCCGGCCGCCAAACCCTCAGCCCGTAAACAGACCTTTTGTTTCTACGGGCCAACGGCTCCTAGAACTAGTGTCCACCATTACCGGCTGAGGGGCCACGTACAAAGGGCATGCAGTAACAGAGGTCTGGGCGCCCTCTGACTGCATTGGTGTCATTTACCTCAAGTTGCTTGCAGTTCACCTCGCTTTGAGACACCGCTGCTCAGCGAGCTTGTACTGGTCTGAAAAGACAGCATTACGACTGCTGAGTTACTCTCCCCTCGCATCTTGCAACTCGCCCGCCACCTCCTCCTCGGAGTCAGAAGCTGCTGAGATCGCTTCATTCCACGTATGAAAGGACCCCCTTGAAAATGAGATGCTACATCTCAAGGGGCTATCCAAAATAAAAGAATAAAGAATAAAGTATTAATGCTGGCCTGCTCAATCGTGCCGCTGGCAAGCCTCGCGACAGCTGTGGCCCAAGGACAGTGGAGACTCCGTCCCCAGGCAGTCCAGCTGTTTGGGACAACTTCGAGGCCGCACAGTTACATATGTTGACGCACATCATGATGCAGAAGGGTGTAAATCCTTGGGAAGCACGATTTGATCATCAGGTTCCTGAGGGGAGTAAGGAGAATAAATCCGCCTTACATTTCTGTCAGCGAATCGTGCCTGGAGTTCGGGCCGGCTACCTCTCACGAAATATGAGTCCCCGGCCTGGATATTTGCCCAAGATTCCTACCTCTCCTACGGGACCAGGTGGTGAGCCTGCAAGCGCTGCCCCGTAGGAGGCAGACCCAGCCCTAGCTTTTCTCTGTTCTGTCCGCTCCATTGCGGTTATACGTGCACAGAATGCAAAGCCTGGACCTCAGTCCAGCTCTTGTCTGTTACGGAGACCAGCGGAAGGGAAGGCTGTTTCCAAGCAGAGGTTGGCCCACTATATGTGGTTGCCTTCATCTTGGTGAGAAAGTTTTCCCAAGATGCCTGGGTGGTGAGCTCCTCCTAAGTGAGAGTATTGCTCCCTCCTAAGCAGTGACACAGAGTGCCTCGCTGAACAGATGTTAAATAGAGTTGGGGGCTGGGCGACACCTATCATGTTTGTTAGAGAACTAGCCTCTGTGTCGAACCGCTGCTTCCTGTGGGAACCCTTCACATGAAGCCAGTTTCACTGTAAGCCCAGTTTGAAGTGTCGGCTTGCTACGCCATTCCCCTCCTATGGACTGGATACGTGCGCAATTCTTGCTCCAGTTGAGTTCCCCTTATTAGCCGAACCCTGTCGAGTTCCTCCATACCCTTCGGCAACGGACGTGGCGGAACATCCGAAGCCAGGCCTATCACTCGTCTGCACTGATGGAAAGTGTGTCAGGCTGGGTCAATTTGTTGTGATCCCTACGGTGATCCCATATATGTATTTTAGAGTGATCTGTTATCAGAGGTGACTGTGTCCTAGTTATGTATTTCAGAAATAATGGTAAATAATGTAAAACTGATTATACAGTTTAAACATTATTTTACATTATAATATTTGTTTTAAATTATGTATTTATTCCCATTTATTCCTGTACAACATAGAGCTCTGCACATAACATGCAAAAAAATAGTGTCCATGAATTAAAGGGGTCATATGATGTGATTTCTTGTTTTCCTTTTTCTTTAGTGTGTTATGTAGCTGTTTGTGCATGTATAAGATCTGCAGATTTACAAAGCTCAGTGTTAAACCTAAAGAGATATTCATTCATTCAAACACGCCCCCACAAATCTACTCAGTATGTGGGGGCAGAGGTTCATAACACCAGCCAAATGTATATGCAAAGAAAGGAGGCATAACTTTATTATCGCTGTGTTATTGTTGCCCCCATGTTGTGGAGACAGTGAAACTACTTTGTTGGACCTTCCAAAAGAGGACACAATTAGAAAACAGTGCTTACACTTTATATACAACACTGTTCCAGAAGAGTACAACTAAAAATTTTCGACTGTGTGCTGCGCATTTTTCGGAGGACTGATTCCAGAACCTGCAAAAGAACAAGGCCGGCTGTGCAAAAAGGCTGATTCTAAAAAGTGGAGCAATTCCATCTTTGCAAGTACATTCTGGTGCTTCTGACTCACAGACACAGCCTGTAAGTATGTTTTCATATTTTAAGAATTTGCTACTGAATACTCAAACGTGAGTTTTGAGCAGTATAGAGTAGCGCTTGCTTGTTGTTTCTACGATCACTGCATTTTCCGGTTCAGATTCGGCTCGAATTGATAAGGTACCGACATTATCACCTGTCATTATTGCTTTGGGAGCTGATGTTCCAAATATGGTAAGGTAACGTGACATTTCCATCACACGCTTAATGTTTTTGGGCCAATCACAATGCACTGGATCGCTGCCCAAGCAGAGCACACCGAGTTTTTCAAAACGATGAGCTTTGTAAAAATCAACACGTTTCAGAATATAGGAGAGGATAGAGGAGCAACAATAATGTACAGTATGTGTAAAATAATGACTTTTTCAACCTAAAACCGCGTAAACACATTGGATTAAACCAAATACACAAAATAATGTTATTTTTAGAACCATCATATTACCCCTGTAATCAATTGTTGATATTTTTTTATTAAATTGTTTATTTGTAAATTAATTAAGCAATTGTTTATCACTTTTTATTCAATTGTTCCTTTGTAGCCAATTAGTTTAAACGTGAGAACATTTTAGCCTATTAATTCATTCTTCTTTAGATTTGAAAAACGAAGAAACGAATAAGTACGCTAAAAAGTAGCCACAATTTAACTACAACGATGGAATTAAAACGCAGGGCGAATTAGCCTTATAAAACGTCCTCATGTTTCAACTAAAGCAAATTAATAAAACATGCTTGTGAGTAGATATCTTTTTTTCTCCGTAAATTGGCCCAAAATATTTCAACACAGGCCTTCATAAAGTCTGAGGACAGTACAGTATGAACTTTTAGAATTTTTACTACAAAATGATGTGAAAATCATCCTGACCACACTTTCACAAACAACAATATAACAATTTAAATGTTACAAGTTAGTTTTGGGGTCAGCACTGCTGAATGCGTGGGAGTGTTAATGGCTATGAATATTAATGAGATTCACACCAGGGGAGACAAAAGACACTCCCCCAATGGCTAATGCCCCATCAAGGTGCCGTGAAGGCAGCCTGAACAAAGAATGATGAACTAAGAATGATTCACTGATGAATAAAAAGAACAGCATTTATTCAAAATAGAAATATGTCCCAACAATGTAAAGACATAAAGTCATTACTATCACTTAACACATCACAAGAAAAAAAGACCAAACTTGTATTATAAAAAAGAAAAAAGCATGAGCATGCTGATAACACAATCAAATAAACTGTATTATTATCATTATCAATCACTAATTGCCATGGATAATTTTTTATTTTCTTTTGTAATTTCACACAAGAATAGGTAGCCTACTTTTACATTATGACGATGTAAACACAATTAGTCTAAATTTCAATTGTAAAATATTACGTCTGTGCACTTACTCAGTATGATTCTCGATCGCACTGAGAACTGAAGGACACCTGCGTGTCCCTCTCCCTCTGAGGTGCTGGCGAATGAGAACGTGATGCAGCCACATTCCAAAAAAAAAAAAAACTGTTAGCATACATTATCCAAAGTAAACTGATGGACAATTAATGGGTATGGATGCACAATGTATGTATATATCTGGGCCATGGGACGGAGAAATATCTGTTGATGGCCCATATAGACCGCACACATTTAGTGATACACTCAATGAACGGATCGTTCGCGAACGACACATCATTCGCACTACACACTACATTTCAAACATTTACACCTGTATTCGGTTATTTACGCATGATATAGTGTCATAGGCTAACCAAAACTGAACATTTAATTATATAAAAAATATATTGTATTTAGACCTCTTTTACCGGAGCCTGAAATATATTTCTTGTTATATAACCTAAGCAGTTAGTCGCAAACAAAATACATTACGCATAAGGCACTATTTTAGCATAAGTAGTGTCATAGGCTAACCAAAACTCAACATTTATATATAAAAAATATATTGTATTTCAGACTGATCTCATGAAATGGCGTATGTATGACACGCCAATTCGTATTTCCATTTTTGGCGTGCTATCAACACGCATAATCGCTTTTCAGCGTGTTTATCAACACCTTTGACTTAACGTTATATTACTGTATTATGTATATATAAATATATGACCTACCCCAACCCCGTCCCTAAACCTACCCGTCACTGGGGTTAATACCATTTATGAGTCTTCTCCTACCATCCTAGGAAAATAAATATCGCTCCACAGATGTAGATATAGATTTTGCTTCGTTTCGCTCGGACATTTAACGGCGTACACATACACGCGGAATCACTCGGACGTTTAATGGCGTAGACATACACGCAAAAGATTTCGGCGTGGACATACACGCGGATATCTCAAAATGCGTATAGATAACACGCCACTTGAATTGAAAGTGGCGTGTATGTTTACGCAAAGTCATGATGTCATGTTGTGTATTTAGACAGTATCACATGTTTTACTGGAGGCTGAAATATATTTCACTAAATCAATAGGCTATATAACCTAAACATGCAGTTATTCAAAAACAAAATACATAACGCATAAGGCAGTATTTTAGCATGATAATCAGTGTCATAAGCTAATCAAAACTATATATATTTAATATACAAATATGTTTAGAGAGTAATATCACATTTAAAAAGTTTACACGAGCGTATACACGAATGTTAGGGATATTTTGAGGCAATCTTTTCTGTAAGATGTCAAAAGCTAGGCAAAATATAGTCTGAAAATTCATTTGAGCTCTATACGATCAGAAAAGGAATTATATAACACTAAACAACTTACTCCGAACTTCTATCCTCGGCGGGATCAATTCGTTCTTCAAAATGCAGCCGTTCGTCGTCCGAGTTATAATCTTCCTCTGAGGAAAAGTGAATTCTTCCTCGCTGTCCAGAATCATCTGAAGGGTCGGGGTAGCGTGCCATCCTCAAAACGCGATGAACTATCAGTGAATCTGATGAAGAAACTTCGTGTTTTTATGCCATTGATCGCTGGGCGTGTGCTATGCATAACGTTAGATCACCTATTTACCATGTGAAAAGCGCTGGGGGCGTGGCGGCCTCGGCTCATTAAAGATAATGAACTGAGAACGAAAAAACTGTACCTCTCCTTGGTTTCAAACGGATTACATAAACTGGAAATATTTATTTTTTAAAATAAATTACTTCATTTAAAAGAAGAGAATACAAGCTTTAAAAAGACACATGTCTCGTATCTCTGTGACAAGTATTGACTTAGTTACAGTTCATTTTCGGACGTGTTTCAGAATGGACTTCACTGACAGAGAGAACGCAGAATGCGCATCATGTTTATTTTTCTTTATTTGGCGAAAAGCACAACACTTTGTTTTTATTGAGAGGTTCCACAAAAAAAATACAAACTTAACAGGATCGAGTGATGTATAACACTTATATGTAAGATCAAAATCTACAGAGTAACTTGAGTCTCTTTTGCACTGATAAGGAAAAAAGTGAGCTGGTATCGCCGGCGCGACCGCCGACCCGAGAAGAAAGTCAACAGGTGTGAGGCTGAAACATCCGACAGCGCACGGTTTATGTAGGCCTACGCGTCGAGATATTTCTCAATGAACACTGCCAGCACCCTCAGGAGCTGACTGTGAATGCCTCGCACTCAAACAGTATTATTCCCCTGATTGTGTGTCCCTTTTATTGTAGACCCGTAATCTATGCCCTGCCTCGGTAAATGCGAGATCCCAGTCACAGAATCTTTTTTTGCAGAATAGACCCAATCTAAGCGCTGCCTCGACAAACGCGAGATCCAAGTCACTATAGATTCTTTATTGCAATGTAGACCTTAAATCTATGCGCTGCCTCGGCAAACGCAAGATCCCAGTCACAGAATCTTTATTGCAAAGAAGACCCGTAATCTACACGCTGCCTCGGCAAACGCGAGATCCGAGCCACTAGATTTGAATTGCAATGCAGACCTCTGTCTGCAGTTCAGTTTCCTCCCACCAAAGTTTAACGGGGTGGTCTGGACTGTAGTCGACCCAAAGCAGGGTCGGGTATTGGAACAAGTATACTCCCTGCTGGTAAAGAAGGCTATAGAACGTATCCCTCCACCAGACAGGGAGTACGGGTTTTACAGCCGCTACTTCATAGTTCCCAAGAAGGATGGGGGTTGCGTCCAATAATAGATCTTAGACACTTGAATCGGTCTCTGAGGAGGTTCAGGTTCAAGATGCTCACCATCGTGAATCAAATTCAATCCGAGGATTGGTTTGTCACGATAGATTTGAAGGACGCATACTTCCACATATCCATCCTTCGAAGGCGAAGCGTACCAATATCGGGTTCTTCTGGTCAGCCTAGCTCTCTCCCCTTGAACATTTACCAAATCCATGGATGCAGCTCTAGCACCGCTGAGGCTTTTGGGTTACTGGCTGATTTGGCCCAGTCACAAGAGCTGGCAATTCGGCATCGAGATGACGTCCTTGCCACATCCAGAGCCTGGGGTTTGAGACTCAACACGAAAAAGAGCGTGTTGGCACCAGCCAGAGAACCACGTTCTTGGGAGTGGTGTGGGACTCGGTCACGATGCGGGCACAATTGTCTCCTGCACGGATTGAGTCCATTCCGGCCATTGGTGACCAGGATAAAGCTAGGCCAATCCATAACTGTCAAGCACTTTCAGAGAGTGTCAGGACTCATGGTAGCAACGTCCAACACCATTCCATTCGGCCTGCTGCACATGAGGTGGTTGATGGTTGTTCAGTGGTGGTTGATAACCAAAGGGTTCTCCCCGAAGGGGATCCCATTCCGCATGATCAGGGTTACACGAAGATGCCTTCGTTCCCTATCTATGTGAAAGAAAGCTTGGTTTCTGTCCCAAGGCCCCGTGCTGGGAGCGTCATGTTGCCGGAAATCCGTCTCGACAGACGCCTCCCTCACGGGCCGGGATGCGGTCAGGCAGGGCTCTGAGGAGCTTCCTCCCAGACGTCAGGGGTCACCATGCAGACAATGTGTCGTTGGTCTCCTACTTGATTCTTCAGGGGGTTCTGAGATTGCGCCCTCTATCCAGTTTGGCGCATCAGATCCTCCTGTGGTCCCAGGGGAAACTGTTATCTCTCAGAGCAATGCACGTCCCAGGGGACCAGAATCAGAGAGCAGACATCCTGTCGAGGCAGGGGAATGGAGACTTCACACCGAGGTGGTGAAGTTGATATGAGTGAGGTTCGGCCCAGTGGAAGTGGATTTATTCGCATCTTGAGGGACGTCCCACTGTCCACTGTGATATTCTTTCACTCATCCAGCCCCATTGGGTTTGGGTGCCATGGTACGCTTTTCCCCGATTGCTCTGCTCCCGGGAGTTCTGGAGAGGGTCCGTCAAGATGGGATTAGCCTACTTCTAGTAGCCGACTGAGTATGGTTTTCAGACATCATAGCACTTCTGGCAGGCCAGCCTTGGCAGAGGCTCAATAGTAAGCACCCTTGACCAGACCTGTGGAAGCTTTGGGCCTGGCCCCTGAGAGGGCTCGGAACCTAGAGGCTGGCCTGTCGGCTGGAGTGGTTGAGACCATACTCAGTTCCAGAGCTCCTTCCACGAGGGCATTGTACGGCCTAAAGTGGAAAGTGTTTCCACTTGGTGTAGAGAGCGTGAGGTGGACCCAGTTAACTGCCCGGTTGGCTTCAGTGCTGGAGTTCCTCAGAGATCGCTTCTTGGCTGCCATTGCGGCTTTCCACGATCCTCTGGGTGATGGGCCTCTGGGGAGACATCAGCTGGTCGTACGTTTCCTCTGTGGGGCTTGGAGGATGAGACCTGCGGCTCGTACCAAAGTTCCCACATGGGACCTGGCAGTGGTTCTCGAAGGGCTGGTTGAGGCCCCCTTCGAACCTCTGGAGTCGGCTGAGGCCAAGAACCTTCCCTCATGGTAGCTTTTTTATTAGCCATTACTCCTCTGAGGAGAGTAGGATACCTTCAGACACTCTCTATATCTCATGGGTGCCTGAAGTTTGCTCCAGGCAACATTAAGGCTATCTTGCATCCCAGGCCGGGCTATGTGCCTAAAGTGCCATCTAATGTGGCACGGCCTACGGTTCTGCAGGCTTTCATCCTCCACCTCACGTGACGGCAGATGAAGAAAGACTTAATTTGCTCTGCCCTGTCAGAGCTCTCAAGATATATGTCCATAGGTCTTCTTCATGGCGGAAGTCAGATCAGTTGCTTGTGTGCTTCGGGTCGCCCAAGAAGGGGCTTCCCGCATCCAAACAGACCATCAGTAACTGGGTCATTCAGGCTATCTCTATGGCCTATCAGGTGCGCAGCTTGCCTTCACCTTTGGCCGTTAGGGCTCATTCAACCAGAGGCATGGCGTCCTCTAGAGCCCTCCTTTCAGGGGCCCCGATCCAATAAGTGTGCGATGCAGCAGGATGGGCTACCCCTCATACTTTTATTAGATTCTATAGCCTGGACATTTCTTCTACGCCAGGCACTCTAGTGCTCTCGTCCTAAGTGTGCCTGTGCGCAGCTTCACACTGGGACAGGCAGGGCTCGTTGTGGCATAGTGGGTACTCATTCCCCAAAGTGTTGTAGTCGACGCAGTTCGAGTTCCCTCGAAAAGGAACGTCTCGGGTTACGACTGTGACCCTTGTTCCCTGAGAAGGGAACGAGACACTGCGTCCCTCCGCCACGCCTTCCCCTGCCTGGGAGCGACTTGCTTCATCGCAGAAGCTAACTCTGTTGTGTGCCGGTGTCCCTTTGTAGCTTCCGTGTATGCCGTCACATTACATCATGACGCAGCACCAATCAGGATTTAATTAGTTTCATTCATACTTCAGATGCGTTACGCTAAGGGCGTTCCCCAAAGTGTCGTAGTCGCCGCAGTGTCTCGTTCCCTTCTCAGGGAACAAAGGTTACATTCGTATCCCGAGACGTTTTTATTGTAAGGTGAATTCAAAAAGGCATTCAGTTAATTTCAAAGGTCCCATGGAATGAAAATTTCACTTTATGAGGTTTTTTAACATTAATATGAGTTCCCCTAGCCTGCATATGGTCCCCCAGTGGCTAGAAATGGCGATAGGTGTAAACCAATCCCTGGGTATCCTACTCCCCCTTTGAGAAAATGAAAGCTCAGATGGGTCAATCTGGAATCTTCCCTATATGTGTTACATGTGTGTCCTGAGTTTCCCCCTGTCACTGTGTATTTGGTTTAGTCCTGTGTCTCAGTTTTCCCGCTCCTCGTTAGTTCTCAGTTCCTTCACCTGTGTCTAGTTCATTTGCCCCAGCTGTGTCTTGTTCCCCTATCTGTTCTCTGTGTATGTAAACCCTGTGTTCTCCTTCACTCCTTGTCGGTTCTCGTTTGTATTTGGTGTGGTAATGTTTCCTGGATTCCTGTTTTAAGTTATATTTAGTAAAGATTATTGAATTTGATCTGCTGACTGCTGCCTCTTCATCTGCCTGCACCACACCCGTAACAGAAGAACCGACCCTTAACATCGAAGGATGCAGCAGTCCAAATCCTTCTCCTGTCCCAGGAGGATCAGTCCCTCGAGGCCCACACACAGAGGTATTTGGACTTGGTACCTCTAGTTCATTATGATGACACCAGCCTCTGTGTGTTCTTCCGGGCAGGCCTAAATGCTGAGACCAAAGCATGCCTGCCCGGAGATGGGCCTCGAGGGAACTTCGCTGCCTACATAGATTGGGTGCTGGTGGCCTGTGGATCGCCGCTCACAGTGGGCCCCACCGAGCCAGAGACCGTCCAGCCAGAGACCGTCCAGCCAGAGACCGTCCAGCCAGAGACCGTCCAGCCAGAGACCGTCCAGCCAGAGACCGTCCAGCCAGAGACCGTCCAGCCAGAGACCGTCCATTCTAAGGCCTCTTCGCCGCTGGTTCCGTCCAGCCCAGCCGAGCCATCACCGCTGGTTCCGTCCAGCCCAGCCGAGCCCGCACCGCTGGTTCCGTCCAGCCCAGCCGAGCCCGCACCGCTGGTTACGTCCAGCCCCGTCCAGCCAGAGCTTCACGTCAGCCACGTCCAGCCAGAGCTGCACGTCAGCCACGTCCAGCCAGAGCTTCACGTCAGCCACGTCCAGCCAGAGCTTCACGTCATGCCTGCCGAGCCAGAGCTTCACGTCACGCCTGCCGAGCCATAGCTTCACGTCACGCCTGCCGAGCCAGAGCTTCACGTCACGCCTGCCGAGCCAGAGCTTCAAGTCAGCCCTACAGAGCCTTCTCCGCTGGTCCCGTCCAGCCCTTCCAAGCCTGTCCTTATGCACGTCCCTGAGCCTGGTAATCCCCCCAAGAAATTTTTTTGGGGGGGGGGATATAGGCCACCTGAAGGAGCGTCTCCGCCATGGCCGCCCGAAGGTGCGTCTCCGCCATGGCCGCCCGAAGGTGCGTCTCCGCCATGGCCGCCCGAAGGGTCTTCACCACCATGGCCACCCGAAGGGTCCTCTCCGCCATGGCCACCCGAAGGGTCCTCTCCACCCTGGCCGTCTGCACGTCCTGCTCCGCCCTGGAGGCTTCGTGCCCCTGTGAGACCACGCCCTGGTCAGCCTTCAGGGCGCCCACCCCCCCACCCCATTGATGTTATACGGCGCAGGGACGCGCCTTTTTGGCGGGGGCGTTATGTTACATGTGTGTCCTGAGTTTCCCCCTGTCACTGTGTATTTGGTTTAGTCCTGTGTCTCAGTTTTCCCGCTCCTCGTTAGTTCTCAGTTCCTTCACCAGTGTCTAGTTCATTTGCCCCAGCTGTGTCTTGTTACCCTATCTGTTCTCTGTGTATGTAAACCCTGTGTTCTCCTCCTAAACCCCTTGTCGGTTCTTGTTTGTATTTGGTGTGGTAATGTTTCCTGGATTCCTGTTTTAAGTTATATTTAGTAAAGATTATTGAATTTGATCTGCTGACCGCTGCCTCTTCATCTGCCTGCACCACACCCGTAACAATATGTCATCATACGGGGAAAGGTTACCTCTCCTTTCTCTGCTTTTCCCGCCCAGAGAATTTTGCCCTCCCATGAGAAAATGAGCTACAACCGTGCGAGCGCGAGGATGTTTTTCCTCGAGAAACATCATGGCTTGCAAACGTGCGAAGCATGGCATGGCAGCTGCTCAGTGTTTGGATGTACAAATGAACACAAAAGTATTTTTTTTAGTTCCTTCATCACAACGGCACCTATCCAAAAAGGTAAATGTAATAATGGCAGAGGTCTGACTAATATAGTGGTGCTGGTTAGTGTCTATACCTGATATGTTATATATATATATATATATATATATATATGACAGAGTGGACAAGCAGGTGTTGAGTAGAGGTAAATCTTCAGGAGTAAATCATGTGTTATGAGTAACATGACTTCAATATATGTGGACATGGAAAACTTTGTCATTAAAAAATGAGCCAGAGTACAGTCTTCTCTAAACTACAAAGATTACTGATATAGATGCTAATACAGATTTAGAACGATAGCAAATCAGAGCAACATGAAAAGCCAACAACATAGGCTAGCGTTAGCTACATGATAATAACTGTAAAAGCATACCTAAACAAACCAACTAAAGTACCGTATCCAGACACAATATTTTAAACTAACCATTCGGATTTTTTAATAACTTCTTCAGGTCCTTCTCCATCCGGATCAGATTCTGGGTCAAACTAGAAAGCTTGAACGACTGCGTGTCTACATCCACTTTAAACATTAGCGCATGGTGGCCGCAAGCTGGTCAAGGCCACACCCCCACCCTCCACCTTGCCCCGCCTCTCTCCTCCTTATTACCATTTAAAGCTACAGACACAGAAATGGCACGTCCTCAGGAAAGTTCATTGTGGGACTAGGTCGTAGTGGCTGTAATTCTGCACCAAGGCTGAATTTCGGGAAAGAGACTTCAGACACAGTATTAGGGGACCACTAAGGCCTATATAAAGCATCCAAAAGCAGCATGTCATGGGACCTAAGGCTAAATAATTTGTTACAGTTGTTTTTTTTTATAATTGGTGTGGATGACACACAGCGGCATATACAGTATAATTATATACTCCATAACGTGAAAATCTATGGTTACAGCGGCACTTAGCGGTCAAGAGCAGAATTGCTTTTCCCGATGCAACCATGGTAGTACCCGTGGCCACAAAATTGCATTCTGGTTGAGTACCATCTGTACCAATTGAGTACTTCCCTTCCGTCTAGCTCTATAGCTCCAGCACCCCGCACATTCATGAAGTGCATGGATGCAACTCTGGCTCCATTGCGACTCCAGGGCACCCGTGTCCTCAATTACATCTATGATTAGTTCATACTTGCCTAGTTTAGGGGACTGGCGTTTCGGCATCAAAATGCCGTCCTCACCTATTTGAAAAAGTTGGGGTTGAGATTAAACTCAAAGAAAAGCGACCTTTTTTGACAAGCCAGAGGACAACCTTTTTGGGGGTGTATGGTACTTCCATGCAGGCACGATTGTCTCCTTCTCGAGTCGAGTTCATTTGAACCACTCTGAAAGAGTTCAGGCTAGGCCAGGAGGTATATGTCTGCCAGTTCCAAAGGCTTCTGGTATTCATGGCAGCAGCCACCAACACCATACCCTTGGGGATCCTGCACATGAGACTGTTTCAGTTGTAGTTAAAGACCAGGGGTTTACAGCCATTGTGCAATCCCTTGAAAAGAATAAGGGGTACAAGCAAAGGACTTCGTTCCCTTGCTGTGTGGAGCATAGTTTAATCTGTGACACAGATTGGGGGCATGTTGTCACCAGAAGTCAGTGACGACAAATGCCTCCCTCATGAGTTGGGGAGCAATCCTATACGGTTGCCCAGCACAGGGAATCTGGGAATGGTATGGTTCTCGGACCTAATATCTCTCCTGGAAGGCTCTTGGTGAGAGATTGTGACCAGGAGGGACCTCCTCTCCCAGGCTCGGGGCACAATAATTCATCCCCGTCCCGAGATATTGAAGCTCTGGATCTGGACCCTGAGGGGTACCAGCGCATAGATTCCGGTCTTTAAACTGAGGTTGTTGAGACGATTTAAATGTTTGAGCTCCCTCCACCAGGAAACTGTATGCCTTAAAGTGGTGTCTCTTTGAGTCAGTGTGCACAGCTCACCAACTTAACCTGGTTTACAGCCCAGTTGGTTCAGTGCTGGAATTTTTAAAGGAGCGAAAGGGAACTTCTCAGGTTACATATGTAACTCGGTTCCCTGAGAGGGAATGAGATGCTGCATCGCCTTGCCATACTTCATGCAATGCCTGAAAACTTCATTCTTAAGGCGAGACACGGCAGGCAAAAACATATATTTTTCATGCAGTGATCAGTTTTGAGATTTTGGGCTAGTTTACTCCTTCAATATGTGTTCTTTCAAGCTGCTATAAAGAAAACGTTGAAAATATACATTAAGATGTTTTTTTTATTACATTTTGTTTACTTGCGGCAGTAAATTTCTCCCGAATTTACCAAGAAGTTAGCATTTCAACGCGTCATGCCGCGTTCCGTCTGTTTACTGAAGTCAGTCATGACCGGCATCGTTGTAAAACTCTGAGGGCCAGATGTACTAACGCTCTTGCGCCCACTTCAGGCGTATTTATTTCGCAAAGTACGCATAAAAACATGGCGAGGTATGTACGAACGGGACGCACCGAGATGAAAGCGCAGAGTGCCTGTCGCGGGAACTGAAAATTGCAAAATGCGCTTTCCATGTCATGCATATGCATTCATGGGATGGTCAAGGGGAAAGTGGGAGTGTCACATAAAGAGATGGGAGGGGAAGCGTAAACTGCGCCTAATTATGTATTCTGCGTTATGTACAGAAAAAGCCGGTGAAAGCGCGCCTCTATTTTGCACTGAAAATTCTCCGCCTCTTAAAGGCATACTATGCAAGAATTGTACCTTAATATAACAGCTTCAAAGTCATTTCGGTGGTAAACAAACTCATAGTAGGGCGAATCATCCTGGTAGTTAAGCTTGGGGGGGGGGGGGGGGGGGGGTGCCGCTGGAAAAACCAGCAATGCAAGTTTGAGAGGGGCACCCCGACAAATCTCGCGAGAATCACAACGTGCTTTACGGCAACGATGTCACACACATCAACAACAACATATGAAGCATGAAGACACTTGCGCGCATTTCAGACGGGATACTCGACGATGGAAAAAGCAAAGAAAACGCGGTCGAAAGAGACTAGGAAAAGGAAAAGAGAATGAGCCTCTCTGCTCAACCCGTAAATAAAAATTTTGTGCATTTTATTTTGTGATTTCAATGAATGAATAGCGAGTCTCCGCAACGGCGATAGATTGAAGAGCGCGTCCGAGTGAAGACAGCACGCCACAGAGAACACTGTATCCTGCATAGTGTGCCTTTAAAAGCAGGTGTAATTTAGGAAGCGGGTTTCCTGGCATATGCCTCCTGGACTATAGCGTCACAACGTCATGATGCAGCGTGGAGCTCCACTCGAAAGGGAACTTTCCCGTCCTGTCAGATGTTATTCTGTGCTCGTAGAGCACATTATTTCATTGCACACACAAATGCAGAGATACACAGTGTATTTCACTTCACTATAAATAAAGAGGAAATTAAATTACAAGGATGCAACGTAGTTACATTGTCAATTAGTAAGGATTAGAAGGATTTGCATGCAGGTATGATGTTTATTCTATTGATCAGGATCAGTCTCCTTATGTTTTATTGTAACAGTAGTTTCCATAACCTTAACCCAAAATTCCACTTTATTTTCCCGTTGTGCTATTTTCTATATTTTTGATTACTGTGGTGGCTCATACTAACTTACTATTGTATTATTAAAAACTAGTTTTGAGACTGCTATTTAATAGCCTCACTTTACAATTTATGTGTATATTAAGTAAAGTGGGATGGATTCAAATTGCCATTGGGAAATGTGGGTCCCATGGCCAAAACAGTTGAGAACCACTGGGATAGAGATAGAATATACAGTTTGTACAGTATACAAATCATTATGTGTATGGAAAGTCCCTATAAAACATGTGTGTGTGGTCCTGGTAAACCCTATATGGGGAGAACATATTTTTTCGGTCCCCATGATGAAAACAGCTTATAAATCATATTAAATTATGTTTTTTGAAAATGTAAAAATATAGAAAGTTTTCTATGAGGGTTGTGTTTAAGGGTAGGGTTAGGGGGATAGAATATACAGTTTGTATACAGTATAAACTCATTGGAATGTTCCCATAAAACATAGTCTGTGGATGGACGTATTAATCCAAATTACTGAGATTCTGTTGAATAAGACAAGAGCCTCTTTACTTTGTCTTGATGTGCTAATATCAGCATTCCTTTCTGATTTACACATGCAGGACATGTGTCTGATTTAATTTGCAAGCATGTCTTGAAACAATCTGTGATCACAGGCACTGGTGACACCTGAATATCTAAAGAAAGTGTAGCCTATGTGTAGGAATGTAAAAGATCTGGTATGACTGGATGATCTGTGACATTTTAAACTCTATTATTAAAAAGTCATGCTTAAATGTGTCTTACCAGTTTATTTACAACTAGCGCGTTGTAATAAATAAATAAATAAATAAACCTTACTATGATGTAGCTGATTGGGATCACTGCTTTGACGTCAGGGACCATGTTTCTGACATATCTCAGAACAGGAGTTCTAAACTTAAGTCTCAGGAGCTTCATTAAACCAGCTCATCATTGTAGAGAGGTAAAGCAGTGACTGGTGAAAGCAGCTGACAGTTTATGACAGCAAGCAGTGTCTTTGAAATGACACATTCAGCTCAGCAGAAAATAGATTTGCCCACTGATGGATGTGATGAAAGTCGTCAAATGCTTTATTCCAAAATACTGACTTGTAAACACTGTCAGTGCAAGTATTATGATCTAAATAACTCAGTAACACTTTACTTGAAGGGGTGTGCATAAGACTGACATGACACCTTCATAATCATGACATGTCACATGTCATGAATATGAAGGAGGTTTCATGCATGTTTATGACAACTGTCATTAAGTGTAATTCGCTCAATTATGACATTTTAATGCAAATATGACATTGTTTGAGATGTCTTGGTAATGACACCTTGACATAAACCAATACATCATAACCTGTCAGTGTCTTTGTCATGGCAACTTGACATTACTAAGACAACAAAACCTGTCATAAATATGTCATAAACATGACATAGCAGATTAATTATCAAACTTAAGAAACCAATTAGCTTTATGGGTTAACATTACATTAAACTGTCAGGTGGTTGGTTTTGACATTGGCTGTCATGAGGCCATTTTAACATTTTAAAGACAAATTCAATTTCTACCACTGTAGTTGAGGTCAAGAAAAATATTCATGACACAGTTATAATGGCCTCATGACAGCCAATGTCAAAACCAACCACATGGCAGTTTAAAGTAATGTTAACCCATAAAGCTAAGTGGTTTCTTAAATTTGATAATGAATCTGCTATGTCATGTTTATGACATATTTATGACGATTTATTTTGTCTTGGTAATGTCAAGTTGTCATTACCAAGACACTGACAGGTTATGATGTATTGGTTTATGTCAAGTTGTCATAACAAAGACATCTCAAACAAGGTCATATTTGCATTAAAATGTCATAATTGAGCGAATGACACTTAAAGGTTCTCTAAGCGATATCGGGTGACGTCACTTCTTGTTGACGTTTAAAGTATTGTCAAACAAAACGGAGGCTAGCTAGACCCTCCCTCCTCCTCATCCGCGCACTAACCCCCCAAACCACGCCCCCAAGTCCTTCTTGTCGGTGATTGGCTGGAACTGTTTGTCATGTTTCGTGGAGCGGGTTAGCCCAGTTTGTTTTTGTTGCTGTTTGTGGAGCCTGGGCTGTCTACAGAGATCGCGTTTCTTTACAGTATGTTCAGGGGACAGGCAGCCAGCGGTTAGTGAGGAGATGTTTGCTGTATGTGACAAAAAATGTTTTGGCCTAAAAAACGTGTGACATCGCTTAGAGCACCTTTAATGACAGTTGTCATAAACATGCATAAAACCTCCTTCCTATTATGATTATGAAGGTGTCATATCAGTCTTTTGCACACCCCTTCAAGTAAAGTTTTACCAATAACTCTAACATAACATCATAAATGATCATGCAAACCATTGTTATTTAGTATATAATTGAGATACTATAGTTTTGTCTTAAATATTTTTAATTAATTTTTGTATTTTCCATTTTCATTTTAGTTTTACTAATTTTGTTGTTGTTGTTTTATATTTTTATTAGTTTATTTTTGTTTCATTTTTTGTTTTAGTTATTATAGTACATAACTAAATTCAACTAAATAAAAAGGAGACATTTTACTATCAATCAATCAACAAAATTTAATGATGCACTCGGATGTCTATGATGTACTAGCTGAAATAAAAGTTTTATTTAAGTTTGTTTTATTACACGTAACAATAGAAAAAAAAAGAAAAGAAAATTGTTTTAGTTTTAGATTTAGTTAACTATAGCCCTGTTGACTGCCGGCAGAAACATACGTATGCACATGTGATACAGTTATCACATTTTGAGCTTGTTTTTGTTTGTCTTTTCTAGGATAGCTATCTAGTTTGTTAATTAGGAGCCGTTTACATGACACCATTTTCAACTAAAGACGGAAGACTTTTTATGCATTTTGGGCGTTCATTTACACGACAACGGCGGTTTGGTAGCCTGAAAACGCAAACTTTTGAAAATGAGTTTTCAAAGTGAAAGTTTTTGAAAACGACACCCTTATCATCTCCGTGTAAACTACAAAAATGCGAATCTGTGAAAACGGTGATGTCATGCACATGCGTAGGCTATTACATGTTTAGTCCATAGGCTTTTTAGAATTAAAGGTTGCTTACAACAGATTCAAGGATGATATATGTTTTCGAAGCCTTTGTGTTCAAAGGTTTTGACATTTTCTTAAAAGAAGTAAAAAAGGACTTTAAAGAGGAGGAGAACGAGGAGAATGTCTCGGGTTACGTAACCCTTGCTCCCTGAGAAGGGAACGAGACACTGCGTCGATGATGACACTTTGGGGAATGCCCCCAGCATAGCGTGTCTGAAGCATGAATGAAACTATTCCAATCCTGATTGGTGTTGCATCATGATGTAACATGTGACGGCATACACAGAAGCTACAAAGGGTCGCCGGCACACAACAGAGTTAGCTTTTGCGACGAAGCAAGTTGCTCCCAGGCAGGGGAAGGCGTGGTGAAGGGACGCAGTGTCTCGTTCCCTTCTCAGGGAACAAAGGTTACAGTCGTAACCCGAGACGTTCCCTTCCGAGGGAACTCGCACTGCGTCGGTGACGACACTTTGGGGAACGAGTACCCACTATGCCACAACGAGCCCTGCCTGTCCAAGTGTGAAGCTGTGCAAAGGCACACTTAGGACGAGAGCACTAGAGTGCCTGGCGTAGAAGGAATGTCCAGGCTATAGAATCTAATAAAAGTATGAGGGGTGGCCCATCCTGCTGCATCGCACACTTCTTGGATCGGGGCCCCTGAAAGGAGGGCTCTAGAGGACGCCATGCCTCTGGTTGAATGAGCCCTAACGGCCAAAGGTGAAGGCAAGCTGCGCACCTGATAGGCCATAGAGATAGCCTGAATGACCCAGTTACTGATGGTCTGTTTGGATGCGGGAAGCCCCTTCTTGGGCGACCCGAAGCACACAAGCAACTGATCTGACTTCCGCCATGAAGAAGACCTATGGACATAAATCTTGAGAGCTCTGACAGGGCAGAGCAAATGAAGTCTTTCTTCATCCGCCGACACATGAGGTGGAGGATGAAAAGCCTGCAGAACCGTAGGCCGTGCCACATTAGATGGCACTTTAGGCACATAGAAAACTCCAGGCACCCGTAAGATATAGAAAGATTCTGAAGATCTCCTACTCTCCTCAGAGAAGTACTGGCTAATAAAAAAAGCTACCTTGAGGGAAAGGTTCTTGGCCTCAGCCGACTCCGTAGGTTCGAAGGGGGCCTCAACCAGCCCTTCGAGAACCATCACCCAGACGAGTGTGGAAAGCCATAAAGCCAGCCACGTACACCTTGAGTGTGGACGGGGTAAGACCAGCAGAGAAGCGATCCTGGAGGAACTTCAGCACTGAAGCCACCGGGCAGTTAACTGGGTCCACCTCACGCTCTCTACTCCAAATGATGAAACATTCCATTTGAGGTCGTACAGTTTCCTCGTGGAGGGAGCTCTAGAGCTGAGTATGGTCTCGACTACTCCTGCTGACAGGGCCAGCCTGTCGGAACTGTGCCCCCTCAGGGCCCAGACCCACAGTTTCCATAACTCTGGCGGAGGGTGAAATATTGAGCCCTCTGCCTGCAACAGCAGGCCCCTCCTGGTGGAGATATCCTATGGAGGGCCCTCTAGGAGTGATATGTCTGAGAACCATATTCGGACTGGCCACAATGGGGCTACAAGCAGTATAAAGACCCCGTCTCGACAGACCCTCTCCAGAACTCCCGGGAGCAGAGCGATCGGGAGAAATGCGTACTGGCGCCGCCTCGGCCCCGCCTGCACCATGGCATCCAACCCCAGCGGGGCTGGATGCGTAAGAAAAAAAACACAGTGGACAGTTTGTTGCCTCTTGAGACGTGAACAGATCCACTTCCACTGGGCCAAACCTCTCGCATATCGACTCCACCGCCTCATAGAGGGCGTGGTTTCAGACCCCCCTGATTTGATTTAGATGGGACACCACTGACACATTCTCACAAGAACGGGGTGACTATTGAGGTCAGGGAGAAAGCTCCTCAGAGCCCGGAAGACCACCAACATCTCTAGGCAGTTTATGTGCCAAGAAGAATGCTGGTTTTGCCACAGACCTCTCGTAACGCGGCCGTCCATGACTGCGCCCCAGCCCGTGAGGGATGCGTCTGTCGAAACGTTTGAAACGGTTTTCCAAGGTTTCATCCACATTGATAGGGAACTGTAGCCATGATCAGATTGTCAAATCTGCCATTTTCTTAAACTGCTGGTTTTGCATTCTCTTCATTCAGAGACTGTGACAGAGTAGGGGTCCTGTGACTGTTGATTAGATTAATAAGTCACCGACAAAGCCCCTCTGTTTGGAATTTGCCTTACGAAGCGGATGGTGACTGGACTTGATTGAATTACTGATACTGATGCGCTCATGAGGTCTCTGATTAGTGAACAAACGAACTGCTGTCGCCCATATGACTCGTCACCATTAAGCTAAAGATCCAGTGACTCCCCCCCTTTTGGCTTCTCCCCACACACACAGAAGAGAATTGTGCAATTAGACAACTGGCCATTGTAGCAGTTGATTAAACTCATCAAATTCGAAGCACACACGCTCACACGGGACTGGTCGCGAGTTCACCCCCGTCACCATCGGTCAATGAACTCTGAACATACATACATACACATACACACACACACATACACGAACTGGACTCGATCGCAAATTCACCGCGTGACCGACGCTGGTTGAACTTCTGAACACCCATATAAACACTCTGAACACATGGGATCAAAAATCCCCTTTTGTAAATGTATAAATGTTTCTGGTTGTGTTTTCATGATTCCCTTGTTACCAAATCTGCATAACTGAAAGTTTTAT
This sequence comes from Rhinichthys klamathensis goyatoka, assembly GCF_029890125.1. Classification (NCBI taxonomy): domain Eukaryota; kingdom Metazoa; phylum Chordata; class Actinopteri; order Cypriniformes; family Leuciscidae; genus Rhinichthys; species Rhinichthys klamathensis. Next base: position 2,983,916 of record NW_026606840.1, read on the forward strand.
GAGATGTAAGCGATCTGATATGTGTCTAATCACGAAAAATCATGTATCTTAATCTTACTAACGTCCAACCCTATCGTGCGCGATATCGTTGTAATCAGAATAATCAAAGAAGATTGAATCAGCAACTCAAAATTTAATATGATGCATGATTTTATTAATACCTAGTTTAGAAGTATAGTGTTACTAAATCTTTATCTGCTATGCACATGACCCGGGAGGCGTGTACCTCGGGAACCACAAGGTTTGCCGACCCGCCTTCCTCCCAAACGATTGGATCAGACACGTGAGAAGGGCGTGTCTCGAGCTCCTTCAAAATGCACCGCCACACTCTCCTCAGTGCAGTCTTTAGCCAGAGAGAGAAATTCCAAATTTCCTGCAAACTCCAGCCGGAGTGTTGCCTATTCTTCATCGTCGTTTTCCTACTTTGTTTTAATCTAAGTTTTCTTTTATTTGATCTAACTCAGTTGATAGTTCTCTTTCGTTCAGTACCACACGAACGAACCAAGTTTAAGATTAATCGTTTCTCGTACGGGCCGCAGCTGAAGCAATCGCAAACATCTGCCTCCAGACACTCCAGCTCCCGACCAGCCTTTGTCACACAGCCGCACACAAAAAGGGGACCGCTTTAAAACAAGTAACATACAAATCTCAATTAAGTGCTGCTTAAGGTTGTTTAGATTAATTTAGGGACCTTTGGGGGTTTTGTGTTGAACTGGTTTTGAACTGTTTTGAACTGTTCTCTCTCACTCTCTCTCCCTCTCTCTCTCTCTCACTCTAACTTCCTCTCTCCAAATACGTCGTATTGCAATCCTTTGTTAACTGTTAACTGTTTGTTTTGATATGCATATTATTTACTCCTGCGTGATTTTAAGTAGTCTATGTAATCTTTAGTATTGTGTTATTAAATTCCATAACCCTTTGAATTGAATCTGTCTCATTGTCCTATATGCTTTGAAGTCTCTGTAGATGTCAAAGATCTGTAAAGCTTCCAGCTCTACTTTGTTTAACTATTTTAAACATCTGAAAGTGCCGTATACGAGAAAATACTTCCTTGTGGCCACAGGAAAATATTCACTCGGTATACAGGCAGATAATCTTGTGATATAAGGAAGTTTTCGGCTCCGGTCCGCAGGACGGACAGGGTGCACGACAAACTAAGTTGGAATCACATGTAAATTTACCCTGATAATTAATCTGACTTAACTGACCTAGATATCAATAATTACTACGATCAATCGTGTTAATTATTCATATATGGTAAGGTTTAGTCCATTCCCTATTTGGGATAATTTGATTTATGTATGCGACTACATATTCATTATCTAATGAATAATATTTCCCATTTGAGTTAATAATTTCCCCAAACAATCTCAGTGTTGCTACATTATTTATGGTGGAGAATGCGGGCATTTACAAACTTCATTGTGGGATCAATATTCAGATTCATGTTCATGTGTGTTCTTGGAATTTAATATGGTATGCGCATTGTGTAATTAAGTCGACTCGAAAACTGAGCAAGGCAAAGCCGTTTCAGTAACCCACCAGTACTTTGCTGAAAAGAAGCCTGAGGGCATCTTTCTAGCTCGACTGGATGTGAGAGAAAAACTGCAGTCACAGACAGTACTGCACGGCCCAGCTAAGAGAAAAAGGAAACTCTTTGTTTTCTCTTTGCTTGACTGTGATATTTTAATACTGTCCGAAGCCCTGTTTTGAACGAAGAAAACTTCAAACACAGGCACATTACCGGTATATGGTTTAACTGTTGGGGCGAGAATCCCCCATGCAGTAAAAGATCTTTAAATTCGTTAGCAACGAATAACTTCGGGTTTTCAAAAAAAAAAACGCTGGCGTAAAGTTAGCTAAACCGGTTAGAAAATCCCATCCCATTTTCTGTGCAAACCAAGCACAAAGAGATCCGCCGTGATCTGCAAAAAGTATACCAGGAAATGTTCGTATGCTTGTTCCGTGTCTAAAAGACATCTGAGATCCGCCGTGATCTGCGAAAAGTATACTTCTAAATGTGTGTATACTTGTTTCGTGTTTAAATCTGTGCGCATGAAAGCTTCTGTGTTCCTTAACCAGGTTCACAAGCGCGTATCAGTTTCAAAGTACCACACTTGTGAGTTTGGGCCGCGTGAGCGTGATACTGCCATCGCGTGGCAGTAGCAGGGAAAGACCTGCTACCCATCTGCTCCCCATACTCGCTGTTCCTCCTCGTTGTATTTCCTCCCAATTCACCGCGATGATTGTCAAATAGGCTGCCTAAATACATATTTGCATTTACAGCTTACTAGTTCGTAAAACAATCCTCCTGTTTTGGACTGAGACATTTTATTTTGAGTTCAATTCACAGAAGTGTATTGGAGTTTGAGTCATAGAATTCCTCAGTTCAAATCACTGATAGTTAATTAATAATAATAATAATAAATTTTATTTGTATTGCACTTTACATTTTAGCAATCTCAAAGTGCTACAGAGCATATAGTAATATAATTAAAAACTCAAAATCAATAATAAGTTTAAAGGAGTAGGGGGGGGGGGGGGGGGGTCTCTAAAAATACATTTATTTAAAAGCTTTTTTAAAAAGATACGTTTTTAGGTTTTGTTTAAAAACATCTGTAGTCTGTGGGGCCCTCAAGTGGTCAGGGAGGGCATTCCACAGCCTCGGAGCAGCCGATGAAAAGGAGGCAGACGCCCCTAGCGGCGGCACCCCTCCAGGTCAGCTATCATCCTTCTGCTCAATCCATTTCTGCCTCTACCCTGCTTCCAGCTCTGCCCGTCTCGGTGACTGTCTGTTTGATTTTATTTTGTTTCATTTTTATAATCACTGCTAATAACTCTAATGGGCTGGTGATTTATTATCAGAAATCATTCTGATCTCCTTGACAAAACTGTGTTTCTCCTTCCCCATTGGATCTAGATTGGATTCGAATTGGAACAATATTTAATTTCTTTTGATTTTGCTTTTATTATAATTTTGTTTCCTCCCCTTTCACTATAAATTTCTCACCTTTCAGTCGGTTGATAGCCCCCCTGAAAAGCCAGAGGCCACCTAGTGGCAGGCAACCTTCTCAAGCCAGCTATCAGCCTTCCACTGAACTTTGTATGAAATCATTTTCATTCATGTTTTCCTGATGAGTATTTTATAATCATTACTAACAACAACAGTGTTGAGATCATACAGTAAGAGATCATACTAATTCTTTCAATCTCCCCCAGGCTTATTTTGATTTGAGTTTAAAACAATTTGAATTAAAACTTTAAATTGTGCCAAACAGTCAAGGTGAGCCATAGAAAGGAAGTGCGCCCCCCTTGAGGCTCCAAGACCCACTACAGCGGCCCACAGCTCCCCCTTTCCTGGCCTCCACCTGCATTGGGTTATTGCTAACTCCCATCGGGTTAGGTTAGTTTTAATAATTACCATCCGCGTCTAATTGCTTTTGGTGCTAACGTCAGTTGGCAATGCTGTTCATCTCTTAATTTGTTTTCCTGTCCAGGTTAAATCAAATTTTCCCTCCAAAGCCATTTTGTTACTACCTATCCCTTTTTAGGTTTATTGCAGTTTCCGTTTTTCTCCTACTTAAATTACTTTGAGTATAAAAAAGGAAGTAATAATAATAATAATTGTTTTTTGGTTGTTTAAAGTGAGTTAAATTTGCCTTAAGCAGGAAAATCTTAATTCACTTTAAGCTCCCTTGTTCTTTCCGTTGTGCATGTGTACAGGTTAAAGTCTCAGCACCTGTGGTGGATTGTGGGGGCCCCTGTTGTCCCCTGTGGGCGGGTCTGCCGACTGGCGTCACTGACACTGACCGTGCGGTGGCTCTCGGGGTCTGCTATCTCTGCCATTGGTTGCGGCACGCAGTAACGTGACATCAGCAACCTGGTGCTCCAAAGGCTCAACCACTAAGCCAACGCACGAGTCAATTGCAAGGACCAGCATGTCTACATCAGTTCGCTGGCGGGGTTCTGTGCACCGCCCACTTTTGCAGTGCGGTCGGCCGGTTGACACCTCGGAGAATACCAGGTTGTGCTTACAGTCACGTGCTGTTTGAGAGGGCGTAATCGTGACAGAGCAACAGAGAGTCCGAAGTCACGGCGGTCGTGTGTTTGGTGGCGCCGGAAAAGTTTGACCACGCTCGCTGAGGCCGCCTGGGCTTCACTTCAATTCACCCCAGGTAAGACTGGATTTTGATAAAAACCTTGCCACGTAGCATAAGCCACAGCATATTAGATATTCCCCCAGATATATTTTCTGAGCGAAGGGTTGCCTCTTTCTCCCTAAGACACACCCTCTGAGTTATTAGTGGTTACACTACGGCACAGGTCAATTCACTTAGGTTTTGTTTTTACTGCGATATTTCTGTTTTGTTTTCCCCTCTCGATCTTCTCTTCCTTGTTTTGTTTTGGTCTGTTATGTTTTGTTTCTTTCAGTTCACCAAGAGACCCTCCAAGGAAGCTAAATAATAGAGTGACAACCAAGCAGCCTCTATTTCGGGTCCCACGTTGACCCGCGAAAATTGGCCCGCCTAACTGTCTACAGCAGTTAGTCAAATTTCTATAGACGGCACGGCTGTACTACAGCTCGTTAGCCTCAAAACAAGCTTCCATTGGCCCCTTTGTGTGTGTGTTGTGTTTCTCTCTCGCCCTCAGGGAGCCAGAATGTCACGCGCTTCCAGTCCCGCGGACCATTGGAGCAATCTGGATGCTTGGTTACGAGCCATGACAACCGGCTGTCTGCCCAAGGACTCTGGTGACCCGAAATCTCCGACCCGGCAGGAACTGGACGCCGAGGTGGACCAGATAATGGCCAACGACCCAACACAGACCTACAGCTCAAAGGAATGGAGTCGGATCATCGGACGTCTAGCTCACAACTTAGTGGCACAGGCATGCTCTAAGGAGGAGGACAACGCCAATCTGGAAAAGGAAATCGCAGGACTAAAGACTCAACTGGAGGAGGCCCGCAAACAAAAGGACCACACACAGGAGCGTCTGGATCAGCTACTTCTGGAGGAGAAAGACAAGGACGAAATGCCCCCAGAATTACAAGAGGAAGTGGAAAGACTGCAAAAGGCCCTGGAGGATCTGCGCACGGAAACAGACAGGAGGGTGCAGTCGGAGAAACGCACCACGGAGGAGCTCCAGGACAGACTGCAGCGCGCCGAGGCCCTTTTAGAAAGAGCAGAGAGTAAAATACAAGACAAAGAGGCCAGAGCCAAGGCCTGTGAAAAACATTTGCACGCAGCTCGAACTGAAATTACCGAGCTTGCCCAACAGAGACATGATCTAAAGTATGAACTGGGCTTGGTCCACAAAGAACTCAAACACTCTTACAAATTGCAAGGCGACCTGGAGGGGGAAATACCCATCACTCCGTTTCCCCTCACCAGCGAGCCTGCACTTTTCAGCCAAGAACCCAGACCTGAAAAGGGGGGCGAAAGCCCATTGCTAAAGACGTCACTAGCCAGCCGCCATGTGCCCCCACCAGCTGAAGAGGGGCGGGGTCAGGCCATCGGTCACCACACGGCCCATAAAGAACTGGACAAGCTGGCTAGAAACATCCTGACCTTCACTCCCAATCCAGCAGGAGGCCACGATGTTCACTCTTACTTACAAGACATTGACTTTCACCTACAAACTATGGCCAACGTCACTAATTGGGATAAGTTGTATCTTCTCAGGATTACTTCAAGCCGTGACGTGCAGAGTTTCCTAGATCGGCAACCTGAGATCGTCAAAACGGACTACCAGCAGCTGCGACAAGCTCTGATCCGTGAATTCTCTGACCCAGATTCTGAGAGTGGATTCGTAACCGCAATGGACCTCAAGCAGGCCCGACTAGAAACCCCACAAGCTTACTACGGCCGCCTCCGACAAGCCTACTTCGGATCTCGCAATGAGTCCGGGATGGAGGAGGACTGTAACTTCAAAACTTTGTTCCTTCGGAATCTCCATCCGACCCTATCGCACCACCTCGGGGTTTTGGCTGAGCCACGGACTATGTCAATCCAACAACTGCGTGACTTGGCTCACAAAGCTTACACCAAAAAAAAGACTATCTCTGAAAAGACTGTGAGAAACCCCACAATCTGCCCTGTCTCTGAGCACCGTCCGGAGCTGTCCCTAGAGGGCGCACAGCACCCCAGTTACAAGCCTGCCAACAGAGAGACACGACCATTCCAACCCAGCAGAGGTCAGCGCGGTCGTGGGGGTGCCCGCCCCAGGCAGCAGAACAGCCGCACTGGGGAATTCTGGGACCGGCCTCGCACCTCCCACAACCAAAGGGGAGGGGGCACCTGGGAAACCGGCCGGCCACCCAGAAGGAACCAACCTCCATCTCCCCGGACAACAAGCCCAGAGAGCCGGCTGAAAGACCCCTCTCAAAATGACATTGGTAAACTGAAGTTGGAACTCAAATCCAACAGAGACAATGCCGCCGCGTCTGACGGTGCAGAACTTCTGAGCATGCTGAGAGAGTTTCTTCAAAAGAAACCTCAAAAGAAAGACAAGGACAAACCAGACACCGCATGACTAAACCCGAGGCCTGAAGCCAACTCCACTCCCAACGCTTCTCCCAATGACAGCCCCACAGACACTGTCAAACCACAGACTATGGAACTCGCTGTCACATCACTAAGTGACAGCGCCACTCACTCCCTCCAACTGACAGCCCAGAACACTGCTTGTCAGTCACGGACTAGTGAACTCATTGTTGCATCACCAACTGACAACACCCCTCACTCACTCCGGCTGCCAACTGCACTTCCTGAACAAAACACTGCACTCCCTGAACAAGACGGTAGCAGCGCTCACCTAAAGGTACCAGACAGTGCTGTCTTGGTGATCTGCACTCACAGCGAGCCACACCTCACACAACCACACTGTTTATCGATCAACACACAAGACCCCACACCAAAACTCCTGGGAAATCTGATCGAAAGAGGTGTGGCACGCAAACTCTACCTAACCATCACTTTGGAAAAGGAGGTGAGACTCGAAGCGCTCGTGGACACGGGCTCTGATCTCACACTCATATCAGCTGAACTTTTTGAAAAACTCAAATTTGAAGCTCAAAAACAGAATCGAACTCTTAACTTCCACACCTGTGAGCTGAATGTGCAGTCGTACAGCCAAAACGACATCCAGCTGAGAAACGTCGCCCCCATTCACCTGGCAATCGGCCCTATGAGTTTAGTACATCCGGTCTATGTTTCACCAATGAACATTTATCCATTCCTAATAGGCAAAGACCTGCTGGATCGATTCGAGCCGTTACTGGACTTCAAACACCTGCAACTTTGGGCTCAAGTGCGTGAACCCCTCCCCCTTTCGCCAAACAAATCTGCTGAGCCAGACTGTCAGGTCACAGAGTTCACGGGAATTCCCTCAGCCAAACATGGCGACCCAGCCACACCAGCTGATCAAGGGTCAAGTTCGCTACTCTGCACTTTCAAAACCAGCCAAGGCTCTGATACCTACTGCCCTCAGGTCAGGACCGACCTGCAGCTGCAGGATGTAACCACAACAGACATTGTTTTGGCAATGTGGGCCGACAATTCAGCCATAAGTCAGCGCTGTTCAATGCCATCATTGACAACACACCGGACCTGCCCTATACCAGCAAACGCACACGTTTTCCTCTCAACGCACATCCATCCTCCATGGTATCCGCCAAAGGGATCTGTGCTTTGCAATTAAAGTGGAATCACCGGTGTCTGACCCATTACTTCCTGATCCTTCCGGATCCAGTCCACGATGTCTACATTGGAGCAGACGTTCTGATTCGCCTCAAAGCTCATGTGGACACGTTGAATGAAGTGGTTTGGGCCCCATTGACTCTGCAGCCACCTGTTCCCAGCAATCACGACAATCTACTGTCGGGGCAGACCATCCCTGAAGTCTGCACTCTAATCAACGAACAAGCAACTGTAGTACCAGCTTACACCAAAGGGGTCGCTGTGCGTCTCAACATACGACGGAACCAAACATTGAACCACACGCTAGGTTTTTCTTCCAACCTTCACCTGAATGTGGAGACCTCGGACTCACACTCGAAGCCACACCCCTCACGGAAGTGTCATCTCGGATAGTCTACATTCTGTTCAACAACTGCACAGCAAGGCACATCAGCATTCCCAGGGCCTACAGGCTAGGATGGCTAGTGAGCCACGACTTTCATGACTTTGAACTCGTATTACCCGTCATCGGGCCCCTTCCACCTGCACTGATACCTGACGGGCACACAGTGCTCACGCTGCCCTTCCAACTCATTGCCATCACATCTGTCATGTCAGTGGCCAAAGACCAAGTGTGCAGAACTGAGCTTACAGAGGACCAACACCTCGCAGTGTACACAGTCTCCCACCAGCCTGCCAGTGAGACTAATGCACCCGCTATGCCTTTAGAGATCAAATCGACTGATGACACATCAACAGAGGAGCCATATCAAGGTTTTGAATCTCAAGTGCAGCAAATTCTACAAGATGCTGACGCGCTTCAGAATGACATAGACCGCCAAAGACTAAGACAAGTCCTTTACAAGTTCAAAGAATCCTTTGCCAAAGACTCTTTAGACTGTGGCCTTACCAACCTCCACACGGTGCGCATCCCCACGCATCCCGAGGCTCCTCCCACTTTCGTCAAGCAGTACAAAATTCCCATCGCCCCGACGAACCAGTGCAGGAAATCATCGAATCCATGCTTGAGAAAGGTGTCATCCGTCCATGTAACAGCACCTACTCTGCCCCCATCTGGCCCGTTCTCAAACCGAATGGGAAATGGCGCCCCACCATTGACTATCGAAAGCTGAATCAACAGGTGCCGTTGTCACGGTGGCCCATGACCCAACTCGAACAGGAAATACCCCGAATCAGAGGAGCCACCATCTTCTCTACACTCGATGTGGCCTCTGGATTCTGGACCATTCCAGTGCACCCAGAAGACCAACACAAGCTGGCATTCACATTCGGCAACCAACAGTTCACCTTCAACAGATGCCCGTTCGGGTATGCCAACTCACCAGCTGAGTTCAACATCTTCCTGAACAAAGCCTGTCCTGACGCCAGGATGAGAGGTAACCTGATTTACGTGGACGATGTTCTCATGAAGAGCACGACGGTGGCAGACCACCTGAAAGAAATAGACTATGTTTTGAACCAATTATCCGCTGCCGGCGCCAAAATAGCTCTCCACAAAGGACAGTGGTGCCGCACCAAGGTCAACTATGTGGGCCTTCTTGTCGGATCCCATGGCATGGAACCACAATCAAACCGTATCCACGCCATTCAAAACATCAAGCCGCCCACTAACGTCTCTGAACTGCGAAGCTTTCTAGGGGTATGCAATTACTCCCGACAGTTCATCGAAAACTATTCGGACATCGCCAGGCCCCTCACAGCGCTGCTGAAAAAGGACTGCCCTTTCGTCTGGTCAGATGCTCAAGAACACGCCATGGCGGCACTAAAAAGACATTTATGCTCAGCCCCCTGTCTCGCTTACCCCGATCCTCAAAAGGAATTCTGCCTGGAAGCAGGATTTTCTGACCAATGTCTCAGTGCTGGCCTATACCAACTGCACGATCAAGACAAAAAGGTGATAGCATGTGCCAGCAAGACGCTTCTCCCTCCAGAGTGTAAATTCTCAGACTGTGAAAAAGCTTTGCTCTGTACGGTATGGGCCATACAGCGTTTCTCCAACTACATTGGAGCACAGAAAGTTATCATTGACACTTGCCACCAGCCCGTGATGTTCCTCAACAGCCAACGCATCCGAAACGGCGTGGTCACCAATGCACGCATAGCCACGTGGTTAATGGCTCTACAAGGACGAGATGTCGAGGCACGATATGCACAGAATCACAAGTCGGCATTGGGAAACGGCCTGGCTGCATGTCAGAACTGCTCTGACGACTCACCTGTTGCGATGCTAGACACACCAGAGCCCCAACAGCCACAACTGACCTGTCACAGGTACTTTGACAAGAATGCGTGCGAAGGCATGCCCACAGCTTACGTCGACGGATGCTCCTACAACCACGAGGGCATCCTAAAGGCAGGTGCAGGGGTACTGTGGGTTGACAACCACCCATGCCCACCACAACGCTTCAAACTGGCACCACAACGCTTCAAACTGGGCCCCCAGTCATCCCAGTATGCAGAGGTGGCAGCCATTCTCATAACTCTGCAAATCGCATCAGCCCATAACGTCAGTGAACTTCTCATCTGCACAGACTCTAACTATGCCAGACTAAGTTTTGTGTGCCACCTCCCGATCTGGAAACGGAATGGTTTCAAAACAGCAAACAACAAGCCTGTCAAACACCAACACCTGTTCCAGGAATGTGATAACATCACAGCAACACACGATGTCACCGTGTACTGGAAGAAGGTAAAGGGACATTCAAAACTGCCAGGCCTAGACAAAGACTTTAATGACCCCACTGACGCCCTTGCCAAAGCTGGCGCCCTCCACAGTGAGCTGTGGTCTTCACCAAACCCCACACCAACACCCGATGTGGCGGTACTAACCCGCAGCAAACGGCCCTTGCCTGCGACAGCACCAGCTTCACAGCCGCTATTGCTAACGCCGCAAATTTCTAACAAAGATATTGCGGATATGCAAGCCACAGACACTGCTATAAAGACAATTCTTGACCACCTCTCTGACCCCGCCTGCCACCCTATCTCACCTACAGCCTTAGCGGACGACTCATACCTCAGACATCTACACAACTCCAGACATATGCTGCGTGTGAGGGACGACATTCTATGGTTTGACCCTGATGGCACCTCACCGCCTAGGCTCGTGGTGCCACTGTGCCAAAGGGGGGTGATGCTAATGCACGCCCACAACACACCCTATGCTGGACACCACGGTACCAGAGCCATGTATGACACACTCAGACAGGTGGCATACTGGCCAGGCATGCAGCAAGATGTGGCAGAGTATGTGAGAGAATGCTTGGTCTGCTGTCAATTCCAACCAGCAAACCCAAATCACAGAGCCCCACTGCAACGCAGAGGAATCACGTTCCCATGGTCAGACCTCCAAATCGACTGGGTAGGACCCCTGCCCAGGTCGACAAGAGGCAACAAGTACTTTCTCACGGTGGTGTGTCAGTTTACCAAGTGGGTAGAGTGTCTGCCAGCACCTAACGACACTGCCCAAACAACGGCATACCTCCTGATGAATCACATTTTCTCCCGGTTCGGATTGCCACTAAGAGTCAACTCAGACAGAGGTACCCACTTCACTGCCGAGATCATGCAAAAGATCTGGAGATGTCTAGGGGTACAAGCTAGACTACACATCAGTCAAAATTCGAGATCATCAGGGCAGGTCGAGAGATCCAATCAGACGGTGGTCCACATGCTAAGGAAGTACGTATCGACAAACCAAAAAGACTGGGATGTGAAACTCCCCCTTGTGCTGATGGCCCTCCGAGCCACACCGCAGGAATCAACACGGGTGTCCCCATTCGCACTCATGACCGGGCGGCAGATGACTCTGCCATTACACCTGTTGTACCAACCAGGAGACCACAACCTCGTCACCGCCTAAACCACGTTCCAGTATCTGGATGAGCTCCATAAACACCTGAAAACAACTTTCGCTTTCGCCCAGCAACACCTGAAAAGCAGCGCTGAAGGTCAGAAAGCATATTATGACCAAAAGGCAACTCACCAAGAGTTCAATGTGGGCGACAAAGTCCTGTATAACATCTTCGCCCCGCCACCCCGGGGGCTGTCAAAGAAGTTCCTGCCCCACTGGACGGGACCTCACGAGATTGTGAACAAACTCTCCCCCGTTGCATACCAAATCCAGCTAAAACGGGGACAGAGAGAACCAGTTCTCAAATGGGTCCACCGCAATCAGATCAAAAGACATGTGGCCCCTTGCAGGGACAGACAGGGAGGGGCCAATGCAAGCTAAAACTCAACCGCCGTCATCGCAGCGAAAGACTGTCCCACACAACCCGGGGACCAACCTCGCTGACCTGTGCCTTCTCTCTCTCCCATTCTCCTCCATACCTCTCTCTCTCTTGCCTATGACAGGATGTTGCTGTGGATCTTCATCATGTGCGTTCAGTCGACTAGAGGCCAGCCGCCAGCCGACGTCATCTCACCAGGACCGGCATCGGGCATTGTGTTGAGAGATCAGCCCGGACTTCTGATTACTAACTGCCGAACGCACACACAGAAAGTGTATGTGCGACTTGACCCCCGAAATGTGTACCGGGCGCACTACCCAAGCTCGGTGGCACAGTACAGTTGGGCAGGTGCACGATGGACAGAAGCCGCCCTCAACCACGCCGAAGCCGACGTCGAGCACATGCTGAAACAACTCGAGAAGATGACCGTCACCCAAGCGGAATTGGGAGGACACAACAAACGTTCCAAACGGTTCCTGGGAGCGCTGCTCGGGGCCGCTGCAGCCGTGGGCACGCTGTTCAACATTGGCATGTCCAGTGTCAACGCCGTGAACATAGCCACGGTGCGACGACACGTGGCTGAAATTCAGACCGAGCTCCCACAGTTAAAAGAACAACTCACCACACAGAGCGAATCCCTGCGAACCATTGGCAAGACACTGAGAGGAACCAGGACAATCCTCAACACTCATAGCGTCATGCTGAATCAGACTGTGAGCTCCATGAAGCAGATGTTCACGGTCTTCCAAAATGACTTTGCCCAAACACAGTTGGTCACAGCACTAATGACCGACATGCTCCGAGAAGTAAGTTCCTCCATGGACAGCTTAGCCATGGGTAGGATCCCGCCATACCTGATACCCCTAAGCCTGACCGTGCAAACCGTGCTGGCTTCCGCCATAACCACACCCATTGACCCGATCCAAACCCACCTTGCCTACTCCTTGGGCAGTGCCATCCCTTTGTATGTTGACCCCGCACAGCGAGAGGTAGGCTTCCTCTTAAATTTACCCATCATAGAATCAAGCCGAATCTACCGACTCAAAGACATTGTCAACGTGGGATTTTGGCAGAGCAACACCTACTTTAAGGTACGGACACCTGACGTGGTAGCCTACCATCCGCACCAAAGATATCCACTATCTCTGCCCTAGCAAGCCGTTCCTCAGAGACAACACTGATGGGATCTGCGGCCTGCAACATCTAGCCAGCGACTCACGTTGCCCGGCGGATGCTAAACCTCGCAGCCAAGTCACCGAGAAACAAGCCGAGATCGTGGGGGACCGATGGCTCGTTAACACCCCGGTACGGTCAGCGACACTGACCTACGACCAACACGACACCGCTACGCGTGTCAACCTGCTGAACCAGACCATGTGGATCCAAGTTCCACGAGGAGCCATCCTCGACCTGGACGACCTGGCCTTGTACCACCTCCCGAGTGAAGAATACCAATCCGAACTAGAGATTCCATCCTTCTTTAAGGATCGCAACTTCACCCTCGACCCAGAGCTAGAGAAATGGATTCAGGAAGGGGCGTCACAGATCGTCGACATCGCTCCCCTGGACACAGCCCTCCAAGCCTTGTCCAGGATGCCTATCCTGAACGCCTCACCAGTCGTCCAAGCATGGACCGCCGCTGACACTGCTGTGTGCATTTCAACAATCATCGGCCACACCCTAACCTTGGGCCTGGCCTACGTCCTGTACCGACGAGTCAACGAGATGCGAGCCTCTACAGCCAGGCTCACCCAAGTCATGGCCGTGGGGTTCCGTAAGGCCCCTCGGTAAGAAGACTCCCCGCTAGTGAACGCGGAGGACCTCATAGAGCTGAGCCCTCAGCCCTAACCAGCATCTGCAGAGTCCGACCTCCATGATTTACCTGCCATCTGACCAATGCAATCGTGATGGTCCAACGAGGCCCACCCCCACGGGTCCTGTCGAACCATCAAGGGGGGAATGTAGCCATGATCAGATTGTCAAATCTGCCATTTTCTTAAACTGCTGGTTTTACATTCTCTTCATTCAGAGACTGTGACAGAGTAGGGGTCCTGTGACTGTTGATTAGATTAATAAGTCACCGACAAAGCCCCTCTGTTTGGAATTTGCCTTACGAAGCGGATGATGACTGGACTTGATTGAATTACTGATACTGATGCGCTCATGAGGTCTCTGATTAGTGAACAAACGAACTGCTGTCGCCCATATGACTCGTCACCATTAAGCTAAAGATCCAGTGACTCCCCCCCCTTTGGCTTCTCCCCACACACACAGAAGAGAATTGTGCAATTAGACAACTGGCCATTGTAGCAGTTGATTAAACTCATCAAATTCGAAGCACACACGCTCACACGGGACTGGTCGCGAGTTCACCCCCGTCACCATCGGTCAATGAACTCTGAACATACATACATACACATACACACACACACATACACGAACTGGACTCGATCGCAAATTCACCGCGTGACCGACGCTGGTTGAACTTCTGAACACCCATATACACACAAGAAACACTCTGAACACATGGGATCAAAAATCCCCTTTTGTAAATGTATAAATGTTTCTGGTTGTGTTTTCATGATTCCCTTGTTACCAAATCTGCATAACTGAAAGTTTTATGAGATGTGAGCGATCTGATATGTGTCTAATCACGAAAAATCATGTATCTTAATCTTACTAACGTCCAACCCTATCGTGCGCGATATCGTTGTAATCAGAATAATCAAAGAAGATTGAATCAGCAACTCAAAATTGAATATGATGCATGATTTTATTAATACCTAGTTTAGAAGTATAGTGTTACTAAATCTTTATCTGCTATGCACATGACCCGGGAGGCGTGTACCCGCCTTCCTCCCAAACGATTGGATCAGACACGTGAGAAGGGCGTGTCTCGAGCTCCTTCAAAATGCACCGCCACACTCTCCTCAGTGCAGTCTTTAGCCAGAGAGAGAAATTCCAAATTTCCTGCAAACTCCAGCCGGAGTGTTGCCTATTCTTCATCGTCGTTTTCCTACTTTGTTTTAATCTAAGTTTTCTTTTATTTGATCTAACTCAGTTGATAGTTCTCTTTCGTTCAGTACCACACGAACGAACCAAGTTTAAGATTAATCGTTTCTCGTACGGGCCGCAGCTGAAGCAATCGCAAACATCTGCCTCCAGACACTCCAGCTCCCGACCAGCCTTTGTCACACAGCCGCACACAAAAAGGGGACCGTTTTAAAACAAGTAACGTACAAATCTCAATTAAGTGCTGCTTAAGGTTGTTTAGATTAATTTAGGGACCTTTGGGGGTTTTGTGTTGAACTGGTTTTGAACTGTTTTGAACTGTTCTCTCTCACTCTCTCTCCCTCACACCCACTCTCTCACACCCTCTCTCTCTCTCTCTCTCTCTCTCTCTCTCTCTCTCTCTCTCTCTCTCTCACTCTAACTTCCTCTCTCCAAATACGTCGTATTGCAATCCTTTGTTAACTGTTTGTTTTGATATGCATATTATTTACTCCTGCGTGATTTTAAGTAGTCTATGTAATCTTTAGTATTGTGTTATTAAATTCCATAACCCTTTGAATTGAATCTGTCTCATTGTCCTATATGTTTGAAGTCTCTGTAGATGTCAAAGATCTGTAAAGCTACCAGCTCTACTTTGTTTAACTATTTTAAACATCTGAAAGTGCCGTATACGAGAAAATACTTCCTTGTGGCCACAGGAAAATATTCACTCGGTATACAGGCAGATAATCTTGTGATATAAGGAAGTTTTCGGCTCCGGTCCGCAGGACGGACAGGGTGCACGACAAACTAAGTTGGAATCACATGTAAATTTACCCTGATAATTAATCTGACTTAACTGACCTAGATATCAATAATTACTACGATCAATCGTGTTAATTATTCATAGTCCATTCCCTATTTGGGATAATTTGATTTATGTATGCGACTACATATTCATTATCTAATGAATAATATTCCCCATTTGAGTTAATAATTTCCCCAAACAATCTCAGTGTTGCTACAGAACGAAGGCATCTGCGTGGATTCCCCTCGGGGAAAACCCCTTGGTTTTCAACCACCACTGTAGGACCTTCATGTGCAGCAGGCCAAAAGGTATCAAGTTGGACGCAGCTGCCATGAGCCCTAGCAGTCTCTAAAACTGCTTATGAATTTGATGGCGCAGCCTAGCTTTATCCTGGTTGCCATGGTCAGGATGGATTCAATATACGTGCAGGAGACATTCGTGCCAGCATCATAGACGAGTCCCACACCACCCCTAGGAACGTCGTTCACTGGGAGGGTGTCAACACACTTTTCTTTGTGTTGAGTCTCAACCCCAAGGTCTGAATGTGGCCAAGGACGACATATCGATGCCGAACTGCCAGTTCTCGAGACTGAGCCAAAATGAGCCAGTCGTCGATGTAGTTTAGCACACGGATGCCCTGGAGCCTCAGCGGGGCCAGGGCTGCATCCATACACTTGGTGAAGGTGCGAGAGGAGAGTGCTAGGCCTAATGGAAGAACCCGATACTGGAACGCTTCGTCCCTAAAAGTGAACCGTAGGAATTTCCTGTGAGATGGAAGGATGGAGACTTGGAAGTATGCGTCTTTTAGATCTATTGTGACATACCAGTCCTCAGATCTGATTTGGTTCACGATAATAGGAATCGTGAGCATCTTGAAACTGAATCTCCTCAGAGACCGGTTCAAGTGCCTTAGATCTAATATTGGACGCAACCCTCCATCCTTCTTCAGAACTATGAAGTACCGGCTGTAGAACCCGGACTACCTGGCTGGTGGAGCAACACGTTTTATGACCTCCTTTACCAGCAGGGAGTGAACTTCCTGTTCCAACACCTGACCCTGCTGTCGGTCTACTGCAGTCCAGACCACCCCGTTGAACTTCAGTGGGCGTACCCGGAACTGCAGCCTGTTTCTACAGTGCGCAGGACCCATGTATATATATTGGGGAGACATTGCCATGCCTCGACAAAATTCACCAAGGGAACCCTCGGGTCTGGTGTCGAGTGTTTTGTGAGAGCCCTTCACGATACCCTGAAGCGGAAGACCGGCAGGGAATAATCGAAAACGACTGGCTGCAAGCCTGTGGGGCAGACAAAGCAGCGTGCGTTCGCTAGAAATCGATGTGTCCCGAGCGCACTTGGTGACGGGACACAGACATCGATTCCTGAGTGCTCCCCAGACGGGAGGATCCTTCAGTTTAATTCTCGACACCCTGAAGCGAAGGACCGGCAGGGAATAATCAAAAACGATTTCCGGTGTGCGGACTCGAACACTGCCTGGCCGCAAGCCTTTGGGGCGGACACTAGGGGTGTGCGATATCACGGTTTTTGATCGTGGACGATTAAAATGTCTCCACGATCTGCTTTTGAAGAAATATCGTAGTATCGTGCATTTTATCAGTTGCAGTTCTGGCGCCGAGCTCCGTCTCAACATACAAAAAATGTTAACGCAGAGGAACGGGACACTGCAGTTCACAGAAGTTCATTATTTGCATGTGCTTTAAAGCCTTGCTGGTTAAACATGTGATTCACGTGCTGATGTGCTGTTCTGACGTGTGCTTTCTGAGCGCATACACCCGAAGCACACGGGCACTAAAAGCCTGTCTAACAGCGTCTGTTTACTGGACTACGTTATAGGTTATCTTTCGAGTCTTATTGGGCTAATATTGTCAAATACACACAAGGTTTACATAAACAAAGTTGGTTATGTCTAAAGTGAAAACAAACAGAAAAAAAATGAGAGAAAATCTGCTTGTCAAATGCGTGTATATTACACGCGTCGCGTGCAGCTCTTAAAGCGACAGTAGCCAGTTAGTAAACAAGCTGCCTCTTGTCCTTAAAGAGATAGTTCACCCAAAAATAAAAATTCTGTCATTATTTACTCACTCTAATGTTGTTCCAAACCTGTATTAATTTCTTTCTTCTGTTGAAAATAAAAGTTATTTGGAAGAATGTGGCTAACCAAACAGTTGCTGGTCCCCATTGACTTCCATAGTAGGAAAACATATACTATGGAAGTCACTGGAGTACAGCAACTGTTTGGTTAGCCACATTCTTCCAAATAACTTTTATTTTCAACAGAAGAAAGAAACTTATTTGGGTTTAAAACAACTTGAGAGAGTAAATGATGACAATTAAAATGTTTGGGAGAACTATCCCTTTAATGTTAATAAAACAACAAAACACAAAGAGGAAATCACTCACTGCTCTTGACTGAGAACTTTAGTAGTAGCTTTAATAATAATCAATGTATAATTTATACAGTGAAGTCTATGTTGTGTTTTATTTTCGTATTTGTTCATTTAGCCTAATTACTTTCTTCAATGCTACTGTTAAATACCCCTACTGTAGCTGAAAAAATAAAGCACTGTTTATTTCATTTGTATATTCAGTTGTGTATGCTTAATGTGTATCTTTGTTCCTAATTCTTAATAACAAAGAAAATAATGATAAAGATTTGTATCTTCGCCACTTTGGCCTAAATGTCTGCCATTCTTTTTTCTTTTGTTACCTATAAGGCTTTTTTCACTTGCAAAATAGTAAAACCAACATGAAAAAGAATCGTGATAAAATCGTTAATCGTGATTTTCCTGAAAAAAATCGTGATATGATATTTTTGCCAAATCGCCCACCCCTAGCGGACACTGCAGCGTGTGTTCCCTGGAAACAGATGTGTCCCAAGCGCATTTGGCGGTGGGATACAGACATCGATTCCTGAGGGCTCCACGGAGGAGCGAGCTGCTCATAATGCACACAGGCAGCCCCTTCGAGAACTGTCCATGCATTCTCTGCCAGCTTAGTCAGATGATTATTTCACCTTTTTACATCGTTGTTTACGTCCATTTACCTACGTCACCACGCAACCCCAATAGGATTGGATTAGTTTCATTCATACTTCAGACACGTTACATTAAGAGGCGTTCCCCATAGTGTTGTCATCGACGCAGTGCGTGTTCCCTTGAAAGGAAACTATGCTTTCACTTTCCTTTAATCCCTTCCTATTCTAGCTTATGCTACTCTGAGCAATGTCTGAAACAATGTATTTTGAGCACTTCCTGTGTTTATTTGCCTCTCCATAATGGATCACTATACGATTACAAAACTAAAAGATGTCATTGATTTAAAAGGATTTGAAAAAGAGAACAGTTTAAATAAAGCAGAGTTAATGAGACATGCTATGGGATTGATTTATTCCCTGTGCTATGAACTCCCCACACGGTAAACAGACTGCCCAAGTAAGACCACACGTCACACTCGTCCTGTGAGAGATAGCCAGCTAGCTAGCCTCTATTCAACAGGGGGCATCTTCACATATCCCTGCTTCCTTAAATGAAGTAATTTATTTAAAATATATATATATTTCCAGTTTATGTAATCCGTTTGAAACCAAGGAGAGGTACAGTTTTTTCGTTCTCCCTTCATTGTCTTTAATGAGCTGAGGCCGCCACGCCCCCAGAGCTTTTCACATGGTAAATAGGTGATCTAACGTTATGCATTGCACACGCCCAGCAGTGATCAATGGCATACAAACACGTTTCTTCATCAGATTCACTGATAGTACATCTTATTTTGAGAATGGCACGCTACTCCTTCAGATGATTCTGGATAGCGAGGAAGGATTCACCTTTTCCTCAGAGGAATTTGAAACTCGGACGACGAACGGCTGCATTTTGAAGAACGAATTGCCCCCTCCCGAGGATACAAGTTCGGAGTAAGTTGTTTAGTGTTATATAATTCATTTTCTGATTTTGGAGCTCAAATGAATTTTCAGACTATATTTTGCCTAGTTTTGGCTAGCTTTTGACATAGGAAAGACTACCTCAAAGTCACAATATCCCTATACGTAGGCCTATACGCTCGTGTAAACTTTTTAAATGTGATATTAGCCTACTACATATATTTCACTCAGTTTTGAGATTAGTTTATGACACTGATTATCATGCTAAAATACTGCTTTATGCGTAATTTATTTTGTTTGCGAATAACTGCTTAGGTTATATAATGATTTAGTGAAATGTATTTCAGCCTCCGGTAAAGTATGTGATACTGTCTAAATACAATATATTATTTATGTATAAATGTTCAGTTAGGCTACCTGAAATAAAACCATGTCTATATTGTGAAGGGTAGTCAACTTTAGCATGGGTGTGTTCACTTATTCTAAGCACTGTGTGTGTCTATATTAGGGCTGTTTTCGACTAAGGATTTTCATAGTCGAATCTGATTCGTTAGATTTTGCCGTAGTCGACTGATAGTCGAACCTTTTTTTTTTTTAGATAGCAGCTAGCTAGACGTTCGGTTGAATAACTGTTCGTCTGTTATAGGACAACTCGCTCTACTTTTATTTAAAATGAACAGCAAGACAACTAGAAGTGAATGTGCTTTCCATTAAATGAATCCTTAACAACAACAAAAAACGTTGCAATGAACGTGCTTTGTTTTAAAAATAAATCACACACAGTAAAAAAAACCTTAACAAAAAAACTTTGCAATGAACTTTGCAATTTAGACGCGCAAACAGCGTCCCGGTGCAGTGAGACGTAGCCTACATGCGCGGGCAGATTCGGCTTGAAGTCGTTCATCCTCGGATGCGGCGTCGCGCGCTGTTACAAAAAAAGCTGTGCACACAGCCAAGCTAAATGGGGTCTTGCCGGTCTTGCGCACCCAACGCGTCATTTTTTGCCGTGTGCACCTTCGCGGTCGTGCGGACGCGTCGAGTATAAACAAGGCTTTACTCCGTGTCAGCACGCGCTCTGATCGGTAAAGGTGAACAGACCTCTCCCAAATCATCTCCAGCACTCAGCCTCCGACGCACCACTAACTCCGCCTCCGCTTCCCTCGTAAGATGATATTAGTATTTAAACATTCTCTATGATAAAAAATGTTTGTAAAAAATATAGAGTTATAGAGTTCTAATGACGGTGTTCAACTATAACCGTCGGTCTCATGGTTATATAATAACCGTCACACCCCTCATAACACTTCCCTACTATTCGACTATGAGGTTCACAGGGGGGGGGGGGGGATGCGTGGGATTTCCCCCTTTTTGGTCAAAGTATCCCTGCCTCTGCTTAATTATTTCCCCCCCCCCCCCCCTCAAAGTGATCAGTGCTACTACAATAGTGGGGAGACGGATCACAAAACTTATCACGGGTCCGTGGTTTGATTAAAGTCAATTTTATTTTAAAATGCGCTCCTTCGGCTGGCTCTGACTTGCTCAATGTCCCGCCCACGGCGCTATCTGATTGGTTACTCCTCACGAGTAATAGCCTATCAACACCTGGGAGACTGGTCAGTGGAGCTGTGTGTCGGAGGCGTTTAGCGCGGCGCGGTAGATGTGAATTGACACAGATAATGCATCTGTCTTTTCTATCATTTCACTCTAGCTCAGCATCGCGATGTAACGTTAACGTTGTTACTTTAACAGCAGTACAACTGTTTCTACTGTGATGGTTTAACTTTGCAATCCATCCATGGTTCCGCAGACTGATAGAAGTAGCCTAGCCCAAACTAAGTAAAGCGCTGTAATGTGAACTGTCAGTGCGATCTACAATAAAATCCGAAATGGACCACCCACTGGAAAGCTGCGGATTTTCCCACAGGAAAGCAGAAAAAGACTGTTTTCCTAGTATGATGCAAAGGCCTACACCAGGGGTCGGCAAGTAACTTTGGCCGCGGGCCAATATTTTTTTTATCCAGTAGATGGCGGGCCAGCTACATGGAAGAGGCCTATTGCCCTATTCGTTACGGTGAAATCACAAAATATAATGCACACAAACGTGTCCCTACTACTTGATATACAACCACTGATGAGCATAATCAGTTTGGATGAAGAAAAAAAAGAAAGAAAAAAAAAACTATATGAATGCAGATTAGAACCAAGAACCTTTTAAAGATTGACGAAAGTTCTACCACTGGACCATTTAAGCACACGAGAAATAAACGCCGCGGATACACCTCATTAACGATAAATTAAACCCCATGTACTATTTAAATCGATTGTTGGACATGTTATTGTACATATATCTGATTTAGCATTGTATTACCAACCCCCACTCACTCACTAACTTTTTAAAACAAAGTTACGCCAGTGTTAAGCAATTTATTTATCACACACACCGTGCCTGCTCATAGGCTACTTTTTTCTCTGGGCCCGCCGGCGGGCCCATTTGCCATTGCATGTTTAAAACAATAATATCTTAGTAAAAACCTAAAGTAATATTGCCAAACTATATATCATTTGAAAGCTTAAAATCTCTAGTTTTCATATTTGGTGGCTGTTATCTAAAATATATTACAGAGGAGCAGAAATTTATCAATTTGCAACAAGAATATTTCATATTCATTAGGAGTATTTAGGCCTTTATTTTGAAATAACAATAAACATGAAAAATCATGAAAGATTGGTAGAAACCTCAGTTTGTTTTCATGCCATGAGTTCAAAAGATAACACCAATTCCATTTTATGAGAAAAAAAGTTCTGAAAATGTTTTAAATATAAAGAAAAATGTATGGATTCTCGATTTGTAATGCGGCTGCGAGCTATAACGCTATAACGTAGTCTTTATGCATTTATTAGAGGTTTAATTCAAATCAAATACTGCCAAACCACCCCTACTACTTCTGAATAGGATGTCTACTTCATAAATTGTATGAAAATTATGGAAATACATGGTTCAGATCACTCAAAACATATGAAAATGGAGGCGCCCTTATATGGGCAGCAATGGAGTCTGGTGTTCACCTAGTGAAAAAGTTGGGTACTGCGCCCGAATAAAATCTTACTGAAAGCTCATTTTTTGAGATATCAACCTAAAATTTGGAATACAACTTGTTCAGATATTTGACTTTAATTTTCTTGCAGTTTTAGAGTAAAATATATTTTGTAATATATATATTTTATATAAAATATTAATCATTATATTTTTACATTACACAATTTCATAAACTCAAACTTATATAACTTTTTTTCTGTTTAATTTTTTACAATTTCTGGACTTCTACAATAATCTGGAAAATGTCTTCTTTAAAACAAGACCAGCCATAGGTCTATATTCCAAAGCATTCCTGAATTACAACCATTTAAGTTTGGATAGTGATTTTTATGTCTATGCAAAAAAAAGGGGGGTGCCAGTTAACAGGTTAAAAAAGACCCCCACAAAGATGAAATTATAATTTGAACCCTGGTTGTTACGTAGGCCTACAAGTGATTAGTGTGCAGAGTGAAGTTAGCTAAGAGGTAGCTGGAATAAAATGTCTTTGTCCAAAGGTCTTAAGAGAAAAGTTGACGATGAAAATAGAGCCTTTAGAGAGGAATGGAAAGAGAGTTTTGCGTTCATTTTACCGGATTTCAAAAATGCAAAGGCGGTGTGTCTGATTTGCAAAGAAGTTGTCGCTGTTTCCAAAGAATACAACATACGACGGCACCATGAGACAAAGCATGGCAGCTTCAAGGTTGCCTATCCACTTCAAACAGAGACACGAAAGTGCAAAATCGAAGCGCTGGCACAAGGCTATGCTCAGGGCAGCAGGATCGAGGTTTCACCTCGCAACAAAAAGCGACAAGTGCGTCTCTAAAAGCGTCTTGGTTGCTCGCAAGAAACAACAGGCCTTTCACCGACGCAGAGCTTTTTAAAGAAGTCATGGTTGCAGTGTTGGAGGAATTGGCTGTTGACAAGTCCATGGATGGAATCATTGCCTCTGTCAAACAGGTGCCCCTTTCTGCAAGGTCCGCTACCCGCCGCATAGAGGCGTTGTCTGATGCTGTGCAGGGAGTCGTTATCAGTGATCTCAATAAGGCTAATTACTTCTCCTTAGCGGTAGACGAGAGCACTGACAACACAGATGTTGCCCAGATGTGTGTCTTTGTCAG
Source organism: Rhinichthys klamathensis goyatoka (assembly GCF_029890125.1). Classification (NCBI taxonomy): domain Eukaryota; kingdom Metazoa; phylum Chordata; class Actinopteri; order Cypriniformes; family Leuciscidae; genus Rhinichthys; species Rhinichthys klamathensis. The sequence goes on from NW_026606840.1 coordinate 3,007,733, forward strand.
GTATTTTGATGGGAAGCAGTTTAGAGAAGATTTGCTGTCTCTTATTCCTTTGGAGGGGAACACCACTGGAGATATTATATTCACTGAACTGTCAAAAGTGTTTGAACGGCTTTCATTGTCATTTGAGAAAGTCAACCTACTCGTGACAGATGGGGCCCCTGCTATGGTGGGTAAACACAGAGGTTTGGTGAGCAGGTTGAAGGAGATCGCCCCCCAAATGCATGGGCTGCATTGTCTTATCCACCAGAGTGTACTTTGTGCAAAGCTCAGTGGTGAGCTGAAGGTAGTTATGGATAAAGTGATGCGTGTCATCAATTTTGTCAGGGGTACATCAAGCACCCAGCATCGGCTTTTCCGACAGCTTGTGGCAGATTCAGAGGAGGCCACCCACGACGACCTGCTGCTGCACAATGACGTGCGCTGGCTAAGCAAGGGCAAAGCGTTGGAGCGCTTCTGTGCGCTACTGGGTGAGGTGAAGGCATTCCTTATATCTAGCAAGAGTAAGGCAGCAGCAGATTACCTTGCCTTTCTGGAGGACGAGAAGTTCATGTCCAATGTTGCATTTTTAGCTGACATATTTGGCCATTTAAACAATCTTAACATGCAGCTACAGGGAAAAGACAAAACCATCGTGGACATGGTTGAAAAGCTCCAAGCATTCACCGTCAAACTGGGGTTGTTAGAGTCCGACATATCAACTGGCAGGCTCCTACATTTTAGTACTCTAAAAACACAGGCAAGACGAGTGACGGGACTGATGGTAGACTTCATCAAGCAACTCCGAGCCAACTTCTCTTCTAGGTTGGAGGACTTCTCCGTCCTGAATGAAGTAATTGCTTTTGTGCGTGACCCTCTCACAACCCGATCTAGCGGAGAACTCTCCACCCTGGTCAAAACAATCGTCCCTTCCTTGGATGAGGCTAAATTTGAGATGGAGTTAATTGATTTCCAAACAACCTCTCTGATCAAAGATGCATTCAGATCTGCAGAGTCCCTGAGTGCCTTTTGGGTGGCATGCTCAGAGGAGTACAGCACAATCAAGAACCTTGCGTTTTATGTGTTGACAATGTTCCCTTCCACCTATACATGCGAGTCTGCCTTCTCATCAATGAATGCAATAAAGACGTATGAGAGGAATCGACTGACGCACAAAAACCTCGAGAACTGCCTGCGGATTTCAGTGACAACTGTAACACCAGACATCCGAAGCATTGTGACGAATGCCAGGCAAGGATGCCAGTTTTCACATTAAGTGAGTAGCCTAACTCTATCGATAGCAAATTATATTTAATTGTCAGATTGCATTTTGAAATGTCACTATAATTGTTCTGAAATATTATTCTTCATGTCGTTTCCAGGTGGATAGACCTGGATAATCCATGTTCCGTTTTTTTTAGGCCGAATAGTTTTGTTTCTGTTCATGAATGTTCGAAATATGTGCTACTGTTAAGCTGCTGTTGCCACACATTATTCGTCCAATAATTACCCCCTCTTTTGAATTAGCCTAGTATAGGCTATCCAATCTTTTGTCAAGCAACATTGTCTTTATTTCAGATTTAAAAGACGACATTAAAAATTGCAAAAAAAAATGGTTGTTCTGGTGTTTCTTTGTCTGTTTGCGCCCGCAGTAGGCCTATAATCGTGGAATATGATGTGTCCGTGTATCATTCGTTCATCATTTGTTCATTTTTCATTCGTTTCACAATAATTTTTTCAAATTAAAACCTAATAAAAAAATAAAATAAAAACGACTTGTTTTTCCGTTATTTATTTCCTGAACTAAAATGAAAAAACGAATAATGACGGGTTTTCTGATTTTTTGATTGTGTGCTCAGATCAAAAATAGAAAAAATGTATTACTGGATTAGTCAAATTTTAATTTTGCTTTTTAATTTAACACCTTAGTAAGCATGCCATATATATCAATGAAATCATTTTAAACAGATCAAGTACTATTGTGGTAACAGATTACAGCCATTTTAATAAAGGTGTGAATAGCAATCATGCCTCATTCGCTTACAGTCCAACTTTTGAACTTTATTCCTTTTTTAAATTATTATTTATTCGGGACACACATAGGCTACACACCTAAGGTTTAAGGAGGTTTAAGGTTTCCGTCCCGCTCCCACAAGGTTCTATTCAGCAACCGCTTAAAATACACTCTGTGTTCACTGCTTTAAAAATTTAGATCTCGTTTTCAGAATCTCAAATCTCAAAAACAAGTTGTTTTTCATTTTTTTATTTTTGGTTTTAATTTGAAGAAAAAAACGATTGAACGAATGATACACATTCGTTCTATTTGTAAACCGTTATAGTAAAAAAAAAAAAAAAAAAAAAAAAAAAAAAAAACGGACTTCCAAAATAATCCGGCGGGCCAGAAAATATTGCTGGCGGGCCAGTTTTGGCCCGCGGGCCGCCTGTTGCCGACCCCTGGCCTACACTATAGCCTATTTATGTTTAAGTTGACACTACGTTGTGCTATTTAATTTTGCCATTCATAAATAAGTCTTTTGACATGTCAAGCCTAGTGGCACTATCCATGGTACTGGGAGGGGGATTTAATTCTTGCGTGTTTTTTCGTTGTGCGTGATCACAGTTCACATAAGCTATTAGAGTAAAAATATTGCGTTAGGCTACTTCATGAGTTAATAAGAAAAAAGATTTTACAATTCCTGCAAATGCAGTGATGAAGTTCATGTTCTCATGATTTATTTTTATGAATAAAACTTTTTCAAAACATCCCCCCTCTGTTTTTTTCACAAATCGCACCCTGTATATATATATATAATTAAATCGCAAATTTAACCCGAAAAATCTACAATGCATGCCCAAAGCCGTGCAGCCATATAGTTTCTCTTGATATCAGCATGTTCAAAGGTGTTTATTTTTTTTTGTTTATTTTTTTTTTTTTTTTACAGGGAGAGATGCCACTGATGAGTCCTGCTGACTTCAACATTCAACAGTCTCTGTACATGAACATGGTAAAATGAAAAATCAAACACCTTGGAAATGACAGGTATGTACTATGTTTCAATGGCACAAAGTTGTGTGACTGTTCAAGCCTCTGTCTTTAGATCAGTGTGTTTACTAATGTGCTTTTTTGTCCTTTGTTGTGTATCTTTGGATTATGTTGTGTTGTAAATAAATCCAAACAATCTAAAAGCCATTCTTTTTTAAATATCCTCATTCTTTGTGCAAGGCTCCTCATAATGATATGGCCTGATAGCACCTAATAGGGCCATTATGGGAGGGTCTTTGTCTTTCTCAGGTGTGAAATGCATACATATTAATGAGAGATCACGCCTCCTCGCATAAAGCTTTCTGACACAAAACACGTCATTAAAAATGTAAAAATACTTTATTGTCTTATCTGAATGAGTAGTCAGGATGATTCTCACATAGTTTTGGAGCAAATATTCTAGGCTATGTGATACAATTTTCAAAAGTCTTGTGAAGAAATAATCAATATGTGTTTTGTGGCCTTATTTCAGAAACTTTAATTTTTTGTTTTTTCAATAACCATGCATAAACAATATTATCTCAAAAATACAAATATGTACATACATGTTGCTCACATATTATGGTAGCCCTGTTTGTGTTAAATAGAGTGTAATTACACCTGTGCCATTAATATGTTTATAAGCAACTGAAAAAAAGCACAAATGTCAGGGCATGTCAAAACATCTCAAGGACCCCAAAAACACCTTAGACCCCAGAGGGTTAACCATCCAAATTTGCATAATTGCTATGTTGGAACAGAAAACCACAAGATGAATACAGTTTCTTCCAAGATTTCTCCACTTCCCCAAGGAGCTCTGTAAGAAATGGAAGGCTCATGGTGGAGGGACGATTGTGGCCTGACAGAAACCACTCTTTGAGTCTACCCAGAGCGACTTCCTGTTTCTCACATCTCCATACCAGATCCAATCTGGCTGTGGCATGGGCCATAACACCCGAAAGCTCTTCAGACGTGGAGCTGGCAGAAGGCTCATTACAAATACTATCTTCGCTTTCTCCTACCACACCCACCTCATCATGGCTAGATGGTGCCAGCAGCATGCTCGCCAGCATCAATTCATCTTTCAAATTCCTCAATCAGCTCGACCCGCGAACCTCATGACTTTATTCATCGCTGTGCCTCAAACGACAGATGGACCAGATCGAGGTCCCTCAAGAAGAGAGCCAAGCATGAGCGGAGTGGAGCTTCCTTGTGAATGTATCACAATGGCCGCATCCAGCGCTCTTGAGTGCTGAATGTGCATGCTTCTCTCCCAAGCATAAAAAAGCATAAAAAAGTTTACGTGTCCTCATGTGTCAGAATATTAAGACACAGAGGCACACACTTCCTGAAGCATTTGCTAGGTTCCATTGTTTTCAGCCTTCACCACGCGCTACATGCTTCGTGCTTCCCCAAGTTTATAGCAGATGCAGCGTCGAAGTATTATTAAGTATTATAGATTTCCTTGACAGTACAGTACATTCCCAGCAAACACATTTACGTTGTGACAACGTCTGTGGCACGTTGCATTTCTGCTGTGGCAACGTCACTGTCTACGTGCATGCAATTCTACGTTGTAACAACGTAGAATTGTAAGATGCGACAGGGCTGCGCAATGTTGTTGCGCGACATTCAGCAACCGTGAGTGTCACGGTGTGTGTGGGTTGAAGAAGGACTCACAGGCAAAAGCTCCAATTGCAACAATTTACTCAAAAATAATAACAGGCAGGTACAAACAGAAGGGTTCAGGCAGGCAGATAACACACTAACACGACTATATAAGACTAAACAAAGACGCGTAACATGTACAACGACCGACAAGGACAGACTGAACAGAAGCAACCTAAATACAAGCATGAATCAGACATAACAAGGTGAAAACAGGTGACACTGATGATGATAACGAGGGACAGGCTGGTAAGTGAGGGAGTGAATACAGGTGTGGAGACGAGGAGGATTCTGGGAAGTGTAGTGAAGATGACTAAGACAGACAGGTGCAGACGAAGACTGTGACAGAACGCCCCCCTTCAACAAGGCGCGACCTCGCGCCGTAGAACATCAATGGGGTGGGGGGGCGGGCGCCCTGAAGGCTGGCCAGGGCGTGGCCAAACTGGGACGGGAAGCCTCCAGGGCGGATCAGGAAGTGCAGGCGGCCAGGCCGGGGCAGGACGTGCAGGCGGCCAGGCCGGGGCAGAACGTGCAGGCGGCCAGGGCGGAGCAGGACGTGAAGGCGACCAGGGCGGAGCAGGACATGGGCGTGGCCAGGGCGGTGGGGACCCTTCGGGCGGCCATGGCGGTGCGGACCCTTCGGGCGGCCATGGCGGTGCGGACCCTTCGGGCGGCCATGGCGGTGCGGACCCTTCGGGCGGCCATGGCGATGGAGGCCCTTCGGGCGGCCATGGCGGTGCGGACCCTTCGGGTGGCCATGGCGGTGCGGACCCTTCGGGTGGCCATGGCGATGGAGGCCCTTCGGGCGGCCATGGCGGAGCCCTATGGCCCCCCCCCAAAAATTTAATGGGGAGAGTGACAGAGTCATTACTAGTCTCTGGGCTGGACGGAACCAGCGGTGAAGGGGTCTCTGGGCTGGACGGAACCAGCGGTGAAGGGGTCTCTGGGCTGGACGGAACCAGCGGTGAAGGGGTCTCTGGGCTGGACGGAACCAGCGGTGAAGGGGTCTCTGGGCTGGACGGAACCAGCGGCGAAGGGGTCTCTGGGCTGGACGGAACCAGCGGCGAAGGGGTCTCTGGGCTGGACGGAACCAGCGGCGAAGGGGTCTCTGGGCTGGACGGAACCAGCGGCGAAAGAAGCTCAGGACTGGACGGGACCAGCGGCGAAGGAAGCTCAGGGCTGGACGGGACCAGCGGCGAAGGAAGCTCAGGGCTGGACGGGACCAGCGGCGAAGGAAGCTCTGGGCTGGACGGGACCAGCGGCGAAGGCTTGATGCAGGACGGATCTGTCTCAGGCTGGGCAGGCATGACGTGAATCATCTCAGGCTGGGCAGGCATGACGTGAACCATCTCTGGCTGGGCAGGCATGACGTGAATCGTCTCTGGCTGGGCAGGCTGGACGTGAATCGTCTCTGGCGCAGGATCAGCGGGCTCTGGCGCAGGATCAGCGGGCTCTGGCGCAGGATCAGCGGGCTCTGGCGCAGGATCAGCGGGCTCTGGCGCAGGATCAGCGGGCTCTGGCGCAGGATCAGCGGGCTCTGGCGCAGGATCAGCGGGCTCTGGCGCAGGATCAGCGGGCTCTGGCGCAGGATCAGCGGGCTCTGGCGCAGGATCAGCGGGCTCTGGCGCAGGATCAGCGGGCTCTGGCGCAGGATCAGCGGGCTCTGGCGCAGGATCAGCGGGCTCTGGCGCAGGATCAGCGGGCTCTGGCGCAGGATCAGCGGGCTCTGGCGCAGGATCAGCGGGCTCTGGCGCAGGATCAGCGGGCTCTGGCGCAGGATCAGCGGGCTCTGGCGCAGGATCAGCGGGCTCTGGCGCAGGATCAGCGGGCTCTGGCGCAGGATCAGCGGGCTCTGCTGGATCCGGGGTGAAAATGGACGGCGTGGCGAAGATGGTTGGAGGCATCACTGGGGTGATGGTGATGCGGAGACCTCTCTCAAACAGGATCCTGATGAGGTAGTCTGTTAGGGTATGGCCCGCCGAGTCCATCCTTTGTTTGGTCGGTCATTCTGTCACGGTGTGTGTGGGTTGAAGAAGGACTCACAGGCAAAAGCTCCAATTGCAACAATTTACTCAAAAATAATAACAGGCAGGTACAAACAGAAGGGTTCAGGCAGGCAGATAACACACTAACACGACTATATAAGACTAAACAAAGACGCGTAACATGTACAACGACCGACAAGGACAGACTGAACAGAAGCAACCTAAATACAAGCATGAATCAGACATAACAAGGTGAAAACAGGTGACACTGATGATGATAACGAGGGACAGGCTGGTAAGTGAGGGAGTGAATACAGGTGTGGAGACGAGGAGGATTCTGGGAAGTGTAGTGAAGATGACTAAGACAGACAGGTGCAGACGAAGACTGTGACAGTGAGACAACGTTCTGACATTTTTTTGTTATGCTAGATATAGATATCCCCCATTTAGCATGTTATGTTTTGAGGTTAATTTTTAATTTTTTAATTAGTCAGATGTTTGATAATTATATACTTTTTAAATATTGTTTATCCTTATTATTATTTAATGGGCCTAACAGTAATTATAATCAACACTTGCAAGTGTACACTTTGAAGAGTAAAAAAAATGACAGAAGGTTACGTTAATTCAACTTTATTAAAACTGCATATGGTAATCAAATTACACTTCCAAAAGTCATAGATTTGTGAAAAAAGAAAAAAACTAAAACGAATATACAAATTTATTTTAAGTATAATAAATAAAACAAAAAAAGCAAAGGCAGATCAGAACATTTCATGAACAAAACCTGGTTCTGTACATGGCAGACAGGGGAGTGTAGTCGAAAGCTGGGCGATAAAGGTCAGTAACCGTAATCAGTCCAGGAAACATCCACAAATCCAGAGGAGCAAAAAAAACGAACGACACTAAATAGCAGACAATCAAAGGAAAAACTAAACAGGTGTGCGAGCGGTTACAAACATTTTTTTCTCTGTGTGTTGCAGTCTGTTCAAGAAGTGCTGAAATGTAAATTACTCATCATTAAAGTAATTTTGACTTTATTTTGGCTTATAACTTTTCGCATCAAGTTAAAATATTTGTCATACCTGACCAGAATATGTTCAAGACTTTTCCTAACGGTAAGGATTAAAGGATGTCTGAATACTAAAATAAATATAGCTAACGTTAGCATACACTAGTAATTTACACAAGATCGCAAACTCCATGAATTATCAGCCAATGTTATTCTGTCTATTCAGTTAGACAGAACAAATAAATGTCACATTAGACAAGGAAGTTGTAGGTTGTGTTTGAATAATTACGTATTTAGCTGAGGTAAATGAAATGCAATTCTCTCGTATCTTTGCTAGAAGGTTGGGTACGCTCGTTGTTAGAAGGTTGGGTACGCTCGGCCAACGTTCTGTGTTTGCTGGGTTAACATGAAAAGTAAAAGCTTTTATAGAAAAAAATTAATAAAGATAATCTCTTTAAATGGCAAAAAAAAAAGTGCCATTTACTTAAAGCTAAGTGATTTAACGGAGGCCTGGGCGACCTCCGACTGCATTGGTATTTGTTACCTCGAGTTGGCAGTTCACCTCGCTTTGAGCCACTGCTGCTCAGCGAGCTGGTACTGGTCTGAAAAGACAACATTGCGACCGTTGCATTAAGCTTCCCTCGTATGTCACAACTCGCCCATCACCTCCTCCTTGGAGTCAGAAGCTTCTGAGGTCGCTTCATTCCACTATAAAATTCTTCCGGCCTGCTCAATCGTGCCGCCAACGAGCCTCACGACAGCCATGGCCAGGGAGAGTGGAGACTCCATCCCCTGGCGGTCCAGCTGGGTAGGGACCACTTCGGGTCGCACAGTTACATCTGTTGCTTCACCGGACTCGTCCCTCTGCCAGTTGTTTCTGTCTGAGAAGGCATCCTTTGGACAGACACTGGCTCTCAGCTGACCCCAGGGCCCCGCAGAAATGCTTTCCCCAGTGAGCCTTTGAAGAAAGCAGCTATGCGATTCATTATCGCTTGGCGCTGCTCAAGTTCAGTGATTTTCATCACACTCAGGTGTTGAGCAGAGATGCTCCTGAAGCTCAGTGATCCTCACATCTAGTGTTGAACAATGCTCCTGTCTTGTGTGCGCATGTCGCTGGCACCTACTGTGCTAAGTCATGAGTGGAACAGGTCTTAATAGTTGCCCCTTATCGGCCCAACCAGATCTAGTTCCCTTGACAGTCTTCCTGACTTCCCCTGAATACATTTCAGGGATGGGGCATGATGGCACCCGCGTTCAAAAAACTGGACGGGGAGGTTCAGGTGGCTACCACAAGTTATGTGGTAGTGACCATCACTTCTGCAAACACCCCTTAATATTAAGGCAGTTGTGCTTCGTTAAGTAGAAGTGGAACCTATTCGGTGAATGAGTCTTCTCTCCGTGAGGAGATCCTGAGAGCGTTCGGTCATTTCAGTGCTCTTTTTCCTGCAAGTTGGGTGAGTAGGCTGTCCTCCACCCTCATTATGATACAAACATCATATGCAGAAGCATGGAAGCACGTCCTGATCGTCAGGTTCCTGAGGGAGCAAGGGTCATCCCTACATCCCTCTTTATCCTCTTGGGCCTATCTCTGGTGCTACTGCACTGCAGAGACTTCCCCCGAGCCACTGCAGGCAGTGAGTTAAAAATTGTTTTACAGTTCTCCTGCTCGCATGGTCTCTACTAGAGGGTAGGGACTTGCTCGCTTTCGGTCAACGATTTGTGCCTGGAATTCGGGCCGGCTAACTCTCAGGAGCTGAGACCCCGGCCTGGATATGTGCCCAAGGTTCCTACCTCTCCCTTAATCTGGGACCAGGTGGTGAGCCTGCAAGCGCTGCCTGGAGGAGGCAGACCCAGCCCTGGCTTTCTCTGTTCATCCGCTTCATTGTGGTTATACGTGCATAGAACGAAACCCTTAGGACCTCAGACCAGCTCTTATCTGTTAAGGAAATCAGCAGAGAGGGAAGGCTGTTTCCAAGCGAGGTTGGCCCACTGAATTGTGGCTGTCTTTATCTTAGTGAATTTCCGAGATGCACATGTTCACTTAGGTAGTGAGCTCATCTTAAATGAGTGTGTGCTCCCGCTTAGGCATTGACACAGAGTGCTTCGCTGACAGATATTCTAGAGTTGGGGGCTGGGCAACACCTTAGTCGAACCGCTGCTTCCCGTGGGCTCCCTTCACATGAAGCCAGTTCACCGTAAGCCCGGTTCGTTGTGTCGGCTTGCTGCGCCATTCCCCTCCTATGGACTGGATACGTGTGCAATTCTTGCTCCAGTTGAGTTCCCCTTTTAGCCGAACCCTGTCGAGTTCCTCCATACACTTCGGCAACCGATGTGGCGGAACGTCCGAAGCCAGGGCTATAACTCGTATGCACTGGTGGAACCTGTGTTAGGCTGGGTCCATATGCTGTAATCCCCCGACCCGTTTTAGGCTGGAGCCACCCCAGTGACATTCCATATGTTGTACTGCCCGGTCATCCGCCCAGTTCATATGTGTATTCTCCACATGTTACCTCCCTTCTAGCAGGATGTGGCTCCTGCAGCGTCCCTTCCTTCCTTGTTCAGGGAACGCTTTCCCAGTGGTCCTGTAGGAACAGCAGTGACTTCCCTGGCCTAAGCCCTGTCCCTTCCCGCCTTAATTGCGGGGGGATCTGAAGGCTTTGTCTAGGCACTGGAAGCTGGCAGCTTTAGTGGCGTGTTCAATGGTTATCCCCGTTCAGTCGACGTCGACTACATCTGACGTTCTCGATTGAAAGGGAATGTCCGCCCCTGAAGGAGGGAACGGAGGACATAGTCCCCTTCCCACTACCGCTGGACCACCACTGACTCCGAGTTATGCTAGGCTCGTCAGCGAAAAAGCAACTAGTGTGTGCATCCACTTCCGTATTCCGTATACATTCCACTCATGTCTCGCAACAGAGAGCTGCATGTTTATAATATATCCATGTCTTAATGCTGCACTGTCTTTGTCATTCTTAAATAAACATTTTATTTTGAATTATTAATAATATCCATTTCTGATAATCCCGGGTTTATTATGATCACGCTGGTTTGTTTATGCGTTAAACTCGTGACCACAAGAAAGAGATATATATCTCTAGGCCAAGACTTCACATCATGTGGTCACGACATAAGGATGTCATTCATAAATGACAAAAAGAAATGCAAAAAGTGCTGCACGGGGTGTAATGTCAGTATCTCGGTGCTCTTGGGTGTAGGGATGGTACTCGATTAATTAGTTTTAGAAAAATATAAAAAGCCTTTATTTTTTCATGCCTTAGATTTTAAAAACAGGTGACAAGCAATGACACACCTACTCGTTGCGGCCAATAAGCCTTCATCAGGGTAACGTTGGGTTCACACCGGACGCTGAAGCGACGCGGAAGCGGCGCGGAACGGAGGCCGCTTCCTTTCGGCGCCCATGTTAACCTATGGTGTCGTTCACATCAGACGCGGGCGCAGTCGGCACGCGCCGTGAAGCGCCAGTTTCGGCGTCTGGTCTATTTTTTTCGCGAGCCGCGATTGATCCGCGTCAATTCCGGCAGGAAGTTACACCAAGAAACACTCGACCATCCGGTCAATTGTCAAAATATAAGCAATTTTCAGATTAAAATACCCTATAATAGCCTATAATCAAAAGATATAGGGCAAGGGCTCTCCTCCTGTCTACTCGCACTGGGAAACAGGAAGAGGAAAATAGATTTAATAAATTTGAAGAGAGTGTAAAGTATTTGGGCCATTGGGGAATATGTATTCAATATTTAGTAATTACAAATTAATAACTATTGATACGGGTTTGACCCAGATAACAATACATGTTAAAAATCACCCGGCAAAGGGGTTACGTTGCCAATCTGTTATGAACGACCGAATATAATGGATGTATAATCAATTATTCATACAGATCGGCAAGATAGATCAATTGTATTTATCAATAATCAAATCATAACGAATTATAATTCAATATTCATATACAAATCGTCTGGAATATATAGATTCTCAGGATACTCCTCAATGGAATTAATTATTATCGAATAATCTGTTTGTCCAGCAAACTGGTCATGGATCTTCATCAATTTCCACAGAGAAATTACCTTTAAGAGACTCGCAGGAAGAGACGATCTTTACGGCCGTAAAAGATAGCTCTCCTGTTTCGTCACAATACTATTTAAAGTATTATACCATTTCAAAGCTTATAGCTGATCGAAACATTTAAGTGATTTGAAGTATGAGCACAGGCAGAATCAATCAATGAATATATGTATTTAATAAAGGTGATTACGTATACGGTTAATAAACGTTACAAGGAATAAGTGTATTTACAAACACAATAAAACATCGAGGAAGGAGAATGCATAAAGAGAGAGAGATAGAGAGAGCTGGTGAGTTTGGCAAAATTCATCAGACACAGAACCGTTAAGAGAGACAACTAGTCAAATCGTACCCTAATTAGGGCAGGCAATCTTAGCAGTATTTAGATCTCGGTAGGAAACGAATACTTGCTGATCATGTTCTCTTGTGTAACGTTACGTGTGTTCCGAACCCGGTCAGAGGTCCTTTCCGGCGCGCCCGTGTGGCGGAATGTTCAAATCGTCCGTTGAAGGTGTTGCCAAAGAAATGATTCAAACTAAGTTCATTTCACTCGCCGGTGAGAATGAACAAAGGAGAATACAAAAAGGAAAATAAAACTGAACTAGACAAACAAAGGAAAGATGGGTCATCGCATGAACACGAGGTCCCGATGGACCAAGGAGTCACATGATGAAGGAAGGGAGAGTCCAGAGTATGAGCGAGCGAGAGAGTCAAGCGCGCGTCACATGTTGGAGGAAGAGCAGTCCAGGGTACCAGCCAGAGAGGGAAGAGAGAGGCAGGAAGAGCGAGTCCAGTTCTCTTTAAAGGAACTGGAGTCCACACCTCTGAGGTGCGAACTGGCCAATGACATTCAACGAAACTCTTGGCGGCAAAATTCTCTTTGTCTTGTCAAAGCTAAATTATGGCCGCATTCACAGGTTTTACGATCAGTCAGAATTTGTTCAGAATCATTCCAAAAGATGGTAAAACATAGTAAAATACATTTTATGGCTTGTTCAATTACATAAATGACCTTGTCAGGTCACAAGCATTCTGAACATAGGAAGAAAGACATTTAAGGAGAGTTATATTGCAAAGTTACATTAAAAGCATAATTAACTGCCCTTGCAGTTTGTTTTAAACTAACACACACTCATAGATCCCTTCATAGGACCTGGGCAATCGACAAACATAACAACATATCAAATATACCTCAGTAAATGTCTTTAAATGAGGAGAGTAGTAAAAGTTCATATATGTGTGTGTGTTGGTTTGTGTGTGTGTGTGTTAGAGTTCTGTTATCTCTCTTGCAGAGATGGGGGGGGGAGGGCATGGAATGTTCTAAAGCATTTTATGACTCTGGCCATTCCTCTGAAGCTTGCGGGCTACAGTCCGGGTGAATCTCGCAGGACATCTGAATATGTCAGTTAATTTGGTGTTTAAGAGAAAGAACCTTCAAGATTTCTTATAACACCCCATGCATCACAAAGTTAGCAAGATGTAATGTAAATCAATAAATGGGAACGAAGGTTGGAGTTTATCGAGACTAAACATGCTACACAGTGATTTCTGTTTCTCATAGTATGCAAGTCACGTCTCAACATTAACCCATTAGAGTTTACAAGGCCACACAGACCAAACAACATAAAGGAAAATCATGAGATGGAACATTAGATGCATGTATCACATGGTTATATGTATATACATAGGATATATAGGTTTAAACCCGGGTTCGTTACTTCTTCTCAGCAAGAATAAGGAGGAATCCCACTCTCTGGGACATTCCAAGGGTAAAGCTCAGTCTTGTAACAGAACCCCCGTTCTTGCTTGAGGAAAGGAGGAAGTCAACTGACAGTCCATACCTTACAAGAGGATGTATATTTCAACGGTATATATACACTACTATAACTGTCTACCATATTCTCTCTCTGGCTGCGTGTGTGTCTCGACAACGGATTAATAAAATAAGTGTACAAACTTCTTGGTTACAGAAACATGGTGTATTTATATTATGAAGTTATTTACTTACCCATGATGTAAAAAAATAGCTCTGAATAAACAACAACTGAGCAGAAGCACTTGTCGACCTCCGCGAAGAATACGCGTCTGGTGTGAACAGGCAGGCGCCGGACCGCATGTGATTTTCCGTTCCGCGTCGCTTCAGCGTCCGGTGTGAACCCGGCGTAACCCTTTTTCGCATTGCAGTTCAGAGCTTCCGTAATACAATGCTTGTAACCTATATTGCAAAGAAATTCAGATGTACTTTTAAATATTTTTTATGATATACAAAAATATTAAAATATATTGCTAATATAGATTAAAATATCTTTATACAAATATGTTTCTATAAGCTTTAATTATTGTATATTTATTTGCCTGAATTCACCCTATATATAGGAAGGAGTAAGGAGTATTTTGTGGATTGTGAATTTGAGCACTAATGATTTAACAGCTGTTGTAAAGGTTAGGCCTATGCCCAGCATCCTTCTTTGATCCAATTTGCTTTGACAGGAACAGAAATGGCAAAGCAGAACTGACTGAATTAGATCATCAGTGGATCTAAAATTGGAAAGAAATATATATAAAAATGGGGTACTACTACAAGAAATAAAACTGTGCATTTATAATGATGGCTTGAACTTGAACATTGTGATTTAAAAACATTGAAATGTGAGTCCCCCCTCTCCGTCTGTTCTTCCCTGTCTATCTGTCCAATCCACTCTGCACACAGTGCCAAACAGTGCATGGTGTTTTAATTCCGAATTAATCCTCTTTCCTCAGGGATCTGTGTGTGATGCAATGGTTCAATGCTACTGTTATCTCTTCTCCTGTACAAGTGTATGAGTCAAATATCAATGTTTGCACTGACATTTAAATATGCATTGACCCATAACACTGTTCAACAGTTATGTTGTACATAAATATGTTTTGATTTCTGGTTTCTCAAGCATTTCTAAACACAGAAATACAAACATTCCTAAACAATTGAAAAAAACAAACTCTAACATTTTTTTCAGTTTTTTTGTATAGGCCTATGTCTATTTTTAGTCTATTTAGTCTGTTCTTTTCTGTGAATCCATCAGGGACTGCTGGGATAACTTCCTGGAATGATGTCTTGAGTAGAGTTTTAAAGATTTGGAGGATGTTGTCTGTTTTGATCCTCTTTTCACAGCCCATCTCTCCTTGAACAGCTCTGCTTATGTGAGACAACAGAAAATGTGTGGAGAGAAAAAAATCAGTCTGATCACCATGTAGGCTGTATGCATACATTTTTACAATCCCATTAGCACTTCAGGAATGGCTGAAACTCATTGTAAGATTAGGGAAGGCACTTGTAAGATAGTCTCTCTGTGACAGTGAACAGGTCTAAGAAGCTTCAATGATTCAAATCTCTCCTGTTCAACCCATAAAACACAAGGAGGTCAGGCCAAATAGAGCTTGCTAGTCACAGAGGGGAGTTCACAGATGTGGTGACTTGGCTATTATAACATTCTCATTCTCAATGTACCATGTTCCATTCCTTTTTTCTTTTTTTTTTTCAAATACACACCATGGTGCTTCTAGTTCCACTACTGTCCGGCGTGACTTGCAATTGTATTGTCCATTTATTGTCTATCGCCACAGTTTGTGTTTTAGAGTAGGCCTACTACAGTATATTTCCTAGCACAGCATGCTTATCGTCTAGCCACATACATATTTACACAGCATGACTGCATAGTATTTCATTTTTGTTTGTTGTGCTCAATTGTCACTTAACATCAACAGGTTACTGAAATTTGAAATTTGAATCTGAAATTTGCTATAAAAACAATTGAGTGTGTCCCTTATTTTCCCTGGCTGCATGAAGTTGGCAAACATCCTGACAAGATAAAAGGGATGACAAGACGAAGCACACCTCTGTAATCACATCGACCCCTTGACCTGTTAATGTTAACACGCTGTGATATGTGTATGTCATTGTTGTGATTCATCAGTATTGGTCATTGTATTTTATTCCATTTTCTTTCACATTAAAGCAATTCCCTTCACAATCTTAATATCTAACAGGCAAACAATCTTATAACAAAGTGCTGGTACATTTACAGTGTCTCTGGATAATTTCACATTGAGCTTTGCTAATAAAGCTCAATGTGAAATTCTCCAGAGACACTGTAAAAGTGCAGACTGAGTTAAGCCATTAGCAGTATTTTCTGGCACTATGTGGGACACATGTGCCTGACTGCACTGTTAATGCTTATTTTAGCTTTTAGCAAATCCTGTCTTTCTCCTCCTGTTAGAAATTAGAGTAGGAGTTTCATTCGCACAATGCTAATATAATAAATGGTATTTCTGAAATCAAATCAGGGAACGTCTGCAGCTCAGAAATCACATCTGGGAAAATGTTTGAGTTTCAGTGGTTTTCATCTAGAAGTCAAGCAAACACTACTTAAACACTACTTGCAAAAACTGGTAGTCTGTTTGTGTGTCAGTATTTGATGCTTTTAAGGATTACTAAAATACTCAATTCTGATTAGTCAATCGTTGCAAATATTTGTATTGAATTAATTTTAATTTCAACTCAAATAAATATTTCATGTCAATTATTTATCTAGTAAATTGCCAAGACAAGGTAACCTACATCAAGTCATTCATTACCCACCAAAAACCACTTCAGGATGATGCAAAATCCCCTAATCATCCAGTTGGAGTATATTTTGTGATAATGACTAGCTGTGTAGATTATCACTTACTTAAAAAGAGGTAAGTGATTTGTTATGCCTGATGAGAAGTAAAATCACAATTTAATAACACATTGTAATTTTGGCCGAATAAAACACCTAATTAAAATTTTTTTAAATCAAACAAATTTAAATGCTTAGCAGAAATTAATCACGGAAAATAAACCAGTTTTGGCTCACACTGCTTTTCATTAACATAAATCCTTACTGTAATCTCATGCAAGATTACAGGCAAGGATTGTATGCATTGCACATGCTCATCTGTTTCAATGTTTTAATTTCATGATTTGCATATTGTAACACATAGCCCGAGTCTTTGATTACCAATTATTACTTGGCTACTTGAAAATTGGACCACATGTTTTTTTTTTTTCTTGGGAAACATTGTGGTGTAAATGATTCTGCTTATTAAATCCAGGTGGCTTGCGTTAAGTGTAGAAAAACAGGAGTATGCTTTTAAAGAGGAAACAAAGCAAATGTTCCATTAACATTAGTCAAAAATCATCTTATTTCACTTCATCAAGTCCACCAAAGCATCATGTTTATTTGATTCTAGACCATCTTTTATCTCAGTACCCCTAAAACTGTGATTGTGAGATTTATTTTCATGCAACCTGGAAACAACAAAAGGTAAGTTGGGTATTTATGATAGAGGCCAATCAAGTGATGAAATAAGTGATAATAAAAATAAAAAATATAAAAATGTATAAATCATTTTTTTTTACATAAAAAAAAGTAAAATCCATGGAGTCACTGAGGAATTAAATATTACTGTTATAACATATGGTCCAGTCTCATGTTGACATGGGACTGATATGTCACATAAGAGGAAAATCCTATCGGCCCATCCGAGCTGAAATTTACTGTCATTTTTATTTCCGTGCCAGTATGGCCAATCCCATTCAGGTTTAAATACAAAGAAATAAGGCAACATAAAAGGCTAATGTGCAAGTATTCCTCAGCTGTATTTAGCATGCAAGCCTCTAAATGCCCTACATGCAACGTCTGTCTCCACACTCATGCAGGGACTCCACTCTGCCGTTATGTACTGTATCTCCTCAGTATGGCAGCTCTGTGAATACATATGAGAACGTTGTTTTCATATAATCCAGATGAAGCTTGTTACATCATCCTTTTAGTTGCCCCAATTCATGGCAGAGCAGTTACGACAGAAAAGGAAAATCCAGTTTTGGTTCTGGTACTTTTTCTGTCAAACCTGTAATTATTCTTTCTTCTCATCTTTCATGAAATTCACATATTCAAACACACACGTAAAGCTGATAGATAACTTTATATTGTTTTTTGAGAATTGTCTTTCTGAGTTGCATTTCCTACAAAATAATTGAATAATAAATAAACATATTTTAATCAGTTTTTCTGAACACTCAAACACAGACTTTGAATATGTAAATTTGCTCAATGCCCCTGAGAGGAAAAGGTTAGAATAATGTCAAACCCACTACCTTTAGCCATTCATATGACTGGAAGTAATATGCCCTGGCCCCTGGCCTCTTCTTGGTTCGGAAAACTGCCCTAACATTTTGAAAAAGTAAATTATAATAGTGTACGTTCATTGACATTTTCTTATTTCTCTTGTCAGCCTATGGGAGTTGGACATTTTAGTCCTGGTAGACACATTGTAGTCATCTCTAATGACATGATTCCATCTGTCACTTGATTGTAGCAAATGGTAAATGTAACATAACATGAGGGTCAATGCTCCTGTCATTCAGTGGCAATGTTCTCGGTTCTCTGCACAATATAAAGCCACACAAATTCACTCAGAAAAAATGAAATAAATTTATTACCTCAAAGTAATTAAGTAAACATTTACAATGGTATTTTTGTTGTTGTTGTAGAGTTGCCCCTGCTTCATGGCCGAGTGTTTACAGTAAGAAATGTCAATCCAGAGTTCTGATTACCTATCGTAGATACATAAAAAAAAGAAATTCCCAGGAAGAAAAAATAAATAAATAAATGTATACACAGTGTTTTTATGGTATATATATGCTGTATATATATATATATATATATATATATATTAGCCTGACTTCGTCATACTCATATTCTAGTCAGAATGTGAGTCTGATACTGCTCCATAGGGCTTTGATGTGTGTCTTAACCGAACCAGGAAAAAACAAACAAACTCTGCACTCAATTGGACAGACCTACAACCAATCAGAGCAACGCAGTAAGTGACGTATGTTGAGCTACTACGCATAGTTGTCAACAGAACTCAACTGCACGCACGCTGGAAGAAGTAGTAAAATAATGAGTGTTGATTCTTTTACTTGGTCCTCCATGAGTGCGACCAAAGGAGAAACCACAACGACCAGGGTTTTCATTGCGTCCCATCTTCTTAGTGACCATCGGAGCCAGCTGATAAATTCAACTTTTGCCGAATCCCGTAGGAAGGACGGCAAACACATCTTTCCGATCGACAAATGCCTTGATTGCAGTTCTCTGTTCGTCTTTTAAAATGAATGCACTGTCGATTTCTTTTACAACAGACGCGATAGCAGAATCTATACATCTCAATTCTCCAGCTGCAGTCAACTTTGATCGAAACCAACCAGTTCAACCCAAGCGCTCTTTGATAACGTGATGATTATGTAACTGCAGATCATCTGTTCATCATCGTATAAAGCCCGCCCTGGCAATTGGATTGGCCCGACGATTTCTGAACCGATCAGAATTACTCCTCAATGGATCGAGTCCACACCGAACTTCCCGACCAAAAAATGTTGTGGGCGGGGTTCGGGCTGGCATCCAGGATATATATATCAGCAAAGAAATCTGTAGTAGAGGCAAAGGCTGCCCTTCAAATTGGGGATATCGCGGGACAGGTACAGCATGGAAGAGGGGGTTTTGGGCTCAGTTTAGCTCCTCCTAAATGGCACAAGGCAGGCCCAGCTCAAAGGAGGAAGCTAGTAGTCAACGAGGTGCGAAAGCAGGAGGAGAGGATGAGGTGTATAAAGGCCATTTCCCAGGCCAAGCAGGGAGAGTGGATGAGATGGGAGAGTGTGGAACAATGCAAGATGGGCTGGCAAGACCTTTGGTCAATGGAAGAGAGTAGGATCAGTTTCCTTATTAGGTCAACATATGATGTTCTCCCATCACCACAGAACCTAAACCTCTGGGTAGGAGAGGATCCCTCTTGTCCTTTGTGTTCATCACCTACCACATTAAGGCACATTTTGACAGGATGTAAGGTGGCTCTTAGCCAAGGTCGGTTTACTTGGCGCCATGACCAAGTACTGCGATGTTTGGCTTTAGCATTGGAAGGCAAGCGTAGTATGACCAATAAGTTGCCGCCTGTTCTAGCAAAACATTACACGCAGAAGACAACATTCCTCCACCCAGGCGAGCAATCACCAAGAAAAGGTGTTAACACCAATTCTCGCCCAGGACAATTGGAAGCTGCTAGGGACTGGAAGATGCTGGCTGATCTTGATCAACGGCTTATTTTTACACCTGAGATTGCCACCACTAACCTACGACCAGATATTGTTTTGTGGTCTGGATCAGCACGCATTGTTTAACTGATAAAGTTAACAGTGCCATGGGAGGATGCGGTAGATGAGGCATATGAGAGGAAGAAACTGCGGTATGCTCATCTGGCCACTGAAGCAGAACAGCGAGGATGGAGAGTCCAGGTTTATCCAGTGGAAGTGGGTTGTCGAGGTTTTGTGGCACACTCCTCAACCCGGTTCCTCAGAGACGTCGGATTCAGCGGCCAAGAGTTGCGTCGCACAGTAAAGAACTTATCTGAAGCAGCAGAAAGGAGCAGCAACTGGCTGTGGTTGAGACGGAAATATTCTAGCTGGCTGTGTACAGGCCGCCACGCTACGGTTTCGTAGAATTCTTGAAAACCTCTCATATGCCTCATCTACCGCATCCTCCCATGGCACCAGTGGGGCTCGACAGCCTTAGTCAAACGGGTTGGCATGTATGGTTGGGTTGCGGAGAGATTGTGAGATTGTGGTTAGGTCTCAGCAGCAGGAGGGATGTAGAGGTCAGTAAGCTGGGCTGAGTTGAGTGGGGGACGGAGGGGGGTGACTCTGGGACGCCAGAGTCACTGTCGAGCCCTCTTGAGGTGTCGTGGGCTAGTCGACGAAACACTGAGGACGGAAGGTGCCCACTTGAAGACCCTAGAGATGTCCCCTACTCGGCTCAATCCAGACGGTTGTCGTGCTGCTCCTGTAGTTGCAGCCGTCGCGTGTCCTGACGCGCCAAGTACACTGCAGCCGTTAACGCCGGACAGAAGGGTAGTCACACCACCATATGGAAAGAAGCGTAAATGGATGGAGAAGCATAGTTTACTGTAAAGCTACGTCTTAGTTTTGCTCATCTTGGCGAAAGCCGAGTACAAATCAGCATGAAGTTTTAACATCTACTCTCGTGTAATGGAAATCATTTTTATAAATAAATAAATTACTGTGTATACTTATTATTATATTATTTGCCCAGCTGAACCTAAATTATAAGAACAAAGTCTGTTGTACTGCAAAGAAAGTGATTTTGAAATACGGTACACCATGTTTATGGAAACACATGCAAATTTGCAATTTGCCAAATGCCCCATATTGATTCTAAATTAGAGCTGTTTGCATGTCTCATATTATAGTCTAGCGTAATGAGCAGATGAATACTGAATAACAGAGTCTCTTTCCTTTTTACCAAGGTAATAGAGGACTGGTGGTGACTGGAGCGTGAAGTAATGTTCCAAACCATAGCTTACAGGAGATCACAAGCAGAACACTGGAAATTCAAAAGGAGATCACTAGAGAATCAAGGAGAATTCACAGGCACACAGGGCCGTCGCTAGTGGGGTGAAAGGTGGTGACAATTATAGGGGCCCCCGCTGCCCAGGGGGCCCCACAAAATCCAGCAGTTGTACTATTTAGGCCCCTGTAGTATGAATAATTCTAATATTTATATTAGTTGTATGCCTGAGATTTAAATGAAAACCACAAAAACGTGCAATTTGGGTAAATATTTTTCTAAATATCTGCTTCTCTTACCTCCATAAAAATGGTTTAGTCCGACCTAAAGTATGTATTAATTATTCAGTCAGAGTCAGTGACAAACATCAGACGGACCCAATAAAATTGTAAGTCCCGCCCCAGCTCGTGAACAGAACCAATCAGAGTTGAGGCGGCAGCCTGAATTTAACGATGAACTTGGTGGAAGAGCAGGAGACTAACTGACTGAAAAATGTCGGGGAAAAGAAAACAAATCAGGGAACCAGAAATGCCAGGAAAAGACGGAGAGAGAGGCAAGGAGAGTGGTTGTATCCCAGTTGATCAAGACGTTCTTAAAGACCGGTTATATATTGTTATTTCGCTGGGAATTAGAAAACTTCCGTCTACAGTCTGCCGTGTACAGTCATTTTTTATTATCGGTGCGCGCCGCAATCGACCGAATGATTACGTTACGTGGTCTAAATTCCTGTCTTTTTACAGTATTGTAACTAGAGTTTTAAAAAAATTACACGAGTCACGACGCATTGCATTATGCATCTGACCTGCCGGCTGATGATATTTAAAACATCGAGAAAACACGAATAAAACACACTGCACTTGGATGTATAAATGTAGCTTATTCGCTTTATTTAATAATATTACCAGTTCCATATTATCTTTATTAAAAAATAAGACAATGAATGCTTTTATTTTTTGAATTAGACTGCATTCTTGTCAATTTTTTAAATGTTTACTTTTTGATTTATGAATTATAACAGACTGAAGGGGGAAAAATGTATTACTTTTTAAAAATTGGTTTTATTATTATTTAACAATTTCTTGCTTTTTTTATTAGTTGTAATTTTTATATAAACATTTAACTTTTAAAATAAAGGTTTTACAACAACATCACCATCTTCTGTTATGTGGGCCTCCATGTTCATCTATTGTACAGTATTCATGGGTTTCAGTCACGTGACTTTTTTGTTGTGGCCGCCATCTTTAGGACCATTGCGTTAAATCACATAATCTCTCCCTGGTGATCGGAAAGATGTTGCACACTTAAATAGCACAGATGAAAAGCAACGGTATTTAAATAAAATAGATACTTTAGGTATAGATCCGTATTTACTGTTAAACGAACTGCTGACTCCACTAAAGTCTAGTAAAAACTTGCCAAATTTTACGTTTGCTGACATTTACATCTAACGTTACCTCGTCCACAATCCCTCTCCATGTCCCCACCAATTTTGAAACATCTCGCCGCACGGATGTACCAATACACATAAATAAAAGTAAAATAAGAGGTGATCTAGCACGCTGAAATGTGTTGTTTTTTAAATCAAGTGATCAAAGTGCTTGTTGACTCTGGATCAGTGGTGCAGAAACAGTGTTCTCTCGTGACTCGCGCACACCGCACAGTCTTCACACGGACGCGCGCTTTAATGAAATCACAAAATAAAATGCACACAAATGTGTTCCTGACTGATATACAACCACTGATAAACACAATCGATTTTAATAAGGGTTTTTTAATAAAAAAGGGTACGAGGGCGGATTAGAACCCAGAACCTCTGACACGCTTGGCAAAAGTTCCGCCACTGGACCATCAAAGTACATATGTAAAATAGTCGGATGTTGAATGTCATTAAACAACAAATTAAATTCAATGGACTATTTACATTGATTGCTGGACATCGTAATGTTATTGTACAGGTATATCTGATTTATGATTTAGTGTTGTATTAAATGCCCCCATGAAGAAAATTTTCTTGATAACAGGAAGGGTAAGTGGCACTCTGTTAATCAAGCAATATTAACGTTACACCAGTAATCGCTGAACATAAAAGCATCGCTGAACTGAATTGCTAATAATGTTGGTAAAGCACATATCTCTTGTATTATCAGTGACGTTTGGACACCTTTATTTTCAATTCTCATTTATTTGTATAGCGCTTTTCACAATCAATGCAGCTTTTTTAGAAAATGCATGTGTCTACATTACAATTTAGAGTGTCCGAGTTATGCATTTCAGCAATGTATATAAATCATGCAGTTAGCTAATAATCTATTAATTTAAACAATGCATTAAGGCAGAAACAGTGAGCTGTAGTTTAGCATACTGAAGCAGGTAACAACAACATAATTCAGCCAAACGTATAACTAAGGTTATAATGTAAATATAGATAGCGGTCTAGAATAAGGTTGTATATAGAGAATAAGTGTTCCAATTGTAAACTACATGTTTTAATTTAGCTAGCTAACCTGTAATTTGCTAATTTTACTTTTATTTAAATTTCCAGGTCAACGTTAATTTCTCAACATATCTTTGTGATTTGCTGTTATCACAGTTTACAGCACAGCAGATAGACGGCATGTTGCAATCATTGCAATTCGGTCCTACAAATGGCGGCCGCTCCTCTGTGTGACGTCACATGAAATCTATGAATATGATGAGGGTGGTGGGGGCCCACATCAATATTTTTTCAGGGGGCCCCGAATCCTCTAGCTACGGCCCTGCAGGCATATAATTCATATTGGAGACCAGATAAAGAGTGATTGTGAGGTTTGTGCTTTTATCCTGGTGCAGATTGGAGTGCTGATGGGAAACTGGTGTGGGTGATGTCCGAGTGAGTCCAGGTGAGGGACAAGGGGGATGCTGGGAAATGTCGTTTCTGACAAGATGAATGGACTGTTGAAGATGGAAAATGGAGAGCATATTATATTATATTATATTATATTATATTATATTATGCGTCTTTATCCATCCATATATCGAAGTTTGAACTGCTCATTTGAAAGGTGCACTAGTTGGCATATGTTCTTGAAATCACATTCATTTCTTTTACATTCTGCACAATGTGGTTGATTGTGTAGCGTGTTCATTAGATTTACCCTCAGGACAAAACAGTGAATGCTGGCATCTCAAACATCATAAACAATTCACTGCATCTGCTCATGTCAACGTGGCCTCATTTTTTTCAAGAACACATATAGATATACCGAACAACTTGGGATGCTTATCATCCATTGATGTGTTAGTATGTGCGTCATCCATTTTATTTGGACCACAAGACATCTGATCCCATTTGCAAATTGGGATCTAAATTTGAAAACTAAATTTAGTGAGGTTGATTAAAACAAGAAAGAAAAAATAGCTTAAGGGGTAAAATATACTTAATTCAAGATAATTCTCTAAAAACGTCTCGGTTACGGATGTAACCCTCGTTCCCTGAGTAGGGAACGGAGACGTTCCGTCGGATGACGACGAATGGGGTTTCGCTTAGAAGCCTATCAACTTCGAGTAATACAAAACTAGCCAATGGCTTAGAGAATACACATATGACCCAGAGGGATGCATATGGAGAACACTGGGGTGTCCAGCCGCATGTGGAATATTTCAACCCCAGGGGTGGCAAGGTGGCTTGCCAAGGGAAAGACACATGCTCAGAGAGGCTAACAGTGGAAATACACATGTGGGGGTAGCTCAGAGGAGGTACCATGCACACGGGAGGCACCTAGCCGACACGCAGGCAATAGACACTGGCGCCGACGTCAGGAGTGCTGGAGGAACACAGGGCTTTCGGAGAAGAGGAGAATATCGCACGTATCCAGTCCGAGGAGTGGAATGGCGAGCAAGCGAAGACACCTGAGCGGGTCCGGTACTAGCTGGTTGAAGCGAGTACATGAGAGGACACTGGCTCCACTCGGAGATTGTAGAATCTGGCGAATGTGTTGGGTGTCGCCCAGCCTGCAGCTCTGCAGATGTCTGTTAGCGAGGCGCCATGCGCTAGAGCCCAAGAGGACGCCACACTCCGGGTGAAGTGGGCAGTCAGACCAAGGGGGCACGGTCGGCCTTGCTGCTGGTATGCCAAAGCAATGGCGTCCACTATCCAGTGAGACAGCCTTTGCTTGGAGAGAGCCTTTCCCTTCAGCTTCCCACCATAACAGACAAAGAGCTGGTCTGAGGTCCTGAAACACTGCGTTCTGTCTACATAGGCGCGGAGAGCATGTACTGAACAGAGCAGTGCCAAGGCTGGGTCTGCCTCCTCCAGGGGCAGCGCTTGCAGGTTCACCACCTGGTCCCGGAAGGGAGTGGTAGGAACCTTAGGCACATATCCAAGCCGGGGTCTCAGGATCACGTGAGAGTAGGCCGGCCGAATTCCAGGCACGCTTCGTCAACGGAGAATGTGTGCAGGTCCCCTACCCTCTTGATGGAGGCCAATGCAACCAGGAGCGCTGTCTTCATAGACAGGAACTTAAGCTCCAATGATTGCAAAGGGTCAAAGGGAGCACTCCGCAGGGCAGTTAGAACCACTGCGAGGTCCCAAGAGGGAACGAGAGGAGGGCGAGAATGATTCCGTCTCCTCGCTCCTCTCAGGAACCTGATGATCAGGTCGTGCTTCCCCACAGACTTACCTTCGACTGGGTCATGGTGTGCGGCAATAGCGGCAACATAGACTTTGAGGGTGGAGGCAGACAGCCTTCGCTCCAACCCATCTTGAAGGAAGGAAAGCACGACACTGATCGAACATCTCCGGGGGTCTTCTCGGTCAGAAGAGCACCAGTTGACGAAGAGGTTCCACTTCAACGCATAGACGTGTCTCGTGGACGACGCTCTAGCGGAAGTGATGGTAGCCGCCACCGCTGGTGGTAGGGTACTCAAACCTGCCTCGTCCCGTCCAGGAGCCACACGTGGAGGTTCCAAAGATCGGGACGAGGGTGCCATAAGGTGCCCCGTCCCTGAGAAAGGAGGTCCTTCCTCAGAGGAATCGGCCAAGGAGGTGCTGTCGCGAGGAGTACCAAGTTCGGAGAACCAGGTCCGGGTGGGCCAGTACGGCGCGACCAGAGTGACCTGCTCCTCGTCCTCCCTGACCTTGCGCAGGAGTTGCGCAAGAAGGCTCACTGGGGGAAACGCATATTTGCAGCCCCGCGGCCAGCTGTGCGCCAGTGCATCCGTGCCGAGCGTGCCCTCGGTCAGGGAATAATACAGGGCGCAATGGGTCGAGTCGTGAGAGGCAAACAGATCTATCTGTGCGTCCCCGAACTGGTCCCAAATCAGCTGAACCGACTGGGGATGGAGTCGCCAATCTCCCGGGAGGGCTGAAGCCGTGAGAGCTCGTCGGCTGCACAGTTCCGGGCTCCGGGGATGTAAATGGCACGAAGCGACCTCAAATGCTTCTGACTCCATATGAGGAGGTGGCGGGCGAGTTGCGACATACGGCGGGAGTGTAGACCACCTTGACGGTTGATGTACGCTACAGTGGCGGTATTGTCCGATCGGACTAGTACGTGTTGATTCTTGAGCATGGCCCGGAAGCGGCGCAGAGCAAGACGTACAGCCAGCAACTCGAGGCAATTGACGTGCCATAGGCGGTGGGGTCCTGTCCAGGAGCCAGCGGCAGCACGTCCATTGCACATGGCGCCCCAGCCCGTGGCAGAGGCATCTGTCGTTACAACAACATGCCGGGAAACTCGTTCCAGGGGCACACTGGCCCGTAGAAAACTGAGGTTCGACCACGGGGTGAAGGTCTGACGGCAGGTCGGAGTAACTGGTACTCGGAGGGTGCCGTGTTGCCATGCCCACCTCGGGACTCGGTCGCGAAGCCAAAGCTGAAGCGGTCTCATATGAAGCAATCCAAACCTGGTCTCGAGAGTGAGCTAGGATCAGCCAGTCATCGAGATAGTTCAGGATGCGAACCCCGTGTTCCCGAAGGGGAACAAGGGCTGCCTCGATGACCTTCGTGAAGACGCGAGGAGACAGGGCTAGCCCGAAAGGGAGAACCGCGTACTGGTATGCCTGCCCCTCGAAAGCAAACCGAAGGAACGGTCTGTGTCAAGGGAGAATGGAGACATGAAAGTAGGCGTCCTTCAGGTCGATAGCTGCAAACCAATCCTGGGGCCGCACACATTCGAAAATGCATTTGGCAGTGAGCATCTTGAACGGCATCCTGTGAAGGGAGCGGTTCAGCACGTGCAGGTCCAGGATTGGCCGTAACCCACCGGTTTTCTTCGGGACAATGAAGTACGGGCTGTAGAAGCCGGACCTCATTTCGCCTGGAGGGACAGTCTCGATCACACCCTTCGCCAGCAGGGTAGCAACCTCCGCTCTCATGATAGGGGCATTGCCACCGACCATAGTGGAGCGGACTCCCCTGAAGCGGGGAGGAGACTGCGCGAACTGAATCGCGTAGCCGAGCCTGATCGTTCGTGCGACCCAGCGGGACAGGTTGGGAAGCTCTAGCCAGGCTCCCAAGAACTGTACCAGCGGGGTCATGCGAACCACAGACTTCCCGTCGGTGGGGCAGCGAGGCAGTATGACTGGCCCGGACGTGGACGGCATAGCGGCCCGGTGTGGGGGCACAGTCATAGACCGCGTCCTGACAGAGGAGACCAGGGAAGGACAAATGTTCCACGGGGGTCTGCTCTGCCAGGGGTCTGGCGACAGAGGAGGATGAGAGCGGCACGGTCCGGGGACGGCGCGCACTCTCATCCTCCTCTGTCCCAGAGCCGGATGACAGTGCGCGTCAGTTCTTTCTGAATAAGGATTCTTCCCCGGCCCTCCACCAGGGAAAGGAGTGGCCCTGCTACCAGCTCCTGGAAAGAACTGAGTCCCATCTCTGAGGAGCCCATCTCAAGAGTGCCGCTTAACCCGGCGTATAACGGGGGGCGGGGCTGGAGAGGGCTGTGGCGTCCCCCTGCGGCTTCCAGAGCCAGCCCGGGTGAACGGGCGGGGTGGGAGCCGCAGGAGGGCGCCTTCGGCGGTGGGCAGACTGAGGGATCTGCTCGGACGGCGGGGCCGTCGGGGCAGAATAAGCCTCAGTCTGCTCGTGGGCGGTCGAGAACTGTTGGGCAAAGCCCTCAACCGCACCGCCGAAGAGGCCGACCTGGGATATGGGGGTGTCAAGCAGATGGGTCCGCCCAACATCCTGCACATTGGACAGGTTCAGCCACAGAATGGTGGACATCTCCTGACCCAGGGAGCGTACGGCCACTTTCGTCGCTCGGAGAGCAAGGTCAGTGGCGGCGCGCAGCTCATTGAAGAGCCCTGGGTCAGTCCCACCCTCGTGCATGTCCGTGAGCATCTGGGTCTGGTAGACCAGCAGAATGGCCATGGCATGCAGTGAGGCGGCTGCCTGTCCTGTAGCGCTATAGGAATTCGCCACAAGTGTAGACGAAAAACTACAGGCTTCGGACGGGTGCTTAGGATCGCGCCGAGAGGAAGCACTCTGAGGACACAGTAGCATCGCAACAGAGCGTTCAACCGGGGGGACCACAGTGTACTCATGGGCAGCGGCCCCGTCGAGGGAAGGAAGGGCGGAGGAGATCAACGAGGAATCGCTGGAAGACATGGGGGTCTTCGAGGATTTCGAGATCTCCTGATGCACATCCGGGAAGAAAGGCATTGGAGTGGACGCCGACAGGAGTCAGCAGCCACACCCAAAACCAATCGCCCAGCAGCGAGCGCTCAGGACAGGGTGAAAGGTTCCACTCTAGTCTGATGCCCGCAGCGGCCCGGGAAAGCATGGCCGTCATCTCAGGATCTGACTCGACAAATGCCATATGCACACCCGAAAGTGGCAGCACTGTCGAATCTTCACTTCCTGAAGATTCTAGCCCGCCCTGTGATGCTGCAATGGACAACAGATCCGATTCTGGAGCGTCAAGGGAAACCCGCGGGGCATCCGAAAATAGACCCGGGGAATCCACTGAACACTCGCGGGTTGCGTCACTGAAGAGGGGGGCGTGGTCCACGGACAAACAGTCTGCGGTTTGTTCCACACTCTCACCCTCAGGTCACCCTGGCCACCAGCCGAAGTAGCACCTCACGTGGAGAGTGTTAGATCGGGGTGTGGATGAGGGGACTCTCTCTCTAACGAGATCATTGAGTCTCGACCGTAATGACGCAATGATCACGTTCCCGCGGGGAGAACGTGAGTCATCCACAAATGCTGCTCTAGCGTGATCAAGCCCAAGCACGCAGAGCAGAAAATGTGCCCATCAAAATCGGAAATGAGTCGACCGCAACCAGAAATGCACGGGCGAGCCGTCTTTAAAAAGAAGTGCCGCGTGCGAGCTCTTTTGTGAGAGGAGAAAAAACTCTGCGATGTTGAAGCGAGCAGGGAGAAACACACTCATTGGAAGATCACTGCACAGATCAGCAGGCAATGTGAACTCGCTGTAGATCGCCGTCACACCAACACCGGAGAGAGTGGCTCATCTCGTAGAGTGAAGTCAGAAATGGCTGTGGAGTGAAGAGATGCTCTTGGCTCCGAAGCGAAAACATGTCTGCATTCTGCCGGGCTTCCTCCTTTTATACCCACGAGGTGGGTCGGAGTTGCGCCATGCAAATTCCGCAGACCCATGGCATTTCTTTGCCATTGGCTCGTTTTGTATTACTCGAAGTTGATAGGCTTCTAAGCGAAACCCCATTTGTCTTCATCCGACGGAACTCGGAGTGACGACGGAACTCGGAGTGACAACGAAAGGGAACATCCTGATCTCCTACCCAATTAAGTAAGGTTCCAGCTGGTGGTTCTCTCAAAATAACCCCCAACAGGATGATGAGGACCCCGACGTGAAGCGGATTACACGGCTACTTGCCACATAAGTAAATAATTACACACAAAATATTGATCTGAGTTGAAATATTTTATTAGGTCTTTAAACGCAAAGCTTCCGTGGAAAGAACCATTTCAGCGCGAAAAGTTCAAACTAAACGGACATTTAAGAGATACGGTATACAGTCATTCATATTACTTATTACACAGCATTTCGCCACATAAATAATTATGGGATAAGATATATTGATTTTTAAATTAAACTGTGTGAGAAATTAGTGAGATGACGACTAAAGCCATAGAACAAAATTGGATAACCAAAGAAGAATTCATCTATCTTAATAGACAACATCCAGTCACTCCAGTTTTCTATATGCTTCCTAAAATACACAAAAGCCTTATTAAACCCAAGGGCAGACCTATAGTTGCTAGTAATGAGTCACTATTAGAGCCATTATCAAATTTTGTAGATTATTTCATCAAACCTTTTGTGAAACATCTGCCAGCTTATGTACAAGATTCTACGGATGTTATTAATAAAATCTCTGAACTCCAGGATCTCCCTCCTGATACTATTTTAGCGACGTTTGATGTAGAAAGTCTATATACCAATATTTCTCACGAACAAGGTATTATAGCACTAGAATACTACCTACAGAATCGTCCTGAGGGTGTGAATCCACCCAGCACGTTTATCTGTGATCTAGCATTAACAATCCTCAGATTAAACTTCTTTGTTTTCCATCAGGGAGAATATTATCTCCAAGTTAAAAGCACAAGTATGGGGAGTACCTTTGCCCCCAGCTATGCTAATTTATATGTTGGATTCATTGAACAACAGTTTATTATTAATGAGGATAGAAATCCCTTCCTGAGTAATATCATTAGATATTTTAGATATTTGGATGATGTCTTGTGTGTTTTTAAAGGGTCACAGGATGAGTTGAATGAATTCACGACTCACCTCAATAGGATGAGTCCTGATTTGAAATTCAGTGTAGAATCCGACTCAAAACGCGTGCATTTCTTAGACATGTGGATCAAACTAGATAAGGGTAGATTAACCACAACCCTCTATCGTAAAGAGACTGATCGCAATTCGTTCCTTTTGGCAAGCAGCTCGCATCCCAGTGCCCTAAAAAACGGCCTGCCGAAGAGTCAATTTTACAGACTTAGACGTATTTGCCATTCAATTGAAGAGTTTAAAGAAAATGCTATAGATATGAAACAAAGATTTTTAACCAGGGGTTATCCCACTAAAAGTATTGAAGAGGCCTATAATACTGCCCTCTCTACACCACGATCACACCTTTTGAAAAAGAGTTGTAAAAAGGACAAAAAATTCTCTATCTCCTGCATAACTTCGTTTACTCCAAGATCCTTTATTATTAAAAACACCATAATGAAATATTGGCACCTTATATCTGATGATTCTTCTCTTCAGGATAAATTTAAGGATCCACCTTTGTTTGTTTCCAGACGGGGCCCTAACCTTCGCAATAGGTTAGTCAAAGCATGTATAAGATCAGCCCCAACCCAAACACTCTTAGCACCCCTTAGGAATGGGAACTATCCCTGTGGGAATTGTGCCCAATGTAATAACACACACAAGACCTATAACTTTAAACATCCTAGATCTGGTAAGAGCTACAATGTGAAGGGCATTATTACATGTAAAACTAAGAATGTTGTCTACATTTTAAGATGCCCTTGTGATATGGTGTATGTGGGAAAGACCACACGTAGTTTAAAACAGAGGATCAGTGAGCATAAAAGCTCGATTCGACGTGCTGACCCTAACTACCCTGTGGCCTGTCACTTTACAGAGGTTGCTCATTCAGTTTCTTCTCTTCGTTTTCAGGGAATTGAGCAGATTAAATTACCTAGAGGCAGAGCCGGACAGTAACGGAGTACATTTACTTGAGTACAGTACTTAAGTACAATTTTGAGGGATCTGTACTTTACTCGAGTATCATTTTTGGGGAGTACTCATGACTTTACTCAAGTACATTTGAGAGGCAAATATTGTACTCTTTACTCCAATACATTTCTATCCATAACCGTGAGTACCCGAGTAAAAAAAAAAAAAAAAAAGTAAAAAAAAGAAAAAGAAAAATCTCGGAAACCCTCAATTTGTTGTTGCCCTCTCAAACGTGATTGGATTGTGCAGGCGCCACTGATTGGGACAGCCTATCAGCAATCACTTTCAGCTTTCCGCCAAAGTCAACTCCATGGTCAGATTTTATATTACACATTTATGTAAGCCAAGCATTTGGTTTGAAGTTCTTGAGTATGTGGTGTGTTTAACACAGTCAGGTTCAAATGTGGCAGTGGCGTAGCCACGAGGGATTTCTGATTTCTTAAAAAAAAAACTTTAGGAGGCAAAATATATTTTTACTGATTATGTGAAATTACACTGCGCAAACCAAAGTAGGCTACTACCCAGCGAATGAAGAAGGGTTGGCGCTCAGTCTCCACAGTACATAAAATATTAATTTTGTTTTATTGTATTTTTCGGGTTTGCATTTATGAGGAAAAAACAATGTTATGGACGTGTTCTCCGTTACGGACGTGAGCGCTCTGAAAGCGGCATAAAAAATGCTTTAAAACTTTCACAGAGACATCAAACAGAAAACACAAAACCTTTCTTTAACCTGAATTTCGTTTTGCATTAATTGTATCTTAATTTTAATCAATGTTTCATCAACCAATTGCCTGGGTTTAATAAATAAGAAGTAAATAGCAGACAATAGATAAGAAATGGAGGCGCCGGCACGTGAACTGGATCTCATCTCATAAATGAACCGAAACTCAGTGTATAAGGTAGCCTACTTGCCTCTCACAGACATGTCTACTTTTAAACAGAAAAATTCAAAACGAAAGAAAAGAAAATAGACTACAGACTGCTTATGTAATCCGTATGAAATGTGCATTTCTCTCTGGCGCGTTCACTACTGAATATCGCGAGTCAGCATCGTCAACTTCATCTAGCCGACACTGACAAAGAAAACACTTGTTTATTAACAAGTGTTTATTAATAAACAATTAAAATATCTCCTTGCTATATTTTACATATTCATAATCATTCCTTTTGCCGATTCTTTGTGACAGCTTTTAGGTTTTTTATTGGCAGCGCCACCCTTACATGTGGTGTGTGTGTGTGTGTGTGTGTGTGTGTGTGTGTTGTCCCCGCATTTAAAGATGGGAACCCCCCAAAAAATTAATTAAATTAAATAAAGCAACATGGTAAAAAGATGAAAATGACTTGATTTTACTTTCAATTCCTTTTACATTCTCCAAGGTATTAACATTAACATTTTTCATAACTCCATGTAGGACGTTTCTGTGCCTAAATGTAAGCACTGTGGCAGTAGATTACTAATGCAATATTTAGAAAATTTACTCTTGTACTCTTGATACTCAAGTACTTTTAAAAACAAGTACTTTAGTACTTTTACTTAAGTAGACATCTGACTGTAGTACTTTTACTTGTACTTGAGTAAAATTTAGCAAGGGGTATCTGTACTTTTACTCAAGTAACAAAGCTCTGTACTCTGTCCGCCTCTGCCTAGAGGTGGCAATATTGATAAAGTGCTATGCCAAAGGGAACTTTACTGGATTCATACTCTGGACGCCTTGCATCCTAAAGGTTTAAATGTGGACTTTGACATGAGTGTCATGCTATAGTCACAGTTGTACGGTCTTTATAAGTTTTCTATAAGTCTTGAATACTGCAGTTTATGAAGTTGTTACTGATGTTTTTGCAGTCTCCATATACTTTAATAGTAAGCATGAATGAATGTGTGTGTATATATATATGCGCCTCTATATATATTTTTTGTATATGTATACTTATGTCGGTTTCTTATAGTGTGGTTTTTCATTTTTCTTTGTCTTTTTTCCATTTTGTTTTTTCACTATGTGGAGTTAGTGTTGATCACCTAAAAACTACAACTCCCACTATTGGACTACAACTGGTCATACCTGGCCTCTGCAGGTGTGGGTTATTATTGTTGATTGTCCTGATGTGTTTTGAACACAGTTAAATGGAATGTGACATTTTGTTTTTGTATGCCCTGAGGATGGTCTTGTGACCGAAAGCTTGGCGATTAAAATTGCTTTAAAGGATTCAAGTGTGCAGACAGTTTATTTATTTTCTGAGTTGTTTAGTTGTGTCTGTCTGGCACCTTGTTTATCGTGAGTGCGGTGAAACGCCTTTAAAATTAAACTGTTTTAAAAATCATTCCTGTTTGTATCTCATAATTCAACAGTGTACAAAACAATAGTCACAAAATGGCAGCAGCTGCGTTTGTATGAAACAAGAGAGAGCGAGTCCACGATACTGGATGGCATAATTAAATAACTGTACACAAAATATTGATATGACTGAGTTTTAATATTTTATTAGCTCACCAAACGCAAAACTTCCACGAAGAAAAAACTTTCCTAGCAGGCGTATAGCACTGCTGAATTCAGTGACCCGGATGAGCCTGCGTTATCTGTTTTGAGCGGTTGTTATCTGGGAATAACTTATTGCTGGGTGGCATGATTGACCAATCAGAATCAAGTATTCCACAGAGCCGTGTAATAAGTAAATATATCTTGTTTTTAAGGTTATTTTTACTTACAATAATTGTTTGAAGTATACGCAAGAGCTCGCTGAAATGCACGTTAAAATGTCAGGCAAATATACATTCAAAGTTTACATTCAAACGTATACATGCATGTCCTTCTCCTAATTTCCCTCGAGCAGGCAACCACACTTTAATGAAGTTGACTTAATCTAAACAACATAAACTAGGTGCGCATGCAGGGGTGTTGTGTCTTTCCCTCCAAGCATTTTGTCATTCACCCTCATTTAGGCCTCCGAACGATCGCATGCACGCAACTTTGACAACCGTTGGAAAAACTATGTAATATTATACAAACCAAAGACGTTCTATAATGAACGCCTGAACCTCAAGCCACGTGTTTTCCAGCTATTTCTTATACCCACTTATTCTTAAGCATCATGACTATTCATGACCACTGGGAATTTGTGGAAAGTAATGAACATCATAAAACTTTGATATCTGCGAGTTGACATGACTGGGAGCAGATTGTAAATACGTCTAAAGAAGCCAATAAACAGTGTGTCATTGTTGCTCATCGGCTCAGGGTCACTAAAGATTGTTTGCGTAATGTTACGCTCGCGGTGTACAAGCCTTCTCGCCGTAACCTTTTTTTTAACAGGCTTATATAACCTCCTCATCTGAAATCATGGATTGAACATTAATTGCAACAGATGCTTTACATTAGCTATTTCCGCCCAGCTGGCTGGCTTTCCTTTAAACATACTTAGAGCTGATTCAAACATTTTCTCTCTTTTCTCCGTTTCTTTCTTTCTTTCTTTTTCTCCCCCTCCTTTCTCTCGTTCTCTCTATGGACTTTGTGAGCAGAATTCAGTTTGAAATGTGGTGAGGCCTGGCAGCTGATTGCTGTGCTGAGGTGTGTGCCCATCCACTCTGTCAGCCTGCATGATAATCACACAATCACACACACACTCTGGCCTGAGTCCTCCATTAGCATTTCTGTCACTCCTCTAGTCGTCACCTAGCCTCACGTAACCTCCCACACTTGAAGGCTAACTGCTGAGGTAGTTTGTAACCTATCTTTGTGAAAATACATTTGATCTTGCATTTCCTCAGGGAATGTTTTGGTCATCTAAGGAAAGATCCCAGTTGTTGAGATGTGGCCACGGTTTAGCCTGATGCTCTTGGCATGATTCCCAGCCAGGACTACACTAGTGGCTTTTTATGGGACAGTTTATTCAGCTGCAGACAGAGTTGGAAGACAGTTAAAGAGAGAATAACAACTTTCTCACTCAGTAATTAAATCAATATTGGTGTGCAAAGGCTGAGCTGAAAGTGTCCAATTAAAAGGGAAGACAATTGCAAAGCACCCAGCTAATATCTCTAGCTTAAAATTAATTATAGATTATTTTACTTTATGGATAACATTAAATTCACATTTATTCATTTAGCAGATGCTTTTATCCAAAGTGACTTACAAATGAGAACAATAGAAGCTGTTAAACTAACAATAGGACAACAATATGCAAGTGGTATGACCCTTCCCAGTTTAATCTAACGCAGTATGTGTATGTATGTGAGTAAGCAATCGAAGGGACACTTAGAATGATCGAAGGGGACTTAGAATGATCGAAGGGACACTTAGAATGATCGAAGGGACACTTAGAACAATTCACCTCGCATAACTTTCACCGCTGTTGCATATCTCACTCAAAATTATGATATGCACATTCTCTTACAGTGAGGTCAATTCTTTACTACAAAAACTCAAACAAACTTTACCAATAACGAATACGACGTAGCAGTCCTCGCAGCGGCAGACGAGAAAATTGGCGGCCACACACTGAGCATGTTCTTCTCCACTTGTCTTGCACATGCGCAAATCAATGGCGCGCTCTGAAGCCAAATTAATTTGAGTTAATCAAATTAAAATAAATCTCATAGATGACACTATTTATACATTTTACGTTAGACTTATGCAGTGTTGTGCTAGTTACTAAGAAATAGTAACTAGTTACAGTTACTAGTTACTTCATTCAAAAAGTAACTCAATTACTTTGTTGATTACTTACACCAAAAAGTAATGCGTTACTGTTAAAGTTATTCAAAAAGTAACTCAATTACTTTGTTGATTACTTACACCAAAAAGTAATGCGTTACTGTTAAAAGTAACTTTTTAGTTACTTTAAAAAAACATTATTTAATGTTCCCATTAATGCCCTTTTATGCGTTATGGTCTATACAAACACAAAACTGACTTAAACAGAAAGTAATTTTTAAACACTATTTTATTTGAGTCAGACCAGCACAAACTGAATATATCACAAGGATTTCTGAGGTGACTCACTATGCTGACTCGCGATCTTCGCAGTAGACGCGCCAGAGAGAAATGCACATTTCATACGGATTACATAAGCAGAGAGCAGTCTGTAGTCTGTTTTCTTTCGTTTTGAATTGTTCTGTTTAAAAGTAGACATGTCTGTGAGGCAAGTAGGTTACCTTATACGCCGAATTTCGGTTTATTTATGAGACGAGCTCCAGTTCACGCGCCGGCGCCTCCATTTCGTGATTATCTATCGTCTGCTATATTTACTTCTTATTTATTAAATCCAGGCAAATGGTTGATGAAACATTGATTAAAATTAAGATACAATTAATACAAAACGAAATTCACTTTAAAGAAAGGTTTTGTGCTTTCTGTTTGATGTCTCTGCAAGTATTAAAGCATCTTTTAGTGCCGCTTTCAGAGCACGTCGCGTCCATAACGGAAAACTCTCACGTCCGTAACATTGTTTTTTCCTCATAAATGCGAACACTAAAAATAAAATAAAATGAATATTTTGTTCTGTGGAGACTGAGACCCAACCCTTCTTCATTCGGTGGGTAGTAGTTTGCGCAGTGTAATTCACATAATTACTAAACAATATTTATTTTAGGCCAATAAAATTCAGCCCGTATAAATGTGCATTTTCTAAGCTTAGAAAATGGACAAAATTCATTTGATTCTAATCATAATGTAACATTATTGTGAAATTGATTTATTTATAGGCTATTTGCCATTAGTATAGTAAAGCCTATGTTTTTATCCAACTAGGCTATGTGTGGGCCTTATGTCAAATACGGGACAAATCGCGTCCCTTATTGATTTGATACGGACGCGTCATTTTACTTGTAAATATGGGACAATTCCGTATTTTAAGGGACAGGGCAACCCTACCACCAACAATGCGTCGCTGCTGTAAACAGGTTAGGCGGAAGGCTACACTTCAGCCAAAATTAATTAATTTAAAAAAGTAACGGACAAACGCACCATATGGTAACGGTAACGGAGTTAATTTATTTAAAAAGTAATGCGTCACAGTATGAGTTACTGTCAAAAGTAACTGCGTTACAGTAACGCGTTCGCGTTACTGCCCAACACTGGACTTATGAAATATATATACGTATTATTCCTAATTAGATATATTTAAATAAAGTGAACACAATTTAAACGTGTCATACCTAAGAAGGGCTTGAATCATGTGAGGAAAAAAACTAATAACTAATTAATGCTGTGTGTGTGTGTGTGTGTGTGTGTGTGTGTGTGTGTGTGTGTGTGTGTGTGTGTGTGTGTGTGTGTGTGTGTGTGTGTGTGTGTGTGTGTGTGTGTGTGTGTGTGTGTGTGTGTGTGTGTGTGTGTGTGTGTGTGAAAGACATGCTGGGCAATTTAAATGATCAGCTCACATCAAAACCATTGTTATTATGTACACGTCACGTTCATGTTATTTTATTTTAAAAGTATACTTTTATACATCATGAGCATAAACTACAAAGCAATTACAGTCCATTAACAATCAGTATAATTAGATTTTTAAATTGTTCTTATCAAAGTGATGAGATGGACTCTTCATGAATTGATTAACTTTCATACTGTCCACATAAGATGAATCCCCATTTCTTGACCTTCATTTATATTTACTATATCGAATCTTCCTCAGACAGAGCAATTAGCACTTCCTTCCTTTAGCTTGTGGCGTCTAGTGGTAAATCTTCATAAAAAGGTGACATGAACCAGTCGATTCTTCTTAATTTTGCTTTGGGGCGACACACACAGCTTCAGCCTATGGTTTACATACACACAGAAAAGTGTCCTGTCACATGTAATAAATGGTGATGCTCACCACAGCAAGAGAGTAGTAGAGTCAAGGTTCTCTCTTATTCTCTCTCTTTCTTCTGGCTCTCTTCTGCATTACCTCCTCTCATTCCCCCGTTCTCTGATGTGGCATTTGTCCGGCCATGGCCTGTGGCAGCGACAGTACCTGCAGAGTGTCTGTGTTCCATCCTGTCAGAACACATTGGCTCTCACTAACTCTAGCATCGGCACACCTCGTACAACACTCAGGGCAAGTCTGAGGGAACAAAGGAAGACTGTAATCTCTTGTTATAAAACACCTATTATGCTTATGCAATCAATTTGAAAATTAATACCTGCTAATGGATTTCATCACAAGTCATACAAACGTGTAAAAAGAGGATTTGGAAAAAGTGCTTTATGCTCACTTAGGCTGCATTTATGTGAGAAAAAAAAGAAAGAAAATAAAAACAGTAATATTGTTATTTGATTTGGGGCCCAATAAACATTTCTTAATATTCTTAATATTATCAATGTCTGTCAATTATCAATGTCAATTTTAGAAGAACAGGACTGATTTCAAAAAATAATAATTGTAACAATGTAAAAAGTATTAACTGTCACTTTTGCTCGGTTTAACAGGCTACTTGCTGAATACATGTATTCATTTATTTACTGCTCATTAATTGTGATGCATCTTTTTTGTAAGACTGTAAAGTGACAAATCAATGTGCCTTAAAAGTTGAAAAGCAAGTTTAAAGTAATTAGCAATTATTTTGCATTTCTTTTTATATTATTATAATTTTGCAGATATTTGGTGTTTTGAAAAATCACAACTATGTGTATTACATGTTTATTTACTATTTATTCATTTATTAATATAGTTGCGTAGTTTGTTAAAACAATTAAAATAGTTTTCTGCTGGTCTGATAATTTGTGCAATGCGTGATTTTAAAATATCGTCGCTGTCGGGCGGAAACCTCGTATGTCCAAATTTGGTCAATTTAATATTTTTTCACAAATCGATGCTATTGGTCAGTCTCCACGTGGGTCTGTTATTTTTACAAATTATTAACCAATCGAAAGTGTTGAAAATAGCTTGTGAGCAAACCTCTTAACTCCATTGGACACTTCAACTGTCTGAGAAACCTCGTAACTCCACCCCTTCTTCACTTGGCGCCGCCGCGCTGGAGCTTCGCGGCATTTTTTCTCCTCAAGATTGGAAGTCGCAATCCTCGTTGAGCAACACGTCCTCTGAGGTAAATGTCCTTATTCATGATTTAGTTATATAAATTATATAATAATAACAGTTTATATATTATATATAACAGTTTTATCTCGATCGAAGTAATGGTAGTGCTAGTTTAGTGTAATGTATCATTTCTGAGGATGCTAGATTTTTCTTTCTGCTATGTCTTGCATTGGACGGTAAGTTAGCTAAGTTAACTTATCATGTTGATTGAAATCTTCCATGGTTTTGTTTCTGACGAGGACATTTTATTTAAACCGCAAAAATTGCCTGTCGTTGACTTAGTTAGCCGCTATGTAACGTTATTGGTTTTGTCATCATGTTAGGTGAGATAGGTAGCTAACGTGATTTTCGTGGGGCTTAAATAAAAACCTCTCGACCCCCGCTAACGCTAGTTCTGGCACTCATCTGAGGAACAACATAATAATTTAATGTACTATGTCAGTATTGTAGCTTACAATGTCAAGGCATTCCGTCATGTTCAACAAGTAGCTACCTTTTACGTCATGTTCATCACTTTAAGCAAGCTAGCTGGCTTCTTGCCTTGTTATCATACGTAAACATGTCGTATAACTTAGTGAAACGATCATTTGACCTTTATTTATTTTATTTTTTGCAGCAACCATGTCTGTGTCCTTAAAGGAACTCTGTCAGATGGTCAATGTGCCATATGATCAGGCAAGGGCCCTATTAGACAGTGAGAGCTCTGATGGAGAGAGTGTAACGTTAGAGAGAGAGGAAGCAACAGTGGTGGAGGATACAGTGGTGGAGGATACAGTGGTGCATGCTGGTAGAGTGAATTTCTGAGAGATAATCATGATTTCACATGCCAAAATGAATGAGTTTTAATGCAGATGTATTTCACAACAATAGAAATAATAAAAAAATCACACTATTTGTATGATGTGTTTGAAAAGATTTCTCTGGTGGTCTGGAGGAAGAGGAGGCCTCACTGCTGGCTCCAGAGCAGGTGCAGTTTGACACGGGTAAGTTTGATGCTTTTCTACATTTTCTCATTAAATTGGATAAGGTCCTTCAACTATAGCCCTCACTGTTGACAGTTTATAAAGATGTAACTCATTCATGCACGTTTGGTTTGTGTGTGTATTTTGAAGTTTTCCATGGTGGAGGCGATGAGGACTCGGATGCAGAGCATTCATGCTCAGATGCTGAGGAAGACGCACCTCCAAGGAAAAGACTGAGAGCTGAGAACACCTGGAAGAAAGTCATCAACAAGAAAAGAAGAATGGTTGGAAAGTCATACATTGGAAAACAGAAGCAGAAGGAAACAATGAGGGAGCCACGGGCTATGGGGCCTAGATGTTCATCAGCAGCATGTGCCAGGTCAGGTAAACATCACTGCAGTGCAATCGGCGAGCCTGAGAGGAATACGATTTTCAATGACTTTTGGCAACATGTGACCTGGGAGGAGAAGAGAGTGTATGTGCGTGGTCTAATTGATGTGGTCCCCGTGCAAAGGAGAAGGGGGGCTGAAAATTCCCGAAGATCAAATTCGCTGTTGTTTTTTTTACGGGTCAGCGGGCAGAGAAGACGCGTCTGCAAAAGTATGTTTTTGTCTACCCTAGGAATAGGCGAGTGGTCTGCTCTTAACTGGGCAAAGGAGGGACAGCAAGCATGCAAGCAGAGACAGAGGGACAAACACACAGCAATGCACGTCGTTCAGTGGCAGGCCATGAATTCATTTGCAGTTTTTTGCACGACCTCCCAAAGGTGCCCTCACACTATTGCAGATCCACAACATCCAAACAGTATCTGGAACCTGTGTTTCAATCGATGGCTGATCTG
This sequence comes from Rhinichthys klamathensis goyatoka, assembly GCF_029890125.1. Lineage (NCBI taxonomy): Eukaryota > Metazoa > Chordata > Actinopteri > Cypriniformes > Leuciscidae > Rhinichthys > Rhinichthys klamathensis. Next base: position 3,049,444 of record NW_026606840.1, read on the forward strand.
TATGCAGTGTATTGTCGTGCTGCTGCAGAGAAGAATGTAACACCTTTGTCAAGGCAAGTGTTCACAAATGAGTTCAAGCGTCTCAACCTAGGCCTTTACCACCCAAAAAAGGACCAGTGCAACATCTGTTGTGCTTTCAAGACCGGCAACTTACCTGATGACGAGTGGCAGCACCATCTCCTTCAAAAAGAAGAGGCCCGCGCCGAAAAGTTGTCCGACAAAAGCAAGGCCAGCAACAACACTATGGTCTTATGTATGGACTTACAAGCCCTCCTTTTGTGCCCAAAGCTAAAAGCCTCTGCCTTGTATTACAAAACAAAGCTTGCTGTTCACAATTTTACCATGTACAACATGCTGACACACAGTGCCACATGTTATGTCTGGCATGAAGGCGAGGGATCCCTGTCTGCCAGTGAGTTTGTTTCATGCATTGTCGACTACCTCTCTGCACACACTGAGCCTGACACATTTATTCTGTGGAGTGACGGCTGCGGGTATCAGAACCGGAATGCAGTTCTAAGCAATGCACTTCTTCTGTTCTCCATGAAGAATAACAAAGTCGTCATTCAGAAGTACCTTGAGAAAGGGCATACTCAGATGGAATGCGACTCCGTTCACAGCGTCATCGAGAGGCGTCTGAGGGACCAGGATGTTTATCTCCCAGCAGAGTATGTTAACCTGATGAAGAGGGCCCGTGTAAAGCCTCATCCATATGAAGTCAAGTACATCGACCACACCTTCTTCCAGGACTTCACCAAGCTGAGGCTCTGCAAGTCTCTGCGCCCTGGAGGAAGACCTGGTGACCCAACTGTCCATGATATCAGAGCCATCAGGTAATTACCAATGCAAATCTTATGTCTTACCAATATACTCATGACATTATGATGTTGCATATTGTTTTATGAAATCTTACAGTGATTATGTTGTTGTGTTATATTTTGTGCTATTAGGTACAACAACAATGGAACGATGGACTTCAAAATCAACCACTCTGATGACTGGCATTCACATCCAAGTCACCAACTCCGAAACTCCACCTCAGACAGCCACACAGTCACCCCACTCTATTCAGACCGCCTGAAGATCAAAGAGCTGAAATTCAAACACCTCCAAGACCTGAAGGAAGTCATCCCAAAGGACTTTCACAGCTTTTACGACAATTTACTTCACTAGCTTAATATAGGATGCAGTATTAAAGGAGAACTCCTGCACAAAATGAACCTGGGGTGTAATAACACATTGGTACCGAGTCGACCGTTCTCTGGGATTTGTTTTCATGATAATCGAATGTAAAGAGTTCTATCTCTAAAAACGGTTTAGATTATAATGCTAGTATATGTTGGCATATAATAAGTAAAAAGAAATTGCTAGTTAATACCACTAACAATGCTCAAAATAGCCCCACACTAACACGGTAGCATAATGAGGGTCCAAACCGAAGCACTGAGAACTTTGTAAGTGTACAGACAGTATAAAGTATACAGACTTTATAAAGACAGTACCATCGCGGAGCCATCTTTGGGAAACAGCCTCGACCAGTCGAACCACTAACGCCATGCTAAGTGAGCTGAACTTTGAGATTCCAAGTCACAGTTCAGCTTGTAGCACGGCGTTCGTGGTTCGACTGGTCGAGACTGTTTTCCAAAGATGACTCCGGGATGGTACTGTCTTTATAAAGTATATTATTATTAAACTGTCTGTACACTTAAAAAGTTCTCAGTGCTTCGGTTTGTATGTAGGGACCCTCATTAAGCTACCGTGTTAGTGTGGGGCTATTTTGAGCATTGTTAGTGGTATTAACTAGCGATTTCTTTTTACTTATTAAATTATTTTACTCTTTACACTCGATTATCATGAAAACAAATCCCAGAGAACAGTCGACTCGGTACCAATGTGTTATTGGTGTGTTAATGAACCCCAGGTTCATTTTGCGCCGGAGTTCTCCTTTAAAGGAGAACTCCGGCGCAAAATGAACCTTTGGTCTAATTACACATTGTTACCTAGTCAACCGTTATCTGAGATTTGTTTTCATGATTATCGAATGTAAATAGTTTTATCTCTAAAAACAGTTTAGCCTATAAAGCTAGTATAACGCCAGTATATTGGGCATAGATCAATGACAAATAAAAATCGCTTGTTAATACCACTAACAAGGCTGAAAATAGACCCACACTAACACGGTAGCATAATGAGGGTCCCTACCTTCAAACCGAAGCATTGAGAACTTTGTCAGTGTCCAGACAGTTTAATAAGAAGATATTTTAAACATACAGTCAACTTCGCGTATACAGGCAGAATCCATCTTTGAAATACAGCCTTTACCAGTCGATCTACGAACGCCGATCCAAGCCTGCTGTTCGCGCTCACCTTATCACAACTTATAGCTCGTTCACATCTCACCAGCGCACTTGGATCGGCGTTCGTAGATCGACTGGTAAAGGCTGTATTTCAAAGATGGATTCTGCCTGTATACGCGAAGTTGACTGTATGTTTAAAATATCTTCTTATTAAACTGTCTGGACACTGACAAAGTTCTCAATGCTTCGGTTTGAAGGTAGGGACCCTCATTATGCTACCGTGTTAGTGTGGGGCTATTTTCAGCCTTGTTAGTGGTATTAACAAGCGATTTTTATTTGTCATTACACTATGCCCAATATACTAGCGTTATACTAGCTTTATAGGCTAAACTGTTTTTAGAGATAAAACTATTTACATTCGATAATCATGAAAACAAATCTCAGATAACGGTTGACTAGGTAACAATGTGTAATTAGACCAAAGGTTCATTTTGCGCCGGAGTTCTCCTTTAATACTGGTATGGCAGTAAAATATGATGGCAATGTAACAACACACACAGAGCCTCACAGATACATGCACACAGACAAGGGCTAACCATACTCACAAACACAAATACACAAGCCTTAACTGTGATTTTATTATATTATAAATATTATTTTATATTAATATTATATTTTTTTTATTGTTAAACTATGATATTAGTTATTGATGTATTTTAAATGTCTACTTATTACTAGGCTTATTATAAATGTGCATTGAAGTTTTAAAATGTATATAATATAATACTTGAATTGAATGTTTTGGATACCACCATTAAATTATTGTTTTTATTATTATTTTACTGACTCAAAGTTCCCTCTCTTGGCACTGTGCATGTAAAATACCCCAATTAGTGTTTTTATGGGAGAAAAAAACGGCTGTCTACTGGCGTCGAGTAAGCCTATCTTTGGATAACTCTGTCTGTTTTTTAGGTAATAACGAGTGAAAATAGTTAGGTTAGATACATTTGAGTAGGCCTGTTTTGTTAAAGATCGAAAGCTGTAATCGAAAGCAGAAGGAAGCCCGTGAGCCACAAAGGTAAGTTTGCGTGCAGATTAGGCTAATTTCCGCCTATTAGACAGCCTAGTCAGCTCGTTTTTTTTGTTGTTGTATTGCATCACTTATAGCTCATAAACTTTTAAAATAGAGTTTAGGAAGATATATGTAACCACAACCATAAGCTTTGATTAGCTCTTAAAGCCTTGTCTCGTCAAAAGGCTCAACGCGACCGCGGACTTTAATGAACAATGCTGGCAGCAGCGAAGTCTGCGTCCGTTCCATTCTTATCAATGACAGCGTAAACTCGTATCTCCCTGCTCCCAAGTCATAAACCTCGTATCTCCGATTAAACATGATTTTGGGGAAATGTTGTGTTAATGTTGGTACACAACAGTATATAATTGCAATATAATGTATAATACCAACTTTAACGATACAATGTTTAATAACTAAAAAAATATGCAGTTTTTTTTATTTCCTGAAAAATAATGGTTTTGGAGATACGAGGATTCCGCCCGACAGCGACGATATGCAAAACCCCTGCCAAACAATAAGGTAACGAGCAATTATAATTTTGCACTTGACTATCATATACTGATGAAAGGGTATGAGACTGATAAAGTGCTTCAGGGATAATCGTTTTCAGCTATTAGAAGACATTGCAGTATACATACATTCTAAATTTATGAGAAGCACTTTGATTTCTCGTCTTTTATTAATATTAATAATATGAATAAATGTTTGAAGATTGAAGAATTGAAAATGCTTTTAGAATCCCTAAGAGATTTCATTTTTCTCAAATGGAGGAGGCTCATTTTTACATTCTGTGAAGTGTATTCAGCCTGCAGCTTTGAGATTATAGGATTTATCAAGCCAATCATATAATCTGAATGTCAGCTTTTTAAGTGACAAGCAAAAATAAATATGATGAAGTAATTCTTAATTGGAACTGTTGGGCTCTAATGCATAATCAGTATGATTGCATCCCCCATCTCAACTAGTTATTTCCCTCTTCTCGTTGTTTTCTTCAATGACTAACTCTCTGTCTCACTCCCTCTCTCTATTTATCTGTGGCCGTGGTCATTAGCATTAACGTTTCCACTTTCTCCTCAATTAACCATGCTGCAACTCAAGCAGAACATTGTATCAATGCATACAGGCCTGCCTAGCAACAGGAAGGGTATTAAAATGAACTATCTCCTTTCCATAAACCAGTGTTAATCCATGCAGGGTCAAAAAGAAGGGATGTGCTTTGAAATGTACAAAAATAAAAGTGGAGACAGGGAAAAGATGTGCAAAGCTTGGCGGTGGTTCAACATTAAGCCTCAATAAGACAGGAAACTGGCCTCAATTACAGGGAAGTCTTGGGCTCGGAAGTGGGCTGCAGTGTGCCATGAGAGGTCTCTCCCCTCAGAAAGGCAATTATTGTTTAAAATGAAAAAATGGATTAATATTCTATTATGTTTTATGCATGATAAACCTAAGGCAGAAATGTAAAATACAAAGCCACAATTTTTATATTGCTTGCCTCACAGCAATTGTGTTTATCATAGTTACATATTTATAAATGCACACACAATGTTTTATGAGAGATTTTAAATGTGGACATGAGATTATGAATAATGTATTTGAGAATGAATCAACAGACATTTTGTTTCCTGATTTATAAGTAGGGCCTTCATCAAGAACATAGCACAAGGACCTTTGATGATGGGGTCCTTTAAGTTCCTGCCTCTACCCACTGGGCCCAGATAAAGGGGGTGGCAGCCATAAAAATCTCATCCCAGGACCCCCATTTAGCAACAACCTTGTTTATAAGTATAGTACATGAGGGTTCTGTAACACATTCGTGAATGGAAATGGCTTCATTAAAGTTAAAGCTTGAGAGTCATGGCCTCCAGGTGCCCATTGTTCAAGCTTCACCCCAGGGTTGTGGTGCAAGGCAGACATTCTTATCCTTTGCTTTCCCTGATGGGACGAATGGCTCAGCTCCATCTGTGCCAGCCACATGGCAGGCAGCAAACTACTGATATCTCAGCTCTTCAGAGAACCCCAGAGGCACATGGCCACACTGCTGGACTACAACAAGAGAACTATCTTCCTACCGAGCATATCCTACAAAGCCATGGGTATCGATATTATATGTTGACTGCTGCTGCACAGACATCAGCACTCCTATACATGACATGTTGTCTAATTAAGAACCAAGGCCTCTCATACATGATTTATTTTATATCAGGTCCTTGAACTCCCATGTACATTTCATAAGGGAGCTTGGAAAACATGTTGGTCTGCTTTATAGACTCTAAACAAGCCTATGCAGAGGACTGCAACATTTCATAAGATATTCCATTATAACATTACTTGGATTGGTGAACTGGATCCCAGGTTAGTTCTACAAAACCAACAGAGACTCAATTGCAATTGGAAGTGTTCATTAATTCCAATACACATTATTATCTGTCCTGCTGTTCCTCACATGTGATCTATTGGAACACTGCACACATCTTCTCTTCTTGCTCAGTATGTGTCTTCTGGCTGTTTAATGAATACAGAAATGAAAGCACTAATGAAGAAAAATGCCCGGAAGAGCTGCAAGATTTATGTTGTAGCCTACATACACCTCACACCATTATACCTAGACAAATTACAATGGTCTGATTACTCTACCAGTTCCAACGCTTAATTATGTCTGATTATTCATTGAAATGTGAAGAAATTCTAAATTAAGTGATGATTAGTCAGTAACACTGGGGTATTTTAAAACCAATGAACTATACCGATTAACCATTTTTGCCTACACATTCAAAATGCCAATTTTTACATCCCTTATAAGCACACAAGTAAATTATGTCCTATTATCTTTATAATATTTATGTCCGATACATAAGGCATGTCCAAGACAATGTCTCCATTGATCAGACAAATACTCGTGGATTAAGTGCCAGCAGCAAAGTGTTTGCTTGTACACTTAAGAGATGTTAGAAACATGGTTGTAAGTCCCTCCACTAGGCAGCAGAGGGTGCTCTCAGTTGAATTCAAATGTCTCTTTGCCATCCCACAGAGGTATACTGCATTTGTTTGTAAGTTTTAGCTGCCCTAAATAAAGTACAATAAATGAAAAAGTTAGAATTGTTTACAGCAGATTTACAGTAGATGAAGACTCAGTAGTCAAATAAAAGCTGATTTATAATACATACTGGGCAGCCTCATGGGGGCCACCATGTTAAAGGTCACCTAGGCTATTATGCCCCTTTTCACAAGATATAAAATAAGACTCTGATGTCCGGCAGAGTGTGTATGTGAAGTTTTAGCTCAAAATACCCAACAGATCCTTTTTTACAGCATGTTTAAATTGTCACTTTTTGAGGCTGAGAAAAACACACCGTTTTAGTATAATATGTCAGTGTACATAGTCATGGAACAGAAGAATGTGAACACAGGTAACGTCTCAACAGTTTATTGAATAACACCCAGGTAGATAGCAAGCGGGTCTCTGGATAGCGGATCGTTAATAGTGATACTGGCAAGATAGTAATGAGTCTTATCTGTTGCAGGTTGAGGTGAGAGGTGACCAGAGGACTGAAGGCTGGCGATACAGTCCGAACCAAAGGTGGGTTTCCAAAGGTGGTGATACCAGACAACTGTGATGTGGAGTTGACTGCTTAAATGGAGTAGAGCTGATGAGGGTGAATGATGACAGGTGTGGATGATTGTGAAGTGTGTTCAGGGCTGCTGCGTTCAGCCTACGTTCAAGGCTACGTGTTTAATAATGCAAAATACACTCAATGTTAAAGTCACTGCCCTTGCCGTCCAGAATAAAAGAGAACATCCCAATCTAGTGAAGGGATTTGTGGAATTTGTGGAAAATTCGTAATTATTGTGATCCAACATTTGCCTCGCATTTCAGGATGAAAAGACAAATATTTCAGGTGAAGGATAATCCACTTCTTACCTCCGAGACTGTGTTATGATCTATGACCTTATTATTTTTATTGTGAGTATTAGGCTTATCATTATTGCTGATCACTGTTGATATGCTATGTTTTTACTATAAAACTCTTGCGAAAAACATGTCTTCTAATATCTTCAATTGTAGATTATATACCGAGCTTTGTTTCAAAGCAGCTTTACAGAGATAACAGGGAAATAATGCAACAAAGTTTGTTTCCAGAAGAAAATAGCATCACAGTCCAGCTTAAGTAAGTTCAGTGATGTTTCATTTTTGTTGTAAAAAAGTTATTAATTTAGTTCATTTATAAATATAGCCACTCTGGAGAAAACCGTGATGTCATCATCCAGCTCAGTTCTCATAGAATGATGTCAATGCAGGCAGATCAATAATATTGTTAAATATTAAAATTAAATGTCCCCAACTAAGCAAGCCAATGGCGACAAAGGCGAAAAAAGGCGACAGTGGCAAGGAACCAAAACTCCATCAGTGACAGAATGGAGAAAAAAACCTTTGGAGAAACCAGGCTCAATCGTATTGTATCAGACATATCATTGGATGGATGGATGGATCTTGTATGGGAATATACTTCAGAGATATTTCCCTCATAAAAAATTCTAGGGCTGTCAATAATTGTGGCCAACGTGTTTTGGAGAAAAATATTTATTTCATAATGTGATTTCCCCTGCACTTTCAATTCTTTTAATTCGATGAAAGGTTAGCAAATTTTTTTTTAATAAAAGAGCAAAAGGATTAACAATGCAGATTTATTTTTTTACAGCCATTTTTTATCATATTTACCAGGGGTGCCATTAATTTTGACCACAACTGTATATATATATATATATATATATATATATATATATATATATATATATATATATATATATATATCAACAGTATATTATTTGGAAATATATAGGTGAAATTCACCTATTCATCATATTTCATGCTTTTAAAAAAAATGCTTTCTTAAATGATCATGCACATGATTTTTATTATTGTAGGAAATAGTTCCCCCAAAACTAAAAATTCTGTCAGTATTTAGCCAACCCACCATTATGTTTTTCCAAACCCATATGATTTTCTTTCTTTTGTGATATAAAAAGAAGTAATATACTGTCACTGTGTCTGTGCTCTTTTACAATATAACGCAAGTGCAAAAGGGAGTTTTCAGAGGAAAGGGCATTGTGAACGTGAGAGACAGTGCTGAGATTAATTCAAGGACTGTTTAAAATGTGTTCTAATAAAAGTATAAAATGTCCCTGCATTATTCATCACACAGCAGTGAAAAAAAAAAAGGAAAGAGATGAGAGGATGAGTATCTGACACTGTTAACATCACAGAGCAGCTGTTTTTTTGGTTCTGACATATATATAAGCCATGTCCAAGAGAATCTCTCCATTGATCTGACAAATACTCATGGATTAAGTGCCAGCAGCAAAGTGTTTCTAAAGATGTTAGAAACATGGTTGTAAGTCCCTCCACTAGGCAGCAGAGGGTGCTCTCAGTTGAATTCAAATATTGCATTTGTTTTTAAGTTTTTGCCCTATATAAAGAACAATAAATGAAAAAGTTAAAAAAGTTTACAGCAGATTTACAGTAGATGAAGACTCAGTAGTCTAATAAAAGCTGCTTTATAATACATACTGGGCAGCCTAGGTCACCTATTATGCCCCTTTTCACAAGATGTAAAATAAGACTCTGATGTCCGCAGAGTGTGTATGTGAAGTTTTAGCTCAAAATACCCAACAGATCCTTGTTTTACAGCATGTTTAAATTGTCACTTTTTGGGGCTGAGAAAAACATGCCGTTTTAGGCCTTGTCCACACGGACACGGGTATTTTTACAACCGGAGTTTTTCCTACAGCGTTTTAAAAAAAAAATCCCGTCCACACATGCTCAGTCTCCGTCTACATGAAAACGCAAAAACACGCTATCAAGCGCGGTCAAGAGCATGCCACGCCAGCAGGCGGCGATATAAACCTTAACCGTAAAGCCACGTTGGCCAATCAGAAGCGCAAATCTGACGTCAAACACAGCGGATAACGGCTCACACTCTGACGTCGCAAGGCAAAAACCCCGGTTTCACTGTCTACACGACAACACTGTAACCGGCGTTTCTGAAAATCCTCACCCTGGCAGAGGTTTTCAAAAATGTTCGGTTTCAGTGCGTTTTCGTGTGGACGAACGGCCGAACCGCGTAAAAAAAGTCACGGTTATAAAAATACCCGTGTCCGTGTGGACAGGGCCTAAGTGTGTATCCTTTTAAATGCAAATGAGCTGCTGCTCCCGGCACAGAGGGTGTAAGAGCTGAATAAACACAGTAATAAGAAGCGCTTTAAAGTATTATCCATAAACTCTCTCTCTCTCCCTTTCATTTTCATCAACATACACAGTGAATGAAACAGAAACACTAGTTACAACTAACAGTAAACAAATATACAGCTTGTCAAGGGGTGCTACATAAACTGGTAATCTTTATATCCATAAAACAACTCAAGACGAACTGTAATAAAGTTTGCGCTCTCCCTTTCATTACAGTTCATTACTGGCGTGACCTCGTTAGGTCTATCGCTCCGGAGACTGTAAGCTGGATCACGAACAGTTGGTACAGATCCATCCTCGAGTAGCCTAACAATAACGAGAGTAAATGAAGACTGCTATGTTCATTCTTACATCTCAAAACACCTCAATCGCTTAGGAGACATTATTGTCGCTACAGCTGCTCCGGCGTCGAAACAATGGCGTACTATGTGTACAGCTCACTCAGTGGGGGTCTACACTAAAACTGCAGTGTCCATCAACAGTCTTGTGCAAAAGTACCTCACATTGCCCAGAATCTGAGAATGGCTTGTTCTGAGACCATGTTTATGATTTATGGGGATTTAAAAAAAAGCACTGGGTGGATTTTTATCATTATAGGGTGCGGGTGGTTGTGTAGGCTACACACACTGCCAACACACATTTATGTTCAAACACCATGTAAAAGTGAATTTTGCATAGGTGCCCTTTAAGATCACATGATCAGATGAATACTTAATAAATCTCATAATCCCCCTATCTGACACTTTCTGGTGACTGAATAAATTAATCATGGCTTACCAAGAATAGAACATGTACATTGGCTCTGGTAACCAAAATTGATTGCTTTCGTTTTATGCGGCATCCACACCTTAGGTGTCGGAATAAGTAGGCTACAAGTCTATTGCCATATTAACCACGCACACAAAAACCGCACATTCAAACAATTTTCTTTATCGGAAATTCTTATTAAAATGTAGTACTTAGTCAGCGATTTCATATGCAATTATTACGTTTATTGAGATTCGTTTAAGGAAAGGATGACCTGTACTGCAGTAAAAGTGATTTTTATGCTCTTGCTCTAACTTGTTGTCATAACTGCCATAAAATGACTGCTATAGAAGTGAAGGCTATTGTTACAAAGTGGGAATTCGTGTACCAAAGGCATTTCAAGAAAGTGCCACGATCACTCATGTTTATGGCCCTTTACACAATGCAACATAGGAATATGCTGTTGTTTTTCTCCATGTCAGATATTACATGCTGGATCCAAGTGAAATGACACTGCTCAAGAACATGTGTGGCCTCTGTTAGAGAACCACTGCTTTTAGTTTCAGTGCATGGGAAGTCAAGCAAAGGTGGTTTGACAAGCAAATGCACATTGTTGACTTCTTAAATTCCTTAAGTGCTCAGAGTGGGAGTATAACCTGTAAGTGCTGCTACTACTATTAATCCAGCATAGTTGTTACTGGGTCAATTTGGCCCAAAATGACAAATCACAGTTCAAGAGTCACAATTTTCTGTTCATGGAGTTATGGTGACAGTGAAAGCATTTTATCATGACAAATCACGTCTGCGGAGGGCGTCATGAAGTTTCAGCCTAAAAGGTTGATGTTAAGTTGCAGAAAATCTTTTAAAGTTTAAAGTGGGTCAAAACGACCCACAACAACACGGTTAACCACTCTGATAAAATAGGTGAGGCAATTATGACTTTATTAAGCTGACGAAACAGTATTTTCAACTGTACACCATCATGAATTATGAGTCTCTTTAGACATTTATGATGGCTAACATTCCTCAGTGGGCTCAGTGGTCCTGATATCCATGTTTGTATATGCTAATAAATCTGCCATGTGTCCAAGCTAATCACACAGAAATGTAGATAGAGTGAGAGCACATTTGTGAATCTGCTGCAGTAGGCAATGTTCCATACCTTTTTCCTTATTAGATTGGTGCAAAATTAGATTTCACGCCTGTTAAATTGGGCACAGTGGAGCTTGCCTATGCTATGTAAGACCCAGCTTAGACACAAAAGCCTTCATTACTTTTACTTTCTATTCCAGTTGAAAGTCAATTGGTATGCATTACAGATTGTAGCAATGGGAGGGGGCAGGGCAATTTCTGAGACATTCAATTTGTGTTTTCTGGCTTATGCGTAATGCTGTATGGCCAAGTAAAATTGTGTGTAGATGTCATTGACAGAATACACATTTAAAATGTTAAAAAGAACATCACCGACACATTATTGTAAATCTATAGCCTATATTTGATCTGAGACTTGAAAAGCAAGTATGCAAAACTTTGGTCATTCAATGCAAAAACCCTAACCTTGCTTGTTTGAGGCAATGTGGATGACAATTTTCTATTTCATTTATACTACTTTGGCTAATTTGTAATTTAAACAACACAATGTATGTCACATCTTAATTTATTTAACGTTATTTTTAGAGACTAAAGGAACAGATTTTGTAATTCGATTTTTGTATGTGGATTTTCTGTGTACATCTGTCATGAACAGAGAAATAAAATGTCATCTACTGCAGACCAGGTCACAAGAAATTGGTTTTGTTTTAGAACTTTACTGCCAGCTACTGGCAATCAATTGCACTGCAGTCTTTCTACAAAGAGACGTGAACAACAGTTCAGTGTTGATAGATTATAAAGTAAGAATGCCATATCTCTTTTCCCTCGTTATTAATTTGAAATATCAATAGTAAGAAGAACGTTCAGACAAATGTCCCATATAATAGCTGAAACATAATATCTGTTGCACAGATATTACATTTGCAGTAAAACCTATATTGAACCTGTAGAATTTTCTTCTGCATTCATGTGCACACATATAGATTTGGATGGCATGAAGTTTCAATTCCACCTTAACATGCAAGTCCTATCCTTGCACCCACGAGTTAATATTCATAATTGTAGTTAATGAATGATAATTTATAAAAATAGGTGTGATCCGGACATATATAGGCTAAATAAGTGTAAGAATTAATAATAGCATAATTAAACAAAACATGTTTTGAATATTTGGCATAAGGAATTTTCTTTAGATACATACCTGCCAGAGAAGGTGCTCCCTCAGCTGATTCTTGGTTCCTGTCATCCTACCTAATTTTTGTTGCGACATATTAGCCTTTTTCCTGTTGACTGGAGATGTTGAGGCACTATTTACTGCATGCTTTGAAACAATCACTGAATATTGCATTTAAAGAATTGCATATACTTTACAAATTAACCTTAAATTAATTACTAGCATCTTAGTCATAGGTCCGGTTTCACAGACAGGGCTTAGACTAAGCCAGGGTTAGCCCTTAGTTCATTTAGGGCATTTAAGTAGCTTTTATAAACGTGTCTTAGAAAAAAACAAAACAATACTGGTGTGCATCTTGAGACAGTATTTTAAGATCTGTACAAGCTGCTTTCAGTAAAAACAGCTCAAACATGTATTTTAATCTTGGACTAGGCTTAAAGTTATAGTTCACCCAAAAATTAAAATTAGCATGATTTACTCACCCTGAAGTCATGGTGTATATGAATTTCTTCTTTCAGACGAATACAATTGGAGTTATATTAAAAATCCTAAATATCCTGGCTCTTCCAAGCTTTATAATGGGAGTGAATGGGTGTATGTCTTTGGAAGTCCATCAAAACGCATTCCATTCATGATTAAAGTGCTCCACACGTCTCAGGGGGTTAATAAAGGCCTTCTGAAGTGATGTGATGCGTTCCTGTAAGACAAATATCCATATTTAAAACTTTATTGACTAAAATAACTAGCTTCCGGCAGACGGCCTATGCAACTCGACTTATGCCAAAAGAGTAACACTTGACGATGTATGATGTAGGAGTAGCGTGAGCTTTGACGCCTCTCGAGGTTCAAACAAACAGGGGTGCGTTTCCCAAAGCCAAACATGGTCACAAGTTCCGTTTTTACCAATAGAGTTCAATAGAAATTGCGATCTGGCCAATGATGCTTTTGAGAAACGCAACCCAGGGCTGGGCAACCGCGTTCGTCGTTGTGCGTCAAGTTCAAGGGTTACTCTTTTGGCGTAAATGCATGCGTATGGCCGTCTGCTAGAAGCTAGTTATTTTAGTCGATAAAGTTTTAAATATGGATATTTTTCTTACACGAATGCATCACTTCACTTCAGAAGGCCTTTATTAACCCCCGGAGATGCAGGGAGCACTTTAATCATGAATGGATGCGCTTTGATGGACTTCCAAAGACATATACCCATTCACTCCCATTATAAAGCTTGGAAGAGCCAGGACATTTTTTAATATAACTCTGATTAAATTCGTCTGAAAGAAGAATGTCTTATACACCTATAGGATGGCTATAATGGGCTAATTTTCATTTTTGGGTGAACTATCCCTTGTCTGTGAAACCGGGGGATAATGTACTAAATTGACTAACAATTTAGGTTGGGTTAAAATTAACTTGCCTGTTGTCAAGCTTGTTCTCAGACTTTGTTCCCTGGAAGCATGCTATAGGTCAGCATTTCCTTGTGTTGTTATAAAGGAAATGCATTTATAACTATGGGTTGTATTGAACTATAGATGCAAGATTAACGGTCTTTAAAATGTCACTCACATGACCTCCAAATAAAGCAAATCTCAAACACACACGATAAACATGAACAATTAAAACAAGTACACAAGTGTCTTTATTTACGCAAGCAAGTTTGTTTCTAGAGTTCGAAAAGAAAAAAGCCACTGTCAAGCTGTTGGCACATTTATGTACAAAACCAGTTAATTTTACTGCCTGCTACAAAGCATTCTCAGTGAAAGTACAAAAAACTAGTACAGTATGTGGATAAAGCTGAAAGCAATGTCAGGGTAATACTGGATACGCAACATCATAACAAGTATAGGTTTAAGACATGGTTTGGAAAATCATCACAAACTTGAAAGGACAAAACTCAAACACTATAACCTAATAAGATATTTAGCTTAATATTGTTAGCGTAGCAACTGTAATACTGCACATTTAGAAAAAATATAGTTGACCCCAGCAAGACAGTCAGTCATAAGTGTAAAAATCAAAATAAAGGATTTTTTTTTTCTTTTTGAGTTAGTTAAAACTATTACCATTAGATGCATAACCATGCCACAAATAACAACTAGATTTACGTTTTTTTTTTAACCTACTACAAGTTTCTTTTGTGGTTTTAAAAAAAAGCTGCATGACTAGTAAGAGTACAAGGACTCTGCGCTGATTCCAAATGCACTTACACCAAAAAACTCACAATGGTCCATAAGTGCACAAAAACTAGCTTTTTTTTGTTTTGTTTTTTTGAGACACTGACAAAAGTACTTTACTGCAAAAGTAGGGTAACTGAAGTTGGCAAGACCGAGCCAAAACACTGAGTTTGGCGTTATACATGCCTGTACACCCATATCTTTCTTGTTTATTCAAAACATTTTTGAATGTTACCTTGTTTATTCAGCCTTCCACAGTGTTTGGCAGAGTCGTTGCAATCAACTTCTCCATTTAGATTTATACTTCTCTGATATGAACGACAATCTCAAGAATATCACCTACTGTAACACTGACGGGCGAGATGTGTTTTAGAAATTGACATGAAATGTGTTTACACTTAAAGAGATATATACAGTTCAGAGGAATGACCAAAAAACTGTTTTTGTTTGATTACTTGCATTTAAAAGTTAAAGCTAAAACTAAGCAATAAAACACCTGAAAATGTTATTCGCATGTGAGAGTATGGCTTGCAATGAATGAGAGAAAACAAATATCCATAGAGTCTCCCAAGGCAAATCCTACATGACCGCTTTAGCTGATTTGAGACGTTCTTTCACGGTCCTTCTTTCCCAATCAGCAGCCATCTTTGTCAAAGCTTAACAAGCGTTTACTAAGCACCAGTGTCACACCTTCCATTAATACTGCGCACAGCTATCATATACAGGTAGGCCAAGCTACAATATAGCAGTAAAAGTCACTTTAAGGTACTTTTTGAAATCCCTGGCACTCCAAAACTGAATTTGTTGCAAAAAAAATCTGTACATTTTTTGTGCTGTTGCTGCTGTAAGTGTGGCAGCTTGAGCGATTTAACCTGTAAATCATATGTTACAAGTTTGGTCACATTTTGGTTTTTAAAAAGTCGGTGAATCTAAATCATGACTAGCCATTTATAGGGTAAGCTTGAGGACCGTAAATCACCGGTGTGTAATACAAAAATGTGAAAAGTGTGCTTGTAATCCCTTTGGCTAAACCCAAAACCCCTAACAAGACCCAATGAGACATAAAAGTATGTGGTACAAAAGAGAAGTCACTCAGCTTGGTGTGTTTATCAGGATGTGCTCTCAAACACGTCAACAGAAAAGGGAGGTAGAGGAGAAATGAAAGGACAAAGAAACTAAATCTAAATCCTGGGTAGTCAGAGACGTTGCCATTGAGACGATAAGCACGCCCATAGACCAACATTCTGGGTCACACCCGTACATAGCAAGTGTTACAGTTATTTGCCTCCCCAATCCCATCCCACTCCTCTCCCCTGGAAACCATGGAAATTAGACTTAGTTAAGTTTAGTTTATATATGTGTCTTCAGGGAAGGGAACGGCATGCTTGTGTATGTGTGTGTGTGTGTGTGTGTGTATACATATTTATATGTGTGCGCATGACCGCGTGCTTTATGTGTATGCATTCAGACGCTCTTTAGAGCGAGTAGAGTGGATATCATGAAGCTCCTGCTCCTCCTTGGACTTGATATCCTCGTATTTCTGCATCCGGCAGGCGTCCTTCACGTAAGCCCAGTTAGCCGACAGCACCATCAGGTAGTGCACCTACAGCAACACAGTGGTTAGAGGGGAGGGTTAGTGTTAGTGCTGATGACCATTCTGTACACCCCAAAAAAAAAGGTCAAAGAATTACTCTGGAGAAGACAGGGACAGCGTTTAGTGCCCCAGTTTAGACTGGAGATCAACCAGATCAGTTATTTCCCATGTCAGGCAAAGCGGCAACCAGTTCCAGCTGAATACAAGCGAAGTTAGTTTGTTTGCTTACACATGTTATCACTTCTAACTGTTGGGTTAACTTGGGGCTACGCAGCTGGTTATGGTGGGGAGGTGGGAGGAGGACATGAACTGAAACGATTTTGCAAAATGGAAGGGCCTGGGTGTCATTTTAGTCAAGCCAATTATGGGACGTCATTATGAAAGTCGCTGCTGTGGGCGATGGTGGTGGGGCCCTTGGTGGACAGAGAGTGTGTCGGGAGGTGGGAAGGGACACCCCAGACCAGAGCTGGCTTCAGAAACGCGTGCAGTACCTCCCCGTGTTCTTAGACGTCAGAATGACATTGTTACGGATGAGGACAGACACTGCCACCACCTGTGACAGTAGTCGGATCATTAAAAAAGAGAAAGGAAGAAGGTTACTCCTTTTCACCCTCATGTCATTCCAAACCTGTATGATATTATTTCTTCTGTGGAAAAGAGGAGATGTTTAATTTACACTGAAAGTGCAGAGGAAGTGAATGGTGAGCAAGAGCTGTCAAGTTCCAAAAGCATCATAAAAAAATCCATCTTCTGAAGCCATATGACATTAGCCCCTTTCACACAGAGATTCCGGAAAATGCACTGATAATGTGTCCCGGGATTGTTTGATTTTGGTTCATTCACACTGCCAGTGATTTTCTGGAATCTGTGCATCCATTGACACACATCCCATAAAGACATATGACACACCCCTTACGGCATTGGTCCTGCTTTTGGTTCACACAGGGCGCTTTCCGGAACTGATCCCAGTAATGTTACTACTAGGCATGTGTTCACACAGAAGGCACTCTAGCAATTCCATGGCAATTTTCTGGGATCAACGCTCTGTGTGAAAGGGGCTATTATTGAGTGATAATCTTGCCTGCGGCACTCAAATCTTATTCACATTCTTGTATATTCAAATATGCACATCAATGATGGCAAACATCATTGGTTCTTGTGCGTCTTTAACCAATTTTGAATATGTGCATTTGTAAAGTGAGTTAAATGAGTTAAACCTCATGAGATTTGAGCGCTACGTCAGAGGGAAAAGACTTTTGATGCCTTTTAGGGTGCATTTTTGTCAATTTGCAAGCCTTTAGTCACCATTTACCGAAAAGAGCTGCCAAACATCTCAGATGTAAAAAAAAAATGGGAACAGAGTGAATAAATGATGCCAGAATTTTAAACTGAACTATCCCTTTAAATGTGGATGGTTCCGAACATTGTGGTATAATTAATGCATTCCAGAACAAAAATGGCTCCTGTAGTTGCGTTGCAATGCCACAAAAGGAAAAATGAGACACTCCGATTATAATTTTGCCGAAGTTCCTCTATACACCAATGGGTGGCATCATTGCTGCACAAATCAGCAAGCTGTGAGTATGCAGCAATATTCTCTGAAAGGTATGATGTAATTATATAATCAAAAGAGCACAAATTATGATCCAATTCTGTAGACTCTTTGTTTCTAAGTACTTAATGTCCAAGCTGTTTTCTCATTTGCAAACCATGTGGAATGCAATTAACTCATATAAATGAGGCCAGACTGTTGCCTTTCCAGAAAACAAATGCATTGTGCTTTTCAGATAAGCTTAAGCAGAATACAAAAGCACAGTACTTGGCAAAAAACTAAGGTAGACAGTGTATTGACAGTCTGCCTCAAATTAATTTGATGCTGTTCTATTTACCTTCTACGTAAGCCCTTATATTATTAAATAATGAAAATGGCTTTCTAAGGTTCAAACCAATAGGCAGAAAATGGTGTCTCACAATCACTTATCGCTGTTCCAAACAAGCTTCTCTCCTTCCTTCCCTCTCCTCTTCTGTTTCCATGGCAACAGCACTTCCTGCATTTTCAATGATGAGCGTTTCTTTCCCTCTCTTTCTGTCTCGTTCTCTCTTTGCTCACTCACTATTTTACAAGAGGCCTTGAATGTCTATTGCATTTTAGACAAACCCACACATTCTTTCATGATTCTAAACAAGTGCCTGGTTTCTTAGATTTTATATTACCCGTCTCGCAGGTGTCACTGGAGTCAACGAATTAATGAAACCCATGAATCAATCTATATTGAATTTTATTGCCCCTGAAAGGAAATGTAGATTCAATGGGAATTTATACAATGCAGAAACGGAGTAACAAAGAAAGATATAAAGCTAGCGAGAAAGAAAGCAGTGGAAAAGCTTACCATGGCGATAACGGCTGCTCCAGCCCCCGCAAGTGCGCAGACGAACAAGTGGAACGTCAGATCCAGCTGAAGAAAGAGACAAAAAAAGACTCTGAAGAGGAGAAAACGTGGATGGTTTTCTGAACAATTACCATGAACACTGTAAAAATTATTTTTCAAAGTTGTAAATGAAACAAAGTTTATTGGAATGCATTAGAGAAACTAATGCACAGGAAAATACTATTTTAGTCTTTCTGTCAAAATGTAATGTTTAATTCAACGTGTTACTTGCCGTTTCTTTAACTTAACTGTAAAAAAAATGTCTACACCAGCAAAGTGCAGATAAATCTAGATCTCTAAAACAATTTAAAATGATAACCTCAATCTATTGTGACATCTTCACTCTGCACATTCGTTTTATTTTCAACTTCATTTTTCCAGAGCAGCACATGTCAACACTGACCTTTAAACAGATCGGATAAATGCCCGTAATCTCTAATAATATTGTGAAAACATGACATCCACTCCCATATAACTTGTGGCACAGTCCATAAAAGGAGCTGAGCAATCTTGCTAATAAAATTTTATTTTATTTAACAATTATATATTTATATGGAGGAATCCCTGCTGCACTGTGTGTCTTCAGACTTAAAAGCACGGAAAGGTTTACAATTTATTCATATTCTCTTTATCTCACTCCCCACCCTTCTTTTATGCCATAGGTCGCTGACTGTAATGGCGGATTGAATTTAGATGAAGATGAAGGCCATCAGTCAGGATAAAGAACTGCCGACTGACCTCATTAGATTCACACATCTTGATGAAGTTCTCAGAAGCAGTGCACAGTTTTTTCTCCTCACCAGTGGACACAATTCCTGCAATTCAAATTAAGTGAGTTGTGTTAACATCAGACTATAAGGGAGTTGATATGTGCTTATTAAAAAAGAAAAAAAAAAAGAAACATGCATAAATGACGATTAGATTTGGCTAAATTGTGCTAAGTCATGGTTAGTTCATTTTCAACTTTTCCATAATGGGTTTCATCATGTCATGAACGTGTAGGTGAATGTGATTTCACCAAATACAACATGTTACTGGATCAACATATTTGTTGATCCTGGAACAACATAATTGTTAATGTTTATTGGCTTATGTTAAGTTTAGGCTTACAAAGCAGGGTCAGGTGCTTCTACATTGGTGTAATTCAAGTATCATTTTCCTCTGATTTTAGGTATAAGTTATGGATAGGGTTAGGTTTAGGGGTAAGGATAGGGTCAGGACTAAATTTTCGGACTGGAATGTTGTTGCAGGAACATGTCTTGGCAAAATCATGATGACCGATGGGATACACCACAGCTATAGTGGTGATTTAACTAGAAAATAACTGTTGTTGATGTTGCAATCCTGTTAATGAATGGCTGTATTACAATACAATTAAATGTCATAATGGTGCTCCCAGCAATATTGGTACACAATGGATTTCTGTAATGTGTAAAAAGAGTGTTTAATGATATCATGATACTGTGTATATATGCATTCTGTTGTTTAGCTGTAGTTATTTTCCAATATGCTCTGCCCTTGGAAGTCAGTATAATGCATGTAGCCTGCCACATTCAGTAGCTTTCTGCACTAAAACATAAATAAACTGCAACACAAAAACATAAACCTGATTGAGAAAGGTTGTTTGAAGTCATCTCAGACAGTTACAGCCCTACAGCAGCTAGACTTGGCATTCACTGCTAAGTTTTTCACATAGTGATCCAGAAGCACTTGAATGTGACTAGAAAACATCAGCAATCCATAGATCCATATTTTATATTGCTGGCTAAGTATTTAGTTGTCACCACCATATTACAGGAAATTACAGGAAACATGTCTCTTCTGATAGTGTTGAAATGAGCTACGCACCAAACTGACGCAGGTCG
Source organism: Rhinichthys klamathensis goyatoka (assembly GCF_029890125.1). Lineage (NCBI taxonomy): Eukaryota > Metazoa > Chordata > Actinopteri > Cypriniformes > Leuciscidae > Rhinichthys > Rhinichthys klamathensis. The sequence goes on from NW_026606840.1 coordinate 3,070,132, forward strand.
AAGCAAAGATTAGTATTGTACACCAGAGTGTTGTTCTGACAGGTGTTCCAGATGTTGAAATACATGAAGACTGGCAGAGAGGTGAAGGCTGTAACTCCCAGCCAAGCCAACATGAAGATGTAAGTAAGCATGATGAACTGAAGAAGAAAGAAAGAGATATATGTGCTCCTTGATTACACCATCTTCACACCATATTTGTAACTCATAAAATTAGGGATGCATAATATAGCGGTGACCTTATGAGCCACCTGAAAGTTTTCTGTTATTCGAATCAGATTTATATCAGATTTCATTTTTTCTAATTCAGTACAAACCCTTATTTTCTACTATACAATAATATGCTTTGATGCCTCATTTAATTTGAATCATGTGAATTCTTTTAGTGTGAACATTTTTTTTTTTACATAAGCAAAACTTATAATTTAGAAAATCACAGTTTCGAGATCAATGTTTTTTTCCATCATATTATTTAACATGAACTCCTGCTCATCATACATTACAGTAGTTGTTTGGGTGGTTGATCTTACCCAAGCACTGACACAGCGCCCACAGGTGGTGATCTTAAAGTCCCCATAAAGGTCCCGGATGGCCCCAGTGGTGAAAAATCCCTCCACCATCAGTAGAATACCATAGACGAAAAAAGCTGCTGCCACTCCATAGATCACATACTTAAAGATGTCAATCCTGAGGAATCAAAACGATAAATAATTAGTGATATTTTAATGAAAAGAGTGTCCGTGCTTATCTTGCATACAACGGTAATTCAATGACAATAGAGGGCATAATGGTGGCAGAGTACGTCTGTATTTTGTGAAGTCCTAATCCACAGATTGGTTTGTGTGTACATTAAATTAAATTTGATTTGCTTATTCCAAAGCCTTACTCAGAAAAAATAAAATAAAATGGCTGAAGAAATGCCGCTCCACACCAGTATTCCTTCCTCCACCCACTCCTTTCTCTTGTTCTTTTCTTGCATCCTGCTCTCCTTCCCACCAGTGGAGTTCCGGTGAGCAGGTGTGCTCGGTTGATCTGGTGAGATTTCAGAACGCCTAATTCTCTGAGTGGGACTGATGCCAAAACCTAACATGGTAGCTCAGATAAATCAGGCTTGGCAAAAGTTTGTGCATGTGTCACTGTTCTTTAGAAATATGAATGTGGGAAAATAAGCTATTTTCTTTACTTGCTCTAGATTTAATTATTCTGTATTGTATGCAACAAGTCTCTTTTTTGAATGGTAGAGTTAACCAATAAACCACAAATCGACAATGAATGAAGTCAGTACAATCTGATTTCACCAAGTACAACATGTTCCTGGATCAACATCTTTGTTGATCCTGGAACAACATTCCAATCAACCAAACAGATTTGAGGGACAAGTTTAGAGTTTATGTCAAGTTTAGGCTTACAACCATGGTTAGGTGCTTCTACATCAGTGTTTTTCACATATAATTTGCCTCTGATTTTAGGGATAATTTATGGGTAGGGTTATGTTAAGGGGTAGGGATATGGTTAGGACTAAATTTTCAGACCAGAATGTTGTTCCAGGACCAACTAAATATGTTGTATATATGTTGTAGAATATGTACGCGTCAAACTCTGCAAAATCAGAACGTGCATGAAGTAATATGTCATATGAAGTAAAATGTTAATTCATATGAGCTTGGGTTATTTGCAATAGACAAGCAACGATGTCAGTTACCACTACATTATTGAGAAGCACTGGTGAAAGAAACTGAATTGAATTCATGTGCATTTGAAGTAGGGTGCAACTAAAAAATGTCACAGAAATTGGGCTCAACAGGCAGCAAATGTTCTTTTTTATTACAACTTTGGTACTGTGGCACTCACATGGTGAAGACGTCCAGGGCATCAACAGGCGACCGGACAACATCAAAGTAGGTCTGCAGGATGGTGACGGTCCCAGAGAGAGCCTCATGACCACAGCCACAGAAGAGCGCCACCCCAGCATACAGCAGGATGGTCGCGATCAGAGAGGCGTAGGGTATCCCACTCAGGCATTTGAGGCAGCATTCAGAACACCCTGGGAACAAGAGGGAATGTCAGCCCATAACTGCTATAAGAGCAGTGTATGACAACCAATAGCGATGCGTTAACGCCCATATAGGGCAATGGTGTTGATAAATATGTAGAAGTCAAAGAGAAATTAGAATCAAGTACAGGGAATGTGTCAAAAATGTATTCAAATAGGTGAGTGAAAGTATTTAAATGTACACTGTAAAAAATCATATGACCAATAAGCTATGACAACATATGTTTTTACATTGCTTTAACTCATCAAAATATGTTAATTCATTTTTTAAGTCAGTTTAATGTAATTTAAGTTGAAATGACTTAAAACTTAAAAATCTAGGTTGATTGTACTTAAATATTTAAGGCAGCAACTTTTTTACAGTTTTTTTAATTGAATAAATCAAGATACTGTTGTTTTTAAAGAAATTAATACATTAATACAAGGATGCTTTAAATTGATCAAAAGTGACAAAGACTTTTAAATTGTTACAAAAAAGAAAATAATTTAAAATAAATGCTGTTCTTTTGAACTTTCTATTCATAAACCCCCCCCCCCAAAAAAAATAGTATCACTGTGTTTCTACAAAAATATTACATTATTATATTTTAATTCAGCTTTTCCATCACAGATAAACAACACTTTTTAAATATCATAACATAATAGAAAACAATTTTTTTAAATTGTAATAACATTTCACAATATTATTGTTTTTGCTGTATTTTTAAATGCAAACTTGGTGAGCATAAGAGACTTATTTCAAAAATTGTTTTTAAAAATGTTAACGCCCCTAATCATTATATAACTAAAATAACTAAAAGTCATTCAGGTTTATAAACGGCAACTACTACATCAATTCAAAGCAGGACGGTTTATGTACAACAAATGAACACGATAAATTAGAGTCCCATTGGTCCATTACCCATCTCAGAGTGGTAACAGTTTCACCAGATGAAAGTGCAAAGCAAATTATATTTGCACGGTCAAAGAGAACATCCATTCCCACACATGTCACAGGGCAGGAAGTCTACTGTCACTCTCTAAACAATCAAAACTGCCACAGCTGAAAGATTCATGGACACAATTCAACAGCACACAACCACTATTGATTACAATATTGCAAGTCGAGAATGGCACCAGTGGCGGCTATTCCACGGCGCGACACAGCAATGAATTAAGGGGTCATCTTAAACAAAACCCACCAGTACAGGGAAACATAGTAGATCAGGTCTTCAGAGGACATTCACTATCATGTACAGTATACCTTAGAAGAAAAATAAGAGTCCTTATTGTTGAACTCAGTAAGTCAAGCAGGCTAAATGTTTCACAGCACAACCTCTTAAGCCCTGAAGCTGAATGCTCACGGTTTTTGAGCATACATCCCATCTTCTCACTGAGCGCCTTGTAGCCAAGTTGCTATTGATGCAATAGCATTGTGTCTGCATTCTCCTCACTCCTTGTAGCTTTGCCCCAGAACCTGCCGTTTACAGGAGTGTGGAGAATGTGTTTTGTTTTTTGGGGTTTTTTTTTTGCTGCAGTGACCCAGCTGTTACAGGGGAAACAGACTCACACCTCTATTACACCTTGAGAAGAGCCTACAGCTCTGAACACAGTATAAATGCTCTGGAGAGCAGGCAAGCGTTACTGCATTAAAACATTTTTTATGTAATCCTGTATACTGACCTGAGTTTTAGAGTAATGCACAGATTAAGAAAAGATAACAATGTTTATGTATTAATCACACCATGCATTAGTAGAGCATATGGAATTTCAATCAGTGCTCAAACTTTTCGTACGTGTTGATTCTTGTATAGTATGACTTTTGTTTTCTGTTTAAACATGAATTCAATCAGATCAACATAATTAAAATAAATAAGATTTTAACTTCTATGTAAAGCGCTTTTAATGCAGAGAAAAGTGCTATATAAAATGTAATGAATTATTATTATTATTATTAATGTTATTAATTATTAAATGTTTTAAGAACACTAAAGGCTGCAGTCTGTGAATAGATCAGTAAGATGGTTTTTTTATGAAATAGATTAATTATTTTATTCAGTAAGGATACTTTAAACTGATCAAATGAGACAGTAAAGATATTTACAAAAAAAATTACAAAAACTATTTTAAATAAATGCTGTTCTTTTGAAATTTCTATTCATCAAATAATCCTGAAAAAAAGTATCACAGTTTACACAAAAATATTTAACAGCACAACTGTTTTCAACATTGATAAAAATAATAAAAAAAAATCTGAAGTAATAAATTGTCACGGTAGATGTATTCGCTGGTTCCTTCTAGTCTTGTGTTTATGTTGTTGTATGAGTGCACGTGTGCAAGGGGCGTGTCTGTATGTCATTACCTGATCCACTCCAGCTGTTCATCATTACAATCACCAGCTGCAGTTCATCTCACCACGCTTCTTAAACTCACCGCTGTTCTCTCACCTTTGTCAGATCGTTGTTTGATGTTCCCCTGTCTTCTGGTTCGTGGTCCTGCCTGGTGTTTCCTGTTTGTCGTCTTCCGTGTGGATTTGGATCGTCTCACCGTTTGTCTGCACGTCACCGGTATTGACCATCGAAGTCCCTGCGTCACCTATCTCCACCTGGCTCACTGCACCCTGGACTTGTGTGTTTTGTGCCTCAAATAAATATTGTATTATACTCGCGATTGCTTCCTGTGTTTCTGCCTAACATGACAGAACGATCTGACCATGGTATGGAAGCAGCGAGCGCCTCGTCATCCTCACTCGAAGAGTTCATCCATCACAGCATCCGTAGAATGGACTCGCAAGAGAAGGAGATTGGAGATACGGGCCGTGCAGTTCAAGCCCTGGTGACGCAGGTGTCCGAGCTCACCCAGCAGATCCAGCGCCTACGACCTCCCACTGCGCCACCCACACCGGCCGTTCCTCCCGCACCATCAGGAAGCCCCTCCCAGTCAGAACCCCGGCTACCCACCCCAGAGGCATACTCAGGTGAACCGTCATTTTGTAGAGCTTTTTTGACTCGATGTTCTATGCACTTTTCCCTGCAACCTCACACTTTTCAGACCGAGCAAGCCAAAGTGGCGTTTGTGCTGACGCTATTGACTGGGAGAGCGGCACTCTGGGGAACGGCGGTGTGGGAAAACCAAAATCCATGCTGTGCCTCGTTCCAGACCCTCGCCGCCGAGATGAGACTGGTTTTTGACCGTGCGGTCACTGGAAGAGAGGCGGCCAGAACATTGGTCGAGCTACGGCAGGGAAGAAGATCAGTGTCCGAGTTTTCCATCGAGTTCCGGACCTTGGCGGCGGAGTGTGGATGGAACGAGGAGGCGCAGTGGGACATGTTCCTGCATGGGCTGGCTGACCACGTCCAGAAGGAGATCTACGCCCTGGATCTTCCCACTACCCTCAACGGACTCATTGATCTGGCCCTGCGGGTGGACGCTCGGCTGTCCAGAGTCGAGCGTCGAGCCACGCCCACCCGCACACTTGAGGCAGCCGACGGGCTACGATCCAGTGGCAGGGACGTGGTCAGCCCCGTCTACGATCACGAGCCCATGCAGGTGGGTCGAGCTCGGCTTTCCCGGGAGGAGAGGGAGAGGCGGAGGTCCCAGGGCCTTTGCCTGTACTGCGGAGGAGCCGGACACTACGCCTACAACTGTCCGGTAAAAGGCCCAGCCCGATAGTAAACAGGAGGCTACTATCGGGTGGGATCTCCGCCAGGAAGACCTCATCCACGACAAGATCTACCTCCACCCTCCTCTCGGTAAGACTAAGATGGTCAGTCCACCAGCACGATTGTCAAGCACTGTTGGATTCGGGGGCCGAAGGTAATTTCATGGACCATAATTTTGCACGCAGATTTCAGATTCCCATAAAACCCCTCCCACAGCAGATTGCAGTTCATGCACTCAACGGACAAGAACTTCCCACCATCTCATTATCCACTGACGAAATCACTCTCATCACCTCTGGCAATCACTCGGAAACTATTTCATTATTTTTATTCTGGATTCACCCCTGGCACCCGTTGTTCTAGGACACCCATGGCTCATTCAACACAACCCCCGAGTGGACTGGATACATAGATCTGTGCTGGAGTGGAGTCAGGAATGTCATAGGTCTTGTCTCGTGTCTGCTTGTTCGTCTGTACCTGTTTCTGTGTTTCAGGAGGAAGCAGGGGATTTGTCTAACGTGCCCGCGGAGTATCTGGACCTGAAGGAAGTGTTCAGTAAGTCTCGTGCTGCTTCTCTCCCTCCGCATCGTCCCTACGACTGTGCAATAGATTTACTCCCAGGTAAGTCTCCGCCTAAGGGCAAGTTATATTCGCTTTCGATTCCTGAAAGAGAGGCTATGGAGAAATATATTTCTGATTCTCTAGCAACCAAGTTCATTCGCCCTTCCTCTTCTCCAGCGGGGGCGGGGTTCTTTTTTGTGGGGAAAAAGGATGGTTCTCTGCGACCTTGCATTGATTACCGAGGGCTGAATAACATCACGGTAAAGAATACTTATCCTTTGCCGTTGATGTCTTCAGCCTTCGAGAGGTTGCAGGGAGCATCCATCTTCACCAAATTGGACTTACGTAACGCTTATCATTTGGTCCGCATCAGGGAGGGTGATGAGTGGAAAACTGCGTTTAACACCCCTAGGGGGCACTTTGAATATTTGGTCATGCCGTTTGGGCTGTCCAACTCCCCAGCAGTTTTCCAGGCACTGGTCAATGACGTGTTGCGAGATATGATCGATCAATTCATATATGTCTACCTGGATGACATATTGATTTTTTCTGCATCTCTCCAGGAGCATGTGCAGCACGTCCGACGAGTGCTTCAGAGGTTGCTAGAGAATGGGCTTTTTGTCAAGGCGGAGAAATGCGATTTTCATGCACAGTCTGTTCCTTTTTTAGGATACATCGTGTCGTCTGAGGGGATGCGGATGGACCCTGAGAAGATTAAGGCTGTGGTGGATTGGCCAAGTCCAGATTCCCGCAAGGCCCTGCAGAGGTTTCTGGGGTTCGCCAATTTCTACCGGCGATTCATTCGCAACTTCAGTCAGCTGGTCGCGCCTCTGACTGCCTTGACCTCCCCCAGAACTGCGTTCAGGTGGTCCGACACAGCCGAGACTGTGTTCAAGAAACTCAAAGGCCGCTTTGTTTCAGCCCCCATTCTAATTACCCCTGATTCATCACGTCAGTTCGTGGTGGAGGTCGACGCATCAGAGGTGGGAGTAGGGGCGGTGTTATCTCAGCGTTCACCTGTAGACGACAAGATGCATCCTTGCGCGTTTTTGTCCCATCGTTTATCTCCAGCCGAACGTAATTACGACATTGGTAATAGAGAGTTGTTGGCAGTCAAGTTGGCGTTGGAGGAGTGGCGTCACTGGTTAGAAGGGTCGGGGGTACCTTTTATCGTCTGGACTGATCATAAGAACCTCGAATATATCAGAACTGCTAAAAGATTGAACTCCAGGCAGGCTCGGTGGGCACTTTTTTTCGGTCGTTTTGATTTTTCTCTCCAATATCGTCCGGGTTCTAAGAACATCAAACCCGACTCACTTTCTCGTATATTTGATTTTTCCGGTCGCCCGTCCACTCCCGAGTGTATTTTACCCGAAACCGTATTTGTTTTAACACTCACATGGGAGGTCGAAGCGAAGGTCAAAGAGGCCTTGGAAGGGGTAACGCCTCCGCCCGGGTGTCCACCGAACCGATTATTTGTGCCGGAGGGCTTACGGTCTGACGTTATCCAGTGGGGTCACAGCTCCAACGTAGCTTGTCATCCAGGAATTAATCGCACTGGATTTCTAGTCAAGCAACGATTCTGGTGGCCACTTATGGCTCGTGACATTCGCGATTTTGTTTTGGCTTGCTCTGTTTGTGCCACGGGTAAGTCTTCCAATCGACCTCCAGATGGGCTACTTCAACCGCTGCCGGTGCCTTCGAGACCCTGGTCCCATATCGCTCTAGATTTTATTACCGCCCTCCCACCCTCCCAGGGTAACACAGTAGTTTTAACTGTGGTGGACCGATTCTCGAAGGCAGCACATTTCATTCCCTTACCCAAATTACCTTCAGCTAAGGAGACAGCGGCTACGGTCGTAGATCATGTCTTTCGGTTACATGGCCTCCCGATAGACGTGGTCTCCGATCGGGGACCCCAGTTTGTGTCCAAATTTTGGCAAGAATTTTGTAGATTACTGGGGGCGACGGTTAGTCTGTCATCTGGGTTTCATCCCCAGAGCAATGGTCAAACAGAGAGAGCCAACCAAGATTTGGAGAGAATGTTGCGATGTTTGGTTTCCAGAAATCCTTCGTCTTGGAGTCAACAACTGTCTATGGTGGAGTACGCACACAACACGTTGCCAGTGTCAGCGACGGGCCTATCTCCGTTTGAGTGTAGTGTAGGTTACCAGCCACCAATTTTTCCCAGTCTGGAATCCGAGGTTGCGGTTCCCTCCGTTCACGCCTTTGTCCAGAGGTGTCACCGCACCTGGACTAGAGCCCGGGAGACTCTACTCCAGGTGGGGGCGCGCACCAAGGCCAAGGCCGATCGCCACCGGTCAAAGCCTCCCGTATACGTCGTCGGTCAAAAAGTGTGGCTTTCAACTAAGAACATTCCTCTTCGCACCGTTTCTAATAAACTTGCTCCCAAATTTATTGGCCCGTTTCCTGTCACCAAGATTATTAGTCCGGTGGCAGTCCGCCTCAAACTACCTCCTGCGTACAGGAGGGTTCATTCCGTGTTCCATGTATCTAAAATCAAGCCCGTTTTTCATTCTCACATTAATCCGCCTGTCCCGGTTCCTCCCCCACCGCGGCTCGTAGATGGGGAGACCACATATTCGGTCAACCGTATTCTGGACTCTAGGCGGAGGGGACGCGGATTTCAGTACTTGGTGGACTGGGAAGGTTACGGTCCGGAGGAGAGAAGTTGGGTTCCTGCTAGGGACATCCTGGATCACTCCCTTATCGATGATTACAATCGGCAGGTAAGGGAGTCTGAGAACGCCAGGAGGCGTTCTTAGGAGGAGGGGTACTGTCACGGTAGATGTATTCGCTGGTTCCTTCTAGTCTTGTGTTTATGTTGTTGTATGAGTGCACGTGTGCAAGGGGCGTGTCTGTATGTCATTACCTGATCCACTCCAGCTGTTCATCATTACAATCACCAGCTGCAGTTCATCTCACCACGCTTCTTAAACTCACCGCTGTTCTCTCACCTTTGTCAGATCGTTGTTTGATGTTCCCCTGTCTTCTGGTTCGTGTTCCTGCCTGGTGTTTCCTGTTCGTCGTCTTCCGTGTGGATTTGGATCGTCTCACCGTTTGTCTGCACGTCACCGGTATTGACCATCGAAGTCCCTGCGTCACCTATCTCCACCTGGCTCACTGCACCCTGGACTTGTGTGTTTTGTGCTTCAAATAAATATTGTATTATACTCGCGATTGCTTCCTGTGTTTCTGCCTAACATTACATAAATCATATCCGAATGATTGCTGAAGGATCATGTAACACTAAAGACTCATAAAGACACTAAAGACTCCCGTCATCACAGGAATAACTTACATTTTAAAATATACTAAAATGGAAAAAAGTTATTTTAAACTGTAATAATATTTCATAACATTACTGTTTTCACTGTATATCCTTGGCAAGCATAAGAGACTTCTTTCAAAATTATTACCAACCCCAAAAGGTACTATGTACCTGTAGTTAAATACATTTTGAGCAGGAAAACATTTGATGTGTCCCTATATTGCAAGCTTGAATTATTTGGACACCTTTGTGGTCTAAACTATGAAACACCATATATTAGCGATTATATATTAATTAAAGTTATATAATATATATATTATATATATACTTTTCTGGATATCCAATCGTCTTGGGAAGTACAACTATACGAACTATAAGTACGAACTATATTTATAATATCCCAACAGTAATCTACACAAGCATCAGCATCCTTGATGAAGTGCCACATATTTTTTTCAGTGTAGAGTCAGCAGAGAAGTCTATGCCATTAAGAGTTAATGTCTTCACGTTTTCGCTACTACTTGGATCCCTAATTCCAGGTGTCTGTAAATTTGAATGCCCTTCATTAGGCAGATTGACTGTGATATCTGGGAGTGAAGTAGAGTGACACGTTACTTATTTATCATGCCAATAAACAGCACCAAACTGACACCCCTGTGGTGTCCTTAAGATGCAGTCAGTCTTGAGAGAGCTGAAACAGATTAATGAGGGAGCCAAAGTCTGTTCTTTGATCTCAGCGGGATGGGACATGAGATCAATACTAAACCTGTAGCCAATAGCCTAAACCTGCCTCATCAAGTGCACCCCTCTCATGCCATATATATGTATTATATAAGAATATTGCTTTTTAGAAATGATAGTTCAAAAAAGTCTAAATCCATCTCCCTTTCCTTGAATCTGCCTCTTTTATAAAAACCCTCACAGTGGATGTTTGATTCTTTTACTGTTCTTTCACATTCAAAAACAGTGGAGAGTGTTTCCATCGTAATAGATGCTCTCATGAGGGAAGTTTGTACAGCTATTGCCTGCAATTAAAAGTGCACTCAGTTATAAGAATGAAACAATATGATTGTGTCTCACCAACGTGAACCAAGGTTTGCTGTCATAATAGATTGTAAAATGGTTTGCAACCATAATAAACTGATAGGAACCGTAGGCCTGTAGTTATTTTAAGCTTAATTTATATTACTCTGTTGCTGTAATATAAATTACTTTTCTGACTAGTGAAAACATAAAAGTAATAAAACTATGATACTGATAAATTGGTTAAAAAAGACAATATGGGTTGATTTTAACTAAATTGTATTTGAGCGAGTCACTCTTTGTAACACTGCTGACAGAAAAAAACTCATTACAACTACATCACAAATAATAAATGAAGCTCTAAAACAGATGTGGTATAATTGGCAGGCACTTTCACAGAAACACTAATGGAAGAAGACAAGCACCCTATATTGACTACATTAAGGCTGAGAGAGGTGGTGAGCATCTCTCACACAGATGAATTGCTTCCTGCTAGGTAGTGTATCAGGAAATACAACCATCTGTTTCTTTGTCCACTGGTCCAGAAGATCAGAATCAGAGATCATTACAATGGTAATCTACTTTCTTTCCTCATACAGACTTTCTTATGTTCAGACCAACTGCACATGGATTTCAACCAGCTGACAGAGTTAAAAAAAATTTAGTGTATCATCATCATATTACATCACGTAGTTATTAAATATTTAATAAAATAAAATAGTTTGCATACATGAGATTTCAGTTGGTTTCAAATATTATCTCAAACTGATTTAATATTTAAAATGGAGTAATATATTTAGACTAAAAATGTAATGTAATATCCAAACATTTAATTTGATATACAAACAAATTAAATTCCTTTTAAATGGAATGAAACAGAGGAGCAGCCTGAACCTCAAAAGCACACTATAAGGCCATCAAAGCTGATAAGGAAAAATGATGTCAACTCGAAAGGAAGTGTGGTGTCTATTTTTTGGGTTACAAGTTGTTTCATCCTTCAGCACTTCGGGAGTAATGTAGGTTTACAACTGGAACACCTGTCTCATTTCCTCTCTGTCCAATGTCTTTAATCCACTGCAGAGCAATAAATGCGCCACATCTATCAGGATAACAGCAGGGTGGACGTGAAAGATTATTTAAAGTCGCTTCTTTCTACATCTTAGGCTACATGGTCACACTGGACTTAGAAAAGCATCCTATACCTTCAGCCAACCTTCCAATTGGAGAGGAGGCATTTTGGAACGCTTGCTCCTTATTTCCAATGTGGGAGTAGGAATTAAACACCACCAAACACGAAAAAGAATATCTGCCCTGTTGTTATTCATTGGAAAACAATACTATGCCCTACAAAAATAACTATGCTAAACCCTTTCCTTATCCTACAAATTACATTATTTTTTACATGCAAATGTAATGTAATGGAAGAGCATCTCAAACATCAAAAGCACATAAGAAAGGCCATCAAAGACGACGAGGAAAAATGTAACCATAAAACATTACATTTTCATTCCAGATGATTTGTTGGTTCATACTGAAGGGATCATCAGGGACAATAATTGTGGCATATTTTAGAACTACACTAGCATATAGAAAACTTTAAACTTATAGACTAATAGACAATGACTAAAAAGCCACAAAATTCAACTATTTCATGTGGTCTTAAGTAAAAACAAAGGGTTTTTTTGTCATTAAATACCTCAAAATCACCTGAATCATGCTGTTTAAACTAGTATTCCTTAGTATTACAAAATGTGTTTTTTGTATTTTGAGGCATTTTATGTATTTTGAAGAGTTTGCATACTATTTCTAAAATAATTATCTTGGAATACCACAATATAGTATAACAAATTGTCTTGAGCCGCTCCAACCTGCAATGAATGGGCAGATCGATTGAAAACCGTAACATTTCTCCTGCCACTGATGCACAGCACAGATCAGATCATAATCCACCTCTCCCCTTCTTTAACCCACAAAATATTAGGTTTAAATAAACAGTTGCTTCTAATGTTGTATATGTTGTGTATTACAACACCCTCTCCATCACTCAAATATTAAACAAAACAGCTCCGCAGATGCAGGACTCTGAAAGGCTCTGTTAGCCGCAGCCAGCTGCCAGCCTGACCAGAATGTGAAGTAGCTCCCCAGCATGCAGCTAATGGCATGTTGAACGACCACAGACCAACCAGAGAGAGAGAGAGATATAGAGGGAGGAGCTGATGCATCACATCTGTATAAATGGGAACTCCAGGATCATCATGCAGATCTATTTCGTTAATATGAGCCACTCAACAAAGAACATGGATTTTATCTCCCATAATCATGATTTATTTTTTACTTTAAGCTGTGTGTATGTGTTTGACAGACTGCATTGTGTTCAATATCATTTTTCAAAGAATTTGCTCTTTTGGAAAGGCATAACCAGACTTGATGAATAGACAACAATAACCTTTTAATTAGCCACACAGAACTGAAACACCAGCTTGGTAAGAGATTACAACTCCACATACAACAATAATGTAGTACTCTTCATGTTGGGTATATGGTTTTGGAAAAACTTCAATGCCATTTTAAAAAAAAAGTACTTTTTAAATAAGCAGTGAAGATTTTTATGTTAAAAAATCATAAAAGATGTCAAATCAAAGTATCTCAGAGGTGTGTATCTCAAATTTACAAAGGATTCTCAATAGCAAACTGTGTGTGTGTTACTTTAAGAGAACAACCATACATCCATATTGCATTTTATTTTCTTTCTTTCTTTCTTTTTTATTCAAATTAATTTTATAATTATTCATTAGCCATTTATGTAGTGTGAAGCAGAACTTTTCCATTGCTTTTGCTTTGGTATAATAACACTTCTTGAATTTGTTAGATTATTCCACAAACCAGCTGGGCACATTATAACTTTGTCTCTTCTTGGCATTTCTCAGTCAATCTCTTATAGGCTGATAGAAGACTTACAGTTTTGGATACCAGACAAGGCTTGCTGTTGACAGGTTTTAGGTACAACATTTATCAAAAACTGATGTATTTATTCTGACATGATCCGGAATTCAGGGTAGGATCAAATATTTCTGACATGGAGATCCATCCATCTAACTAAGGTTTTCTTAATTCAGAATTCAATTTAATTCAGCAAATAAAAACATGCTTATCATAAAAGAGGTCTGTTCAAGTCATTGTATGTATGAACTGTATAAATAAATGGGTAGAACAACAAAAATTAGACTGTCCCTTTATTGACCCATCAGCAATTAAAATGCATTTGCTTTTTCTGCAATCCTTGCTTGGTGTGAGGGGTGTTCCTATAAGACTCACATTTCACTCCACTGCTGTGTGTGCATGTCCGATAGATAGTGAGCTCTTTGCCAACCACAAATATCTGAAATCTGAAACCCCACTCAAAAGACATCAAGGACTACACAGTGTTTATCCCCTGTTAAGTCTCTCCATTGCTCCATTACTATTAAATCAAGCACACAGGGCGACCCAGGGGGAGGCATTTATGATGTCATGGACAAGGGGCATGACTTATTTGACTTAAAAGAGTATCTACTAGTAAACAAACACTATTAATTCTATGTGAATGGATAACAATGCAATCAGGTACCATATAATGTTGAATGCGTTTGATTAATATGCACAGTATGGGTGAAAAACTATTGGTGTGCAAAAAGCTTAAGATTTGGACTGTATCAGCTGACAGTTAAATCCATCGAGGCTTCAAGGGAATGCTTACAAGACTTTGGGATATTCCTTTAGCAGTTATACCCAGGCTGCGCTGCTCTCTACATAAAGGAACCAGATGCCACTTGCTTTCATTTTTCCATCTAGTCACTCTTATTTTAGCATTATTAACACTGCTGCCTTATCATGACAATGTAGCAAGCAAGCTTTAGTTTTACACGAAGAGTGCCACAGGTGACCAAATAAATTTATTCACTACAATAATTGTCCACAGTGATAGAAATATATGCTCTAATGAAAATATGCATCTCATGAAAAAAAAAAAAATTTGCAATTCAAAGGCTTTCAAACAGTAGAGCATTGGTGCTTGCAACAGCAAGGTCATGGGTTCGATTCCCAGGGAAAGCAAGAACTGATAAGAATGTAAAAGTGTACCTTGAAATGCAATGTAAGTTGCTTTGGATAAAAGCGTCTGCCAAATGCATAAATGTAAATGACTTAAAAAATGACTGAAAAATAACAGGGCATGTTACATTGAACATCTTTCCAATTACCCAGAGCTCTCGTGGGTCATGAATCAGAATACAGACTCTTCATGTTTATGTAATGTTTGTAAATTGGATTCATATGAATTCATTTCCCATTTACAAAAAAAAAAAAAAAAAAAAAAAAAAGGCTGCACATGTGTGATATGGTTTGTGCTTAAAGCCCACAGGCTTACTTTTAATAAATGATTTATGGAAAAACTCTGTCAATGAATATTAAGATATAAAATGCAAATGTAAATAATGTAGCTGTGTAACCAGGCCCATACTGAACTAGAGAATAAACAAACAGAAGAGAATTGTCTATATTTTGTTCTAATATATATTGGTGCTATACAATTCGATGTAGATGTAATGCTAAACCTATGAGAGTTTAATTCTAGATAGTGGTAATCTTTAGTAAACACACGGCATTATATATGGGTGTTTGGGCACAAATTCATAGCTACCATTGTTTTAAATGTTGTACCAATTGTACCAATATTTTCAATAGTCCTTACATTCATATTTTCAGAATTACAAATCGTACAGCTTGGTTGGGAATGACAAGAAAAATAATCTGTTCACAAGATATTCACCTTTTTGTTCTTTTCATCACATCATCATACATTTTATTTCAAGTATGACATCACAACTCAAAGCATTTTTTGAAAATAGTTAAAGAATATAAAAATAAATAATAAAAATATTTTTGTTCATTGCACTCTGTTTATATTAATTTACATTACATTGCATTAAATTAACATTTAAATGATAACTGCCTTGCATTATAATTGTAATAATTCATATTTCAGACTGTCTATTTACACTAAGTATACATAATTTTTTTTTTTTTTAATGTTCTAATGTGACCTTCATATAAAAAAGAAATCTGTTATTGATAAAATATGAAAGCTTCACTAGAGAGGATGAAGGCACTACTGTGACGCCCGTGGGCAGACCAAGAGCATGCTCCATAATTCTCCTGGGATTGACAGGCATTGCATCTGAAAGTGGCAGGCCTTCATTAAAACCTGCGAATTAGCAAGCAGTCTTTGTGTTGATTGCTTTGCACACTTCTTATTCTCACACCAAGGTCGTTAATTGGACGGCTCCATAAGGGAAGGTTGAATAGAGCCACCCTCTGAGATTAAACGAATTAGTGAAATATATTTAACAAGCTGCTGTTGCATCAGTGACTTAACTGCATTTGTATAAGAGCAGCTCTTGCAAAATTTATGAACGGTCTGTGCCTCGATGGACTTACTATAATTGCATTTATTACAGACATTATGACAGATACCGCATTTTATGACCTGTAAATGAGTTTCAAAGGAGTACTTGACAAACTGTAGAAAACATTATACAGAGACTGAGTGCTCAAATATATAAAGCCATAAACCAGGACCAAACCTCAAACTAAGACAAGACTCAACCAATTTCCAAATTGAGTGCTAAGTAAATTGGTGGCTACATGCTACATGCTTTGGGGGTCAATGAGCTCCATAATGTATGAATGTTTGCTTTATTACCCCCCTCTTTCCTCTCTGCCCTTCTTTCCTCTCATTCACTCCAGATAATCAGTCGTTGAGCAGCGCAATACTGCCAGCTGTCAGACGTCACAGGCATCAGTGCGACTCAGACAGCATCGGGTCATAAGGGGCTGCACTAAACTCGGCTTCAAGAGACACAGTTCTGCATGATTCAGTGTGTCATTGACAAAATTCTTTTCTTTTACTCCTCATACTTAAATCATCCCAAAAATATAAATTCCCAGCTGAAATACAAATAAAAATAATAAACTTAAAACCCATGCAGAGTTGATCACTGCAATTAGGGGTGGGCGATATATACCGGTAGACAAGATTAACCAGTATACATTTTTCAACCGGTAGAGATTTTGGACTATCGTCTCTATCGCATTTACGCTCACAGTTACGCAGTTGATATGCTAAGTGGTCACGAAAGCTTATCTTTTGCATGCGTTTTCCAGTATTGTGGTTTAAAAACAAGTTATTTTAAGCTGTTGAAATGCAGTAAGCAGCGAAAGACAACTCATTTAACTATATGCGCCTGCTGTCAGAGATACTTTTTCTCAGCGCTGTCTGAGAGATGCAAGCACATGAAAGCGCGTGAGAACTGAACTGAGAGCTTTTTGCCAACTAATTGGGCTTGAACGGTTAAATACACATACTTATGTGTCAAAATGACCATGTATTTGCAAGTAAACACAGTAATTTATGCTTTAAGTAAACGTAAACCGTAGAGAAAGAAAATATACAAGTATATTGGATCCGTGCAGTTGGTCTTAATGTGACAGCATCCAAATGTAGACGGGACGGCCTCCATTCAACCCGAAAAAAAGTAATATAACCATTCCAATAACTCCGAAGCTGTTCAGTTAAGCTAAAAAAACTGCATAGTTCCCCTTTAAGAAGAATACATGTTTATTTAATTTACACAGTAAAGACTATGCAGTGTTTTTTTATACATTTGATTACTTTATACAATGTAGTATTTCTTATATTCTTAAGTTTACAGGTTTATTTAATTTGTGTCTTTGTTTTATTATAGTTTGTTTTCCTATGTGCTTAATTCGTTTCTTTGTTCTTTTTTTATCACAGTTTACTTGTCTTCAGTAAGCTTGAGAGTTTTTTTGTTTTGTTTTTTTACTTAGGCTAGTATTATTTTTTGTGTGATATTGAAAATGGTGACAAGAATTATGATATTTCAATGGTATAAAATTTGTATCGTGATATATATCGTTATCGTTAAATAAAATTACTCATATCATGATAAAAGATTTTGGTCATATCGCCTACCCCAAACTGTAATTCATTAATAATTAACATAATTCCTCTTTTTTTGCACAGGATACATAGGTACAGTATGAAGTATTTTATATGGAAATAAATGCAGTCTTCATGGTGTTTATAAGATACTTCTTTCTCCAGTGCTCCAACACTAAACACTTATTACATAATTCGCCTGTCTCTATGTTAGATTATAGAACTACTGTATTACTGTCTGCAATGCCTTATTTTGGATGAAAATGTGTTCTTGTTATAATTTCCTTTTTTATTTGCCAATTTTTGGACAGATGAAGTATTCTATTAGCAGACTCATCTATTCTGCCCATTAATTGTGTGCTATAAACCAAACAATCTGCTCATGCTTGCAAATTCCCAAAGACTAAACTTAGAATATTGCCGAAAGGTGAGCCCGGTTGTTTAGAACTGTCAGCAGTCCCTTGGATACACTTTAATCACTGGCCTGTTCCTGTCATACAGTGACCATATGTGGATTGTTTAGTGTTCAGCATTTTATTTTCCCACCAATGGGCTGAGACAAGCATACGTTACAGTGGCAATACAAATGGGTGAGTGAGCCCGTGCACATGCAGAAGGCTTAATCCATTATTCAGAAGCAGTGCAGCGCGAAGCAGAGAGGGGCCTGCCATCACTATCAATAATTTAACTCTCCCACTACAAGCCCCCTCCATTTCTCTCTGTATTTCCCTTTTTTTCTCTTTTGTCTGTTTCTTGTCTTCTGTAAATGAAGAGTGTCTATTGATGCACACCATGCAAGAGCTGTCTATTAGGACTCCTGACATCCAAAAAAAGAAAAGGGTGCATCAGAAAGAAGGGTGACAGACAGACAGTGATGAATAGAGAATCAAGAAGATCATGTAAACATTGGAGCATCTTGGACAGTGTGTCCATTTCAGCTGGCATAGGACATTGATGCATTCTAAGGACACTGATTTACTCTTTCAGTGTTTAAAGTGGATTTCTACTGAATAAAAATAAACATTTCGTTTTTTGTGATGCATTTGTTAGAGTATTGGGAATGGAAACCAACTAATAGCAGTGATGCTATTGACCTTTTAAACTACATTTTCTAATAGCGTGACAGTATCTCAAAATAATCTATTAGCAAACCACTTTTCCCCAACAAGTATCATCTTATGTAGTGTTGAGAAGTCAGATTAATTTAGTGAATCTGTTCAGAGAGTTCATGTAATTCAGGCAGCTAAAACACATATATTTAATGCTCCCTTGTTGTAGTGAGATATAAGTTAAAGTTTTTTTGGGGGGGGGTTTAGACTAGGTGTTTAATCTTTTAAAGTTTAATTTTTTTATCTTAATCGAAAACCTTACTGTTTTTGTGCCAGATAAATACTGATGTGTTTACAGAAATTAATTATATATACTAAATATAAATTAAAATGTGATTAATATAATTTAAAATATACATACACTACCATTAAAAAGTTTGGCATCAGTATCTTTTTTAAAAAGAAATTAATATTTTTATTCAGCAAGTGTATTAAATTGATCAAATGCAATCAATGTATTTATCAATGTATTTATTTATTCATCACCTGCCACATTAAGGCACATTTTGACAGGATGTAAGGTGGCTCTTAGCCAAGGTCGGTTTACTAGGCGCCATGACCAAGTATTGCGATGTTTGGCTTTAGCATTGAAAGGCAAGCGTAGTATGACCAATAAGTTGCCGCCTGTTCTAGCAAAACATTACACGCAGAAGACAATATTCCTCCGGTTAGGCGAGCAACCACCAAGAAAAGGTGCTAACACCAATTCTCGCCCAGGACAACTGGAAGCTGCTAGGGACTGGAAGATGCTGGCTGATCTTGATCAACGGCTTATTTTTCCACCTGAGATTGTCACCACTAACCTACGACCAGATATTTTTTTTGTGGTCTGGATCAGCACGCATTGTTCAACTGATAGAGTTAACAGTGCCATGGGAGGATGCGGTAGATGAGGCATATGAGAGGAAGAAACTGCGGTATGCTCATCTGGCCGCTGAAGCAGAACAGCGAGGATGGAGAGTCCAGGTTTATCCAGTGGAAGTGGGTTATCCAGGTTTTGTGGCACACTCTACAACCCGGTTCCTCAGAGACGTCGGATTCAGTGGCCAAGAGTTGCGTCGCACAGTAAAGAACTTATCTGAAGCAGCAGAAAGGTGCAGCAACTGGCTGTGGTTGAGACGGAAAGATTCTAGCTGGCTGTGTACAGGCCGCCACGCTACGGTTTCGTAGAATTCTTGAAAACTTGAAGAGTCTGTTGGTTTATTTGTATAGGTTGTATAGTATTTACAGTCATTACGTTCCTGTGTATATTGCGTGAATGACGGGTGGTTGGGCAGATATTGTGTTTTGCGGTAGGTGGTATGCCATACGGAACCGTTGCCACTGAAACTGCATATTAACGCACCAGTGGGGCTCGACAGCCTTAGTCAAACGGGTTGGCGCGTATGGTTGGGTTGCGGAGAGATTGTGAGATTGTGGTTAGGTCTCAGCAGCAGGAGGGATGTAGAGGTCAGTAAGCTGGGCTGAGTTGAGTGGGGGACGGAGGGGGGTGACTCTGGGACGCCAGAGTCACTGTCGAGCCCTCTTGAGGTGTCGTGGGCTAGTCGGCGAAACACTGAGGACGGAAGGTGCCCACTTGAAGACCCTAGAGATGTCCCCTACTTGGCTCAATCCAGACGGTTGTCGTGCTGGTCCACTAGGGAGACCACACTGTAGTTGCAGCCGTCGTGTGTGCTGACGCGCCAAGTACACTGCAGTCGTTAACGCCGGACAGAAGGGGAGTCACACCACCATATGGAAAGAAGCATAAATGGGTGAAGCATAGTTTACTGTAAAGCTACGTCTTAGTGCTTATATTGGCGAAAGCCGAGTACAAATCAGCATGAAGTTTTAACATCTACTCTTGTGTAATGGAAATCATAATGTTGCAAAAGACTTCTATTTAAAATAAATGTTGTTATTTTGAACTTTCTATTCATCAAATAACCCTGAAAAAAATTTATCATTCCACAAAAAAATATTAAGCAGCTGTTTTGAAAATTGATAATACAAGAAATGTCACTTAAGCACAACATTATTTTTAAAGAATCATGTGACACTGAAGACTGGGATAAAGACTGCTAAAGATTCAACTTTGCCATTACCAAAATAAATTACTTTTTTTTTTTAAATATATTAAAATAGAAAAGTTAATTTTAAATTGTTATAATATTAGTAATGTAGGTAAACACAGACTAAAAAAAACCAACAGGGTAACACTATTTCAATAGTCCAGTTTAGACACTCTACTAAGTAACTTTGCAACAACATGTCAACTAACTCTCATTAGAGTATTAGTAGACTGTCTTTAGACTGTAGAAGTGATGGTCCCCCAACAGACATTAAACTGACTATAAGTAGTTGACATGTAGTTGCAAAGTTACTTGCAGTCAGTATAATGTCTGTTGGGGGACCATCACAATAAAGAGTTAGCAGATATTAAGCAGACGTCTACTTATACTCTAACAACAGTTAACATGTAGTTGTAAATTATTAAGAGTTAGTTGACATGTAGTTGAACAGTTACTTAGGCTGCATTTACACTGCAGGTCTTGATGCCCAAATCCGATTTTGACTATATCCGATTTTTTTGACGACCCGCTTACATCATCTTTTAAAAGTGACCCGTATCCGATTTTTGCATTTACACTATACACTGCTGAAACTACCAAATGTAGACGTTCTGACCCGGAAAAGGAAGTAAAACAGCACGAAATACATGGATGCAGATGCAAATAAACTTATCCAGTGTTTTGCTTTCCACAATATTTTTAAAAGTCATTAAGCTTTTTATCTTACGGTGGCACTGTAGCCACGAGCGCTTAAAACCGTGCTTCCCCATATCTCGTGAAATGTCTTCAAACGCGGATTTATTTCTGTAACAAACCTGGATTTTTGCCTGCACTGTCTCTTCGCCCCAAACACTCAAAAGACATGAAACCTCCGCATTGCTCCACTGTGTGTATCCTTCGTCCTCCATCGCGCCTATAATAAGTCATGTGATCTCAGTTGGTGGTGTCCACCTGAGTTGACGTCACTTTTTTAATGACGTACGACTCGCATTTACCGGGGAATATCCGATTTGTCTGCTTACATGGCACACGCAAATGCACGTATCCGATTCATATCCTATTTGTTACCACATATGAGTGAGGCCTGAATCCGATCTGAGAAAATCGGAATCCATGCGTTTTTTTCCTGCTTACACGTTCATGGGTCATATCCGATCTGTGCCACATGAGAGGAAAGAATCGGATTTGGGTCACTTGAACCATGCAGTGTAAATGGGGCCTTATAGTTAGTCGAATGTCTAAAGTGGACTATCGAAATAAAGTGTTACCCAAAACAGGCCTGGACTTAAGTGACTGACCAATTTCCAAAAAGGGCTTAATGAGAAATGTCCCACTTGCACTGTACAACAAGAAAGGGACTCCCTATCGACTCAACCCCCTGATCCATATCCCTCTCATTTAGTGATCGACCGATATATCGGCCAGCCGATATATCGGGCCGATATTTGCGGTTTTTACGTGTATCGGAATCGGCCGATAGGCGGCTGCTGCGTTCGCCGATAGTTTTTTCCCGGCATTATTTATAGACAGGCGTCCACAGGCAGCTCTGTGCTGCTGGAGACACTGCAGTTCATGTGCAGACCCTGCACTGTCCCTCCCCCACTAGCAGAGTGCAACCTGCGCTTCAAGATAACGGTAACTTTTAAACTTTCAAAGCATCTTTTAACTGTTTGACTGCTGAAATATTGTCAAACACTTTGAAAATGGAAACACGTTGCTCTATAACTGTTATGTGGTTGCAACTATATAGCTAAGCAAGTTTGTGGGTCCAAATGGAAAACGCGAATGACTCGTCTATAAAACTGCTTGCTTGCCATTGTATTTAGGGAGCTGCAAATAGCTGTAGGCTATCCGTTCAGTATGCATTAGGGCTGTCAATGAATATTCTAAATACGAATATATATTCGAATAGTTTTAAAAAAATGAATTTTGAAGGTGAAAATTAATATTCGAATGTGGAAAAACACGCCCGCGGTAGCAGACTAACGTTACCACAGCACAGCTCGCTCGGAGCGCTCAGTGTCGGTTCTATGTACTGTGAAACTTCAATTAATGTATTTGTTTCAATCACTGAATGAAGCCTGCTATATACCTTAAATTGCTTGCACAAAACTCTTGATCAGCACTCAACATTTGTTTGTTGTTGTTCATTTAAACCGGTTTGCGCGGAGAGCGTGAGGGTGAGTGCGAGAGAGAGAGAGACAGAGTGCGCCTGCGAGTCCGGGCGAGCCAGAGTGAGCTCTGCGGTCTTGGCCATTAGTTGATTTACTTTTTTTTTTTTTTTGTAGTAATACGTTTTCAAATATGTTTAAACTCAAATAAGCTACTTAATACTAGTAGGTATGTCTCTTTGTATTAATTTGTCCTGTTATTGACGTAATGCGCGTCATTGACCAAATGCACGACGATGTGTTCAAATATGTTTTTTAGAGGGAATATACAAACGCCATTTGAGCAATTTTGACAGCCCTAGTATGCGTACGGTAGCTGTTACGAACACTGGTCATAGGATTAAGTAATACCAACGTTGTTCCGTGCTTTTTGTGGGAGATTTATTCAGCGACCACCTGGCTGAGGTTTGGACGCGTGTGGTGTGTGTCTCCCTCGCCATCGCAGTGATATTAGAGACTAGACATGCTCATTTTATTTTATGTAGAAAAATTTAAACCATGGCAGTAAATAGTTCGTTACTTTTAAAATGAAGTACAGTGTGCACTGTGCACTTTATTATGCTGGTTGCTACTGTGTGCAATAGTGTAATTATTTTATTTATGCTTAAATATTTATTTTCAGCAGTGAACTTTTTTTTGTTCTACCTCATGTTTTTAATATTTGTTAAATATTGTTTATCTACTTGTTCTTGTTCTACCTCACATGTTTTTACTATTTGTTAAATATTGATTTTTTTACGTTAAATAAATGTTACTTTAATTAAATTGAGACCTGTAACATTTGTTAACATCATGTCATTTTTATGATGTAAATTGAGGGAACAAAATGTATCGGCTCCAAATATCGGCTCAAGAAAATCGGCAGCCCGTATCGGTCATCGGCTAAGGCTGATGGGAAAAAAATCGGTATCGGTATCGGCACTAAAAAATCCATATCGGTCGATCCCTACTCTCATTCATTTGCTCCATCTGCCAGACTCTTGTCAAACAGTAGTGAGAGGATTACGCCCTCCAGCCCACTGCCCAATGAGGTCAAAGGGTCAAAATTGTCTAATGGTTAGCTCTAGGAGGGACAGAAAAGAGCAGGAGTGAGCGTAAAGTGCTGAGCGGGTGGTTAATTAAAATACAAAGCAGCTTCTCCCATTAACCCCATTAGGACTCCAATCCAACTCATGTGAAAGCTTGAGGCACTTATGGAGGGAGTTAAATAACAAAGCATAGAAAACGTCTCAGTCTCCATAGGAATATAAATTAAATAAAACTACTATATTCTAGCATCATACAGAAATGGAATATATGGGCAGATTAGTGTGTGATTACAAGATATTATCTTGTTTACTGACTTGAGTTTTATTTTTACCTACCACATTTAATTACAATTTTAAATCAAATGGCCAAAAGTGCTTATTAAATATTCAATTTAAAAACCATGGGCTTTAATAGGCAGTTAGTTCATCCAATCCTACTACAGATTTCACTGCACTTGATGTTGGAACATGACTGCAGGGATTTACTCTCAATCCAACACAAGTCAATGGGTGATGGCCTGGCTTGCTGTCAGTAAGTCATTTCTTGATGGGACTTGCTTTGTTCACAGGTATGAGGAAAAAAGTAGTAAGTGCAACCGAAATAGCTCAACATGTTTATTAAAAGTGGGCATCCATATAATTTGGGCCATGTAGTGCATGTTAGCATTTAGCATCCCGCAGATTTCTGAACTGACTCGTGTGCGGGTTTAATCGACCAGTGACGTTACCATGCCAACCCAAGCAAATTCTGCTTCAGTGCAATGACCCACTTACTGTACGTCAACAAAATCACTGGGACAATGGAGAATCTGACACATCACACACAAAGAGAAAGAGAGAGAGAGCTCAAGGGTTACTAGTAGATAATACAAGGAAGGAAACTCAGGAATTGAAGCTCCGGCTCTGGGTTTTAGGGTTAGACTAATAGTAATGTAGTCCATAATGA
The DNA here is from genome assembly GCF_029890125.1 of Rhinichthys klamathensis goyatoka. Classification (NCBI taxonomy): domain Eukaryota; kingdom Metazoa; phylum Chordata; class Actinopteri; order Cypriniformes; family Leuciscidae; genus Rhinichthys; species Rhinichthys klamathensis. Next base: position 3,095,001 of record NW_026606840.1, read on the forward strand.
TCAAGTTCTACAAAAGCAGTGTCAGATCAGCACGCAAAAAATATAAAAAAATAACATGTGCCTGGACTTGTTAAACTCTTTTAAAAAAACCATTATCATACATAATGTGTTACTGGAGAATGGGATGAAAAGAAAAAGAAAGGTATCTGTAAATTGGTGAAAAAAAAGAAGAAAAATACTAGTGTTATGAATGGAGGGGCAAACGTATCCAAATGTTTTTTGCTGTTGTTTTTTGACCTGCTCAGAAGCTCTGTAATGCGGTTAATACGGTTTTAAGGGCGACTGGAGATTCACACAGTAATACACAGACACTTACACTGTAATACGGCCTGGCGGGAGCATTTAACCAGTAGACCCCCACCCTTTAAACAAGCTATATAATTCAATTTCTGCCACTGTGTGCACATATTCAGTTCAGCGTGACCTCTTAAATAAATATAATCTCAGGCTACTTCTACGGTATGTTAACAATAAGCCCATTGGCATCAATTACCATAGCTTGGTTTGTTTGGCATCAGCTGAATACAGTCTCAACCATTCACAGTGGATCTGAGGCCATGGTTTCTTTGATTTGGCAGAGCACCCTCATCCAGTCATGCATTTTCAGTGGTGAACAGTTATCCAAGACCTGGCAACCATTTTTTGAGAGTGTCTACATTTGTTTGAGTGGGCAGGGATCAAAATTATCTTTGGTCTTGCTGCAAAAGGGCTTCAGGATGTTGAACATCCACAAGTGAATTCTAACATCATCCAGCTTTCTGGCTGGCTGAAATGAATGTGTTACCTTCTAAGAACATCACAGATACTGACACCCTATGGGCATTTGGTGAAAGACAAGAATGAGATTCTATCTAAAAGCTAAACAGTTTTATTTTGCTCACTTTTTCTCAATGTGCTTATTCATAATCATCTTCATAAATTCCAGAACTTCAACATCAAGCAGAAAATTATGATTAAATTGTGTGTGTGTGCGGCCCCATCATCCCAGAGGGTCTGAGGCAATCGGATCAACCCTCAGCTGAGCCGCTCAGGCCAGACAGAAAGGAGGGGGTTTATGGTGGGTGTATGGTGGGGGAGGGGTGCCCAAGAGGAGAACGTGGCACACACTCCCTCTCGCATTACCATACAATAGGCCTGGGACACCCATCTCATCATAACACCGACCTTATACAACATGGCTTTGTGTTAGTGATGAGCGCAGCCTGATAAGATCACGTGTATGCATTGTGTTCACACTGGCTTATCACTAACTAATTAGAGAGAGTCAAAACAACATCTCAGATCAGATTCTGAGGTAAACAATCATCCCATCTCTTGGCTCTTTGATTAATTGTGTTTGCTCTAAACAAATAAGTTTAATTATAAGAAAGAGCAACCTACAAAATGGCTGCATTCTAACACTCTTGAAATCGGATTGTTTGTGTATGTGTGAGTGCACCTGGAAGACTATTAAATAGCTTGTCTGGTATGAACAATGAGGATTAATGAATTGTCTATCTGGGCCAAAAAAGAGATCAGCATGGCCCATCTACTGATTCTGGAGAAATCTGTCATGCAGCCATAGTTGGAAGTGGAGCTAAAAAAAAAAAGAAAAAGAAAAAAAGTGCTGAATGGACTGACACTTTTTGTAAACTGTCTATTATTTAATAGGGAATCATTCATTCTTATCCACAGTAATAGGTAAACTGCACTTGGGACCAACTCTTTTGATGTATTGCTAATGGGTTTTTTTTCACTCATGAATGCAGGTCAATGTAAAATCAGACATTCATTTTGGTAGGGGTGTAAATTAACTTGTGTTTTTGATGCACTTTTTAAAAATCTATAACTTTAAAAAAGTTTAAACATTTAAAACGTACTTTAAATTACATTAAATGTTAGTAAATCAATGGTATAGGTCAAATATTTTAAAATGCTTAAATTAATGCTGTTAAACTAGTGTTACATACAACAGATAAAACAGTATATTACAGGTGTCATTGTTTAGTTAATTCATTACATTTATATAGTGCTTTTCTCAGCACTCAAAGTGCTTAATATAGTTAAGCTAGTTGGGAATCTGGCATGCAGAATGCTCTTGGTTCAATAAGCAGTCTGAAGTATTTTGCCTTTCTTTTTCCTCCATATGCATTAGGAGACATATTTTAAAGGAAGGGTAGACAATTTCAGAGAGGCCAGCAATAGCAAGCTAGCCTGTAAAGCATAAGATCCCTTCAAGGCACATTCGGACCAAATGCAATGATTGGATGACATTTTTTTTGGTCCTGTGACTTCCACATAAGATATATATTTTAATGTTTTAAGAAGACCACTTCTATTTATTGATTGCTATCAGAATGTGAAGAGAGTTTCAACCAGGATAACAAAAAGTGTTTATAAAACAAATTGCCATACCCTCCCTTTAAGAATTATGATGCATTTCAAATCTAAATAGTCTACTCATTTTCATTGTCAATTCAGAACAGTACATTGTGAGGATTATCATGCAGTTAATTTAATAAATGTATATTTATATTAAATGTTACTTTTAAGTACATAAAATTATCTGTTCACCATGAAAGAGGATTCAAGCATGTACTGTGGATAGCTTCACTCTCCACTGTATTGCATGTAACATTGGCCGTCAATGAAATCATAGTAATCACTGTTCCCTCAAGCAATAAACAACACAGTCCCTGGTTCTACCACTTTCTATAAATGTCCTATTTTCTGCCCTTGACCCTGCAGATCCTTCAATTGCCCATCCTACACTATTTTTCCCTGATCTGTCTGAAGATAGTGAGACATTGAGACAGGAATTATCATTCCAATACACTGTATGATGGGTTACCCAAAACTACCAAATTCTGAAAATATATTTGCCATCCAGTCTGCTGTGTGTGTTCCCCCCCCCCACCCCACCCCACCCCACTTGTTTGTATTCATTTCTTTAATGCTGTTGAGGATCTTCTGAGGGCTGAGCCTGCTGTGTGACTGCTCAGTGATTCTAATTGGGTGTCAGCATTGGTGTAAGAGCCGGTGATTACAGCTGAGCTGACAGTATTTCTGCCAAGCCCTTTGAAGCTCTATACAGCAACCATGATCTGGGATGCACAGACCTATACAAATTCAGGCTGGATCTCTACAGGAAGAGATCTGTGGCTTTGCGATGCCATGATGATCAGAATACTGTCTAGACCAGGGATGGCAAACTGGGTCCTGGAGGGCCACAGCTCAGAGTTTTGCTCCAACCCTGATAAACTCTCCTGCCTGTTGCTTTCTAGTAATCCTGAATACATTGATTAGCTGGTTCAGGTGTGTTTGAAGCAACCATCAAAACAATGTTAATGTGTCAATGGTCACGACATTTAATCAACACACTTTTGCTCCCGCAATTAATGTTGATTTAATTATTTTTTTATTTCATCCATAAATCAATGGTAATGGCATTGAGTCAATGTTATAATATGATGTTGGTTCAACACCATGCTTGCACTCTCAAAAAATGAAACAACAATTACAACCGACTTAAAGCCATACAGCCTGAAATCAACTGCAAATAAAAGATGTCAATAAATCTCTCAAGATCTCAGCAGAAGGTTTTATATATATATATATATATATATATATATATATATATATATATATATATATATATATATATATATATATATGCAATTAACAGAGGGTTGGTAGTTGATGTTTTATTGAAAAGGTTTGGTCACCATTATGGTGATTTAGTTGGACAGTTTGACTCTTAGCTTTTATGTGAGTTTCTGGTCTTTGTAACAGTGTTTACAAAAATATATAATTTGTTGCAAAGAAAGCCAGAAACAAAGATAATTAGGTGAAATAGTTTTCAGCATAATTAAAAGTAGAATAGTTAACACATTTTACAACTGAACAAAAGTATTTATTTGCTATCTATAGATTATATTCACCGTCAAAACAAAACTTTCTTGCAACAGATCAGATGTTCTGAATTTAGATTTTTAAATACATCGCAGGATTTTTTTTTTTTAGACCGACATCAATAATCAGCATATGAATCTCAACAATGGTGACATGCTTCATGCCACAATGCATGCTAGTTTTACACTATGGTGGCTCCCAACATGCATTGCAGCATGAAGCATGTCACCCTTGTTGAGATTCATATGCTGATTCTTGATGTCAATGTGTATCTAAAAATATTTTTCTTTAATGTATTTTACAAATCTAAATTCAGAATGTCTGATCTGTGGTAAAAAAGTACTGTTTGTGAATATAATTTGTTAATAACAAATTGCCACTTTTGATCAATGGTACGATTAGTGAATTATGATGCTGAAAGCTATTTTAACTGATTATCTTTGTTTCTGGCCTTCTTTGCAACAAATTGTGTCTTAGTAAACACTGTTACCACGAACTCACCTAAAAGCAACCACCGATCACCATAATGGTGACCAAACATTTTCAATAAAACATTGACATTTAAACCTCTGTTAATTCTCAAAAATAACTTATGCTGAGATTTTGAGAGATGTATTGTCTTCTTTTATTTCCAGTTGATTTCAGGCTGTTATAGTTGTTGTGTTTTATTTTCTGAGAGTGGAAACATGATGTCGAAGCAACATCACATTGTAACATTGACTTTAAAAAAATATATACAACATTAATTGTGGGAGCAAAAGTGATGTTGAGTCAATGCAGTTAAAATTGACACATTAACATTGATTTAACATTGTTCCGATGGTTGCTATCTATCTGGGACCCTAATCAAACACACCTGAACCAGCTAATCAATGTCTTCAGGATTACTAGAAAGCAACAGGCAGGAGAGTTTATCAGGGTTGGAGCCAAACTCTGCAGAGCTATCGCCCTCCAGGACCGAGTTTGCCCATCCAGACTGTATCTACTTCAATAAGAGTGAAAGTTATAAACTGTTTATATGATAATGAGCGAGTCTGCCTGTCATGTTTCATTCCAGAAGGACCTGAAATAGTTTTTTGGCTAAATAGATGCAACATATGGGGGTTTTTATTCACTTTGGACGGTGTAAAGCACAAGATATCCAAATGTCTGCGTATATGCAATCATGTGCTGACTTGTATTTATATTGTTGTTTGGCAGTTACAGTCTCACAAAATTGACAGGTAGATTGCCAATACTCAGCATAGATCATTAAAAAATGTTTTATAGTATAAAGTTGACCAAATACAATAAAATGAGAGAGAGAGGACCTGCAAAATCACTTGTGATATATGATTAAATATAAAATGCATATAAACAAAAAGCAAAAAATGGAAATCAATGGAACTCTAGAGAGAGAAGGAGAGAAATTGAGCTGTGCAAGGACGAAGTAGTACACTGTTTTAGCATATGCCTGTTTTACACTGATGTTGAGGATAGTATTAAACAACTTTTCTCTTTCTTGTCAAAGGTGATATATTGTCAGTGAGTGGTACTACACAACGTGGCAATGTTAGATCATGTTTGCAGAAACTCTACAAGTGACAGTAGACATTAAGGATTAATCAGTAAACCTGAACTTTAATGGTCGAAGGCCATCAACAAAAATAACTCTATGCTGTATGAGGCCACAATTCTGATTTAGAACCTATATGACAGAGAGTGACAATAGCATAATACAATATATAAAAAAAAATTTAAATGTAAAAAAATAACAAACAAATTATGTACATGTATTTATTAATGGTCAAAACTCCCTGCATCAGGGAATGAATCAGTGAAACATTTAAGAAATATGTTTTTTAAGACAATATTATCTGCTAGAAACTAGATGCTTTTTTACTAACCTCTTCTTTTTTATGACCTCACATTGCTGTCTTTCTTACACACTGAGCTACAATAAAAGTATGTAGACACATAATAGCTGTAATTATATATATATATATGTATATATATATATATATATATATATATATATATATATATATATATATATATATATAAAATGATTGACAGCTTTATGAAGTACCTGAAATGACAATGCCATTAGCATGACTTCATGCAAAAAAGAGGTTTGACAGTATAAAAATAGAGTAGAGACAGATGGCAGAAAATTGCCCAGCAGGCTGAGACCACATTTTCTCTGAATCTTCTCTGAACAATCCAAGAACCCTTTTACATCACTTGCATTATTCATGAGCAAGGTTTTCCTTGTTAAAAAAAAAAGTGTGCTGGTGTTATTTGATGGCACTGACTTAAAAACCCACAGGTCAAGTACTTCTCCTCTAGAGCAGTCACAACATTAGCCTCTGATGGAGAAAGAGCGTTTATAGCCTATAAATCCAATAAAAGTGTCCTTGCTGACATTTAAACATTTAAAGTCCCCCAGTAGTCAATAAATGTATCCCTTAAAACGCATATTTGATCACCAAAAATACACATTTAAGCATTTAGGGGTGTGGTCCTGGTCAAGACAATCTTCTGAACCCCAAACTGAATGTCAGAATGGGAAAGAAAGGTGATTTAAGCAATTTTGAGCGTGGCATGGTTGTTGGTGCCAGACGGACCGGTCTGAGTATTTCACAATCTGCTCAGTTACTGGGATTTTCACGCACAACCATTTCTAGGGTTTACAAAGAATGGTGTGAAAAGGGAAAAACATCCAGTATGCGGCAGTCCTGTGGGCGAAAATGCCTTGTTGATGCTAGAGGTCAGAGGAGAATGGGCCGACTGATTCAAGCTGATAGAAGAGCAACTTTGACTGAAATAACCACTCGTTACAACCGAGGTATGCAGCAAAGCATTTGTGAAGCCACAACACGCACAACCTTGAGGCGAATGGGCTACAACACCAGAAGACCCCACCGGGTACCACTCATCTCCACTACAAATAGGAAAAAGAGGCTACAATTTGCAAGAGCTCACCAAACTTGGACAGTTGAAGACTGGAAAAATGTTGCCTGGTCTGATGAGTCTCGATTTCTGTTGAGACATTCAGATGGTAGAGTCAGAATTTGGCGTAAACAGAATGAGAACATGGATCCATCATGCCTTGTTACCACTGTGCAGGCTGGTGGTGGTGGTGTAATGTTGTGGGGGATGTTTTCTTGGCACACTTTAGGCCCCTTAGTGCCAATTGGGCATCGTTTAAATGCCACGGCCTACCTGAGCATTGTTTCTGACCATGTCCATCCCTTTATGGCCACCATGTACCCATCCTCTGATGGCTACTTCCAGCAGGATAATGCACCATGTCACAAAGCTCGAATCATTTCAAATTGGTTTCTTGAACATGACAATGAGTTCACTGTACTAAAATGGCCCCCACAGTCACCAGATCTCAACCCAATAGAGCATCTTTGGGATGTGGTGGAACGGGAGCTTCGTGCCCTGGATGTGCATCCCACAAATCTCCATCAACTGCAAGATGCTATCCTATCAATATGGGCCAACATTTCTAAAGAATGCTTTCAGCACCTTGTTGAATCAACGCCACGTAGAATTAAGGCAGTTCTGAAGGCAAAAGGGGGTCAAACACAGTATTAGTATGGTGTTCCTAATAATCCTTTAGGTGAGTGTATATATATATATATATATATATATATATATATATATATTCTTGCTTAACTTTTTTTCACTTATATTTTTTTAAAAGGAAAAAAAATAATTTATGTACATTATTTCTATATTATTCATTATTTCATTTTATGCAACTTTAAATGTGTAAATAAAAGAGAATTCATGGCTCTGGACATTGTTTATTTTTGTAATGGTCTCTGAGTGTTTGCAAGGTTGATACATTTAAACTATATACTTTTGTGTAGTTTAATGTAAAACAATGTGTAGTGTTGCTGTCCTGTGAGGGAAAAAGTAGGCTACTTCACATTTGTACGTGAATACTTAACGAATTATGTAGTTCCTTACATTCCACCACTGGTTATTTTGAAAATTAAAGTGACAAAATGTAGGTCTATTTTCACAATATTAACAAATTGTTGCTAACTACAGCTGTGTCCCATATCAAAGTGCGCATCTGAAGCGCTCGGACCGGTCTAGCCTACGGAGGATTGTTCTTGCCGCCTAGCAACTGTGACTGACAGCTGCCGATGACGGGCGGGAGTAACTTTTGCACTAGACTTTTTATATTCAACTGGGTTTTAAATTCAAATGGGGTTGAAAACCTGTGTAAATATTTTCACCATGGTCCATTTCTGTACATAATAAAAATAATACATGACAAGCCTACAAAATCGCATCAATAGCCTACGCAATACGATATAAGTAATGTTCATAAGTGATATAAGTGATTGAATATATACAGTATATATATATATTAGTGCTGTCAAACGATTACAATATTTAATCGCGATTAATCACATTAATGTCATAGTTAACTCGTGATTAATCGCACATTTTTATCTATTCTAAATGTCTCTTGATTTCTTTTTGTCCCATTTTTTTCTCATTTTAATGCTTTTATCAACATGGAAAAGTGGATCGGCTTGCTTTGTGCAAATGTTTTTTTTATTGAAAACAACATTGACAATACTGTGTTCAATTTCACACTAAAACATTATCACTTGGAGCAAATAATCTCTCACACAATGTAACACTGTCCATCAATAAAAGGGTGAAAGAAATACTGACGAGGTCCTGATATTGACGAGGGGCGGGGCGGAGAATTAGCATCAGCTGTGTGTGTGCTTGGCCATCATCAAGTGGTTTTCAGACTGGACGTGCTGCGATGATGATAGCTCAGTTCACAACGACAAAACACACAGATCACTTTGGTCTTGTCAATGGAACCATTTGGCAACTAGGGATGCCACAATACAGTTAGCCCACGGTTCAATACATACCTCGGTTTTTTAACCACTGTTTTCGGTTCGGTTCGGTTCTGATGGCTTGACACATGTTTTTTTTTTTAATTATTCTTAGCCGGAACAGTAAGAGGTTAAGGAGAAAAAAATAAAAACGATTTATTGCAATACTCCATTATTTTACTTAAAAGCTAAGAAAAGTCCACTAGTTCCTAGTGTATAGTACCGTAAAACTTCAAATAATAGCCGAGTCCCAAATAGACGCCTGTCTCTTTTACACGCCTGGTGTGGCTGCAGTTTTGGGTAAATAAAAGCCGGTCTCAAATAGAGGCCGGGTCTGTTTTTTAGTTTCGGGTTGTTAATCTTCTAAAACCGTCAGATCGTCCGCTTTTTGGCGGTAGCCAAAGCAATTTTTTGTCCCGCCAAATTTTGATTGGTGAGTGATGTAGAATACAATGACTGCTGCGCTTGACAGGGCGCATAATGAGCAGAGAGAGAGAGAGCGCCCCGGCCGCGCGCGCACACTCTCACGTCTTCAAACAACACGAGCGCTGTCTTGCTCTCTCTCCCTCGCGCATATTAGTAAAAGAATGGAAGACCGCAGTTTAACGTGGACCATTTGGAGATTTTTAGAGATTATAGACTCAATGAACAACATCTCAACACTAAATTATAAAGGCCAGTGCCACCGGTCTCATATAGACCCTTGTCTCAAATACGAGCCGGTGCAGTTCGACGATTTGGGAAGATAAAAGCCAGGGCTATTATTTGAAGTTTTACGGTATAATATAGAATTAACACTGCATTTCACAGCTGCTGGTAGTCCATGTACAAACTGGGGAACAAATAAATTCCTAAATTTTGAAAATAAACATACATGTGAAAATAAACATACAATTCTAATGTGGCTACATTATGTAATAGTTCATTTTCATTTGGGAGGATTGCTCCAATTGATGTTCAGAGTGCAATCGATGAATTAAAAGTGACTAGTGGTGAAGGATTAGATGGAATTGAAAATAGGTATCTTAAACTAACTTCACATATTATTATGTATCAACTAGCTGATTTATTTAATCTTTCATTGTCCACATGTGAATTGCCGATGATCTGGAAATGTGCACGCATTACTCCACTTTATAAGGGAGGTGATGTACTTGATATCAATAATTATAGACCAATATCTATTATATGTTCTATATCCAAAGTTTTTGAAAAATTAATTTATAAGCAACTTTCAAATTACTTATGTATTAATAATATTTTATCACCATCTCAATCTGGTTTTAGGACTAACCATTCCACAACCACTGCACTACTTAAGTTTACAAATGATGTGTTTTCAGCTTCAGATAACGGCAAGCTCACAGGTGCTATTTTTCTTGATTTGACTAAAGCTTTTGATTTGGTTGATCATTATTTGCTTTTAGATAAACTTCATGCTATTGGTTTTTCAAAAAATTCTATTTTGTGGTTTAATTCATATCTACATAACAGGAAACAATGTGTTGTCTTAAATGGAAACAAATCAGATTTTTTGATTCAACAACGTGGTGTGCCTCAAGGTTCAGTTTTAGGACCACTTCTCTTTTCTATTTATGTAAATAATCTACCATTACTTCTTAAAAATTGTCAGGTTCAACTTATGCGGACGATACTGTCATATATACTTCTAATTTTGACCCTATACAAATTCAATTATCTCTTCAATCGGATTTTAATAGTTTACAAGAGTGGCTATTGGCTAACAAATTAGTGCTTAATAAAACCAAGTCATATACTATGATCTTTGGTTCTAGACATAAACTTAATTCCAAAACCTGTTCTTGTGCTATATTATGTAAAGACGGTACTCTTCTGCATGGAGTTGATACTATTAAATACCTTGGTGTATGGCTCGACTCTAAACTTTCCTTTAAACTTCACATTAATCATGTCTTACGAAAAGTCAACGTTGGAATGAGTATCTTGCATCGATCTCGAAATTGCTTTACTTATAGTGTTCGTAAGAAACTAGTTGCTCAATTAATATTTCCATTGTTTGATTACTGTGATGTGGTTTATCAGACAGCATTAAAATCTGATCTTGTCTTACTTAATTCGGCATATAATAGAATTTGTAGATTTGTTTTAGGATGTTCTTTTTCCACTCACCACTGTACAATGTATGATGCACTTCAGTGGCCACCTTTGAATGTGAGAAGGCAGACGCACTGGCTCCAATTTATATTTAAATGTATTTATTTTGATTATCCTAGTTATCTACAACAATATTTTGTACTCTTTTCCTCAAACTATCATGTTAGGCATTCTGTCCAGACTTACTTTTTTGTTCCTCGTGTTAAAAAAATAATTGGTAAGAGAGCATTTATGTTTAAAGCCCTATTAGATTGGAATAATTTACCCATACATATTAGATCCATTACTTCATTTCGGTTGTTTAAACAATCTTTATTATTTTATTTGAAAGTAGATTGCACATGCTATCATTGAAACTGGTGTTGTAGTTTTGTGTATTGTTGTGTATGTATGTGTGTATGTGTATTTGTATATATATGTGTATGTGTATATGTATACATGTATGTGTATGTATGTATATATATATGTGTGTATTTTATATTGGTGGTGTCTTGTTGTTTGATGTATTAATTGTAATTTTGTTTTTTCTGTAATTGTGTTTCACTGTAAGGACCCCCTCGAAAACGAGATGATACATCTCAAGGGGTTAATCCTAATAAATTCTAATAATAATGTGAAGTTGGTAAACATAAATTGACCATTTCAAATAAACACTAGCACTTCAGTAAACATAAATAAACCATCTTAATTAAACTTAACAGTAATCCAGTACACTGTCCTTCATTAAGAATGTAAAGTGCAATTTCACTTAGGTCAGCTATCTATTCCTGTATTTTGAGGTTTCCGTTTGAGTAGGCTACACATGTAAAACAATGCTTGCACACAGTCATTTTTTTGTTTACCGTTTTTTTCTTCCTCGGTATTATACTCAACGGCAAAACCGAAATGTCCCCACGCCATGGATTTGAAAGACGCTGGCGCACTGTAGCCTCACTTCACCGGCACTTATAATGTTAAAGTGTGGAATGATGGTTAAGCCGCGCGCCCCCTAACTTACTCGCGGCCGTCGCGGGGAGGAGTTTCCTCATCTCAGCTCGTAGACTTACAGGCACATACAAACAGTAAATTCGGAGAGAAATAAAACGCACATAAATCATTTAAACGTAAAACTGAAAAACCGCAATTCACAAGCGCGTATTGAACCGTGGATTTCGTAACGAACGGTTCAATATTATATTGAGAATTGTGGCATCCCTAATATATATATATATATATATATATATATATGCCTATGTATGTTTTCTTTTCTTTTCATATTTCATTACATTATTTACGTAAGTTAACACCCAATACTTGAACAGGATGGCAGCTGTACTCTCGCACCGCTAATAGGGAACACCTGGTTGCGCAATTAGGAAATCCCATGAAGGCTACATGGTGCGTCCTTCGAAGGACGAAAAGGGTGCATCCTTCGCAGTCCGCGGCCTTCAAAGGATGCAGCCTTCACATTGGGATAGCTATTGAGTATTTCCTGATCTGGGGTATTAAAAGGTGGAGGGAAAAAGGCCTGCAACACAATTGGGGCTGCAACATTAGTAGGGACCTTAGGGATGTAACCCGGTCTAGGGTGTAGAAATGCTTTCACCATACCAGGTGCAAATTCCAGACATGAAGGAGCAACCGAAAGGGCTTGCAAATCTCCAAATCGCTTGATAGAAGAAATAGCAAGTAGAAACAAAGTTTTTAGTGTAAGCAACTTTTCTGAAACCACTTCAATAGGCTCGAAGGAAGCCAAGGCCAGACCCTCAAGTACAATGGCCAAATACCAAGCCGGGGCTCTAGAGTGCAGTGCAGGCCTCAGCCTCAATGTGCCGCGGAGAAAACGATAAATAAGAGGATCTCTCCCAAGAGAAGTAGCCCCCAGAGGGGTGCGATAAGCATATAAAGCCGCTACATACACCTTTAAGGTGGAAGGAGATAATCTTGAAGGAAATCAAGAACTGAACCAACCGGGCAGTTAACAGGATTCAAATTACATTCTCCACACCAGGTAGAGAAAAATTTCCATCTCAATGCATAAAGTTTTCTCGTGGAGGTAGCTCTGGATTGAAGGATGAGAGACCGGATTCTATGAGCTGGGCCCCCTCAGAGGCCAGGCCCACAGTTTCCACAACTCTGGGTGAGGGTGAAATATCGTGCCCCCTGCTTGGAACAGCAGGTACCTCCAGACAGGAATCTCTATCGGAGAGACGTCCTTAAAGGACACTAGGCTTGAGAACCACACTCGGGCCGGACAGTGTGGGGCTACTAATAATAGATGAGCCCCTTCCTGGCGAACCCTCTCCAGAACTCCCGGGAGCATTGATACTGGGGGAAAAGTGTACAGGTGTAGCGACTCCTGCACAATCGCATCCAGTCCGAGAGGAGCTGGATATGTGAGGGAGAACCAAAGCAGACAATGGGTTGTATCGGATGATGCGAAAAGATTGACTTGAGCTTGACCATAGTTCTCCCATAGGAGCTCCACCACCTCGGGGTGAAGTCTCCACTCCCCAGGCCTCAGCCCCTGCCTTGACAGGATATCTGCTCCCACATTCAGATGCCCTGGAATATATACTCCCCTGACAGTAACTTCCCCTGGGCCCATAGGAGGATCTGATGAGCCAGTTTGCATAATAATCGAGACCTCAGACCCCCCTGATGGTTGATGTAGGAGACCACCGATGTGTTGTCCGTGCGGACAAGCAAATGGTGGCCTCTCAGGTCTGGCAGGAAGTATTTGAGTGCATGATATACCACCATCATTTCTAGCCGATTTATGTGCCAAGAAAACTGATGGTCCTGCCAGAGACCTGTCGCTGAGCGGCCACCCATGCCCCCAATCCTGTGAGGGAAGCATCCGTTGATAGCGTTACGCATCGACAAGAAGCCCCCAACACTGTGCCCTGGGCGAGGAACCAAGGCATCGCCGCGTGACCTTGATCTTGCGGAACGGATTTCCCCTCAGAGAAAACCCCTTGGTCCTGAGCCACCACTGCAGGGGACTCATGTACAGAAGGCCAAAAGTAATTACGTTGGACGCAGCTGCCATGAGACCCAACAGTCTCTGAAACTGTTTCACAGTGAATGACTGGCCTAATTTTACCCCTTTTACGGCTGTGAGAATCACAGAAATACGTGCTGGAGACAATCGTGCTTGTAACGTTGTCGAATCCCACACCACCCCTAGAAAAGTGGTCCTCTGAGCTGGGAGGAGAACACTCTTCTTGGCGTTTAGCCGCAACCCCAACATCTTTATGCGAGACAGAACGACATCTCGATGCCGAACTGCCATCTGCTCAGATTGAGCTAGGATCAACCAGTCGTCGATATAATTTAATACGCAAATGCCTTGGAGTTTTAGAGGAGCCAGAACTGCATCCACACATTTTGTAAAGGTGTGGGGTGATAAACCTAGGCCGAACGGAAGAACCCGATATTGGTATGCTTCGCCCTCGAAAGCAAACCTGAGGAACTTCCTGTGATGAGGATGGATAGATACATGGAAGTAGGGATCGACCGATATGGATTTTTTAGTGCCGATACCGATTTTTCCCCATCAGCCTTAGCCGATGACCGATACGGGCTGCCGATTTTCTTGAGCCGATATTTGGAGCCGATACATTTTGCTCCCTCAATTTACATCATAAAAATGACATGATGTTAACAAATCTTACAGGTCTCAATTTAATAAAAGTAACATTCATTTAACGTAAAAAAATCTATATTTAACAAATAGTAAAAACATGTGAGGTAGAACAAGAACAAGTAGATAAACAATATTTAACAAATAGTAAAAACATGAGGTAGAACAAAAAAAAGTTCACTGCTGAAAATAAATATTTAAGCATAAATAAAATAATTACACTATTGCACACAGTAGCAACCAGCATAATAAAGTGCACAGAGCACACTGTACTTCATTTTAAAAGTAACGAACTATTTACTGCCATGGTTTAAATTTTTCTACATAAAATAAAATGAGCATGTCTAGTCTCTAATATCACTGCGATGGCGAGGGAGACACACACCACAAGCGTCCAAACCTCAGCCAGGTGGTCGCAAAAAGCACGGAACAACGTTGGTATTACTTAATCCTATGACCAGTGTTCGTAACAGCTACCGTACGCATACTAGGGCTGTCAAAATTGCTCAAATGGCGTTTGTATATTCCCTCTAAAAAACATATTTGAGCATATCGTCGTGCATTTGGTCAATGACGCGCATTACGTCAATAACAGGACAAATTAATACAAAGAGACATAACTACTAGTATTAAGTAGCTTATTTGAGTTTAAACATATTTGACAACGCATTACTACAAAAAAAAACGAGTAAATCAACTAATGGCCAAGACCGCAGAGCTCGCTCTGGCTCGCCCGGACTCTCTCTCTCTCTCGCACTCACCCTCACGCTCTCCGCGCATACCGGTTTAAATGAACAACAACAAACAAATGTTGAGTGCTGATCAAGAGTTTTGTCCAAGCAATTTAAGGTATATAGCAGGCTTCATTCAGTGATTGAAACAAATACATTAATTGAAGTTTCACAGTACATAGAACCGACACTGAGCGCTCCGAGCGAGCTGTGCTGTGGTAACGTTAGTCTGCTACCGCGGGCGTGTTTTTCCACATTCGAATATTAATTTTCACCTTCAAAATTCAGTTTTTTTTAAACTATTCGAATATATATTCGTATTTAGAATATTCATTGACAGCCCTAATGCATACTGAACGGATAGCCTACAGCTATTTGCAGCTCCCTTAATACAATGGCAAGCAAGCAGTTTTATAGACGAGTCATTCGCGTTTTCCATTTGGACCCACAAACTTGCTTAGCTATATAGTTGCAACCACATAACAGTTATAAAGCAACGTGTTTCCATTTTCAAAGTGTTTGACAATATTTCAGCAGTCAAACAGTTAAAAGATGCTTTGAAAGTTTAAAAGTTACCGTTATCTTGAAGCGCAGGTTGCACTCTGCTAGTGGGGGAGGGACAGTGCAGGGTCTGCACGTGAACTGCAGCGTCTCCAGCAGCACAGAGCTGCCTGTGGACGCCTGTCTATAAATAATGCCGGGAAAAAACTATCGGCGAACGCAGCAGCCGCGTATCGGCCGATTCCGATACACGTAAAAACCGCAAATATCGGCCCGATATATCGGCCGGCCGATATATCGGTCGATCACTACATGGAAGTAAGCGTCCTTCAAGTCTATTGACACAATCTGTTTGAGTGTAAGCATTTTGAACTTGAGCTTTTGAACTCTGCTGTTTAAAAGACGCAGATCTAGAATAGGACGCAACCCACCACCCTTTTTTGGAACGATGAAGTAACGGCTGTAAAACCCTGACTCTCTACTGGGAGGAGGAACCCTTTCTATAGCCCCTTTTCGCAGAAGCGTCAGTACTTCCTGCTCCATAACCAGAGCCTGCTCTGGCTCCACCACTGTGGGAAGGACCCCTTGAAATCTGGGTGGTCGAGAACTGAACTGAATTGTGTAACCCTTTTCTATTATATGCAGGACCCACTGAGAAATATTTGGCAGTAGTTTCCACGCTGCTAGAAATTCTACTAAGGGTACCAGTCTCTCGAGACTGGCCTCTGGATTTTGTTGAACAGTCACTTTGGTGCCCTGAAGCGGCGAACCGGCAGGGAACAACCGATGTGGCAACGCTACGACTCTCCTCAGAGAATCACTCCCCAGAGGGCGCCGAGGAGAAACGATATCTCGAAATTGTCCATCCCTGGAGGGGACCACCCTCAGAAGTCTGACACCATTGGCGTCAGGACTTCTTAGTCCAAGCCTTCTTGGAGATGACAGTCCTCAGATCTTGCCTACCCCTAGTTGACCTGGACAGCGACCACCACCCAGGTTCCCCCGTTTGTGGAGGAGCCCTGCACTCTGTGCTGTGAGGAGCTTGTAGCCGGACGAGACTGCTCAGATTTAATATTTATTATCAGCCCAGCAGTCTCGGGGACATCGAAATGTCGAGGAAGAAACCTCTGGAATGCTGCTGTTTGCTTTTTTGTTTCTTGAAACCTATCAACGACACAATTTATAATGTCGCCGAACAGACTTGAAGGTGAAAGCGGGGCGTCCAGAAGAACAGACCTATCTTTATCTTTTATATCAGAAAGATTTAACCAGAGATGACGCTCCGTGGCCACCAGGGCTGCCATAGACTGGCCCACTGATTTGGCCGTCTCCTTGGTGGCCCGGAGAAACAGGTCTGTTGCGCAATGCAATTCTCGAATTGCGTCTGCGCTGACTTCCTTACGTTCATCGATGTCCTTCAGCAGATCAGCCTGGTATGCCTGCAATATAGACACAGTGTGCAGGCATGATGCAGCCTGACCTGCTGCTGAATAAGCTTTACCCACCAGCGTGGAAGTAGATTTAAAGGCTTGGTGGGTAGCGTCAGGGCTTTTAATGATGACGCTGACTCAGGGGAGAGATAGCTCGCAAGCGTCTCTTCCACCCGAGGCACCGCCAGATAACCACAATCAGAAACACCCATAACATTACTATAGACCTTATTCGCAAACACCGGAAGTAGCTAACCGCGGCCATATTGTTGACATGAGATCTGTCCTGCTGCCCCTAACCGCGCGCAGATTTGAGTTGAGGGGAGCAGTAGCCTGGCTTCATCTCGTCGGTATCAAGAGAAGATAATGCTATTATTTGATGTGGGTCCACACCAATCAAGCTTAAGTAAAGATCCGTCCTTATTGCCACTTTGCCAGCCGTAACTTATCCGGATGTTTATAACGATCTCGTTCATACAGTATCCGTATACAAACTACAATGCACCTCAACAAGGCAACATAATGAACGACACTTGTCTCATTCGTGGAGGTGGAAAAACAAGTTCTTTGTGACATGCAAGATTTGTTGTATTAAAATGTAAATGCAAAAGAAAAGGCATGAGAGTCGGTTGTTTTTGTCAATTTTAAGTTTTCATTTAAAATGTTTGCGATTTTAATATAAGTACATGGTTACATATTTGACCACTTGCTTGAGCAACTTAATATATAGAAGTAATGCATGGAATAATTGGCTTACGTTGTTAAAATAGTGAGTATGTGTTAAAATAAAAATAGTGAGTACCGGGGTGTTTGTGGTACAGCCGCGGATCAGTTACGCACTGCAAATGCAGCATATAAAGCACTGTAGCGCGTCCTGCTTCTGTAGCAGCTAACGTTACCGTATACGCACCGCACACGCATTGCACACGGATTATGTGTGAAACCTGTGGTAAAAGGATGGGAACAGACTTTTCTGTGGTGAGTTGGCTGAAAGTTTAGCCTATTTATCCTAGCTAGCCTCTCCTGCGCTGGCTCAACTCTGTCTCCTTCCCTTCACGTTTTCTGACAGTCGGTAACTTATCGCAATCACAAAAACTAACTCTGGGGTTCTTATTGCTGTTGTTAGAACAGCCGTGTATTACACAACACACCATCACGCTGTTTAAAAAAAAAATACAGTGATAATACACCGACGCTGCCTCGCTTGTCAATTGACAGACTGACAGTTGCCGTGGTTTCTATGTCAACAATATGGCCGCCGCAAACATTGATGACGCAGATCGAATAACATCTATAGTTGAACACGTACCAAACCGTCCTCCTCGAAAAACGCCTGGCCGGAGCAGAGTGTCCTCACGGACATTCTCTCGCGATGCTCACAGTCAGCTCCCTCGAGAACTGACTCGGCATGCTCCACTCCCAAACAAGCAACACAAAGCTGATGTGTGTCCCCACCAGTGATGAAACGAGGGCAGGGAACAGCACAACGCTTAAATTCTTGCTTGCTCGCCATGATATAATATATATATATATATATATATATATATATATATTGTGAACTTGACAGACAACAATAAATAGACAAGGACTGAAACAGAGAGCGCTTGCTGAAGGCACAGAAGCTGACGCGATCTGTTTTCAGGGGCGCTTCCTGGTCTATGACATCACCCGCCCATGACGTCTCGCTCTTCCATTGGACTGATTATACACGTGCTTCACGACACAATCACACAGGGGTGTTCCCACAGCGTAACTACACAGCGGGAGTTCCCTTGATAGGGGACATCACATAGACATATAAACTACATTAAAAACTTGATTTTCACCACAGAGGGACTTTAAACGGAAAGCATCTCATAAATGACCACAAACCTGAAAAATAAAGGCAAGGACATTTTTTCAATTTATTTTCCAAGCATTTTATGATTAAAAAATATATAATTTAAAACATATTTTAAAATGATTGAACTGAGAATGTATTAATTTCCATGTCTTGTCCAGGGTTGGAAATCTATTTGGAATTCCCCATGACTGTAGGATCCCTGACAGATTAATTCATGAATTTCACCTTTCTAACTAAACCTGTAAAATCAATAAAGCCGAACAAAAGCTTTGATTCAGATACTTGGCCTCTATTATGTTGTAAGCAGTGGCTGCCATGCTCGTTGAAAACAGCTTTAGGACACTCTGATCAAGCTTATTGGCTTGATTACACTAGTGTTCATCAAAATCATTTAAATGTATTTCACACATACTGAAATGGATGTAGTGTCAGTTTAATAGCTTTAAGGCACTAATAGATGCACACTGCTAGGTTGTTTCAAGAAGAGAATAGTATGTCACAAGGCACTATTAACTCATTCTTGTTACAGTTTTTTGAGTGCCCTGAAAAATAAATGTAGTATGCAATAATAATCTAAAAGGCTAAAAAGCAAACAGGTTTGACTGAAGCATCCAACAGGCGCACAATATAATGAAACATGAAATGTTTCAACTGAAACAGCCCAGGACATCAATCAAAGAGTTTCTATCCCAGAGGACATCATTTATCAAGAGGCAGGAAGAAGTGACATATTTCGAATGAGCACACAGAGCTATCATATTTTTGAAGTGGCAAAGAAAAAGCAACAAAAGATCAATAACAGAGAATCTCATTCTGAATCCATACTTCAAGATACTTCATATCTTGAATGAAGTATCTAAACTTCAAAGTCCTTTTTTTTTCTGTCAATAATTATCTTTCTGAAAGTGAAAACAAATCTTCAGTTCTATGACATCATGTCTTTAAAAAAAAACAAGCAAACACATTTTTGAAAAGTCAGTATCTGCATAATGTTTTTCGTTTTTCGAGTACTTCCTCAGAATCTGTTGGAACATTAACATACACTCCGGTTTAAATACACCCTAGATTATTTAAAGCAATGAACCTTGGGCCATCTATGATCATCAACATCAGGACAACACAAAATTATTTTTCTTAGGAGAACATAAAAAGAAATTCAAGACTGAAATTCTCTCAAAACTGCACTCAAATGCCATATTTATATCATAACAGAGAGCTATTGGAGATCCTGTTCTGACTGACACTGTGACCTATTCACTAAGACCTTATGAAACATGATTTATCCAATCTGCTGCTTCACAACAATGCCTAAATAATGTTAGTAAGCATATGAATCCGCAAATCAAAGCGCAGAGAATTGATTTTCCCTTCTACATTAGAGTCTATGCAGTTAATGAGAGTGTTTGAATGATGGCTGCGGAGAAAGAATGAGTATTTAATTTTGCTATGCACTGTAGCATGTCCCAAGAGCAAGATCAGCACAGTTTCCATCTAAAAACTGCCTGCAGGTCAAGCAGAGGCTTAATCTATGCACTCATAGGAGTGTAATTACTTTTTTTGATTTATGACTTCAAGAAGTTTTGTATCCAATACCAATGATGCAATGGTTCTAATGATATGCTACAGTGGTACAATTCTACATTTCAATGAAAATCATATTATGGCCATGGTTTCAGTCTCAACAAACCATGCACACACATAGGCTACAGTACAGACACAAAAACTCATAATTATATCCATTGGAAGTGCATGGCTTGGTGTGGTGACGGTAGCTTATCTTGCTGATCCACTTATGGACACTAAAGATGAAAATTAATCCAGAGCACTCTCCCATCTGCTGAAGATGAATGATTTATCTATCTTAACCCCCAAAACCAGCCAGTTTTTGTCTAATGAAATCTTTATATCCACAGCCAGGTCTACTCCTCTTAATTCCTTTGCCAGTTCCTTCTCTCTTGCCACCCCATAACTACTTCAACACACTAATTATTAAATGATATCTTTATTCCCAGTGAGAACAAGACATTAAGAAGGAAGAGACCATCAGCAATGAGGACTGGAAATTCATTCACAGAGAGAGAGAGAGAGAGAGAGAGAGAGAGAGAGAGAGAGAGAGAGAGAGAGAGAGAGAGAGAGAGAGAGAGAGAGAGAGAGAGAGAGAGAGAGAGAGAGAGAGAGAGAGAGAGAGAGAGAGAGAGAGAGCTGGACTGGGTCTGAGAGAATCCCCCACTGTCCGTCCCCATGGGCAGTCTTTAAACACTGTTATTGCGAAGTGGTTCCTCACATGAGTGAAGTGGAAATAATTGATTTTCACAGGAAATGCTGAAGGACTGCACATCTGTTGAGCAGCTTCTGTAGGCTGTATGTGTAAAGCATTTCATTGTGGGTGTTCACATTGACAGCCAAGACCAGCATCGGCAGAAACCAACGCACATTCTATTTAAAGTCTATGTGAATTGAATTTAAACTCTCTCATATCAAGCCTTACCGAACCTAGATTGTTCAGACACATGGCATTTTGATCAACAGCTGGTCAGTTTGTTTTCTGAGGCGAGTTACAAGGCAGAGGTATGCAGTATGGGTTAAAAAGAGATAATTCTGCATGCTCAGTGACGCCCTGATTTCTTTTCTCTCTTGCCCCAGCCTCTTTCTCTCTCTCTCTCTCAATCAGAAGTGGGTCAGTTATGGCAGTGCCGTTACTTAAAGAGAACTGCGGTTGCTCATATAGAACCATTTAGATGACACATATCCACTCATGCCATAGCAACCGGCCTTATTCTTTTAACTCCCCACAGCCCCACCTTATATTTGCCACCCATTTTTTTTCCAGCACGTCCAACTACAGCAATAATATAAAAATGAAACAAGAGAGTGGGCGTGTGAGTGGGAGAGACATTGTGGGGGGCATATTTAAGACTAAACAAAGCATCTGCATCAGAAAAATCTGAAACCTCCTCTCACCTGTACATAAACTTAGTGCATTTTTAATAAATCCAAAACATTCCTGCATTTAGCATGTTCTCATAACTCATACTTAATACATGCAGCAAGGCGCCCTCTTCCACATGCCTCCCAAGCCAAACACATCACAAAAGCTGCAGCTTTAAATCATATGAAAGTGGCGTGTATGTTTACGCAAAGTCATGATGTCATGTTGGTTTAAGAGACAAAGGCGGCGAACAGCCACACTAATCTAATCTGACCCGAGTGTATAATGGCTGAATTGTGGTAATAACCAGAGCAGCCCAATGGTAGAAAGAAAGATAGAAAGAGCGGGAGAAAGAAAAGAGAGCGGTGACAAATCCTCATTATTCATTAAGACAAGCACAAAACGCATGAGACAAACGAGCGCACTGACAATGGTAATTTCCATAGACCGAGCAGTGCATTTGAAACCCCACCAGCCGCAATTAACAGAACCACTGATCTTTATCAAAATCACTGCAAATTGAGCTGCAGCCTTTAAAAATACAAGTAATGAAACGTCAAAAAATTAATCATTGGCAGTAACCATCAATAGTCTTAACACGTATGCTGCATTAACACTAAGACAAGCGCGCGTGATGTAAAATGGGGAGATGGAAGGGAAAGCAATATAACAATACCTTTCTGTGTCTGTCCCTCTTCCATGTTCTCTTCCATGGTGGTTCAAAGCGCGATTATAGAAGTGGATGAAATGTAGCAAATGCCTGTAGCGGTGAAGTGGATGAGCGACTGTGCGCGCGGTGGCGAGATTGAGCGCGTGTGTGTGTGTGCGTGCGTGCGTGCAGTGGCTTTGTAAGGGACTCCTCTTCTTCACCGCAGATATCACTCAACACGATCTTCAGCTGTCTCTCTCAAACGCTGTCCATTTCCAAAGAAAACATGCGGGTTATCAAATCGGGATATCATTTCCAAATTTTCCTTTCGCTGGCTTCAGACTAGAGACACGTGATTATCTTTAGGATTGTTGATTCTGATAATGAGAGATTTGAGACACTTTAAACATTGGTAATGCAGGTATTTTGAACAACTGAGCTATATTATATAGCGCTGATGAAAAATGCACCGCATTGAAAACAAATCCCCGCACTAACAGATGGATGGGTGTATCCTAGAAACCAGCAGGGCCCCCCTCCCTTCATCATGAACACTCCAACATACACGCACGCACGCGCGCGCACACACACACACACACACACACACACACACACACACACACACACACACACACACACACACACACACACACACACACACACACACACACACACACACACACACACACACACACACACACACACACACACACACACACACACACATACCGTGTTCTCTCTGTCTTCATGTGGACAGAAGTGTGTGTTTATTTGACTGCATGGCTTATAGATACATTTCATCTATCCTGAAATGAAATTAGTATATTTTTAACTTGATGGGTTCAAACTATAGGAAAGATTTCCGCTTTCCAACGGAGGCAATTGTTTTGTCTGTGTACCCCACAACATAAATAAAGCTCATGCCTTTATTGATACTAAATCAGAAATGTGTTATTTTTTTACTTAATATCATCACTGATAATGCCCATTGTTACAATTATGTTGTGTTACAGCATGACAACTTTATCTCACATTTATTTTTTTTAAATAGTAGCCTGCCATTAATAGCAGCAGCATTAATCAGATATTAGGTTCTTGACATTTTTTTAATCTCATTAAAAAATGCATTAACAAAAACAAAAACACTGCATTATCACTCACTCACTCACTTACTACCCCTAAAACCACCTTTCTTCAGACCATACCTCGTAAGTCAATGTGTGTGTGTGTGTGTGTGTGTGTGTGTGTGTGTGTGTGTGTGTGTGTGTGTGTGTGTGTGTGTGTGTGTGTGGATTTGTAGAGATAACATGAACCTAACTGGCAAAGATTATTGTACAATTTGATTGTCACAGTAGCAAATACATGTTATGTTAATCACAATGATGAAAATGTAATTAAAATATTACAAATGACACAATACAGTAGACAAGTCATGATGTATCATGGCACAGCAGTGGGTTTTTGATGTCACCTCCAGGCTCCAGCTGTTCTGATCCGTGTCAATGACACTCACACTAGCAGTTTGAAACCAACAACCGAACAACTGTTGTCACAATGCTGCCAACAGCTCTTAGAACGTCTCGGTTACGTATGTAACCTTAGTCCCCCGAAGAGGGAACGAGATGCTGCGTTGAAACGCTGTGGGGACTGCCTGTGTGATTGCGTTGTGATTAGAGCCGAGGTCAAGGTCATAGAATCTCACGAATGTGTGCGGTGAGGACCAGCCTGTCACATCACAAACATCTTGGAGAGAAACTCCTGACAATAATGCTTTGGAGCAGCCATACTGCTAGTAGAGTGGGCCCGTACAGTCAAAAGTGAAGGCAGACCGGCCGACACATAAGCAAGTGAGATGGCCTCGACCACCCACTTGCTTATCCTCTGCTTAGATGCTGGGCATCCCTTTCTGGGTGACCCAAAGCAAATGAACAACTGTTCAGATTTCCTCCACAGGACAGCTCTGTGGACATCTAAGGCCTAAGCATCTAAGGCCCTAACTGGGCAGAGCAGATTTAGGAAACTGGTTACAAGAGGGTGTCTCCTCAAAGACATAACACGTAAACGGACGTGGTAAGAAGCTAAGGCCGCCACATACACCTTTAGTGTGGAGGGGGATAACCTTACGGAGAAGCGCTCCTGCAGGAACTCCAGCACTGCACCCACTGGGCAGTTAACTGGGTCCAGCTGGTGCTCTCCGCACCAGGAAGTGCATAATCTCCACTTCAAAGGCGTAGAGTTTCCTCATGGAGGGAGCTCTGGAGTGGAGGATGGTCTCAACAATCTCGGTTGAAAGACCTGAACTCATGAGCTGTGCCCCCTCAGAGGCCAAGCCCACAGTTTCCACAATTCTGGGCGGGGGGTGAAGGATCAACCCGTGTTGTCAGTATGAACAAAAACATGATGGCCTCTCAGGTCTGGGAAGAAGTTTTTCAGAGCTTGAAACATATATACTACAGGTGAAAACTCCTGCCTAGCAACTTCTAAAGACAGACAAAAAACAGACACAGATTCAACCACACAGAGCGCTTGCTAAAGACACAGAAGCTGACATTGTTTGGTTCAGGTGTGCTTTCTAGTTTCCTGGTCGATGACTTCAACCGCCTATGATGTTTCGTCACGCCATTGGACTGATTCCATAAGTGCCTCACGATGCAATCACGCAGGGGCGTTCATACAGTGTTTCGACGCAGCGCAAGTTCCTACAGCAACAAGAAAGAGCTCTAAGGTGGAAATAAAGCAACTGGGCCAACCCATAACCCTCTATGGTATGCATTATGTTTTAACCAATCAATATTATTTTCAAATAGCTTACAAATGGGGCGGGGCGGGGCATGGGGTTACTTTGGGAAACGTTGCTATGTGCAAAATGGTGTAAAAAGTAGTTTTTCTTTTCTATTAAAATTAACTTTTTTCTTTGAAATTTATAGATGTAGGCCTATATACTTGGAACTCATGCAAACCAAAAATAAGTAGATCCGTATCATTTAATCTATCATTCCCAATCATTTGGCTAACTCATCACATGGAAGAGGTAACATATTATTGCTAAAAATATTGCTGTTTTAATTCAGTAAAAAAAAAAAAACATTTTATTTATACATAAATACATACAACTATACTACAATAGTTCAAATGAATAAATAACTGCAATCGTATTGTTGATGCTAGCATCTATAAAAAAAAAAAATCCTAATGGGGAAATACATTACTGCAATTCCACTGTTTATCCATAGTGGTACAGCGTTGCCATATGGAAACCTTAATATTTTCTCAATTTACAGTAAAACTATGTTAGACAAAGTTGATTTGTGAATAAAAATATAACATTTACTTATCAAAGATGCTGCAAAAAAATCCCCCTTGAGAAGAGATGTTTTGAAACGAGGTTAATATAGAGCAATTTCTGGAGCACTTCAACAGGTGTCATCCGTGTGAGGGTGGTACAGAGAGTTTTGGAGGGATCAATCATTTGACTTAAAACAGCACACCTACCTTAAGGCCTGCCCTTTTAATTTCCATTGAGCAATAGGACTATATACACTCACCGGCCACTTTATTAGGTACACCTGTCCAACTGCTCGTTAACACTTAATTTCTAAGCAGCCAATCACATGGCGGCAACTCAGTGCATTTAGGCATGTAGACATGGTCAAGACAATCTCCTGCAGTTCAAACCGAGCATCAGTATGGGGAAGAAAGGTGATTTGAGTGACTTTGAACGTGGCATGATTGTTGGTGCCAGAAGGGCTGGTCTGAGTATTTCAGAAACTGCTAATCTACTGGGATTTTCACGCACAACCATCTCTAGGGTTTACAGAGAATGGTCCGAAAAAGAAAAAACATCCAGTGAGCGGCAGTTCTGTGGGCGGAAATGCCTTGTTGATGCCAGAGGTCAGAGGAGAATGGCCAGACTGGTTCGAGCTGATAGAAGGGCAACAGTGACTGAAATAACCACTCGTTACAACCGAGGTATGCAGCAAAGCATTTGTGAAGCCACAACACGCACAACCTTGAGGCGGATGGGCTACAACAGCAGAAGACTCCACCGGGTACCACTCATCTCCACTACAAATAGGAAAAAGAGGCTACAATTTGCAAGAGCTCACCAAAATTGAACAGTTGAAGACTGGAAAAATGTTGCCTGGTCTGATGAGTCTCGATTTCTGTTGAGACATTCAGATGTTAGAGTCAGAATTTGGCGTAAACAGAATGAGAACATGGAACCATCATGCCTTGTTACCACTGTGCAGGCTGGTGGTGGTGGTGTAATGGTGTGGGGGATGTTTTCCTGGCACACTTTAGGCCCCTTAGTGCCAATTGGGCATCGTTTAAATGCCACGGCCTACCTGAGCATTGTTTCTGACCATGTCCATCCCTTTATGGCCACCATGTACCCATCCTCTGATGGCTACTTCCACCATGTCACAAAGCTCTAATCATTTCAAATTGGTTTCTTGAACATGACAATGAGTTCACTGTACTAAAATGGCCTCCACAGTCACCAGATCTCAACCCAATAGAGCATCTTTGGGATGTGGTGGAACGGGAGATTCGCATCATGGATGTGCAGCCGACAAATCTGCGGCAACTGTGTGATGCCATCATGTCAATATGGACCAAACTCCCTGAGGAATGCTTCCAGCACCTTGTTGAGTCTATGCCACGAAGAATTGAGGCAGTTCTGAAGGCAAAAGGGGGTCCAACCCGTTACTAGCATGGCCGGTGAGTGGCCGGTGAGTGTATATATATATAATATATATATATATATATATATATATATATATATATATATATATATATATATATATATCAAGGAAATGAATGTTTACAGCGTATCACTTTATGGTATGGCGTACAATGCCATTCAAAGTGATATGGAAATAATTGAGAATATTCTCAGGCAATGACACTCAGTTAAAGACTATAATGTTGCCTTCACCCTTTCCACTTTAATTCCCATTAACAATTTATTTAAGTGGCACGGAATTTCCAACACATTTGATATGACTAAGCACTTGTACACTTATACTCACACTAAGCACTTATACTTACACATAACATTACTTCCCTCATAGTTCACTTAATCAATGTTGTACAGTAATTCCACTTTACCACACAACCAGCCATTTGCTTACTGATTGGCTGAAATTTTCACAAGGTATGAGTCACACATTGCAATATCAAAGCGTGACATTATATTCCTGTGAAAATGTGCCTCGCTAATGCTTCAGATGTGGTAATTGTTTGTGAATTGAACTGTTTTGAATGCTATTTGCAATTAGTTTATAAGAACTTCAATTTACTGATGTATGCAAAGCATCTGAAAAAAACACGATTTATTTAAAATGTATTTTTAAATACATATATGCATTGTGATTGTAATATTTCTCTTTTAAAAACTAAAACAGTTCAAAGTAAACACATGATGTTACAGGAGAGTCAAAAAAGGGTGCTAGGCAAGTCATTAACATGGACTGTGGTACATGCTGCCAGCTGGCTTTAGTTCTAACTAGATTAGCTGAAATGCCTTGTTATCATAAAATTATTTCTCCAAACTGCAGTTAGTGCTGAGAATCAAATAAATGTGCTGTGTGTACTTTTCTGAAGTTAATTGGGCTTTCCTTCCTTGTCAAAGCTCAATAAAGTGATTCATTATCTTCAGTTAACTTACAACACTGGCCTGCAAATAAAACAATTGTTTAAATCTCTGTTAAATCAAAATTAGGCCTAAGTAATCTATAACAATTAAGCTTATTTGACAAAAGGGCATTCAACTGATGGCATGTATGTTCTTGTTGAGGTGTAGTAATCACTGATAATGCATCACCACATCTGCAATTGCTACATTGATTACATCTGACTGTAGAGAATGCCTTTCTTCAGGAAGATCGCTGCTTATGATATACTGCTGTCACCAGCCGTCGGTCTAAATGTCACAGCATGCAATGAGATTGATGTAGAGAGACCATCTTACAGTTATGCCATTCTCTGAGCTCCAATGCATTACATGTGCATTATCACAACTCCTGTAACATCAAAACCTTGTGTCTTCCAAATGCATCCAGACACATTTACATAATTTTCCATATTTTGGTAAACTAATTTAGTTGATTTTTATTTGCAAATAAATATGTCCCCTATGTGAAAGTGTGTTTTTATAATAGGCACATTTATTACAAATAAAATGCCTTAAACTTCGAAACTGACTCATTTAGTGATTTTCGGGATTAATTTTGCAAAAATTGCAGCGGCAAGTTCTTCTCCGGGTATATTTCAACTAGCTTTGAACATCTGAATTTGGTCTCCTGCTGCTGAACAGCATTTTCACAGTAATAGGTTCACTGTAGCTATTGTTTGATGTAGTTTAAAAGCTCTCCCATCCCTGCAAAGGACCTCAACATCTTTGACAGTAATTGGGTTCTTGGTCTCCTCGATGACCAAGACCTTGCTGTTTTGGATTAATTCAAAAGTAAGCTGTGGGAACAGTCTTGGGGTTTTCAAATCTTCCAATGTTTGGCATTTGAAGCCACTTTTTACTCTTGGAAATTTTCATTTCATGCCTTTTATATGGACAGGTGTATGCCTTTAAATTTTTTTTTTTCCAACCAGATAAATGTCATAGGTGGCAAACAGTCAAAGATATACATTGCAGCTCAAATGATGCAAAATTAACCAAATCAAACCAAAACAAAACATCTTATAAATGCAAATATTGCTATCTATTTATATTCAATACCATGTTATTGTTCATATATACACACTTGAACATAACATATTAGTTAATTATAGTATATGTTGAATAATTCAATCAAATAAACCGCAAAAAGTGTGAAAGACGAGTATCAAAAGGACAAGTGGCTTCTTGAGTGTTTTTAATGGTATGCATATTCAAATTACAAATACTGTTCACTGTGTACATCAACAGTGATTTTCACACCACTTCTACAACATAGCATCTGTATCTGCTACACCGTCACAACAGAGTTGGTTGAAATGTAATGCAAATAGATTTCCCACAACATCTTTATATGAAAAAGAAGCAGTCAAGCAATATGAGGTGACAATAACTGTAAGTGTTTTGTATCTTTTTCTCATTTGATTTAAAGTGCAGTTGTAGTTACTAGGAAACAGTGTGTGTTTACTGTGCTCATGAGCTGAAATCTCGTTGGTGAAGTCTTGTTTGTTCGCGTTTAGTCACCTCCTCTGCCCCCTGGTTATCTGATGTTCTCCGCGAACATCGTTCTAAACTCAGTGGTGCAGAGAGGAAGTCGCGCAAATCGAAAGATCCTACTGACCTTGGTCTTTATCAATCCCTCCTCTCTTCCTTCTCTGCTAATATCTCTACTGCTAAAATGACTTACTATCACAACAAAATTAACAATTCTTCAGACTCTCGCATGCTTTTCAAAACCTCCTCCTTCATCAACCCTAACAGCTGATGATTTTGCCACATTCTTCATAAATAAAACAATCACCATCAGCGGCCAATTAATCAAACCACAAACTGACACAGACATCTTACCAGCTAACAAACACATTCTACCCTCATTCTCTCTGCTTTCAGAGGCAGAAGTCTCCAAACTCCTCCTTTCCAATTCCCACTAATCTACTTCAAGACATTTCTTCCTCATAAAAAAGATTGGAAAAAACGTCGCGAAAAAACTTGAACAAATTGTTTTCAACCAGATCTCTTCCTTTCTTACATAGAATAACCTCCTGGACAACAACCAGTCTGATTTCAAGAGCGGACACTCAACTGAGACTGCCCTGCTCTCGGTAATTGAAGCTCTGAGACTGGAAAGAGCAGCATCCACATCCTCAGTTCTCATCCTGCTGGATCTGTCTGCTGCCTTTGACACAGTTAACCACCAGATGCTCCTGTCAATTTTAAAGACAAAGGGCATTTCGGGAACCTCACTACAATGGTTCAAGTCTTACCTCTCAGGTAGGTCCTTCAGGGTGTCGTGGAGGGGTGAGGTGTCCAAGACCCAACATCTAGCTACTGGGGTGCCTCAGGGCTCAGTGCTTGGACCACTTCTCTTCTCCATCTACATGATATCACTAGGATCTGTGATTCAGAAACATGGCTTTTCCCATCAATGCTACGGTGATGACACACAACTCTACCTCTCATTCCAGCCTGATGATTAACGGTAGCTGCTCCTGCTCGCATCTCAGCCTGCCTGACCGACATTCCTGGCTGGATGAAGGGTCACCACCTTCAAGTAAACCTTGCGAAGACAGAGTTGCTTGTGGTCCCGGCCAACCCAACACTACACCACAACTTCTCCATTCAGCTATGTTCGTCATCCATAACTCCATCAATGTCAGCCAGGAACCTTGGAGTTGTGATTGATGATCAACTGATGTTACGACCCGTGTGATAAGGATGGGCTTGACGTGAACTTTTGTTGTTGGTAAAAAGGAAACCAGCCCCAGCCGACAGATCACCAAAGACACAATTCTAAATTCCACAAAAGTATAATTTACTTAAGGTGAAAAAAGTAATTGAATTAAGGAGCAATGGCTTTAGGGTTTCATTTTCGTTTCGTTTATTTCACACGTCATCATTATATCATTTACACACAATTTCAGAAGAATCAATGGTCATATATAGGTCATGTGAAAGGGAACCCCAAAGAAGCTACTAAAAGCTTTTAGGAGGGGGCCCGATAACATAAACATACAACATATATTATACAAACCAAAAACTCAGTATACCATAGACACAAAATAAACAAAAAAACAAAGAAAATAAACACTACAACAAACAGACGATCCCAGCACAAGTATAAGAATTACGAAATGTTTAACAATCATATGTTATAAGCAATTTTTCCTTGAGATTTTTCTTGAAAATGGAGAAAGAATGCAACAATTTAAAATTTTCCTCAAGCTCGTTCCAAATCTGCGGTCCCCTACAAACCACACTCAGGCTCGTACATTTTAGTCGACGTTTTTTGCCAGTAATTAAATGTTTTTCCCTTGTGTCATTAAGCATGCTGGGGACAACTGATTGGAACAAGCTCACACAATCAGTAATTTAACCTATGAATGACCTGAAATATCGTAGAGGCATTATGAAAGACATTATATTCAATAAGCCTTAATAAACCAAGGCGACGAAACAGAGGACGAGTGGGGGTATTGTGCTCAGACCACGTATACCTGTATAACTTTTTTCTGTAGAGTCTGTATTTTTTTTCTTCAGGTAGCTTGAAAAAGTATTACACCGTGACATTACAATAGTTTAAGTGGGGCTCAAACAAGGTTTTATATAAGGTGAGAAATGCTGACAGTGGGAAAAGATGTCTTACTTTAAAAAATAGTCCAACGTATTTGGATAATGTTTTTATTAATTGATTAATATGGCATTTGAATTTTAAACTTTCATCGATAAAGACGCTGAGACATTTAGTGGTGTTTACTCTTTCAATAATTTGTTCATTTATTTTTAGACAAACATGCAAGCACTTGTTCTATCCAGACTGGACAATTGTAATGCTCTCCTAGCAGGTCTTCCAGCTTTGCAACTGATCCAAAATGCTGCAGCTAGAGTGGTCTTTAACGAGCCGAAGAGAGCACACGTCACTCCTCTCTTCACAAAATTCAACTGGTTGCCAGTTGCCGCTCGCATCAAATTCAAGTCACTGACTTTTCGTGAGCTTAGAATTATAAGGTTCTATCTCCACTTTTGGTCGAAATTGAGTTTTTGACATAATCTTATCCATTAGGTGTTTATTAATGCCTTTGTGGTGTTATTTTTGTAAAAAAAATATTTTGTTAGTAGTTATTAATAAAATAAAAAGGTTCCATCTCACAAAACAGCAGGGATGTAAAAACTTTGATGCTCAATATCTCAGAACTACCCTAAACGGAGATAGAACCTTATAATTCTAAGCTCACGTTTTGCCTACAGAACAACCACTGGCTCTGCTCCCTCCTACCTAAACTCATTACTTCAGACTTACGTGCCATCCAGAAACTTGCGCTCTGCAAGTGAACGCCGTCTTGTGGTGCCATCTCAAAGAAGCACAAAATCTCTTTCTCTGACCTTTTTCTGGTCTATTCCATGCTGGTAGAATGACTTGCCCAACAGAGCTACCGAGTCGGTGGCCATTTTTAAAAAACGGCTGAAGACGCATATTTTTCGGCAACACTTGATCCATTAATACTAACACTTTATCTTCTATTATATCTATCTAAAAAAACAAACAAAAAAAACACAGTACACATACTGGGTTAGATTAAACTGTGAAGGGTCATAGCACTTGCATATTGTTGCCTTATTGCTAGTTTATCAGGAGGCTTTTATATAGGCACTGGAAGGTGGCAGTACTAGTGGCATTTTCAATGGTGATCCCATTCAGTCACATCGACTACGTCGAACGTGAACGACTGAAAGGGAAAGTCTCGGTTACGTATATGTAACCCTCGTTCCCTTCGCCACTATTGCTGGACCACCGCTGACTCCGAGTTACGCTCGGCTCCTCAGCGAAAAAGAAGTAGTGCGTGCATCCACTTTCGTATTTATACCCGCGCCGCGGCATTGGCTTGTTCAATAGTACTCGAAGATGACTGGCTCGCTGGCGTGATCCCATTCAGTCGACGTCGACTACGTCTCCATTCCCTCCTTCAGGGAACGAGGGTTACGTAACCGAGACGTTCTCCACTCTTTATAAAAAATGTTCAGGCCCAATTCTGTCACTTCCACACTCGCTTGAGGTGTTCTGATTGGATGCTGGTGCTGCATAGGGTTTTGCACAGGATTATTGATTAAGAGCTGTGCCAAAGGAGAGAAAAAAGAGAGATTTTGTCTACATATTTTATAGGCCCAATGTTAACTTCAAATAATACTAATAGTTAGGGCTGTGACGGTGGCAGTTTTTTTTTACCACCGTGGTGGTAATGGACCAACTACCGGCGGTGGCGCTGTGGTTGTTTTGAAATAAAGAAAATGTAGTGTTTATTTGAGCAAGAAGTGTTTATTTGAGCAATTCCATCAAAGAAACAACACACTAAAGCCTGTAAAGCATTTAAATAAATGTCAGCAAATATTGGTAACTTAAATAATATAATAAAGTTAAATCTATTTAAAAAACAACTTTTGTTTAATATTTCCACACAAAGACGCGTAGCCTATTCTGCGCTTTGAGAGAGATGTGGGACACGAGCAGGAAAGAGTCCATCGATCTCTTTTCTGATATCTTCATCTTTTCTACTTGTTGTAAAAGGTATGAAGAGCGAATTTTATCTTCCTCAAGTCAAGGAATTTAGGCTGTTTGATTTTGCGCTGCCAGAGAAAGCGAAACTAAAATCACCCGTGCGTGTGAAACGCGCTTTACAAATAAACTTGACGCGCATTACCATGTCTAATAACAAGCACAACCTGTGTTAAAAATAATTTGACGTGCAGGTAAAAAGGTAGGCTATCTTTCCTATAGCGTTTTTCTACTTTACCACAGTAAATAATACGAAAATAATAGCCTAATTAAAAGCGAACCAAGGAAGAAACGTTTATAGGCAATCCCCTTCGAAAATGGGTGAGACGTGAGTGAAGATTTGGGTAAAGAAACAAGAGATTCCATGCAGGGATGAGTCATATTTTTTTAATATTCGATTAGTTGATTTAATTATAGAATATCGAATAGGTTGTGCGATTATTTTCTAAAATAAAATCTACATGTTATGGTGCTGATGCGGTGGTGACGCGTTCATGTAACCAGAGGGTGACGCTGCCAATAACGCACATAACAGCTGTCACAAAGAACCGGCAAAAGTAATGATAATGAATGTGTCAAATTTAGCAAGGAGACATTTTAATTGTTTATTAATAAACAAGGAAAAACTCAGGGCTTATATACAAACAGAGCAATCAATGTAAAGAGAAGAGCTGTGGGGAACTAATTAACAAGCTAGTGGTGGGAAAATGAGAACAAACAGGAACTAGAATTAAACCAAAACAGTTTGTTTCTCTATCTTGGCATGTGAGTGAAAAGCTGTGCTTTCTGCTTCCACCTTTGCTGGGCTGCAGCCTGGTAATGATCCAAATGAATCGAACCAAAGCTCAAAGAAAGACTTCTCTGCACTTTCTACAGGTATTCTTTCACTTTTATAATGCAATTGTATTACCTGCTCACTTATACAGTAGCAAATATAATCACTGCTTTCAACCAACTATGTGAAATTGGGTGCCTACTATTGAGTAAATGTCAAATTTGTAATATAACATTGATAATAAAATTATTATTTTTCTATTTGGGGGTGAATATTATATTTATATATGTTTTATTTACAATTAACTTTTGTCTTCCTTTCATTTTAGACCCCTAATTCATCTCTACTATTATAGAGATCATGAATGTATGACTCAAACCACAGAATCCAATTCATTAGTCTCACTACACACTGGACAAGATAGACTGCAATCACTCTCATTTGGCAACACAAATCAAATTTGACCATAACTCAATCAATTAGTATGCATAATAATCTTTAAAATCTGCTGTGATTGATTTTGGTTTGAGTGAAAGCGAGAGAGAGAGAGAGAGAGAGAGAGAGAGAGAGAGAGAGAGAGAGAGAGAGAGAGAGAGAGAGAGAGAGAGAGAGAGAGAGAGAGAGAGAGAGAGAGCACAAGAGGAGAGGAGGATCATGTAAGACACTAATCAGTTTTAATATGTCAAAGTTTCCCAAATGCATTCTTGTGTTGATTAGTTTCAGAAAGACCAAGAATGTAGGCTGCAATGAGGGAAAAATAATTGAAAACATTTAGATGAAATATATGGATGTGATCTTGCCTTCTTAGTTAAAAAGTATATACACATTTCATATTTCTAAACACAGTAGGCTAATTAAGTTCTCATTAATTTTCCTTTAAGATGGTGCCCAAAAATCATCATCATCTCTCTCTCTCTCCCTCTCTCGTTTTTCAACATTCCTTACACTTGTTTCTAAAGCTGAGGATTCCCTTGATCCTTAAAATAGCATGCAGAAAACAGGATTGAAAACCCATTTAAACCCCCTTCATCCTTCAATCTCTCTATTAAATACCTTCACCACATCTCCAATTTCAGAGGTACAGATGCCAACTGGCTTTACACAAATGGCAGTTCATTGAATTGTATGACGGGAGGAGCCATAAAAACTGCGTGCGTGTCACGATGTTGATCCTGTTCCCAACACAATCGCCTAGAGGAGAGGACTAAATGGATTTTTAATGCTGCAATAAATGTGTCGATCATTCATGCTGACTGACATTTATTGATTTCCCCTGGATGAGCTCATAGATAGACCGGTAATTATTTAATCTTATGCCGCTGCTCTTTAGCGCACATACAGCAAAACTGTTAATCCAGTATTAAACTAGTTATAATGCAAGTGATTCGCTGACTGAAACATAACTGATCATGTCACAGATTTGGTGTTTGAATATGTGCTAAAGGCTTTATGTGACTAAAGATGGTTAATTCTCTTTGAATGCCTTAGAATTGAGGACAATGGTATCACTGATGTGCCCTTGGTGACATAGTGTATATGGACTGAAAGAAGCCCATTCTATTGATGACCTATTTCAACAAACTACACACAAATCGCTTAAGCCGCACACTTGCTTTAGACGAGCTCTGCCGAGGACTGTATTTGCCACATGGCATTCCCACGATGTTGCATTCTAGCTATGGGTAGGTACTATTCCACCACAGGCACAAACACACACATAGTACATTATGGATTGATAGTATTGGTTCCAAGTTGACACCAAATTCTAATAACTGTACACTGATGATATTATTAAGTGGGTCAAAACATTATATTGTCTTACTTTTAATGAGTGCCTAAAGGGCTGTTTTCTTCCCCAAATAGATTTTTCAGAATTACTGAACTTCCAACCCGATCTCATGAGAAAACTTAAGTATTTTACAAGGTGGCAATGACGTATGAATTTGTAGGATGTGATTTGTATGATTAAAGGAGAACTGCGGTCAATTTTAACATTGAGCTATTTTTTTTTGTACATTTGGAGTGCTGTCAGTACAGACAAAAACGACAAAAATCGGTGTTGCCTACACCGTGTTATCCTCTTTTTAAAATTCGCACCCTGTTGACTTCAATGGGGCAAGTTCTAAACCTGCTTTTAGCCTCTTAACATCCTTGATTTGTCATTACAAGTGCACAGCCATGCGAGTGGTGTTATTAAGAGTGACCACGGTTAATCTGACTGCAGTAGATGTGAAAGATATTAATAAAAATTATGTTAATTCAGCCAGCTCACATACCTGTATTTACTTCCTGTTTTCGTTCGAAGTCCACAGTAGTCGATTGTCGAGTTCGCGCGCACGATCATTGGTAACTAATATAACTAATGATCGCGCGCGCGAACTCGACAATCGACTACTGTAGACTTCGAACAAAAACAGGAAGTAAATACAGGTATGTGAGCTGGCTGAATTAACATATTTTTTATTAATATCTTTCAAGTAAGCCTGAAGGTCCACCCCTAAACCTGTCAGTATGGTGTAAGTACTTACACAAAACCGTATGAATGAAATTGTACGAATACATACAAATAAGCCACCAATTCAGAATAATGTAAGTTACAAATTGCCATGAGGTTGTGTTGGAACTTCAGAGCTTTTAAATGTAATTTTATGTAATCAACCAAACCTATAAAGGGGCTCTTACTGTTATGTTGCTGATTATGCATCATCAGCTGTTATGATGTCCGTAGTAATAATTCCACTACTAACAGCTCAGACTACAGTAATCAAAATTATTCAACCCCCATTGCAAATCACCTGATTGGTTAATTTTACAGACTTTCAACTGTTTGCAATGAACAAATCAAACAAATGTAATTGAAATAGCTCAACACAACAAATGTTTCAAGTTTTTTTCCCCAAATTCAACTGAAAATGCAACTTTTAATGACTTCTGCAGTCTCAAAATTATTCAACCCCTTCATGGCAAGCATCTTTAGCACTTAGTAGAACACACTTTTGCTGTCATGACCTGCTGCAAACGAGATGTATAACCAGACACCAGCTCATGGCAGTGTTTCTACGTAATCTCAGCCCATTCCTCATAAGCAATGGCCTCCAGTTCAGTAATATTCTTGGGTTTGGATGCTGCATCCGCCTTCTTCAAATCCCACAAGAGACTTTATATGGGGTTCAAGTCAGGTGACTGTGATGGCCACTTTAGAATCTTCCAGGACTTCTTCTGCAACCAAGCCTTAGCCACTTTTCTTGTGCTTTTGGGTCAGGTGTACGTCTTGGGAGTTCTGGCATGGAAACCGCATGCATTTACTGTGCCTTACTGTGCAAGCTGAAACCTCAGTGCCTGTTGCTACCAAGTCCTGCTGCAGGTCATTTGCAGTCACTCGAGGATTTTTCTGAACCTGCCTTCTCAGAAATCTGGTTGCAGCAGTTGATAGCTTCCAGTTTCTGCCCCGTCCAGGTAGTGTAAACACTGTTCCTTTAACTTTGAACTTGCGAACTATGCTTCCAACAGTGTCTCTAGGAAAATGTATTGCCTTCTAGGGGTGTGACGAGACGCTTATCTCACGAGACGAGACTAGACACGAGATTGAGTTCACGAGAACGAGACGAGACGAGATTTTTAAACAATTTTTCAGAAATCCTCAATGACTAAATTCATGACTGGAAAAATAGTATGCAGGTGCATTTTGCAAATTTTTAACTAATAATCTTCTAATGCATGTCATTTCAGGTCTACTTTATGAGTATGAATTATCAAATGCATTGAAAGAAAACAATATACAAGCACTGTAAAAGGTTTTTATTGACTGGCTTTTCTCCGGTTTGATTTCACATGAGTCTCTTCAGACCTTACTGTACATTTAAGAGCTTTCAGAACTTCTGATTGAGGCTGTGTGGGACCTAACTGAACTAATTGAAGTCTGAAGTGCAAACAATAAGTGCAAGTGCAACCATAATCAAAGTTAGCACACAGACTCTTTATAATTGTTTTGAAATTGCTGTTTTATTTTGCACCAGCAGTTATAGGGTTAATATGGCGAGTTCGGAAAAGGTAGAGAGAAACGAGGCTGGTGTGTTTGTCTCTATGTTGTTCTTGTGTTCCGATTTAAGTTCAGAAACAGAGCCTCCCATGTCTGTTGTCCTTAAGACATTACAGTGCTCTCTAAATATTCGAAGTGCAAACAGAGACCATAGCCGCAAATAAACAGTCCAAAGATGGGTATTGGGAGACGGACGATGAAGCCTAATTTGTGCGCAATGCACATCAGGGAGCTTGTGTTTTACTTTCAAATTGGTGATCGCGCGTGTATGGGGAGCAGCGGTGCTGAGCGTGCATTTTACAAGATAAGACATTTATCAGACGTTTAGTCTATGTTGTGCAACGAATCCTCCGCCATCGTCACGCGAACAGTGAACTGTGATTCGTGCTGCACTGATTGCAACAGCAACTCGTGCTGGATGAGCAGAGCAGACTTTTACATTCGTTTATAATGGTTATTATTTATTATAAAAACAGCAAAACGATAGTTTAGGCGAATGTGAGTGTACAGTAGCGGTGGAATATTGTATTGTAATCTCACCCTCACGCTCAGTCATAGCGAGATCGCGAGACAGCTTTTCACTCAACGGGAAATCTCGTCATAATTTAGTCACACCCCTATTGCCTTCGCTATCTTTTTGTATCCTGTTCCTTGTTTGTGAAGGGCGATATCTTCTCTTAACTTTTTGGACCATTCTATTGACTTTTTCTAATGAATTTCTAACATGCAGTCAAACGTGACACTCAAAAAAACCTTTCCAGATCAGATATTTCATGTGTTCTACAGTAGTGTTCAAACACACCAGGTGCAATTAAAGCAGCAGTCCGTAGCTTTTTTGGGGTTAAAAATTATCCAAAATACATATTTGAGAAAAAAACATAACCAGCCAGTAGGGCTGCAACGATTAGTCGACATTGTCGACAACTAGGGGTGTAACAATACATCGATATGGATCGATACATCGATCAAAAGTCTAACGATACGATGCATCGATGCCACACATAAAATATCGATTATACGGTACCTTTATTTTGACACTCTCCACATCCTCACGTAATTTTTCTCAGCTGAAATAGACGCCTGACAAGATTGACTGAACCCTTTGTCACAAAAGCCGGTATTTTCCACTGTCAAGGCATCGCGAGTTCATCTTTTACAGCAGAAACGACAAGCACCCTTGTTTGTGAAACAGTGCGCAGTATTCAGGTCAGGTGACAAGCCTGCTAGTCACTTTGAAAAGACGCGCTAGCTGAGAGGAGTTTCGTCAAAGCTGATTAAAAGTGATCGAGGATGGATTTCAACGAACTTGATGAACCTGTGATATCTTCTTCGGGGCATAAAAGGATATAAGATCTGAAACTTTTTCACGGAATCTTGCTAAAACAGCAGGTTAGTGGTGAGGGAAAAGCTCTCTGTATCGCGTGTACGTTATTCACAACAACAAAGTTTG
The DNA here is from genome assembly GCF_029890125.1 of Rhinichthys klamathensis goyatoka. NCBI lineage: Eukaryota > Metazoa > Chordata > Actinopteri > Cypriniformes > Leuciscidae > Rhinichthys > Rhinichthys klamathensis. The sequence continues at coordinate 3,135,084 of NW_026606840.1, forward strand.
ACAGGCGTCTAGATGTCAGCTGAGGAGATTAACATTACAAAGATTAAGTGTTTTATTAAGTATCGTAGCAATTACTAGGCTTTGTTTAACTCTGAAACATGAAATGTGGAGTTATCTGCTTTTGCCACACACAAAAAATATATAGCTATAGCCTATATATAAAAAAAAATACTTTCAATGCACTTTAATTTAATAATTTACCTGTATTTTTTTTTGTTATTATTACTTAATCAAAACAACCTCTTCTGTTAGTTCATTTGCAAAAACAGATAACTCTGTTTTTACTTGTAACTTGTAACAAACAACTTGTAAATGTCCCAATTGGGAGAGGGTGTGCAATTTTCAAAGAGTTTAATTAAACTTTCATATATTTTTAGATGCATTTGTGAGTTAATAAACGTAACTGGTTGTGTAAACTTGGCACATAATATCTAAATATCGATAAATCGATTGATAACCCTGAATCGAATCGAATCGTAATCGTATCGCGGAATTTTTTGAGGTATCGTCAATAATCGTATCGCTGGCTGAGAGAATCGATATCGTATCGTATCGTGATGAACTGTCCGATTTACACCCCTATCGACAACGTCGACAATAAAAATTTGTCGACAAATATCTTTGTTGTCGAGTAGTCGTCTGATCTCACGTGACCTAATGTAAGGGCCTGCAATATCGCGATTTGACCGCTACGGCGCTGTAGCGCTAGTGTAGTGCAGCCCTTGCAAATGCTATTGCGGTAGAAGAATAAACAGCGCGGATTATGACAGGGCAAACGAATCCGAACTAGCAAGGTTTGGGAAAGTTTCACAAAACTTAAAATCAAGAATGCTGTCGTGTGCAATACATGCAAGGCGGAACTTGCTTTTCACGGGAGCACAACATGCATGTGTGCAAGAGGAAACATCCCGGCACAAGAGGAGCCGGTGAGAGGAGAGTGTTCTCCAGCTGGAGCTTACTAACCAGCGGTAAATCTCTTTATTAGAGAATGCAATACTACTAATAATAGTAATAATATTATCAATAGTAATATAATTACAGTAATGTGATGACTTATTTATTCTATTGCACAGAATAAAGCTTGATCAAGCTTACGAGTCAGGGCTGTTTTTATTATTGTAACATTAGGTATTATTATAGTCTTATCACTTGCCTGTATTTTGTTCATTAATCATGAATACTTACAAAACGAGATGTTATATCCTTCCTATGATATAGGAAGAATATCATGGCAGTTACTTTTTTATACTGTAAATTAAAAGGTGAATGAGAACGTCTCTGTCAGCTCAATTGTCATGTAAAAAAAGATTGTAATTTTATACTTATAATAATTGTTTGGAGATTAATATTTTACTATTCTTTGTGTCCTGAAGTAAATGTCCCTTTTTCTGTTTCAGTTCTAAGAAAAGCAGTGGGCCTATTAAACAATGCTTAGAGGGCATTTGTGTGTGATTTGAGTTGGACCTAAATCTGAAAACTTAGAGAATGACCTGTTTAGTTGGCTCAAAGTTCATTAAAACAACTATTTCAAAAGCTGAAGTGATTTCCTTCTTTTATATTATAGTTAGAATATGTATAACTCAATGTTTTAACTAATTGGAAAAGCTAAATAATCGTTCCAAACTTACTGATTAGTCTGCGAAATAATCGACGATTAGTCGATTAATCATTCTAATAATCGTTAGATTAATCGATTATCAAAATAATCGTTTGTTGCAGCCCTACCAGCCAGTGTTCAAAACTATCTGCTTGCCTTAGCTCGATTCAAAGTGGTAAGCTTGTATTAATGTTTTTAATTTCCAGTGGTACTGGTGGATTTCCGCGGGAGATTCAATCAGGTTTTTGCGTCATTACGTCACATCTGTACATATAAAGGAGTCTCGGCTAGTAGGCTATATTGCGTGTGAGGATGCTGGAGGTGGAGATTTATAGCCTTTTCTCACAGCACTTGATATAATTAAACTTATCAATTTGATGGCGGATCCAGAAAGGTTCAAAAGACAATCACCAGTGACAACTAGAGATTCACCTGAGATTCACCCGCTAAATGCAAAAGACTTCGTTCGGACTTCGGAGTGGCTACAGAAAAAAAGAGATTGCAACCGGTCGGACCCATGTGAAAACAAGGATACATATCGGAAGGACATTACATGTAGTACGCAATGCTTGCTTACGTTGTTAACATTAACAATTTGAGAACAAAGTATAATTTGCACAGTTTTGCATGATATGATAACTTATAAGCGATTGTTAGATTTAATCAGCGCGATTTACTGCAATGTCAGAACCAGAACTAAAGTGGATGTTTCTTACTAGTTCAGATGACATTTTCCGGTGAAAATTCTTATGTTGGTCATACTTCAAAAAATAATAATCTGTGATTCTGAATGCCAGTATCCACATCGGCGCGGTGACTGACAGCCTGCACACTCTCCTCAAACATTGTGTTCATCCGCGCTGTGCTGTGTCGAGGGTGTTGAAGTAAAGTTGATAATTCCGCGAATGACTGCAGTTGCAGATTAGTTTGATTAGTTTCATCAGGTGTACTTGAGACAACACCTCTTTTGTAGATTTGCGCTGTTGTGAGGGATTCTATTCAGGGGGTTGAATAATATTAAGACTGCATAAGTCATTAAAAGTTGCATTTTCAGTTGAATTTGGGGAAACCACTTGAAACATTTGTTGTGTTGAGCTAATTCAATTACTTGTTTGATTTGTTCATTGCAAACAGCTGAAACCTGAGTTGCAATGGGGGATGAATAATTTCGATTACAACTGTATACGTCTGTCTTGATAACAAATCACCAAATGAGGTTTAAATTAATCACCAAATTAATGAGAGTCCAGTGTGAGACTTTCCCTACATGTGAAATATAATTTCTATGTGGGAAATACACAGCATATACACTGAACAAAATTATAAACGCAACACTTTTGTTTTTGCCCCCATTTTTCATGAGCCGAACTCAAAGATCTAAGACTTTTTTTATGTACACAAAAGGCCGATTTCTCTCAAATATTGTTCACAAATCTGTCTAAATCTGTTAGTGAACACTTATCCTTTGCTGAGATAATCCATCCATCTCACAGGTGTGGCATATCAAGATGCTGATTAGTCAGCATGATTATTGCACAGGTGTGCCTTAGGCTGGCCACAATAAAAGGCCACTCTAAAATGTGCAGTTTTACTGTATTTGTGGAACACAAACCAAAATGAAGGTTTTTAGTCAGGGCATGGAACATCCCAAAATCAACACTGCAAAGGCAAGTGAAAGGGCTGGTGAGTGGCTACCGCCATGCCTCAGGCAAGAGCCCTCTGCTCTCAGCTCAGGCTGAGAGTGAATTGGCTAGCCTTGTTAAAATGTTAGCTGAAAGGGGGTTCCCCCTGGAATGCAGCGGTATACGGCGTATTGCGTTCCAGTACACCAAAATTAATGGCATCCCTGTTTTTTCTGCGGAAAAGCCAAAAGCCGGTCACTACTGGTTTGAGGGGTTCATGAAAAGGAATCCAAACCTGAGCCTCCGCAAGCCAGAATCACTCTCAGCTGCAAGGGCCCCTGGGATGAATTTCACAGTAGTTGAACAATGGTTTCAGACCTACATGTCACTCCTCCACCGCCTACAGATCCAGGAGATGCCATCTCACCTGTGGAACTGCGATGAATCCGAACTGCAGGACCATTTCATCTCAAAAAAGGATGTTGGGGTGACTGGCAAGTCCTGCTTCCAGGAAACATCAGGGGAAAAAGGAGAAACGACAACAGTCCTGGGTGGGTTCAATGCGGTTGGGACTTACACCCCCACAATGATAATTTTTAAGGGAAAGAGGCTCAGGGCAGAGTGGCTGGAGGAACGACCAGAAAAAGCAATTATCCGCGTGTAGGCTTGGGTATCGAGTATCGAGTATCGATTGGAACCGGGACTAGCTTTTCGATTTTCCCGGAATCGTTCAAAAGTTTAAATTTCGATTCCTAGTTTTGATTCACAGTCCGCCGACCGGACACGCCCGCGGTAGCAGAAGCGCGGCTGTCTGTGGCAAAACGCATTTTCCAGCTGCACTGTGAGTGTCTGGCTCACTAATTGGCTGTGCTGCAGCAACTGCACATCCAATGGCGCGGGCGCCTCCAACGTGTGCGCCAATGAGCTAGCATTACATCATACACGTCAGAGCCCGCCAAGGGGGCGTGGCCCGACGCCCCCGAAAAAATAGCCATTATAGCAGCAGTTTACCACAGCTCGCTCGGAGCGTTCAATGTCGGTTCTATATACTGTAAAACTTCAATTAATGTTAATAATATTTGTTTCAATCACAGAATGAAGCCTGCTATATTTAGGACAAGAGTCGCGACCTTAAATTGCTTGCACAAAACTCTTGATCCAGCACTCAACATTTGTTTATTGTTGTTCATTTAAACCGTTACAGTATGCGCAGAGAGCGTGAGGGCGAGAGAGAGAGAGAGAGAGAGAGAGAGAGAGAGAGAGAGAGAGAGAGAGAGAGAGAGAGAGAGAGAGAGAGAGAGAGAGAGAGAGAGAGAGACTGCGGTTGAGCGAGAGTGAGGTCTGCGGTCTTGGCCATTAGTTGATTTACTTGTTTTTGTGTAAGTTAATACGTTGTCAAATATGTTTAAACTTAAACTACCTATACAAGTAGTTATGTCTCTTTGTATTAATTTGTCCTGTTATTGACGTGATGCGCATCATTGACAAAATGCGCAACCAGATGTTCGAATAGTTCAAATATATGTGGTTTCTTTAGAGGGAATATTCAAACGTTATTTTTGAGCAATTTTAACAGCCCTAGGTTAGCCCTTCAGTGGGAGCACGGTAACATGTTCAAGTATCTGCAGCATCATACACTCATGTGTAAATGTGTTTTCATGAGGTTTTCAAAAATAAAGCTCTCTTGAGGAAAGTGTACCCCTGTGAAAATATATTCATAATTTATAATATTTATATTCAAGTTCATAGATTTGATATTTATATTGTAGTTGAAAACAGCCCTGTGAGAAATTCATAGTAAAGTTCATTAAAAGTAAAAAGTTCATAGAATTAAAATTGATGGAGAAGGTCAGACTATTTCCTTCAGAAAGACCGTTGGTTAGCTAGCTCATTTAAAATATCCTTTACTTTTTTGACCCCACCTCTTAAAAGAATCGGAATCGAGAATCGTTAGGAACCGGAATCAAAACAAGGAATAGGCAATCGGAATCGGAATCGTTCAAATTTAAACGATACCCAACCCTATCCGCGTGTCAGATAATGGCTGGATAAACTCCCAGCCAAAATAATATCTATGTAGTGAGCTATCCTCCCCACACCACCCACGCCCTCCAGCCAGCAGACCGATCACTGTTTCGAAGCCTGAAACACCACTGGCAGGAACTGGGACGCAAGTGGACAAGGAAGACAGGCAGGAAGAAGCTTCCAAAACAGCTCTTTTTTTCAGTGTTCAGCCCCGCGTGGAAGAAGGCCGCCACTGTTGAGAATGCCCAAGCAGGTTTGACTCGTTTATTAATAATTAGTTGTCTTGAATTATTTGTATAAAAAGATTGAATTTCAAGCAGTAAGTGGATCATTGTTTTTACTGTCTTATTTACATTGCATCATTACATTATACATATTACTCTTCTACAGGCTTCCGAGCCTCAGTGATGTTTCCTGTCTCTGTGGAAGTCATTCCAACTGACCTTTTCTTGCCTTGCCAAGCCAAACCACTGAAAGGGTGATTGAGGAAACATCAGAAACCCTTCTGTTGTCAGAGGAGGACATTTATTTTGGTGTGGAAGAAGTGGTGGTAACCAGCCAGCCTGATGAGGACGTACATACCTCCACCCTCACAACTGGGCCAGCCGTGCATACCTCCACTCTCACAACTGGGCCAGCCCCCCATGCCTCCACCCTCACAACTGGGCCAGCCCCCCATGTCTCCACCCTCACAAGTAGGCCAGCCCCCCATGCCTCCACCCTCACAACTAGGCCTGCCCCCCATGCCTCCACCCTCACAACTAGGCCAGCGCCCCATGCCTCTACCCTCACAACTGGGCCAGCCCCCCATGTCTCCACCCTCACAACTGGGCCAGCCTCCCATGCCTCCACCCTCACAACTGGGCCAGCCCCCCATGTCTCCACCAATCTGAAAGGGTGATTGAGGAAACATCAGAAACCCTTCTGTTGTTAGAGGAGGACATTTATTTTGGTGTGGAAGAAGTGGTGGTAACCAGCCAGCCTGATGAGGACACGCATACCTCCACCCTCACAACTGGGCCAGCCCCCCATGTCTCCACCCTCACAGGTAGGCCAGCCCCCCATGCCTCCACCCTCACAACTGGGCCAGCCCCCCATGCCTCCACCCTCACAACTGGGCCAGCCCTCCATGCCTCCACCCTCACAACTGGGCCAGCCCCCATGCCTCCACTCTCACAACTAGGCCAGTCCCCCATGTCTCCACCCTCACAACTAGGCCAGCCCCCCATGCCTCCACCCTCACAACTAGGCCAGTCCCCCATGCCTCCACCCTCACAACTGGGCCAGCCCCCCCATGTCTCCTCCCTCACAACTAGGCCAGCCCCCTATGCCTCCACCCTCACAACTGGGCCAGCCCCCCATGTCTCCACCCTCACAACTGGGCCACCCTCTCTAACCAGCACTTCAACAGCTTTTTATCGATCATAAAATACTCTTGGATCGATTACAAAACTACACTGGTGTTCAGGGACAGGCATTAAGCTGGTTCAGATCGTACTTATCGGACCGTTACCATTTTGTTTGTTTAAATGGGGAAAAATCGAAGATAACGTCAGTAGATTATGGAGTGCCACAAGGATCGGTGTTAGGCCCTCTGCTATTCTCAATATATATGCTGCCACTTGGTAATATTATAAGAAAACATGGAATTAATTTCCACTGTTATGCTGATGACACTCAATTATATATTTCATCACGGCCAGATGAAAACACTAACTCAACAAAATTGACAGAGTGTCTTAAAGATATAAAATGCTGGATGACGGGTAATTTCCTGCTACTAAATCCAGATAAAACGGAGGTATTACTTGTTGGTCCAAAAAACTACCCACAAAACCACTTACAATACAACCTTAATATAGAAGGATGTCCTGTTACTTTATCCTCTACGGTAAAAGACCTGGGAGTTATACTAGACCGCAACCTGTCTTTCGAAAATCATATTTCATATGTTACAAGAACAGCCTTTTTCCACCTTAGAAACATTGCGAAATTACGTAACATGCTATCTGTTTCTGATGCAGAAAAGTTAGTCCATGCATTCATGACCTCGAGACTAGATTACTGTAATGCCTTATTAGCTGGCTGTCCTGCATCCTCAATAAACAAGCTACAGTTAGTGCAAAATGCAGCCGCTAGAGTTCTTACTAGGTCAAGAAAATATGATCATATAACACCAATTTTATCATTTCTACACTGGCTACCTATCAAGTTCCGTATCAATTATAAAGTACTATTACTGACCTATAAAGCCCTAAATGGTTTAGCTCCTGTGTATTTAATGGACCTTTTATCGCCCTGCAATCCATCGCGTTCTTTAAGATCACTAAATTCGAGGCTTCTGGTCATTCCTAGGATATCTAAGTCGACTAAAGGAGGGAGGGCGTTCTCACATTTAGCTCCTAAACTCTGGAATAGCCTTCCTGATATTGTTCGAGGCTCTGACTCGCTGTCCCAGTTTAAAACTAGATTAAAGACGCATCTCTTTAGCCAAGCATTTACATAATGCTTACCTTTTATACCACTGCTGAATCAGATCAAATGCATTTAATACTATAAAACTTGAAGAGACTGTAGGTTATTTGTATAGGTTGCATAGTATTTACAGTCATTACGTTCCTGTATATATTGCGTGAATGACGGGTGGTTGGGCAGATATTGTGTTGCGGTAGGTAGTATGCCATACGGAACCGTTGTCCACTGAAACTGCCTATTCACGCACCAGTGGGGCTCGACAGCCTTAGTCAACGGGTTGGCGCGTATGGTTGGGTTGCGGAGAGATTGTGAGATTGTGGTTAGGTCTCAGCAGCAGGAGGGACGTAGAGGTCAGTAAGCTGGGCTGAGTTGAGTGGGGGACGGAGGGGGGTGATTTTGGGACGCAAGAGTCACTGTCTTCATGTTTTATCATTTACGACTGTGTTATGGAAATCATCACTATGAACAGCAGCTACGCTAATTATTTTCCCTTTTTGCTTTTCTGCTGTTATCTCGGGACGCGAGTCCCGAGAAAATGGCGTTCGTCAGCCCCAGTTTGTATCCAGCCTCTCACGGAGACTTCAGATGCTCCAATCACAAAGCCTGTGAAGTGACGACTCAGCACGGGCGATATGGACTCTCTATGGTGGACGGCACTGATCCTCAACAACTCGTCTTAATACCGGCGTGATTACTTGGACTTCCAAAAGATGGAAATGGACAAATACTCTAAATGTTCCGATTCCAATCTGACTTGTAATGCTGCCCGAATCATGCACTGTTCCTTCGTTGGTCAGAGGAGAACTGGCCCCCCGACTGAGTCTGGTTTCTCCCAAGGTTTTTTTCTCCATTCTGTCACCTGATGGAGTTTTGGTTCCTTGCCACTGTTGCCTTGGCTTTTGGCTTGCTTAGTTGGGGACATTTAATATTCAATAATATTATTGATCTGCCTTACTTAGGTGGACGTTGACGCAATTTTCTTTTAGAAACAAACTTTGTTATATTGTTATATTGTTTTCATGTTATCACTGTGAAGCGCTTTGATACAATCTGTATTGTAAAAAGCGCTATATAAATAAAGGTGAATTGAATTGAATTGTAGGGCTGTCAACTTTAGTCGTTTAGTCGACTAATCGGTCGATGCCATCTTGGTCGACTGACATTCTTATTGGTCGACCAGTTGTTGTTTTTTTTTTTGTTTTTTTTACCAATAGAAAGATATTTGATATTTATTCCTTTATAAGCAGTTATATATTACTGTATTCTAAATATAATTAGCCTATGGTTTATCCCCAACTTTAAATGCTTTAATTTAGGCTATTTTGTAACAGCGCCACAGTTTAGCGCACACACATAGAACACTCGGTTCCCCCCTGTGGCTGGCTGCGCTGCTGCTTCGTGCTCAGTAAGGAATATAGGTAGTTTAGCTGTATTCATTCAGTTATAATGCTACTTGTTTCGGTTTTTATGTTTTTATACACTATATGTTTTTATCTCGATGCGGCGTGGACGCACTTGGAAAAAAAAGAGCGCGTTGCTTCCATCATGAGCGCGCACACCGCGCGCCTACATTTGAAATCGAACTTGAGCGCGCAAAAGACGTGAGCAGTCCCTTTAACGGCTTTATCATGCTGACTCAATAGATTGTGTTTTCTTGATATGTTTTTGTTTTTATTTGTACACTTGATGCATTTGAAAATAGCCTAAATAATGTAACAAAACGAAAATAAACCTATATGCGGTCCTACAATACAGCCTATTATTATTATAATAGGATTGTTTTTTAGGCTCTTTGGGTTTTTTTGTCTGTTTGTTTTAAAACTCCTAGATCGGCTGGACAAAAGTTAACCCATAGCTTTGAAAGACAAGTAAAGAAGAATATAGGCTACAGCCTGTAAACGAGAGCTTTTGTTAGGATTTTTCATTGTGGCAGATAGCAGTTATATTTTGTGTAGCGTGTGGTGTGGTCAGGTGCGCGATTGTGACTGTTAGCCTACTATAGACCTAGGACAGAGCTTCTAACTTTGCAGTTAAAAAAAAAATCACTTAATTTTAAAAGAATTGTATTATTATTATAGTTTTATGTATTTTTGATGTTTTTTCGTTGTTGTTTTATAAATGCTATGACAATTGTTCAAAAATGTTCAATCAAAACATCGTGTCTTTTTTTTTTTTTTTTTTTTTTTTTAGTCGACTAATCGTTGCGCAGGACAGGACTTTGGTCGACTAAGGATTTCTTTGGTTGACTACAGCCCTATTGAATTGAACAGCTGAGTGGGCTTCCACTGTAAGGTTCTCAGACCTTATTGAAGTACCTACAAGAGAGAGGGGAAAAAAGAGGATGATGGCGAGGCCACTCAGCTACCACCTAACAAGCCAGGAACACTTCAACTTTGTCTAGGCCAAAGCAGACAAAAAGAAACCAAAAACAACCAAAATGCGTAAGCCTGCTGGTGTCCGCCCCCAAAAAGCTGCCGTTCCTCCCCTGCAAACAGTTCAGGGAAGTGACCCCTGTACTGGTTGCAAGGGGGTCTATGGGGATGCAAGCGACCCAAAGGCCAATGAGGAATGGGTGGCTTGCTGCCACTGCCAACGGTGGTATCATGAGTCCTGCGGAGAGCTTAACAAACTTATGGATGATGATGACTTCATCTGTCTTGGATGTGTTCACTGAAGTTGTTAAAAGGTGGTAAAAGGATGTAGGCTTAATGAAAGTTCCATTCATTGAATGTAGAGTGAAGTTTACAATGTTACAATTTTTGCATTAGTTCCAGAAATGCCTTTTTAAAAAATCCTTCCAAGTATTAATTAATTGAAGGTCTCCGTTGCTGTATTTTGCGTTTCATAATGCGCCACACATTTTCAATGCATGTATTCTGGTTTTATTTACATTTTACACAACGTCCCAACTTCATTGGAATTGGGGTTGTATTTCTCATGTTCATTTTAACCATAAAATAGTGTCCCACTTTCCATAACAAAGTGTCCCACTCAACCTGATTGCTTCTAGTTTGGTGAAAGGTGTTTTAGATGGTGTTTAAAGATTAACAGTTTGTTAATAAATACATACAATTCTATGTGTTTTGCTTAAATAGATTGTAATGAATGTCACTATGGTGAAATTTTCCCAATTTAATACATTCTAACTGATCTAGGTTGTTTAAAATGCAATTTATCAAAAAGTGTCCCACTTTACCTGACTTCACCCTAAAGCAATAACATGAGATTGAAAAATTATTCAGCAACACTTTATTTAAAGTTTAATTGCATCTATGAGTTGTATTTAATATCAGGCGTTCCTGTAAAAGTTGATGAGTGTGTTTTGTTTACTATATTTAGCTATCAAAATAGTTTACCAAATAAATAATTAACCAAATAAAAGAAAAAGAAAAATCAAACAAGGTGAAGTACTTTTCATTTCTAAGATAGAATAGAGAATAACTACATATAAATAACTATATTGTGAAATATATTGTTACCGTGAAATAAAATTAGTTATACCGTGTAACAGAATTTTGGTCATACCGCCCACCCCTAAAGTATAGTGAACTATTATAGACTAAGTATAAAGATACATAAAATTAAAAATGATTAACATTGTACACTGAGGAAAATTGTATATTAAGTCGGCATTAAATGCAAGTTGCGATAGTCTTTTCTTCACTATTGTACTACACTTCACTAAAAAAATGTAGGGCGGGATTTAATTTTGTCCATGGGAATTGACTAAATTGTAGGAAGTTGGGCGTTGCTAACTAAATGGCTGTCAGTTGTGGAGGATATTTAGTCCCAACCTCCGCTGAGACATATGTCATAAAGAAAACAGATGTTGTTTGGAGGGTAAGGGGAGATTAACTATTTGATTAAAGATTACGAGGCCATATGAATAAAAAAAACATTATGATCAATTTTGATATCATGGTGACTTTAAAGGGTTAGTTCATCCCCCCAAAAAAAATCTGTTAGTAATTACTCACCCTCATGTTGTTCCAACCCCGTAAGACTTTCGTTCATCTTCGGAACACAAATTAAGATATTTTTGATTAAATCTGAAAGCTGGATCACTCCTCCATAGGCTTCTTAAGGGATCGAAACTGGCCGGCCCAGAAAAGTTAAAGGACAAGTTCGGTATTTTACACTCGTTTAGATCGTTTCTGATTAAATAGAATGGTTGAGATTGAAATTTGAACACATGCTGCTGGCCCGAGAATTTTCGGTTTCTGTGGTTGCACCCCCCCACCTCCACAATGGTTGCATAGGTGCACTGGAACAATCCTTCCTAAAACGCATTAAACTTTAGTTTACAAAGACGTGAAACTCACCGAGTGGCCTGGGGTGTTCTCTGATATGCTCACACAAAAATCGCTGCAAAAGAATTCCACCCCTTCACAGAGGCCTTGATGGGAACATATGTGTGCTGTCTATGGTCTGTCCATGTCACCAATCACATTAGTGAAGCCTAAGGGACATACTGTAAGTCAAAATCGGCATGGTCATGATAGCATGATCTTCATTACAAATTATAATAGCCTATACCTGTGTTGGCAAAAAAAAAAAAAACACCCCGCTTTACAATCTTGGGTCTTAAGTGGCTTGCAAATGCCACAAAAAAACCCCTAAAAACTACTTGAGCGCCAGGTAAACTTTGCGAATGACACGATCAGACATCAGACAGCACTTTTCATCAAGTTCTCCGCATCTCCAATAGTGTAAAGGAAAGAGCCGCTCGCAAAGAATTTTAGGGCAATGCAAACATTTTGTGCTGTTGTTAAAGACCGACTCCGACGAGTCGAACATTAATGTGAGTTTCCAACAATGTTGTAGAAAAGGCCACCCCTTGGAATTGGACTCTCCCGATCTCCCCCGCCTCTGTTCGTGAGTTGGACTGTGCGAGAAAGTTTCGGGAGAGTTAAGAAGTCAGATCGTCTGAATAGAGGATGTGTAGACGTGTTTATAGTGAATAACAGTTAAGTTCGATCGAAGTGCTGTCGTTCAAGGATTTAAAGATTATGTGTGTGCGTGCAGCTAATAGTAGCAAACTACAGCCAGCCCTCCACCTCTACGATGAAGACGCGGTTGAGAGAAGTAGATGTACCCAGGCGGAGTTAGGAGGTTCAGGTTGAAAAGGTCATTAGGAACCTGCCAGGTTTCAGTCAACAGTAGCATGCACGCACTATTGGATTCAGGGCTGATAAACATTTTGATGCTCCTTGATTTAAGCGCTGCTTTTGATACAGTTTGCCATGAAATATTGATCTCTAGGCTTTCTGATATTGGCATCACTGGCTCTGCTCTTTCCTGGCTCATTTCATACATCAGTGACAGAAAGTATTATATCACTATACAAGGGTTTAGATCTGCCACTGCCCCACTTACACAGGGTGTTCCTCAAGGTTCGGTTCTTGGCCCACTATAGTTCATTATATACATCTATCCACTCGGAGACATCATACGCAGGCATGGACTTAAATTCCACTGCTATGCTGATGATATTCAAATATATCTCACCACCAGCTCTGATAGGCCATCTCTGCCTGACTCACTCACTGCATGTATCAGGGACATCAAGCATTGGATGTCACTGAATTTTCTCAAACTAAATGATAAGAAAACCGAGATATTAGTGATTGGCTCTGTTGCCTCAGTCAAAAGGATGGACCAGTCCTTTGATATTGATGGAACTCACATTAAGCCATCGTCATCGATTCGTAACCTTGGTGTCTTATTTGATCAAACTCTATTCTTTGGCTCTCATATTTCTTCTCTTGTGAAAAACTCTTTTTTCCATCTTCGCAGTATTGCTCGCTTACGATCTTCTCTCACTTTAGCTGATGCTGAAACCTTAATTCATGCATTAATCACATCACGCCTCGACTATTGCAATGCCTTATTTCTTGGTCTTCCCAAAAAACGTATTGCAAGATTACAGTACGTTCAAAACTCTGCAGTGAGAGTCCTCACCTCTACTAGGCGTTCTGCACACATCACTCGCTACCTGTGGCATCACGTATCCACTTTAAGGTACTGCTTCTAACGTTCAAAGCATTAAATGGTCTTGCTCCACAATATTTGTCTGACCTACTCCACCCTTACCGTCCTACACGGTCTCTCAGGTCAGCTGAACTTGGTTTACTGTCCGTCCCTCATTTCCGGTTGTCTACTGTAGGAGGAAGGTCTTTCAGTACTAATGCTCCTCAATTATGGAATTCACTACCTCTTACACTACGCAATACCTCTTCTGTGGCTACTTTCAAGACCCAGTTAAAAACATATCTTTTTAACATGCATTTTGGATAATGTGATTATATGTATCCTATGTGACTGTAATATATGGGTGTCTAAATGTATTGTATGTACAATGTAAAGCGACCTTGAGCTTCTGGAAAGGCGCTATATAAATAAAACTTCTTCTTCTTCTTCTTCTTAATAGTAAGTACATTTGCATATTTATTGCATAATATGTTCGTGAGGGAGATTGAAGAGCACTGTCGCAGCATTTTATCTGAGTGTTCAAATTGTTGGTTATGTTTGCACTTTGTATTGTCACTTAAATAGCAAGTTATCCTCCTGTATTGTTATCAGTATAGTGTTGATATATTCATACTGTATGTTGTGTGGACTTCGATTGGGTCTCGGGGAACATGTACGGGCATGTCTATCGGGCGCGTTAGACGTCTTCGCTGTTAGCACTACGTGAATTAGACATATAGTGTGGAAATAATCATTGATACAGAATTATAAATATATGTATATTATCATATTGCTTTATTTCTTTAAGGCCCTTTAACCTTGTTGATTATATTTATACCAGTATTGTAATACTGTTGTAGATCTGTGATTTGTAATTAAGTTTATTCATATTCTGTATATTGTTTGTTGCAGAACCACATACATGGTCGCATACACGGTCACATGCCTGACCTTTGCACAATAAAGCATCTACAAGAACCCCCTGGTGTGAGACATACTGTTCTAACCGGACAACCTGTAGCCGTTCAATTAATCCGAACCAGAAAGTATAAAAGAGTGATTAGCCGTTTTTACATGGTCCTTCGAGCCGGATGAGTGGACTGCTACAGCTATGTCTCATCCAGGAAGAGAACCCCCTGTCGCACGACCAAGGAGACGAGTTTACCCTCCGGCTTACTTAGAGGATTATGAGCTCAGTGGACCTGGGTCTCGTCGACAGCAACCACTGTCGTCTAACTACCAAGCTGCACAGGAGGATGAACCGCTAAGTCTTACAGGTCATTCCAGATCCACTTCACCAGTCAGTCAAGCATCAGATTGTTCAGAATGGAGATTGACTGACCGCTGGGACAGCACTGCTGTAAAGCTGAGAGAAGAGAATGCTACATTGCAACGGCAAGTGCAACAGTTACCAGAGTTTACAGCCATGTTTGAAGAGATTAAGAGGGAGAACGCAGCTTTGCAACGACAGGCCAGCCAGCTTCCTGAGATCATCACAGCATTACAAGAGATGCGTCAACAGAATGCTGTACTCTGTCATGAGCTTCAAAGTCTGATATCTAAGCGTAGAGCTCCACCAGGATTCCTTTGCACATATCAGAGAGGTGAGAAAAGAGCCTAAGCAGTTTCGCAGACCAACTACAGTTCTCCTTGGGACTGAAAAGTCACTGTCCACACTGATGTCGTCAGCCACGTCTAAGCCAGATCCAGCCCGAGCAGAGAAGGGAAAGGCCTTTTGTCCATACTGTGACAATAACAAGCATTATTTGAATAGCTGTGATAACTTCAAGCTTCTCAACAAAGACAGGAAGATAGACTGGATAAAGACTAAAAACCGATGCTGGCGTTGTGGTCGTGGACATCAAGCAGCCAACTGCACACTAAAGACTCTCTGTCCAACTTGCAACAGGAAGCACCTTCTGGTACTGCATGAAGTCAATGATCAAGTCAAGCCATATCAGCAGAACGCAGTTCCGTCTAGTGCAGTTTTGTATGTTGACCGCTCAACGTCCGGTAGCAAAGTGCTTCTTAAGGTGGCAAAGGTACTAATTCAGAATGGTAATAGGGCGATTGAAGCTTATGCTGTGTTGGACGATGGATCAGAGCGGACCATCATTTTGAATGATGCAGTAGAGAAATTGGGACTTGTGGGAAAATCTGAGGACCTTATGCTTTGCACCGTGAGACAGGATACCTAGGTGTCACAGTTCTGTCACCCTTGTCTGGGTTTTCTCTTGGTTTAGTGACAGAGCTGTGACACTCCCTGTTTGTCATGTGTTTGTGTTAGTCTGGTCTGTTGTGAGCACATGGCTGTCACGTTATTTCCTTGTGCCATGTGCTCTCCTGTCAATTGTCAAACCCCGCCCATCTTGTTATCTTGTTATTGTTTAATGTCCCTCACCTGCCTGCCTCGTTACCTTCCTTTGTTTGTTCCCTATTTAGTCTCCCTGTGTTTGCAGTCCTGTGCTGGTTCGTTGTCCAAGTTTTCCATGTTCCTGGTTCTGCCTGTTATCGTTATTATTTTCCCCCACGAGGGAGTTTTGTTTGTAGTGTATGTTTGTTTGTTTACTTAATAAATATTACCCATTGTTTCTGCACTTGAGTCCTCGCACCTTTAATCTACCCATTCCGTGACACCCAGGTAATTCACGGAGCAGCAGTGACTTTTACGGTGTCTCCAACTGTTAACCCCAGCAAAGTCTACAAGATCGGTAACGCCTTCACAGCCAATGTACTTAGCCTGGCAGAACATACTCACCCAGTCAGTGTGCTGCAAAAAAAGTTCAAGCATCTTGCCGGGTTACCACTACAATATCTGAACAAGGTGCAACCCGTGCTTCTCATTGGCTCTTATTGCCCACACCTTAACACACCTATACAACCAGTCAGACTGGGGCCCCCTGGTGGTCCGGCAGCAGTGAGAACCCGTCTTTATGCAAACGTGGAGAGACTGTGGCAAATGGATGTTCTACCTTACCAGAGTGAAAAGGCGATCACCAGGTCACGCCAAGACAAGGAGTGCATTCAGCTTCTGCAAGAAACTACTGTGAGAGTGGATATTGCTGGTGTTCAACGATATGCTACTCCTCTGCTACGTGTCAAGAACATGCCTCGTCTCTGTGCACCTAAGGAAGCGGTTTTACCCCAGTTAAGAGCAATTGAGAAACGACTTGAAAGGGACCCTGATCTGGCTGCAGTATACCAAGAGGAACTAACCAAGCTAGTACACGCTGGGTATGTTGTAAAACTCAATCAGGAACAGGCGAACAGAACAAAGGAAGCCTGGTACATCCCGCACCACATGGTGCAACTTAATGAGAAGAATAGAGTGGTCTTCAACTGTTCATTCTCATACCAAGGGCACAACCTGAACGAACTCCTACTACCTGGTCCTACACTTGGTCCGTCACTTCTGGCAGTCCTTCTGCGTTTCCGGGAGCACTCTATTGCCATCAGTAGTGACATCCGTGGTATGTTCCATCAGGTACGACTTTTGCCAAAGGATTAACCACTGCTGAGATACATCTGGAGAGATATGCAAAGAGACCGAACCCCTGATGTCTATGAATGGCAGGTACTGCCTTTTGGGACTACTTGCAGCCCGTGTTGTGCATCTTTTTCTCTCCAGAAGCATGTAATAGATCACAGCCAGCCTGGAGAGGACACACGGATTTTGGTGGAGAAGTCATTTTATGTGGACAATTGTCTTCAGAGTTTTGCTTCCCGTGACATGGCCAAGAATTTGGTTGACAAACTTTGCAGCCTTCTAGCATCTGGTGGCTTTGAGCTACGACAGTGGGCTAGCAATGACCCTTCAGTCATCCGCCATCTGCCAGAGGATATTCAATCTCAGAGCAGCATCATCTGGCTCCGTGAAGGTCACCAAGAGGCTCAGAAATCAACACTTGGCCTGCATTGGAATTGTCAATCTTACACTCTTTCGTATAAACAACGCAAACCTGACTGTCAAGTGCCCACCATGCGAAGCATATATAAAATTCGTACTCGTCAGTATGATCCACTTGGCTACATTGTACCATTCACCACTCGAGCTAAGGTGTTAGTGCAGAGGTTGTGGGACAAAGGGAGGGAGTGGGATGACCCACGGCTACCAGAAGACCTAATAGACTCTTGGAAACACTGGGAGAGCGAGTTGGAAGGCCTGCAGCATATCGCTCTACCCAGATGTTATTGTAGTAGGGAAATGAAAGCGTAAGCGTAAGTTCTACCAGAAAGACTCCATTGCACGTCACTAATTTATAATTCCACGCTACCAATCACAGCTCGACATTGAATATAAAAGAATGATCCTACCGTTCCATGTTGTTGCCCGCAGGTGTCGTAGCAAAGTTTTTGATGCCAATTACGTTTCCATTCAGTTCGCAGAAACAGGCGCTGGCGTTCACTTACTCGCGTTTCGATACCAAACATAACAACACAAGTCACATCGTTGATTTTGATCTCAGCAACTTTCGCGATGCGCGAGTGCGACACACTTGTGTAAGAAACAAACGTGTGGCAGCTTTAAATCTCATGAGAGTCAATCTCCACTCAGTGTTTTTCAAAAAGTTCCCCTTTTACTACGATTAAACTTCATTCAGGTAAGTATATTAACTTGCTACTCTTCTGTTCCCTTCAAGACGTGAAGTTCAAATGTGGTGATGTGGTAGCTTTAAAATAACTGACGATACTGCAGTCTGCAACGCAACATACTGCAACGCTTTAAACAGTAAACAGTGGGCCGAATAGCTCATTGAAATGGTAAGTGTATGCAAAGATTCACGTAACGTTAACTACATCGTCACGCACTCACGGCCAGTTGCAAAATACTATCAACTGGGTTGCTGAATAGAATTTAATCAAGCTTAAGAGTAACTTTGTTATTAAATCGCATATGTATATGCCATATATTACAGCTCGCGCTCCTTTATCTGCTCACTCACCATTGTGAGAGACGAGACGAATTGCCTTCCATCTTAAAGGAGCAGTACCTATTAAGGCTATTCAACTTGTTTTACGCCCTTCTCTGAATTTGTTATTGTTCCGGTAATGCATTTATGGAGATGTTTTTTCAATCACTTCCCGAGCGCCGGAAAGATCTCGACTTATACCTTGATGATTGCAGACTTCAACTAATAAAAGGGGGCACACTATTTAATCTCAGCTCGTTTTCTGTATAAACTATCTCTTATTCGATCATAAATCAACAGCAATTAATAGTTCAAATATATATATATAAAAAAAATTTATATTACAAAAATAATAATACATATAGCCATGTTTTAACAGCGTGCATGGCTCATGCATACAAGAAAAAGCGTTTCTAACCGTGTTTTACAGGTTATGTGATCAGGGGAATTCGCATCTGTTTCAAAACATTTTAATTTGGCTCGTGGCTTGTCTATTTCCGATTTACGTCTTTCTCCCACCTTTTAAATGTATTTAAGTTTTCGAAAACAGATTCTTCTGGAGTCTCTGGCGTTGTTATATCTAAAGTCTATAATTCCTATTGCCCCTATACCTCTTTGGTCATATCTCAAAGCATGACCACACTTCAATACTCCCTTTTTTTCATATACCTATTTTGTAAGGCAGAGATGACACATTGGCATAACTGCTATCAGGAAAGCTACGATACGCGCAAAATATTTGCTTTAGCGAACAGTCATGAAAGCTCGGTCAATTGTAATGTCTCGGTAGGCTATCGAGGCATCGGCCTATCGTGGCATCGGCCTATCGAGGCATCGCTATCGAACAAGCTTTCAGGATTGGAACCCTAAAGACATAAATGCATATCGTAGCTTCTTGGTTGTAATCATCTTAATGTCATATCTATGCCTATCATGGCTCCTCGGTAAAGTCTCCCTGGCTTCAGCCTTTATCATTATAAATATAAAGTCAATCATGGACCTATTTTTCAATTACTGGTATTGCGTCATGGCTAAACGTAGCCTATTACAGTAATGTTATCGAAGCTTTCGACTTATCTCGATCTGATGCATGAAGTCAGCCTATCGAGGCATCAGCCTATCGAGGCATCACTATTGAACAATCTTTCATGATTGTACTCTAAGCCAACTTTTTTCATGGCCGATCGCAGCCTTCGTTCATAAACTCAAATCGTAGCTTTGCCGATTGTAATCATCTCAATGTCTTATCTCTGCCTCTCGTGCCTCCTCGGAAAGTCGACCTGGCAACTGCCCTTATCATTTATAAATATATGGTTAATCACGGACCTATTTTACAATCACTGTGATCGTTTCATGGCTATACGTAGCCTATTACATTTATGCTATCGAGCTTTCAACTAATCTCGGTTCCGATACATGAACTCAGCCTACCGAGACATTACAATTGACCGAGCTTTCATGACTGTACGCTAAAGCAAATATTTTGCGCGTATCGTAGCTTCCCTGATAGCAGTTATGCCAATGTGTCATCTCTGCCTTTCGTGGCTCCTCGGGTAGTCGCCTGGCGACAGCCTCATTATTTATAAATGTAAGGTCAATTACGGACCTATTTTTAAAGAAAGACGAGGGCTGGTGCATATGCTATTTAACTTTGCTTTTATTTATTTTCTCCCTATATTCATACCCAGGATGTATGCATCTTAAAATCTCAGCCTATCGAGGCTTCATTTAAAATCTCCATCTCAAGTTTTGGGGCGAGACGTGGCTTCTGTTCATATTCAGAAGATGAGAAGTTCAGCTCACATATAGTGTCATTCCCAATTTCGATCTTTTAAAGCTTCTAATCAATTATCTTTATCTCAGTATATCTCGTAGGTTTAATATTTCACATACGGTTCTGACGCATGAACTAAGCCTATCGAGGCATCAGCATGAACTAAGCCTATCGAGGCACCAGCCTATCAAGGCACCAGCCTATCGAGGCATTAGCCTATCTAGGCATCAGCCTATTGAGGTATCAGCCTATCGAGGCATCAGCCTGTCGAGGCATTAGCCAATCGTGGCTCATTTCATAAACGCATATTACATTTAATCTCGGTTCTGACGTATGGACTAAGCCTACCGAGGCATCAGCCTATCGAGGCATTAGCCTACCGTGGCCTTAGACAATCGTGTCTTATTTCATAAACGCATATTACATTTAAATCTCGGTTCTGTCGCATGAACTAAGCCTATCGAGGCATCAGCCTATCGAGGCTTAATGAACAGTTTTAATGATTACTTTAAAGCCTACTATCATGGGCAGTCGAGGCTTTCGTATGTATGTATCTTAATAACTCAGCCTATCAAGGCTTCGTTAAAATTCCCATTTCAAGTTTTGCGGCCAGACGCGGCTTCGTTCACGTTTAAAAATAAGCTCTGCCCATATAGAGTGACATTCCTACTCTCGATCTTGCTGAAGTCTCTTATAAGTTATCTTATCTCAGAACATATCGTAGTTTTAATCTTTTACGCTCAGTACCTGACTTTAAGATAAGCAATTAAAAGTCGTCTTATTGTCTTCCCTATTTATTAATCCTACTGTATGCCTTTCAGAATCCTCATAGGTATGTATGGAATTCATCACATTTTCCTTACTTTTTTGGGGTTGGCTCCGCCCCTGCCTCTAACATCAGGCAGGACCTACAAGCTAACCTTCAGACCCTGATGGAGGATGAGGCCTACGCCAAAGAACTCAGAGACGGAGCTTGTCGAGCATCTACCTTTATTTTTGTCTGTAAACTCCTTTCACAAAATAAATTCTATTTATTTGAGAATTCTTCTGAGTCTTTATGGTAGAACTAGACTGTTCCAATAATAATAGGCAGCTTCATGTCTTTTGTGATGCCTCAGAAAGCCTACGGATCTGTGGCTTACTTAAGAACAGAGAACCCTCAAGGTATAGTGGAGGTGGCCTTTGTAACAGCTAGGTCTCGTGTTGCCCCCAAGAAACAACAGAGCATTCCTCGTCTGGGGCTGTGTGCCGCCCTCACAGGGGCACAGCTCGCTAAAGGCCTGAAGACCGAGTTAACATTACCACTCAATAATGTCATTCTATGGTCCGACTCAACTACGGTACTGACTTGGCTTTTATCAGATTCCTGTCGCCAGGTTTTTGTGGGGACCAGAGTGGCAGAGATACAGGACTTAACTGATTCTGACACCTGGCGTTATGTACCATCAGGTGACAACCCTGCAGATGCCATAACGAGAGGGAAGTCTCCCTCTGATCTCAACAGAGACAGCATGTGGAACCAAGGTCCAGCATTCCTCAGACAACCAGCAGGAAACTGGCCAGAGATGCTGCCATTAGCTCACCTAAACCAAGACAGTGAGCTAAAAAAGTCAACCTTCTGTGGACTGTTAACCTCTGCTCTGCCACTGCCAGATCCTCAGCAATTTCACACATTCAAAGACTACTTAAAGGCTCTTATGCAATCATCCAACGAGAGCCTTCCCCCTGTTGCGACTGCAGAGGAATATAAAGAAGCTGAACTCAAGGCCCTCCGTCAGATCCAAGTAGATTCCTTTCCTTAAGAGGTGTCTCATCTGCAATCTGGTAAACCTCTACTAAGTAACAGTAGACTGCCGTGCCTAGCTCCTGATCTGGATCCTGATACCCATCTCGTACGTGTTGGCGGTCGTCTCCGACAGATCAGTGAATTAGAAGAAGAGACTGTTCATCCTATTGTTCTTGACCCACATCACCCATTAACCAAGCTGGTCATTAAAGATTACGATGATCGTTTGCATCACCCTGGACCAGAGAGGGTATTTGCGGAGCTCAGAAGGAAATACTGGGTATTAAAAGGACGAGCTGCAGTCAGACATCATCAGCGCCAATGCACTGAATGTCAAAAATGCAGGGCTAAACCGCAACCCCCAAGAATGGCTGATCTCCCACCAGTAAGGTTTAGAATTCACCAGCCAGTTTTTATTCAACTGGCATAGATTGCTTCGGCCCTTATCTCATAAAGGTGGGACTCAGAAATGAGAAACGTTGGGGGATCATTTTCAAGTGTATGACCGTCCGTGCAGTGCATATTGATCTTCTCGCAAGTCTGGACAGTGATTCATTCCTTATGGCCCTTCGTCGCTTCATTGCTCGGCAGGGCAAACCCTTCGAAATCCTTTCAGATCAAGGAACGAATTTCAAAGGTCGAGAAAAGGAAATTTGTGATGCCTTCACAGCTCTTCAGCCTGAGCTCCAGGCTCAACTGGCAAGCCAGCAAATTAGGTTCACATTCAATCCACCCAGTGCACCACACTTTGGCGGATGCTGGGAGCGGGAGATTCGATCTTTGAAAACAGCCCTGCAGGTGATCCTCGGAGCACAGACTGTAACTGAAGAAGTGTTGCGGACTGTTCTCATTGAGATAGAGGGTCTACTGAACGCTAAACCAATTGGCTATACATCTTCAGATATTGCTGACCCAGATCCTGTTACACCCAACATCTTGTTGATGGGGCGGCGGGACGCCTCACTTCCACAGGTGACATACCAAGATTCCGAACTCCTTAGCAGAAGGAGATGGAGACATAGTCAGCTGCTAGCTGATCACTTCTGGAGGCAATTCATTTGCAATTACCTACCTAGTCTTCAAACCAGACAGAAATGGATGTCAGAGAAGGACAATCTACGGGTAGGCGAAACCGTCATGATTGTGGATCAGCAGCTACCTCGCGCACTGTGGCCTGTGGGAAGGATAACACAGGTCTATTCAGGGAATGACAAACGAGACAGATCAGCTGAAATCAAAGTAAAGGACAAAGCTTACACAAGACCAGTGACCAAGATCATCAGTCTACCCCCTCTGCCTGAGTAACCTACCGATAACTCACCACTTAGTACGCCCTTTTAGTTGTTCATACTGACATACTGTTCTAACCGGACAACATGTACCCGTTCAATTAATCCGAACCAGAAAGTATAAAAGAGTGATTAGCAGTTTTTACAAATGTAATAATGTATAAACGACACACTCACGATCATTTCACGAGAAAAAATATATATCTCAGAAAGTATCCTACACTATTGCGCTGCGCTAAAATACTTCCCGTATCAGCTCCGCTTATAAAGCCGCAATCTAATCCTGTTAACATGAAATAAGCCTGCTCGCGAGCAGGTTCAAGCTTGCGCACCTGTTGCTATGACAGCAAGTCCAGGATGAGCGTCGAAGAACCAAACAATCCAAGATCATGTCAAATCGCCAACAATCAAATCCAGCTAAGTGAGTTAGCGACGTACGAAGAACGGGCCCCTGGTCACAGATGAGCCAGTGAGATGCACAACAACAATTTGTCCTCTTTTGAACTCTGATATTTCTCCCATTATGTTGTGTGGATTGCAATATTTTATGTCCAGTTGTGCTACTGCTCCACTATATTGGCCAGTGTTTCACTTTCATTGTTCAACCCCTGTAAATGTAAATGTTTTAAACACTATATAAATTAGCCTTAGGGTATCACTTGCTTATGACTTGCTCCAGTTTTAGCCTGTAACCATGGCAACAGACTGCTTCACCGGTCTGCACTTTTGAGAGAGAGAGAGAGAGAGAGAGAGAGAGAGAGAGAGAGAGAGAGAGAGAGAGAGAGAGAGAGAGAGAGTTCATGCAAACAATGCAAACAATGAAGCATCTGATTCCACCCCACATTTTTTAGCTGCCTGCAAGTGTACATAAAAATCAATGTAGAATACGATAAACAGCCCAGGTGATGACATGATCTAGCCCTAGTGTCTCACACACTCTCAAATTTATATTTATATTTTATTAAACTGCCAAGTACCACAACATCACAAATTAATTATATAAAGAATAGGTGGGCTTTGGGTGGTATCATGCACAGATTGTATGGCAAGACTGTGCCAACCAGTATTCTGCTATGCTGTTTATACCAAGACAGATATATGTGTGCTATTATCCAGGACAACTTTACACTATTAACACCTGAGAACACTGAAAAAACAGTAAGGCAAAATTCAGATCACATTTCCCAAACAAGTCAAGAAGAAATTGTTATTAATTAATTGTTTTAGGTTCAACATGAAGCAACATTGTGTTGTTTATGGTGCCATGCAACAATGCAAATAATAAAGAATCTGCATTAATATAAAACATTTGTTCTCATCCAGGGGCCCTAAAAACTTCCAAGGGGGCCACAAGATCACTTAAAATTATTTAAAATAAGGCAAAACAAATATACATGTTTCTCTAGTTATGCCAAGCTCTAAAATATTGATGTTGAAAATAAAAAGAGAAAATAAAATAAGATCAATACCTTTCATTTCATTCAATGAAAAATAAATAAATAAATAAGAATAAGTATTGACTTAAGCAGAAGTAAACATTAATTTTACCCTAAAAATAACTTTATCATGATGTATATACCATGACCTTGTTGTAAACTTACTCATACCATTATATAAGATTTTGTTCAAACCATACAGTCCTAGGTAAGCTGTAAAGAGGAAAAATAGGAATGGGTCAACAAAAAGATGCTAGCCCCCTCCAACTCTCTCTCTCTTATCACGTTTGACCAGAACAGACAGTTACCTAGAGATGATAGTAAATTATCCCATTTGTTTCTGATGTTTACCATGTTGTTATCTACAGCTGACACTGCATCGATCTGAACAACAGGAGATATGTTGCTAAAAGGCATGTCATGTATAAATCACGCATGCACTGTCATAATGACATCATAAAAATAATGCTTCACTGACAGTGCAATGAGTACATGAAAATACACTTGCACTCATATTTCACATCAATTGTTATGAATGGTTACAAGAAAACGCTGATATAGCTGAATGTTTAAAAATCACCTTCTTTCACAGGTCAAAATGATTCTTACAGAACAGAGCACAAATGTTCTTTACAGCATCTGATTACTAATGTATCATCTATTCTAAGCAACTGGGTCTCAACTTTTTTGACTCCAAGGCCCCTTTTCGTCAACAACTATTTTTGAAGGCCCCATGACTTTTTACATGATCTACAGATTAAGGATCGATGAGATTTTTTTTTTTTTTTTTATGTTTTATCACAATTTATACCCAATACTTTTTTTAGAGCTTGGCATAACTAGAAAAAAAGTCAATTCATTATACACACAATATTATATGACTTTATTATTTTCCAGATCTAGAAATCACACTTTTAAAATTAGGCCTCATCATACATCCAGGTACATCCATACTATTTAGGAGGTGAATTAAAATACAAAATATTTTAGTTGTTTTGCCCCTCTGGCTGATAACCACTGCTCTAAGTCAATGTTTCTCAAACTAAAAATCCCCAATCTCTACCACAATATTTGGTCCACCAACATACAGTAAGCAACATATTGAACTAGGAGATATTAGTGTGATATCATCCCATTAGTGCACAGAGTGAATGTGAACAATCACATATAATGCAAGCTGAAAAGTAGTAAAATGACATTTAAAATAAATAAAGACACATAATATTTTGTCTGGCAGAAAGAAAGGCCATAGACTGCAATTCATGGTAACTCGCTGACAAGGCTTGTCAAATAGACAAGGAGTTTGACAAAATGCTATAAACCTAGCTATTGTTCTGAATTCCACCTACACACCTCGAGACAGGCAAGTCAATTAGAGCTAAGAAAGCTCTAAAAAAAGTGTGTGTGTGTGTGTGTGTGTGTGTGTGTGTGTGTGTGTGTGTGTGTGTGTGTGTGTGTGTGTGTGTGTGTCCAAAATAAAACACAGTAAGTCTGACATTCTAATTCACTAAGTCAGCAAGAATCTTTACCAAAAATTTGAGAAAAACACACTAAAGGCACCATTAAAGTAGTTAATTTGATATATGACTGCATTTATTCTAAGTCTACTGAAGCGATATGATAGTTTTATGTGCTGAATAGAATGAAGTTTTTAAAAGTTATTATAAAAGTGATTAAAAGTTAATATACTAAAGTTATTATTCTCTGTAAATATTGTTGTTTGTCATAGATCCATCAAGCTTGATGTCAATGTAGTCATATAGATTGCATTTATCTTTTTTGTTATTTTTTATCTTTTGAAGACTTTTACATTCTCCTTTTGCATTCCATGGAAAAAATAAAGCACATAGGCTGACAAACAAGAGAGCCAGTAAATAATGATAGAATTCATTTTTTTTAGTGAACAACCCCTTTAAAGCATTCAATATAGAATATTATGATAGAGTACAACATGGCTAAAGGCACACAGAAAAAATGTCTCTGCAAAAGATGCAGAGATGCAAAAGCCTCTAAGTGCCATCTGAAATTTTATTCTAGAATGATCATTTTTATCTAGCTTGTATGTTTATGTTCACTTATTTCACTTTATTGGCAATGACAATTACCTATTAATTGTCATAAAAGTGAAATTACTGAACTTAAATATACAAGCTTGTTAAAAATGATCATTCTAAAAGAAAATTTCAGATGACACTTAGAGGCTTTTGCATCTGAAGTCTTCATATATAGTATATATATGTTTGTATTGAACATTGATGGAGCAATATTTTGTGAGATAATAAATCATAAAAGTGGTTTGTTTTGTTTAAATATCTTATAAATATATGAGGTGGCAAGGTGGGCCTTTTACCCCACAAAAGCACAAAAGACACAAAGTATTGATTCAAATACTTTAGCTAAAATATGTTTTAAATCATGTCTAAGGTAATACTTGTTCAAAACAATCACTTTAGCAAAGTTTGTACTATTTTCTGTTTATTTCGATAAATAAAAGAATTAATTTTGTTCAATAATGATCCTGTCATTAAACTTAATATAAACATATATTTGAAAAAAAAAATACAGAAACGAAATTATTTAAAAAACTAAAGATTCTGAAAACATTGAAGGAGATCCCGTAATAATTTAATGCATTAAAATGATTAATTGATATGACTAATATCACATTTTTACCACGTCATGTCAACAACTGAAAAATTCAGCCAGCTGTTTATTATCATGTTAACTATTGTGCCTTTCACCCCAACAGCAGGGGCGCCTTTTACCCCAAATACCATAATTTTACATATTCTTCCATTATTGAAAAAATTTTGCTTTAATTACCTAGAACAAAACTGAAAATCATTAACAAGACCTTTGTCTCAATGTATATTCAATAATTTGAGTGATTCTCATTTGCAACATAAATCTTCAACATTTTAAAAAACATCAAATATTTGATCAAATTAGCACAAAATCAACATTGCACTGCTGCCCAGGTGTGTCAAGGATCAGCCAAAATTTCACCTGCATCTTTAAAAGCGGATGTTTTGGAAAGTGATGTGGCTAAAATAAAATCAAATATGCCTTTTAACCCAGTGCGCCTTTAGCCCTGTTGTACCCTAGTAGGTGGAGATAAAAAATTAAATGTAGAATATATACTGTATGCAGATAGAATGAAATTAAAAAGCACATATGACCCAAAACATAACAAACTAACTGTTCATCTGTGGACCGGTTTAAACACTGATCCGATGTGAAGCTTTTATTTCGACATCTGCCATTGTGTTTGTTACTTAACTGACCCTGAGCGTTGCTACAGTAGCTATTGAAATGAAAGGTCAGGTCGGTTGCGTCACATTGCTTGGATTCCACAGAGGATTTAATAGAGCCCTGGTCACAATACAGTGGACTTGGCTACACCCAAAGCCTTTAAGATTAGAAATACCAAAACTAGAAGATACATGGAACAACAGGATACAATAAAAGAAAACAATACAACCGACTACACTGTGCATTTTGGCATGGAGTTTCCTTTAAAACAATCTTCATCTCATTGAAATTTGATTTATTTTGGCCATAAACTAAAACCAGTAAGTAGACTAACAGTAATACTGAGCAAAAGACTTACGCGATCCCAGATGTCTGTATTTCCCATTAGCATATGATACTGCTCCAGGGTCTAGTTTCCACTAAAGGCTTGCATCACTAGACTGACAGACTGTGGGAATTCACCGCAGGCCATGATATGTCTACTATTGTTTTACTGGTTTAGAGTTGCATAAGTGTCGAAAGTTCTTAAAATGACTTAAGTTCCCTACAGTTTCCCTCAGGGTTTAATCAATAAATGTATGTATTTTTGTCGTATGTTCTCCTCAGAGGTGATGCTTTTTAAGAGCATGGTTTTAGAAGATCTATGGCAATTAGGACACTATAAAAAGCCACATTCATGTGCAAGTCTGAGCTTATAGTCACTTGGCTATTTAATAACATTTTATCAAACACATTCCCCAATTTTGGTATAATCTGGTCTGGGATCATGGTTTAAATGCTGCTCAGGGACACCGAAATTCCAGTTTCCTCTTAAATTACCTGTGGGTGGATTTCAAGAGGAAGGTTCTTACTGCAATACAGAAATCACTCACAGCCTCAAGATCCACTGCTGTGATTGCATGAGCCAGCAGATTTGTTTTCAACCAGAATAAATCAAAACCTCAGTCTCAGAAGGGGGAATGAAAACAGGGAAATGTGAGGGTGGTTCAAACCTAACTGAACTCCCATCTCTTCTGAAGACTGTTTATTATTCCTTTGGAAAATGTTAAATGGCATGTCTTGGAAGAGGACAAAGAAAGGAAAATATGTAGAATACAAGCCAGTTTTCACAGATTTGGCCAGCTTTGAGGATATATTGTCTGTTTTTGAAATTTTCACTTTGTCATTCCATACAGGAAATAGTGGAAGAAAGGGCAATTATATCCACACAGTCACTTCTTCCATTAGGGAACAATGGATTTGCCATGTCTTAAGGCCCTTTCACAACAACAAAAAAGATAAAAAATGATTACTACTATATATTAGCGTAACTATATTAGAACGGTAGCCTGGTTAAAACCACACCATTCTCAGTTGTAACTGAGTTATGGTCTGGCAAACGTCAAAAAAAAAAAATTTGCTCGGTTTTTAACAAAAAAGAAACATTCAAATCGCTTAAAACAGACGCGATAGCTGATTCGAACGAGTGATGTTCGAACGAGTGATGTTCGACGACGGCGGCTGTAATGTAGGCTACAAAATCTGCTTCAAAATCCCAGCGCTGTCGTCATCGTGTAAAGCCCGCCCCAACGTTTCTGATTGGTGCCTCGATTTCGACGGATTGGAAACGGGCTTGAATGAGCTCTTTGCCAGACTAACTTTCAGAGCAAATCTAAATTTGCCGGAAGTTGTCTGGGTTTTCACAGGCTATTAGAACGGTGATGTTATGTTTAATGCACACTTTACATTCTCACAGCACATTTTTAAGGAAGATTAATTTTGCTCTCACTGTTTTAACATTTAACTGAAAAAGTGCTCTGTAAGTGATTCTATTGACACTATTCCTCTATGTCATTGTAGTTATAATTGATTTTTTTTTTACTTTTTTTGTTATCATTCTTGGTGTGAACGGACCTTTAAAGGGTTAGTTAACTCCAACATTTCAATTCTGTCATTAATTACTCACCCTCATGTCACTCCAAACTCGTAAGGCTTTTATTCATCTTCGGAACACAAAACACAAAATTCTGTCCCTCCACACAGTTTTACTATCATTAAGAGATAGTAAAACTTATATGAATTGAACGGTTTAGTCCAACATTTTCTGAAGAGACACAATCACCTTTATACAGTATGAACAGATAAGCTTTTATTCACCTATAAACATTCAACAACTCAACACAGCAATTGTGGTAAACGGAAGCTCAAGCATGTTTGCGTGACGTGCAAGAACCAATGACGTTCATTCTCGTGTGTAACGCAGCACGTTTGAACATCACAAGAACCAATGAGGTTCATTCTCGTATTAAGCATGCACGTATGAGCTTCCGCAAGAACCAATAAGATTTGTTCTCGTGTTAAGCAGCACGTTTGAGCTTCCGCAAGAACCAATGAGGTTCATTCTCGTGTTAAGCAGCACGTTTGAGCTTCCGCAAGAACCAATGAGGTTCATTATTGTGTTACGCAGCACGTTTGAGCTTCTGCAAGAACCAATGAGGTTCATTCTCGTGTTAAGCAGCACGTTTGAGCTTCCGCAAGAACCAATGAGGTTCATTCTCGTGTTAAGCAGCACGTTTCAGCTTCCGCAAGAACCAATGAGGTTCATTCTCATGTTAAGCAGCACGTTTCAGCTTCCGCAAGAACCAATGAGGTTCATTCTCATGTTAAGCAGCACGTTTGAGCTTCTGCAAGAACCAATGAGGTTCATTCTCGTGTTAAGCAGCACGTTTCAGCTTCTGCAAGAACCAATGAGGTTCATTCTCGTGTTAAGCAGCACGTTTCAGCTTCTGCAAGAACCAATGAGGTTCATTCTCGTGTTAAGCAGCACGTTTCAGCTTCCGCAAGAACCAATGAGGTTCATTCTCATGTTAAGCAGCACGTTTCAGCTTCCGCAAGAACCAATGAGGTTCATTCTCGTGTTACGCATCACGTTTGAGCTTCTGCAAGAACCAATGAGGTTCATTCTCGTGTTAAGCAGCACGTTTCAGCTTCTGCAAGAACCAATGAGGTTCATTCTCGTGTTAAGCAGCACGTTTCAGCTTCCGCAAGAACCAATGAGGTTCATTCTCATGTTAAGCAGCACGTTTCAGCTTCCGCAAGAACCAATGAGGTTCATTCTCGTGTTAAGCAGCACGTTTCAGCTTCTGCAAGAACCAATGAGGTTCATTCTCGTGTTAAGCAGCACGTTTCAGCTTCCGCAAGAACCAATGAGGTTCATTCTCGTGTTAAGCAGCACGTTTCAGCTTCCGCAAGAACCAATGAGGTTCATTCTCATGTTAAGCAGCACGTTTCAGCTTCCGCAAGAACCAATGAGGTTCATTCTCGTGTTAAGCAGCACGTTTCAGCTTCTGCAAGAACCAATGAGGTTCATTCTCGTGTTAAGCAGCACGTTTCAGCTTCCGCAAGAACCAATGAGGTTCATTCTCGTGTTAAGCTGCACGTTTCAGCTTCCGCAAGAACCAATGAGGTTCATTCTCATGCGTCAAGCAGGTTCGGTTGAGCTTCTGTTTATGTTCGCTGATCAAGGTTTATATGCGAGCAAAAGCCTAAATTAAATCTGTTCATCATATAAAGCGATCAAGTCTCTTTGAAAAATTTGGACTAAACTGCTCAATTCATAAAAAAAAAATTGTGATGAGTTTTATGATCTCTTTATGAACTTTTTGAAGCGTCAAAGTGTCAGTTGCGTATCTGTCTATGGAAGTACAGAAAACTCTCAGATTTCATCAAAAAGATCTTCATTTGTGTTCCGAAGATGAACGAAAGTCTTACGGGTTTGGGACGATGTGAGGGTTAGAAATTAATGACAGAATGTTCATTTTCTGGGTAAACTATCCCTTTAAGTTCACCAGCTGAGTGAATATATTATGCCGGCAAATTAAAATATGCACATAAATCAGCAATTTCTGTTAGTTTTCTGCAAAACTTTGCTCCTATTAATTGGGTCAATGCACATATATGAGTGTCTAAAATAAATACATAAATAAAAATCTAGTTTAAAACGTTCTTTCATATTTAAACATACTCATGTATTCATGTTGATTTGGTTTTGAAAAAACTTTAATACCATTTTCAAGAAAAAAATAAATGTAACAATGTGGTATTACCAAGTAAAAATAAATAATATATTTTCATTACACCTTAAATATATCTTAATAATTATTTCCACAAAAAGCACTTTTAAACATACAGGCAGTAAAGCGATTTTGGTATTTTTCTCGAAGAAATAACAAAAGAATATGACAAACTTAAGATTTTCGTTTCATTCATAAATAATGCGTATTTTCACAAGATGTCAGTAATAATCAAAAATGTAAAAAAAAAAATTTGTATGTGTTACTGTATATAAATTGTATGAATTATGTATTTTTTTAATAATATTTCCCCCCCTACCAGCACTGCACTGTTTCAGTGATTCACAACAGTAATTGAACAGCTGCGTCATGAAGACGATATACGTTCACAAACATATTGAGCTCCCGCTTCATCACCATATGGGCAAAAATACAGACTGTTGGTTTCTGCTACTGCCTCATTTTAAAAGATGTCGGTGTGGCAGTGGCACACGTTGCACTTGTAGCCTCACACAAAAACACATACACACGCCATGGGCACTGGCTGACCTTTCAACTGGACATCTGTAACAGGACATGGGTGCAGCCTAGGAGACAGCATTCCAGCTTTAAATCCCTGGACCCCATAAACCCAAACCCATGTTCTGCTCATTAGACTGACCGACAACCAGTAAAAGGAGAGTGAGAACAGGGTGGTGGGAGGGCAGTCTCACTAAAACAGAGGCGCTTGTCAGGATTATCAAAGGCCCCCCACACAAGAGGAGAATGTTTGGAGGCGGCTAACAGAGAGACATAATGTGGCTATTTATCCCTCATGTGACTGTGCATATATTAGAGAGAACACAGAGGGGACAGGCCATCAGCAAGCACCATGAGTGAGAGAGCTTCAACAAAGTCAGTCTTTTTTCAGCACAAACGAGTGTTGTCATTTTTCATATTCCAACTATAACTGGTATACAGAGCATATAACAGAGCATGAAGTGAAAGCCCCAAAACAGCAGTGCTTTTCAAATGCCAAGACCCAGATCTAAAACACACATAATAAGAACAAAATGTTTTGTGCCTAGAAAAAAAATCTAGCCTATTCAATTTGTGCAATGAAGCAGGTCTAAAAGTTTTAAAGGAGCTGTGTGATTGATTCTGTAGCAGTTGGTCAGTAGTACTGTACTGCTGCACATTACAAACAAGGTGCATTTGATTAGTGAGGAAACTTTCTGCACATCTATTTTCACTTGTTTTGTGATGCGAAGGTTTCCTGTATTTTTGATGAGCTTTCCTGACAATAACAAGTCTCTTCCTCTGTCATGTAGCTTTGAAGATAATAATAAAAAATAAGGAATGTATGAAACATCTTGTTTAGGTCAATTTGTGTCTGTTCACTGATAAAAAGTTGAGAACACTATAGTCGGTCGACCATTTGGAAGTAGTTTGTAAAATGTTGCTGCAAACTCAATGTCTGAACGACATTAAAAGGTACAGTTGCCTGCACCACCAGGTAGCCTACAGTAAAATCACCATTATCTGATTATGAGCTTATAGGCAACCTGCCAGCCTACTTAAAACGGTATCAATAGAGAAAGGCATGTTTGCTAATACCACATACAATGCTTATACCAGAGCTGCAGACTGAAAGGGAGACAATATTAATATGATTGTATAAATTAGTATGATTAATATAAAGTGCATCTACCTCATCTGTTTCCAATTCTTAAAAAGTAATACATAAAAAAATAAAAATAAAAAAAAAACATGAAAAAATCAATCATCATTTACTGACTACATACTCTTATATTGTTTCAACCATGTATGACTTTTCTAATGAGCACAAGAAGAAATGTTACAGAATGACAGTCACCATTCACTTTCAATGTATTAAGAAAATATGCATGAAAGTGTACAGTGACTCAGTCTGTCATTTCTCCTAACATCTCATTTTGTGATAGTCATACAGATTCGAAACAATATGCAAATAAGTAAATTATTACAAACAATGCAATGTTTCAGTAAGCTACTACTTTAGTATATTTAAGCTTGCTTTGTGAATGAAACACTCTCAGCTCTTTCTCTTAGATAGAAACTTGTTGAATCAAAACCGTTGTATCACATAGCGGCCAAAGCTATAATAGGATGGCAACATGTTCATGCAATATAAACAAACTTAGCTAAACCTTAACATTCTGTCATCCCCCCTACTGAGTTGTCGGCTACTTGCACTTCACACACCTCAGTTCTCCTCAGCGACTTTTTGAAGTCGCCTTCTCGATCTCCGTTAAAACGACAAAGCAATGACTTACCCATGTTTAAGACTAAGAGCTCGACGACACCGCTGAAAAAGTCCAGTTCAAGAGTTTGACACTGAGTGAGAGCTGGTAGCGCGATCGTCCGTATATTAATGAGGTGACGTCACGATCACAAACGGACGGGGAAATGTAGGCTATCAATCAATGGCATATTGTTTGATAAATTTTATGAACATAAAATCAATTTTAGCATGTAGGCCTAAAAGCAAAAAAATGTAATAATAATAATTCCTTAATAGATTTTAAATAGCCTATATTATTAGCCTATTTTACAACTGAGATTGTTCGAGTCTCTTATATAAACTAATAAAATATAATGTATAATAAGTTACAATAAATTTGATTGTATTGCTTTATTGTTGTATGGTATAACTGTAAAGTACTAAATAAATAAATAAACAAACTCACATTTTAGGAAAGTTTATTATTAATTTTGTAATTAGCCTATTTAACAATTTATACTTATTTATTTATGTAGGCCATGAAGTTCCATATTTATTTTTCCTTCCCGCAACATATAGCCTAGTCAATCATTCAGTCATCACAGGCATCACGACTAAACTGTATAGATACTCAAGTGCAACGGTTTGGCAGGGATTTTTTTTTTTTTTTTTTTTTTTGGCCATACCATTAATTGCTATCGCAACAGGCTTTTGTCGTGGTAACATTCTCTTATCGATTAAATATATTGGCCTAAAGCTGAGCATAAATTAAAAAAAAAAAAAAAAAAACTATTTTTATGACATTGCTGAATTCTTTATTTTTCCAGATTATATAGGAATATGCCTTAGCCTACATACGGTGTTGTCCATGTGTGTTTAATTCGACAATACCCGCTTCTTTTTTATTGCATCGTATTTACTCCGAACACACCCTTCTGTGATGTGTACTATGGCTCACAACATGATATGAACAAGGTTAGCAGTTCCCTCTGCTGGTAGAATGCAAGAGTTGCACTCTGAGTCACAATAGCCTAATAAAGCGGAGGCTATCAAATACCGTAATGGGTTATTATTGCCAATGTGTTGTGCAGCAAGCCACAACATGCATGGGGTGAAAGTCCGCAAATGAAACTGAATATCTGTGTGAAAAGGCTGGTAGATTAATAATGCATCATACTACCTTGCATTGCACAGCCCTCACAGACGAATAGGCCTATGTCAGCCGCAAGCAGTTTCAATGAACGTTTGCCATATTTCACAAAATTCCTTTGTTTTTTTCAACAATAGGTGACCAACCGTTTGGATTACAAATACAAGAAAGCACAGGCACCTGAGCACCTCCCCGAGTCAAGATTACATGGATTATCTATGATTTGCTTTGATTGATTAATCAAATGACCAATCAGCGTTCAAAAACAGGGACAGCGTGTGACGTCAGTTTGAAATGGCCCAATCGTCGCAATGACTCGGAAGCTGGGTTAACAAACTACATGAAGCGAGTGTTTCTCCGTCAGCGATACACCTAATCTCAGCACCAAGTCGCTGTCCAACGGACATCGAGAGAGGTAAGCGAGCTCACGTGTTTTACTCCTGTTTTCAACACAATGTTCGCTACATTTCCCTCAGAGCGAGGCATTTGGATACATGTGCTGCTTTAAAAAAATACTTTGTCAACCCTGCTTACGCACTGTACTGTTATCATCGTTGTCCGTACATTGTTTCGGTGCAAAACAAAAAATGGCACTGTAAATAACCTAGAATGGTGTTTCACGTCCTTTCTTTCCTATTGAAATACATGTACAGAGAGATATTTAATTCATAACAACTGCCGTTATAGCAGTAGGCTAGTATTCTGATTATTTTGTGCTGTTTACTGTAACTTTTTAATGTGATTTGGGAGAACTCCAGCTGGACTGTCATTGTGGGGATGCACAAGAGGCTGTTAGTGCTGACAGTGGTCTACTATGCCTCATCACAAATTCCATTATGATTTTGAGCAGACAGTGCCGAGCAGATTAGACCCAGTGAGAAACTAGATACATAATCAGCTTCTCTTGCCAAGATGCAGAGACAGGACTAATGACCAGTGCTTCTTGAGACAGGTGCGATTCGACATGCAGCCATGCTCATCATAGATATCCACTTGACACGTTGCCCCACTTATGGAACAAGTGATGAGACCTCATGCACTATTCATGTTAGTTAGTAGGTTATGTCAATGTGTGCGTTGAATTGGTTGTATGAATCAGTTTGTTTTAAGGTAGGAAAGTGCCATCTTTGTTATATCATTGGAGAACTGTTTGATGCAATCACAGTCAGATTCAGGAGAGTGCTTATACTGTCCTTAGGTAATCTTAGAGCCTATAGTCTCTATGGGCTGTTTAGAGGAAGATATTTGCAGATTAAGTAATTGAAGATGTGGCAGGGTGATGAGTAGCCTATTTGATTATAAATGGGAAATGAGAAAGATGGTGCAGGTTATAGTGTATTTGACAGGGGGAAAAAAATAACCTCTGTATGCATAATACTGTGTGAAGATCCTCATTGACAGGAAAAGATTAGATAGAATCCCCAATCTTTTTTATCCTCTTTAGGCCCCATGCAGAGAGACTGTATGGCAGTACTTACTGTAGTAAGTTTCTTATAGCAATGCATGACATTAGTTGAATTTTTGCTTTGTAAAACCTATAAAATAGAAAAAATGACTTACAATAATAATTATATGGCTGTCAGTGTGTAAAATAAAATTCACAAAAAAACTCAATTAATGTCATATTTCTATAGTTAACACGTTTAGTTTCAGGGAAATAATAATAATAGTTTTAAGTATCTGGTCTGTATTTGTGTGGTGCAATACACTTGCATAAAAAATAAATAATAATTGTAATATTGGCCAAGATACGCAAGACAAAAAGCTGGGAATGTCACGTTTGTGTTTGTTTGTTCACGTTTAGAGTTTGTTTTTGATCTGTTGTGCTCATGTCTGTGTTTCTAGGTTTGGTGTCTCTGACGTCGCAAGGCAAAAACCCCGGTTTCACTGTCTACACGACAACACTGTAACTGGCGTTTCTGAAAATCCTCACCCTGGCAGGGGTTTTCAAAAATGTTCGGTTTCAGAGCGTTTTCGTGTGGACGAACGGCCGAACCACGTAAAAAAAGTCACGGTTATAAAAATACCCGTGTCCGTGTGGACAGGGCCTCACTTTCCTACCCTGTTTTGTCACCATGGTCATTGGTCACTGATTGGTTTAGTTCTGTTCAGGTGTGTTTAGTTAATTAGCCTCTCTCGTTTGCTCTTTATATTGCTGTGTCTTTCAGTTGTCAGTTAGGCTAGTTCTATGTCATTTTATGTTGGTTGTTTTTCATTGCTCTAAAGTTCACTCAAGTCAGCTCCAGCTGCATGGGCTGTTTTATGAAAAGCTTTGGTGCTTTTGTTTTGGTGCTGCAGACAATGAGAGACATGGCTGCTATTGTCTTCTGTCTTTTTCTTGATAGGGTACAGCGGGTCTATAGGCCCTTTTGATGTTATTTTCTGCCAAAACACTCAATAGCAACAAGAAAGAAAAAAAAAAAACACAGTACTTTCCTAAACACCTGTTTGTTGCAATGTTTGATCTATGAGTACATTGCAGACAATATGTAAAGGCTAGTTTGGAGGCAATTTGAACTAGAACATATGGTTATTACTTATAAAACATTGTGAATTTATGCAGCTAATAAGAATCCCTGAAACTGTCATATATTTGGATACTTAAAATTCTGACTTTGTTATTCAGGAACAGCCAAATACATGCAAGTACAGTATTTGAGATAAAAGTCCCCATATTGGAACCCCAAGATGTAGCCTGTACAGTTCATTTTCATTGAGCTCTATTAAAATATTTTAGCATTGATGAGACTAGATAAAGTAGATGTTGTGCCAAACAAACATCACATCACCCACCCTCCTCAACCAACATTTGCTACCATTTGCTGTAGTGGTTAGTTTGATACTCTAAAGTTACCTAAAACATCATGTTATATCAATATATTTGCATTTTCCATATCACTATTGCCCCATATTTACATTATCTCAATAGTCCTCTGTGAACCTTTAGCCCCTTTGATAAAATTACAGAAAAAAGAGTAATATTGTGAAATATGACTATAATTTAAAATAATGGTTTTCTATTTTAATATACTTATAACCTTTGATACTTTTTCTGGATTCTGAGTTTAAAAATGTAAAATATTTAAAATAGAAATATTTTGTACCAATATACACTACCGTTCAAAAGTTCAGTAATTTCAGGGTCAATATTTGTCTTTTTTTTTTCTTTTCTGAAATAAATTAAATTGGTGTTAAATTGATAAAAAGTGATAGTAAAGACTTATAAATTAATTTATATTTTAATTAAATGCTGTTCTTTTTTACTTTTTATTCATCAATGAATCCTGAAAAAAGTATCACAGGCTCCAAAAAAACATTAAGCAGCACAACTTTTTCCAACATTGATAATAAATCAGCATATTAGAATGATTTTTGAAGGATCACGTGACACTGAAGAGAAATTATGCTGAAAATTCAGCTTGGCATCACAGAAATAAATTATATTTTAAAGTACATTAAAATAGAAAACCATTATTTTAAATTGTAAATTTTTTTTTTTTTTTTTGATCAAATAATGCAGGCTTGATGTGCATAAGAGACTTCTTTAAAAACATAAAAAAATAGTAATGTGTCCAAATATGTTAGGCCTACATGTACTGTACATACTATTAGCCTATATATTATTACTGTTGTAAAATTTGTTTTAAAATAAAGGTACAATATGTAAGAATTTTGTATCAAAATATCCAAAAAAAACCTTGCACTATATATTTCTTTCAATTATGTACTTAAATTATCCTAAATGTTTCCAAGAATTTGTAAATTCAGAGAAATTCACAATTTTAAAAAGTGCCCGTCCCAGGCCTGTCAATGACGTAATATCTGCGTTATCCCTGGTTTCCACTTGTAATGCCATAGAAACCATGGCGACAGATGTGGATAACTGCTTAATGTTTAGTTTCATAAACATTTTGTTTCGTTCAAACATTATGGATCATGGCAAGCAGACTTTGGGACAAAAGGAGAACTAAAACGAGGATCAATATCGGCGTGGTGTTTTCGTGATGCAGGGAGCTCCGCGTCCGCGACAAACTTGGACTTGACAGAGCTTTACGACTTGACAGA
The DNA here is from genome assembly GCF_029890125.1 of Rhinichthys klamathensis goyatoka. Taxonomy (NCBI): domain Eukaryota; kingdom Metazoa; phylum Chordata; class Actinopteri; order Cypriniformes; family Leuciscidae; genus Rhinichthys; species Rhinichthys klamathensis. The sequence continues at coordinate 3,174,729 of NW_026606840.1, forward strand.
GACGCCACTCTTGCGTGTACTTTATTAGACAGGTGACCAAATGTGTTCATGGTTTGCGTGAATGTGAAAGCAACACGGACTCGGTGCGCACTTGTTCAGGAAGTAAAGTTAGGCCTATACCTGGCATGCGTATTAGCTGATTATGATGTATTTAGTTAAATAAAACACATGTAAGGGATAATAGTATTGATGATTTACCTTGGATACCAGCGAGAGTGAGTGCGTGGAATCTGGGCAACAAATTAATGGAAATCCACTGTCTCCTCAAAAGGGTCAGTTTGCAAGCAGCAGAAAGCCACCTTATGCAACACACACACACACACACAGTAAACCTGTGTTGTTCACTCAGCTGCGCAAAAGCACCAAATTAATAAAAAAACAACATATTGATCCGCGTTCTGTTTTCTATCATGCGCCGTGCACATTTGCGATGACGCTGCAGGGGGCGCCGGGAACAATCGAGCAAGGGCTCGGACCGCAACAAACGAGCCCAGTGTGTTTTCACACCTGAGCGTTTGTTTCGGAACCTGGTGCATTTTCTCCCTTGGTTCGGTTCGTTTAGGCATAGGGTATGTGAACACGGCAATCGCGCTTGGATCAGCACCAAAACAATCGATCTGTGACCGCCTGAACGAGGTGGTCTCAGCTCGATTGCAAACGAACTCTGGGGCGGTTCGCTTAAAGCCTAGTTCACACTACATGATTTTAAAACATCGGGCTGAACTGTGCGGTTCACACTACATGACTTGCTCTCTGTGAAATCAGGAGTGCTCAAGTTGTTGAGCTGTTCACACCACACGACACAACGTGATTGATCCGCAACAGGAGGTAACGCACTACACGAGTTGCGAAACAGCACGCGCGCCAATACCCAGCGAAGAAGATGAAGAAGAACACAACACGCGAATATGGACGTCAGACAGAAACTGCTGCAAACTGTTTGCGCGATGATTTGCTCTGAGAAAAAAACGCAAAAAAAGAAAAAATAAGATTTTCCTCGGTGACCTCAACCCATGCCTTGCTCTGATTGGCTGTAGCTCATAACATCACGTGAGGTTGAGTCGTGCGACAGCTCTGGATATTTAGCATGCTAGATATTTTTCTGGGCTCGGCGACGTGTCTGCGAGGCATCTGCGAGCGTCTTTGATGAGTTGTTGGCTCTTTCATACTAACAGATTGGCGAGCGTTCATCGCCCGCTAATCCCCCGCGATTTGCACGCGATAACACCCTGACCTGTCGGTGAGCTCAACGATTTGCAAATCGGGCTTAAAATCATGTAGTGTGAACTAGGCTTTAGGTGTGAAAGCGATCCGACCCAACGGACCAACAAATGATATTATAATTCATAACGGAAAATGTGCTATATAAATGGCAGTAGTGTCTGATTCTGTGAGTGAGCACATAGTTACCACAGTTGAAAACTAAAAGAGCACCTGTTCATCTTAAAATGTTGTGTAATTGCGCTTCTCCGTGCAAGAATGCTGTCCAGATGAAGCATTGATTCCTGCTCTAGCTGCATTATCATAATCATCATTATCATAATGCCTTTATGACATTCGTATAGTGTTCGCGTGTGTCTTGACCATAGGTCTTGACACTGAAAACCTCTAGACAGCGTTGGGAGATCCAGAGAGTGCGTGTTTGAATTTACATATAATGTAACAGTGGGAATGACGGCTACATTCGTATAGTGTTTGCGTGTGTCTCGACAGTTACAAATAAATCCACAATAAGCTCATAGAGTGAACTTGTCAATCATCTTGATGGATGACGCAGAGGAAACTGCCCAATAAGAGGACGGTACGCTTTGAAAGGTTGCCTTTGTGAAAGCCAACCGTACCAATAAGAAAATGCAACATACTGTTTCTGAACAAAAGAAACGATCTATAGGTTTGAAAACAAACTTCTACTTTTTATAGATACAAAGTTCTGTAATGAAACTCTAGATGGCACAGGCTAAAAGGTTCTTAACGCAAACGCTTGCAATCATATTGAGAATGAGAAGGTGACGTCACGCGTTTCACTCCGCGTTGCATTGTGGGAAGGCGTCGCCATCTTGGAAGGATACGCTATCCGTTGTCATGGTTACTTTGACAGTGAGACCGAGAGAAATAGCGACAGGGAGAGAGAGCAGCTTGATATTTGTTTGCATTTTTGCGATAAGGCACAGTTTCTTGGGAATAAATGAAGAAGGGGGAAGCAAAAGGAAAGGGGCTCTATTGGGAGAGACTAAATAACAACACCAAGCAGCGTTATTTAGAGAAACTACTTGACATCAACAACATGGACCCCTACAACCTGCTACAGAATGGACGAATGACCCAAAGCACTACCACCTTTCACATACCCTGACATAGTCAATTACCTGGTTTATGGTATCAGTGCCTAAAGTTACTGCCTACACATTACAATGCAAGAGTTCAGAAGCTTTAAGTCATTAGAAGCTTATGAACAATTCTGCTGCGGCTGGGTGCAAGACTTAGAAACCCCCAAACCTGTAACGTTAAACTGCGAGAGTTCAGTCATACCTGATGTTTTCCGGCCTCATTCATATGTGGAAATAAATCTGATATGAATCAGATACGTGCATTTGCACCTGCCGTGCAACGTTAAGCGGACAGATCGGACATTCTCCTGTCAATGCGAGTCGTACGTCATTAAAAAAAGTGTCTTTTTAAAACATTTCGCGGTACAGATATATCTATAACAAATTAAACAACTCTAGTTGAATAACAAAGTATTAATTTTGTTCGTTTGTGTTAAATAAAAGGCGAACTGTGCTGAAATGTGTTGCTTTTGAAATCATGCTTTGCTCGCTGTTGCTGCTGTCAGTTTATTGACAAGCAGTTTCTCTAAATAAAGCTGGCTAGCATTGTTATTTAGTCTCTCCCGATAGAACCCCTTTCGTTTCTCTTCCTTCTTCGCCATATCTTCCAAAGAAACTGCGGCGTATCGCTAAAATGTAAACAAACACTAAGCTGCGCTGTCTCTCTTTCGCTATTTCTGGAATGTTTAGTCGCGCCTCTGTGAAGTTCTGAAGGCGTTGCCCCTGGCAACCGATAGCGTCTCCTACCATCATGACCGACCGGCTCAGACCCCGCCCAAATCAACCCAAATCGGCACGTGACTCCTCACTCTCAATAATTCTCTAAAGGGCACAGCTGATTGGTTCCAGCCATATCAGTAGCCAATGAGGTTACGTGTTCAACCTTCAGATCCTTGGTTAGCATTTGCCTTAGCAGTGCAGTGCGCTTTCAGAAACCCTCCACCTTTATTGATCTGCTATGGGTAATTCATGTACGGTCTATTGTACAGCAGCAGCATGTCTTCATTGCTCACAGCAGCGTGTCATGTATGTATTTGTGGTAGCAAATCCCGTACTTGCTCTGCAGCAGCAGCAGTGTAACAGATCTATTCCACCAAGACCAAATATATCAACATGCATTCTCATATCCATTACCATGCCAAACACTCTGAGAGTTGTCATGACAGAATTATGTTGCTCCATCAATATTCAAAAGAAGTAAAAAAAAAAAAAGATATATATACTTTTAGTTCAGTTGAACCCAACAGCAACTGCCTGCACTAGACCAATTAAAGTGCTTTCATTCTAAAAAGCGGATCTGTTTCTGGGTTGATAGTGACAATCTCTAACCTACAGACAGGGTTTTTGGTCTAGGTGTTGTGGGCTTTGTTTTATTATCACACAATAATAGCCTGGACATTCTGGTCTATTTATAGATTTATATGGAGGGCATGATAATGGACAGTGTCTGTGTCAGGCTTGCATTGAAAATGACTTAACGGCAGTCTGTGGCATGCAGTGTGATTTCTATGGTCATTTGGCTGCAATGCTGTCTCAATACAAATTAAACCAAATTCTGCAGAGAATAGGCTCTAGTCATATATATTTGCTTAATTTATGCAACAGGCTATGTGTTCATTTTCATCTTACTGGAGTAAACAAAGATAAGCATGTTGGTATTATTATGTCCGTAATGAAAGGGAGGCACTTACCGAGCTATCTAAATTATGCAAATGTTATTACAGATCTCATTTCAGTGCTATTTGTATGCTATTTGTAAATAAATAGCCATGAGGCAATTTTATCAAGGACTTTATAAGATTATATTTGTATTTGTAACATTATTCTAATGTTCTAAATGTTTTTTCAGTGTAGATGAATGGGCCATGCGTGACTCACAGAAGTTACTCACGCGAATGTTGGTAGTGTGGGAGCAAACGTAGGTCGATGCGGTGCGTGTTACCCAGGTGTAGGATGTTTGATGCTGGCCGGCACTCTCGCCCTCTCCAGCAGAGCTCCTGCCACTTCATCTCAACCGCCTCTTGGAGTTAGTCTTCATCGCCTAGGAAACGGTTTCACGAGTGGCCCATCTCTCGCTCTCCCTCTGTGTGTGTGTTTTGCTCTGTCTACATTTCACTCACGCTCTCCCCCGCAGCCCAGCCGAAGGGGTAGGAGGTGTTGTGGGGGTGACATCACTAACAAAGCCAAACTTCTGCTGGTCACGATCTTGGTGGCATTTGGTGGCATTCTAAGGTCGCAATCTTAGATGAACACACAAACACATTTCTCAAAGATCACCCACTATTTGATCTCCTGTCTCTCTCCTGTCTCTATATTTTTCTGCATTTGCATTTACAATGCATTTTTACTGCAGAAGACCTAAATGATTTGAATGGAGCTTATTATATATGCGATGAATGGATATAATAGCGATATGGCTTAGCGGTATTATTAAATTGCAAATGCTGCGATTTAATCAATAAATATATGCGCTGTGTGTTTCAGTGTGAAGCGCGACACTATGTTCTTAATGATAATGAGCAGCCCATTGTCCTCCAATGTTTGCAGTCTCAGAGCGGCTCGGTTCGCAGTAAATGCTGTTCCAGACAAACTCCATCTCTGCATCTGCTCCGAGTTTGGGTCGCTTTAGTGTGGATTCGGGAATGTCCACCAACATTCTTCCCATACTTGTAATAAGAAGTGCTTATTCAGGTTTATTTATTTGTATAGCACTTTTCACAATACTGTTTTAAAGCAGCTTAACAAAAAATTATTGTTTCAATGTTCCAGTTTAAGAAGGATTTTGTTATCAGCCAGAGATCAGAGTATCAAAGTAATGTCCATACGGCAGTAATATAGCCTATGCTATAATAGAGTCAATGTTATGTGGTTAGTTAACTTCATGTATTCAGTTAAGCTAACACAATGAATGTGTTAAGGCTTGTTCACACAAAGAACGATAACTATAAAGATAACGATTAAGATATAGTTCTAAAAATCGTTCTCAACATTAAAGAATAGCAGAGATCACACCACAGCTATAACAATAACGGCTCAGAGAAACAATATTGTTGGAACCACTTTCAGAATGACAGAACGACTGATGAACGATAAAAATATTGACAGCCAATCAAAATCCATCCTGCTGTAACAAGATTGAGCAAACACTTTCATGCATAGAGGTCACTACAGTGGACAGCTATTAAAAAAGCATTTTCTTGAATTTGCACGGGTTTTGATCGCATAGTTGGACATCAACCTCTACAGTGGATCCTGGTGCATCATCCTATACATTGCAACCAAGTGGCAAGCCGTTGTGTGTCGATTCCCAGCATCAAGAAATATCTAATGAGTCTTATCACAGTTAAATTTTCCAAGTTTTGATTTTAGATTGGGAGAAAAGTCTGATTAATCATCTGTCCACTATAGTGGACCTCATGCATCAATGGCTATATTTCAGCTACAATTCATACTTATACTGTGAATATTGTTTTTGAAAATACTTAATCTGCAGTTACTTTTTTTGACTGTAAATAAATGTATTTGTATTATTAGAATGTCATTTTCCTTGACATCAAAAAAGTAATGTGATTACATAATGTATATGACTTGTAATGCATTACTTGTTAGATCAAAAAGTAATCTGATTTCGTAATGCACGTTACTTGTAATTAATTACTTTACTTGTTAGATCAAAAAGTAATCTGATTTCGTAATGCACGTTACTTGTAATTAATTACTTTACTTGTTAGATCAAAAAGTAATCTGATTCGTAATGCATGTTACCTGTAATGCGTTTCTTTACTCGTAACATCAAAAAGTAATTGATTACGTAATGCACATTACTTGTAATTAATTACTTTACTTGTTAGATCAAAAAGTAATCTGATTATGTAATGCATGTTACTTGTAATACATTACTTTACTCATAACATAAAACATCTGATTACGTAATGCACGTTACTTGTAACACATTACTTGTAACATCAAAAATGCATGTTACTTGTAATGCATTACCCCCAACACTGCTCATTTCAGATGAGATTGAAAAAAACGTATCGCTAGGTTTTCTCAGAGGAGGGCTATGCTAGAAATGTGTCCATCTCTAACATAATCAGGTTTATCAGCTAATAAGGGTAAATTGACATTTACATTTACATTTATTCATTTAGCAGATGCTTTTATCCAAAGCGACTTACAAATGAGAACAATAGAAGCAGTTCAACTAACAGTAGGACAACAATATGCAAGTGCTATGACCCGTCTCAGTTTAATCTAACGCAGTACAAGGACATTTTTTATATATTTTTTTTTTTAAAAATAAAAAAATAGAATAGAAGAGAAAGTGTTAGTATTACTGGATCAAGTGCTGCCGAAAAAGATGCGTCTATAGCCGTTTCTTGAGAATGGCTACTGGCTACGGACTCCGCAGCTCTGGTTGAGTTAGGCAGATCATTCCACCAGCAGGGAACAGTCATGGTAAAGGTCCGAGAAAGAGATTTTGTACCTCTTTGAGATGTTACCACAAGACGGCATTCGCTTGCAGAGCGCAAGTTTCTGGATGGCACGTAAGTCTGAACTGGGAGCATCTGAGTGGTTTCCACAGTTGTACCTTGACAGGCTGTAAATTTTTTTTGATGGAATCATGTCCTCATGTTCTAATATCAAAGATACGCGAAGTTCAACTTGTATGAAGGTCAATTGCCTTTGCAATATTTCACATTTATATTTTTTGTATATTTTTTGATTTGATATAATTTTATTAATTAGTTTGTTAAATATACACATATCTTTTTGATTATTGTATTATGTTTAATACAGTATCTCTTCAGTTTTAACCATAAACGCCACTCAAGTGGACATCTGAAAATCTCTTTGAAAAATGTGTACAAAAAAAAAAATCTTGTTTTTCATGCACTAAGAGGAATAAAAACACATAGGAAAATCCTGACTGAGGTTATCATAATTCGTGCATTAGGGTTAAAGTGACAGACAAGCACACGCTTAGAATAAATAGAACAATATTGTGCGCTGGTGTGGATGCTAATATAGTTATCGTTTATAGTTATCTTTATAGTTATCGTCCTTGGTTTGAATGGGCCTTTAGTCAGCAATTCCGACTTGTGCTCGTAATGATTATGGATAATGTTACAATATTATAAGGACAATATTACAATATTAGGTTTATTCAAGTTTTGGGTGTCGATCCAAAGTTGCTGTCATCTGAAATCTTTGTTTGCATCGCCTGAAAACTTGGAAGGCAAAAGAAGAACAATTTGTGTAGCTGCTGTTCATAGCAAAAAAAATGATCATGTGTATTTGGTATATTTCATCAGATATAATTGTAGTATTGTATGAGAAGTAATGTGTGAATGCTTGGCTAAAGAGATGTGTCTTTAATCTAGATTTAAAGAGAGAGAGAGAGGGTGGTTCCCAATATCCCTCCTCATCTCCTCAATCCTCCGTCCTCCATCCTATGACCGGAAACCGATCGAGCTCAGCCATCTTGAAGGACATCTCAATTCTCTAATTGCACCGTGAGGAGGCGAGGATCGAGGAGTGAGGAGGCTTCCAGAGGAGCTATGAGCGAGGATGCACAGTTGTATGCTTTGCGGAAGTGTTTTATCGACTAAACGTGATGCACATATAAATCTCCCCCCCCCCCTTCACGTCGTCACAATCATTTTAATTTATACTTTACCATTGCAGTTTATATAAACCACACATCTCACATATTTCAACAGGGTATCTTGCTTTATTATTATTTATTACTAATTTCTTAAATAACCAAACTTCAACAACATAAGGGCAGGTCCTTTGAGCGCTGCTGATGACGCAGTGAAGTGACGCTCGAGTGATCAAGTATTCCAAAGTATAAAAAAAACTTTCATTCGATTCCTCTATCCTCATTTTCTTTCCTTGCAACCTTCCCTCGCATCCTGCAGGGGGTGGAGCTGAGACGCGAGGAAAGGAAGCGAGGAAAGGAAACGAGGATGCACAAATAAGAATTGAGAAGCACCCAGTGTGTGTGTCTTAGCCTCAAAAAGGCTATTCCAGAGGTTAGAAGCTTATCAATAAATGGGATGCTTTAAGCCAAGGGCTCCCGCTCCCTGTGGTTTTCCGTCAAAAATAAAATGTTATGTTTTAACATCTGAAAATGAAGAAATTACGACAGCCTTAAATATTAGCATGGTAGTTCTATACAGTGAAATGATGCAATTGTAAAATTTTGTTTCTTTTTTATTTAGTCATTTTTATATTTTTATTTAGTAATAATAACAATAAAATAATATTTATTTATTTGTTTGTTTGTTTTATAGACATTTTGATATATAATCACAACATTTGTGTAATCCCAAATTGTGTGGCCCTATAAACAAGCACAGCAAACCTGTTTTTTAAATCACATTTTAAATGTACATTTTTATCAGTAAAATCACAATTCGATTTTTTCCCCTAATTACGGTGCACTGTCTTGCTGACTGTATGTGCAATGTAGGCTGTGTAAGTTTGTGCATGTGACGTGTTGTGTTGTGGTCGTGTATACATGCTGGACAGAGGAGCATGTTAATCATTAGGCAAAAGGGAGCACCATTAAACACCTTTGAGGAGGCTGTGCAGGGGTGAGATGAGGTGTGTGGTTGCACGTATGTCAGGGAGGGGGGTAAGTGAGGGAGTTTAAATGAAGGGATCTTGCTGTTGCCTGGCTACCGGCAGGAGCTGTTCCATCACTCTCGTCTCCAGCCACCTCTCCCACACGAGCAGCCTGCACCAGTCAATGAGCAGGTTCTCTTTCTCTACCCCCATTTTTACATATACATGCACTCACACATTGGGCAACAGTCATACACAGACTATTGAAACGGCTATTTTTCTTGTAGTCGCTATTGCAGAGCCCTGTTTGGCTTTGCGTCTGTCAAGGCGAGAGGATAGCAGACATGGAAAGCCTGTGCTGTTTCAGCAAATATCACAATGAACCAAAGGTAGGAGCTGCGTGACGATCTTTAAGTCATCTGATGTAGCCTTATCACTTCAAATGTAAAGAAGAGAGAGCTAGATCAAACAGAGGGTTGTTTTTCGCTAGTGTCACCCTAAGGGGCCGCTCACACTGGACACGTTCTTGTGTTCAAAAACAGATAGACGCAGTGCAAGCGGAATGGAACAGAATGCAGGTGTCTTGAGACATGCATTTGAAAGTGTTTTTTTTTTTTTTTTTTTTACTTCACATGAATGAGCTCAAAGGGTGCTTTTAAGTTGTGAGAGAGAGAGAGAACATTGAGGTCTACATAACAGAAGTACTGGTAAATCTTTTATTTCGTATTGTGATGCACATCAGAGTGAAATGGTTTATCCATTCCAAACAGGAAAAAAATGTTGGGTGGGGACATGGTTCTATCTATCTGTTGTTGATTGGATGGACATTGTAGTTGATTGTAAGAATGGGGCGGGTTTAAGTATTGCACAAGTTAGTGTTAAGGTTATGCGTATTTGGCATGTTGTCCGAGGTGAGGGCTGGAAAACTGGAGGGATGCTGGAAAACTGTCGTGGGACAGTATGTCTGCTGTATATACTGTATGCCTCCTGTCGTGCTAATTCAGTTGATTAACTGAATGTGCTCCTCCCGTGCTAATTTGTTTGATAATCTGAACATGCTCCTCTCGAACTTTGTCAGTAAAAAAAAAAACATTAAATGAATGTCGACATACATCAGCAGAAGATCAAGTTAAAAACATGCATGGATAAATCGCTCACAGTAACATCAATCAGATGCTTTTAGATAAAGTTACATTTATTTCCATGTCAAATTTAATGTCTGTTTTCACAACTGCAACAACTGTGCTTTTATTATAAATGCTGAGACCAATGGACCACATCACAGATCCTTATTGCCGTTACTGTCTCGTTGTCCAGGTAAAGATGTCTCAGGTGAAGCAGGTTGGCCTGCTGGCCGCTGGATGTCAGCCCTGGAATAAAGACGTGTGTGCTGCCAGTGGGGACAGGTTTGCGTATTGTGCCACGCTTGCTATATATGTGTACCAAGTAAGTGCAAACTGTTTGAATATGAATTATAGTAAACAATGAATGGACTGTTAATAAAGTAAATTGCTCTCTCCTTTTTTATTGACAAAATTAACTTAAAAGGATAGTTCACCCAAAAACTAAAATTTCGTCATTTACTTACCCTTATGGCGTTCCAAACTCATAAGACTTTTGTTTATTTTCGAAACACAAATGAATGAAGATATTTTTTATGCAACCTGAGAGTTTCAATAAGAGTAATAAATGATGATATATGCATATACATATAGAGCACAACAAATATGGTAAAGGGAATGTGTTTGTCTCGTGTTTTCTGTGAGCGTACAACTTTGGGATTTTTCTCTGGGCAGTGCGTTCTTAGACCTGTGTCTTGCAGTTGCGAGGCATGGTGTCTGGATCCTGACACTTTGATCTAGTCTTGGTTCAGTTTCAATGTCGGGGTCCTGACATCCATGCTCCATGCACTTCTGTCTGTCTTGTTTTCTGTGCGAGCACATGGCTTTTGTTGTGTTTGTTTTGACTTTTTATTTGTTTCTGTGTGCCATGTGCTCTTCTGTCTGTCTTTAGTCTTGGCCACGCCCTCTTGTTACCTGACTATTGGTTCATTTGCTCCATCTGCTCTCCCCGTGTTATCCTTCTTGTTTGCTGCCCTATTTATTCTCCTTGGCTGAATCCAAAAATGTGACTAATGTGACTTTTTATGTTATTTAACTGATTGAATTGTGTCTTTCCAGCTTGATCACAGATATAATGAGTTTAAGCTGCGAGCGATTATGTCTGAACACAAGAAGACAATCACGGCTATTTCGTGGTGTCCACACAACCCTGAAGTGTTTGCTAGTGCAAGTGCTGATAACCTGCTCATTATTTGGAACGTGGCCGAGCAGAAGGCCATTACACGGCTAGATAACACCAAAGGTACCACTGCCCACACACCTATTGTAGTGTCCTAAGAAATACACACCAGCTCAAGACACATATTCCACCTGACAGCATGTGTCTTTCAAGACACCACTCAAAATGCAAGTTTTTCTCAGACTAAAGATGAACAGTTTTTAATAATTTTAACTGAATCCTAAGATATTTTGTATAAGAAACTCTTTTTGTTTATGACTTTTGTTTATGTGAGGTCTTAAACTTGTCTAAATGGATATTTCCCAGGTATCCCAGCTTCTCTAAGCTGGTGCTGGAATGCAGGTGACAGCGTTGCGTTCGTATCCCACCGGGGTCCTCTGTACATTTGGTCCATCTCTGGGCCTGACTCAGGAGTCACTGTGCATAAGGAGGCTCACAGTTTCCTCTCGGATATCTGCCTGTTCCGCTGGCATCCATTGAAGAAGGGAAAAGTGGTGTTTGGACACACTGATGGCAGTCTGTCCGTCTTTCAACCAGGTACTGTAACTGCTTATGTTGGTTCATGTGTTAATGCTAAGAACATGTAATTCCAAACCTTTATGCATTTATTTCTTCTGCGGAACACAGAATATATTTTGACGAATGTTGGTAACTGCTACATCGGTGGCAAAGATGAGGTAAGGCGAGGATCTAAATGCAGCAAATGTTTATTAAAGAAAAACATTAAAAAAAAGAAAAGATAATCCAACCAGGGACCAGGAACATAATCCTGAACAGGAATGCAAACAGCAAAGTCAACGACTGACTTAAACACAGGGCTATAAATACACAGGGAACCTTACAAGATGACAAGGAAACAAGAACACCTGAGGGAACAATAAAGAACTAATCAGGGTTGCTGTTGTAACAAACAAGGAAGCTAATGCAAAGACAGGGGAACACAAGACAGGAATCATGACAGGAAATTAACAATTTTGGTGATCAATGAATTCCATTTTATGGACAAAAAAATAACAAAACACTGAGACATTTTTCAAATATGTTCTTTGATTGTAGCATAGAATAAAGAAAGTCATACATGATTTTAGACAACATTAGAATGAGTAAATGATGGCAGAATTTACATTTTGGGGTGAACTTTTCCTTTAATAAAAATAAAATAAAAATCTAACATCAACAGAGATTTAAAAACAACAATAATATAACTAATGATATGAACTATATCTAGATTATATAGAGTTCATATTATCGACTTTTTTTCCCTCCACCACTTTCTAAAGAAGTTGCCTGCCAGCTCCAGCATTTTTTTATCATATTCACTAAACTTTCATTTTAAACTTGATGAATGTGTAAACAGTATACAGTCAATATACCATAATAAAGTACAGAGCATCTGCTTTTAAACAAACCAACAAACAAAAAACATTTTATTCCAGATTATTATTATTATTATCATCACATTGGCTTATTGCGTGTAAGCAGTCTTCTATCCGCTCCTCCCTCGTTTGTTTCGGATCCGTAGTTGCTGCACTATTTCAGGAGATGCGTAACTGCGCCCCCTACTGTATAACAGTGAAAACATAGGTTAAAAGGCATCCATGGTGGGAAAGTGTTGTGTCATAAATGATGGAAAATAGTGTTAATGGCAGGGAAGGAGATAATAGTGCCCAGGTCTAACCTGAACAATAACATGCATTTATTTTAATTATATCACCTTAGGCTCAAAGAATCAAAAGCACGTACTGCGGCCCGAGTCGTTAGAAGGCACAGATGAGGAAGACCCCATCACAGCTCTGGAGTGGGACCCTCTCAGCACAGACTACCTACTGGTGGCCAACATGCACAATGGCATTAGACTGCTGGACTCTGAGTCTCTATGCTGCATCACTACCTTTAGTTTCCCCAGTGCTGCTGCCTCCGTGCAGTGTCTGGCCTGGGTGCCCAGTGCCCCTGGCATGTTTATCACAGGGGGTAAGATAAACACACACAGAAGGGCCAGTGGGAAATAGTAGTTTTAAGCTTTAGACCAGCTTTGATCTGATTTTAGAACTATCATTTAATTATTAATTACATTTACAGTTTGGGGTGTAGATTGAAATGGAATGCTCAGTCATATTTGCATATTCGCATCAGTTAAAGTTTTTTTTTTATCTTATTATATTGAATTCTCAAGATTCTCAAGTTGGTGTGCTAAGAGTTTGGAACGTATCAAGAGCGACACCTCTGGATAACTTTAAACTGAAGAAAACCGGCTTCCATGCACTTCATGTTTTAAATTCCCCGCCAGCAAAGAAATGTATGTGGTTTCATGTTCACCATTTAGCACTTATGTAAATGTGTTTGTGTACGGCATCATAATGACTCATATTGATTTTGGTGTTATCGCTCTCAGCCTTTAGCTCGAACTCCCCTTCCAAGAATCACTACACCTCCTCCACTAGCGAGGCTGTGCCTCCACCTACTCTTTCACAGAACCAGGCCTTCTCCCTCCCACCCGGGCACGCTGTCTGTTGTTTCATGGATGGGGGAGTTGGACTGTATGACATGGGTGCCAAAAAGTGGGACTTCCTGCGGGATCTGGTAAGAAAACTGACATGTTGTTACCTGTGGACTAACAAACAATGAAAAACCCTGAAATGATTATTACACTTTTTATTTTTAAAGGTGACCTATAATTCAAAATTGAATTTACCTTGGTATAGTCAAATAACAAGAGTTCAGTGCATGGACATGACATAGAGTGAATCTCAAACTGGACTGTTTTCGCGTTCTCATTTAATTCACGTTTATGAAAAACACCCCTGAAAAACGGTCGGTTCTCCACACAATACCGACTGTGACGCAATAGTCGGGATCATTAATATGTACGCCTCCAAATATTTGCATAATGCCAGCCCTCAATGCCAGGCGGAACTGCGCAGCCGAAGCATGGCAGTTGCTCAGTGTGGATGTACACATGAACACAAAAGTATTTTTTAGTTCCTTCATCTGAGCCTCTGAAGAAACAATGGGTTAATTTTATTTTCTCTGGAAATTTCCAAACATTTCACCGACTGTTTCCTCAACTCGGGCCAATACAGAGCTGGCCTCGGATCGAGCTACCAAGCAACACTTTCTGATGTGTAATTGTTCAAGTTCAGACAGGTAATCTTTCTCTCAAAATCGTTCAATACTGTTTATGCATCAGTAAGTCAAGACAGTGACTAAAATATCAGCTTCACATCGTTTCTTTTAGTAGGATGAAAATAATCGTATTTAAATTGTGAACAAATTATATACAGAAAGCGATCAAAGAAAAATCTTTCCACACAGCGCGAGTTTATCTGGACACTTGCCAAACTCGTTATGAAATCAATGACGCACGTTACTGCACAACGAAGCTCTTACTGTATTTACATCATCGTGTTTGCATTGGTGAAAGCAGAGAGAGTGCAGAAACTGCTTTGCAATGATAAGATCTTCATTCTCGCGATCAACACACTGTCATCTGCTCAATGCTCATCACGGCAACATTTTATGTGATGGGAATAGATCTAAATACTTTAAAAACATCTCACGATTCGTTAATCTCGATAGCTGTTATAGTAAAAACGTATGATAGCAGTAGTAAAAGTATTCGGGAGAGAGTTTCACATGTAATGCGTAGCTATTTCATATGCAAGCATGTCAGCCAATCACAGCAGTGGCCGCAGTTACACTGAATCCCACAGCAGACACGCCCCTTCAAACAGAGTGTTCAAATCAGAGGCTAAAAGCAGGCTAGGAAAAATGCCATTTATTTCTAAATTATGATTATTTTTTATCTAAAAAACATACTAACATTATAAGGGTAACCCAGGAAACATTATAAAATAATAAAAAAAAACATTCTAGGGCACCTTTAATATCTACACAAAAAAACATATTTTGTAAAAGTTAGCTGTAGGTTATCTTATTAATAAAATTAATGTATTCAAGTAAGCACCAATGGCTCAAAATGATGCATTTATATTAGTCATTCTGCTTTTGAAGTGGTGCCCTTTCGTCCTAGTGCTGATCAATTCAACAAGAGTTCATGTTGTTTTCTCAGGTAAACAGCTCTTGTAGTTGCCTTGATTGTTGTTAATGACGGAAAATGCAACATAACCTTTTCACTCCATGGTTAAGTAAGGAATAATTGACAACAGGCCACTGAATTATCATAAATTAATGCACAACTGAGGTGATAACGCACCCGCAACACAAAGCAAAATGTGCAGACCTCAGGTGTCTAATTTTCCGAAGTGGCCCTGCAATAATTTTCAATAATTCAACTGTCTGAACTCAATTATTTTGTTTATAACATTAATACATGTACTTAAGGTTATCTCAGGACTGTGCAGATCTACTTCCTTTCACTTCTGATTAAGCATCCTGTTTCTGCCCAACGTTTTAGCCACATACATCACCACATTTTTTTTTACTGTATTTCCTTTCAATTTTCACCCTGCTATTGCAGCACTTTCGATAGATATAAAAAAATGTTCAAAGAATAAAGGAAATTAGCTTTTCATTTTATATTTTCAATTTTAATTTTAGTAATTTGGTTATGTGGTTTTGTCACTTTTATTAGTTTGTGAGCGTTGTTTAAATATTTCTATTTAGCTTTCATTTATTTCAGTTTTAGTTTTAGCAGTATTACTATTAATTATAAAATACAATATTTATTTTATTTCAGTTCATTTTCAAAGCAACGTTTTTTAAAAAAAAAAACGCTTTTTTTTTTTTTTATCTAATATTTATATTTGTTAACACTTTGTTTTGATAGTCCATTCTAGACATTCTACTAATAATAAGTAAATTTGCAACTACATGTCAAATACCAGTCATTAGAGTATTAGTAGACTCTCTGCTTAATATCTGCAAAAGGTGGGGACACACCAAACCGACAGCCAACTTTGGTATATTGCCTACGTCAGGGCCTAGTTGCAAATTAATGAGAGTTAGTTGACATGTATAGTTGCAAATTGATGAAAGGTATTTGACATGTAGTTGTGAATTAATGAGAGGTAGTTAACATGTAGTTGCAAATTAATTAGGGGTAGTTGACATGTTGTTGCGGCTTAATTTAGATTAAAAAGTTTTTAAGACTTTAGTTTTAGTTAACAATAACAATGAAGTCATCATAACGGTTATTTAATTATAATACAATCATGTAAGGTTTTTATGACTTTGTGACATTGTTTTTGTCACAGGGTCATGTTGAAACTATCTTCGACTGCAAATTCAAGCCAGATGACCCAAACATTTTAGCTACAGCTTCATTTGATGGGACGATAAAAGTCTGGGATATAAACACCTTAACTGCTGTGTACACATCTCCGGGAAATGAGGGAGTGGTGTACTCTCTGTCCTGGGCCCCTGGTAAGAACGGTACACACTATTAGAACAGCCCATGTTACCGCTGCAGTTTCAGACAGGTTTTGTTTCTGTGTAACTCTTTCCTTCATTTCTATGTTTCACTGTAACCCAAAGGAGACTTGAACTGCATAGCAGGAGCTACGTCAAGAAATGGCGCCTTTATTTGGGATGTTAAAAAGGGAAAAATGATCACAAGATTTAATGAGGCAAGCATTATTATTTTTTTAAGGATACTAATTATTTAGAATTAATATCTCTAATTTATGAGATTTAAATAGTTATTGTTATTTTAATTTTGATTGCACAATCGTAATCATCATGAGTCTTTATTTTTTTACTGGAATTGTGTTGCAGCATGGGAAGAATGGTATTTTTTGTGTTGCTTGGAGTCATAAGGATTCCAAAAGAATAGCCACATGCAGTGGAGATGGATTTTGGTGAGTTCATTTTTAGTTTTGGCTAACATTCCCACAAGCCTTAGTCCATCCATGTAATGAAGCCATATTGTCCTCATATTCATAGACATGATATTGTTACTTTTTATTGTGTGTGATTTCAGCATAATTCGAACCATTGACGGCAAAGTGTTGCACAAATACAAACATCCAGCAGCAGTGTTTGGCTGTGACTGGAGTCAAAATAACAAGTATGTGATCAGTGTAATCAGATACACAAACAGATGACAGAACCTTTTTACCAGTATTATTTTCTCTTGCCATCACAATTATAATGAATGCATTCTCACTCTCTCTCTTTCACTATTGCAGAGATATGATTGCCACTGGCTGTGAAGACAAGAATGTTCGAGTCTATTACTTGGCCACCAGTTCAGACCAGCCACTAAAAGTCTTTACAGGTCACACAGCCAAAGTATTCCATGTGCGTTGGTCACCTCTCAGAGAGGGCATACTGTGCAGTGGCTCAGATGATGGGTAATCATTCAATTCAAATCTCCATTTACACTCTTAACTACCGCTTTGTATAGGGCCAGTAAGATTTTTTTTTTTTGAAAGAAATTAACACTTTTATTCAGCAACTGTAACCGGTGGCTTGCGATGCCAAGCGTGATGCGTAAGGACACATTCAATTTATCGAAAGTGATTGTAAATATTAAGCAGCACAACCATTTTCAACCATTATTACTTGAGCACCACCAGCATATTAGAATGATTTCTGAAGGATCATGTGACACTAAAGAGTGGAATAATGGCTGCTGAAAATTCAACTTTGGCATTACAGGAAGGCTTCTTTCATTTCAAACATTAAAAAAATCTTACTGACCCCAAACAGGAGTATACATGTTTTACTAGCATTACAAATGATCATTCTCAAATTTACCTTGGGACTTTTTTTTGTGGACTTAATTATAAAAACTTGAATAATGAATTGAAAAAAAACGAATAGAATAACTAAATACAATTATAATGAACATAGTATAACTAAAAGAATCATTGAATCAATAAAGAATCATCATAGCTTTTATTTACAGATTTTGTAAAGTAAAAAAAAAAGGTATTATGTTTTCTTTATGTGCCTTATTGTTGGTAAACTTTAGTGCTAATGAAAATATCTCACTGTTTACTTTAAAGGTGCAATAAATTGTATATAATTATTAGCCTATAAACTCACCCTAATGGGAGCCTCTGTGTTGAGATCACATGATCATCCAATTTATATCATCTTGTTCTTAGAAACTTTCACTTGCAGAATAAATAAATCATGGCTGACAGTGAATAGGGCATTTCTACTATGGCACTACTAACTGTGAATTTGTGCATGAATTTGTCTGAACGTGTCAGTGCCCAAAACAACATAAATATGACTGAGTGCACCTTTAACTTCATAAACGGATGTGTATATGTGTGTATGTTGACTAGGACTGTCCGTATCTGGGATTATACCCAAGATGCTTGCATTAACGTGCTGAGTGGCCACACTGCTCCAGTTCGGGGTCTCATGTGGAACACAGAGGTGCCGTACCTTTTGACCTCAGGGAGCTGGGACTACACCATCCGTGTCTGGGACACCAGAGATGGCACCTGTCTAGACACTGTATATGACCATGGAGCTGATGTCTATGGTAGTGTATTAAATGTATATGCTGCAGACAAAATGATGCTGTCATCCTTTCTGCACTTTTTTTCAAAGAAATGGCTTATTTAATTGATACATTTTATACATTGTTATTTCTAGATACAGTTAAATGATTTAAGTTCTGTAAATGAAGGCAGGAAAAGCAGAACACTGCACAGTTAAGAGACCTAAATATGTAATGGGAACACTTATTTTTGTCCAAGGACTGTCTTTTAGTAAAATGTATCATACAGTAGTAGGGACATCATTTTGTGTCATTCCATACATACATTATTTATGCAGCCTTGTCAATCATATGAAATCCCCCAGGTCTAA
The DNA here is from genome assembly GCF_029890125.1 of Rhinichthys klamathensis goyatoka. NCBI lineage: Eukaryota > Metazoa > Chordata > Actinopteri > Cypriniformes > Leuciscidae > Rhinichthys > Rhinichthys klamathensis. The sequence continues at coordinate 3,193,718 of NW_026606840.1, forward strand.
CATGTCACCCCAGCCGTCCATTTACCATGGCTTCCTGCTCCAGAGATTCCACGGTCAGACTTTGGTCACTCACTCCTCTAATTGCTCCCTTAGTGGTCAACATCCTTACTGACCACAGCTGGGATGACATCATTGGCAGCACAGGTTAAAACACAAGCACATATTATATACTGTTTGCATGGATTGGTTTTGTAAAGAAATTAAACCACATGTATTTCTTGAGAGTAGATCGCGCTATGGTTCCTGGAGCCCATCCCCTCCTGTGTGGAAAAGTGTCCAGAGATATTAAACAGGAGCTGGATAAACTCTCTAGCGACGTGCGCATGAAGAAGCTCAGATGGTTCTCTGAGTGTTTCTCAGTAAGTAAATCTCAACACAGAACTCTCACAGGAGTTTATTTAGAAGTCTAAATAAGGGGTTATGTACTCTGTCTTTGTAGCCACCTGGAGGGAGTCATAACCTGTGGGATCTGGTTGCTGTAATCAACGGACAGGATGATAGTCTTCTTCCACAGAACTATGGGCAGGGCATCATGCATATGAAACACCTGGTTCGCTTCAAAACCGTGAGTGAATAAACTGTGATGTAACGTTCTAATAGTGGCTTTTGATGCATATTAAGTTTTCAATACTTGTACTGGAGTTTTTATCTACTTTTTAAAAATTATTTTACCATGTGTCCCTTCCCTGTAGTCTGAAGCACAAGAGCTGACCATAGTAAAGATGTCAAAGTTTGGGGGTGGTATTGGAGCCCCTAGTAAAGAGGAAAGGCTCAAGAATGCAGCAGAAATACATATCAGACTGGGACAAATCCAAAGATATTGTGAGCTTATGGTGGAACTGGGAGAGGTAAAATCTATAAGATTTTTTAAAAAAAATTGTAATGTCATTTTCTGAAATGTTTTATATATACACTCACCTAAAGGATTATTATGAACACCATACTAATACTGTGTTTGACCCCCTTTCGCCTTCAGAACTGCCTTAATTCTACGTGGCATTGATTCAACAAGGTGCTGAAAGCATTCTTTAGAAATGTTGGCCCATATTGATAGGATAGCATCTTGCAGTTGATGGAGATTTGTGGGGTGCACATCCAGGGCACGAAACTCCCGTTCCACCACATCCCTAAGATGCTCTATTGGGTTGAGATCTGGTGACTGTGGGGGCCATTTTAGTACAGTGAACTCATTGTCATGTTCAAGAAACCAATTTGAAATGATTCGAACTTTGTGACATGGTGCATTATCCTGCTGGAAGTAGCCATCAGAGGATGGGTACATGGTGGCCATAAAGGGATGGACATGGTCAGAAACAATGCTTAGGTAGGCCGTGGCATTTAAACAACTTGTTACCACTGTGCAGGCTGGTGGTGGTGGTGTAATGGTGTGGGGGATGTTTTCTTGGCACACTTTAGGCCCCTTAGTGCCAATTGGGCATTGTTTAAATGCCACGGCCTACCTGAGCATTGTTTCTGACCATGTCCATCCCTTTATGGCCACCATATACCCATCCTCTGATGGCTACTTCCAGCTGGATAATGCACCATGTCACAAAGCTCGAATCATTTCAATTTGGTTTATTGAACATGACAATGAGTTCACTGTACTAAAATGGCCCCCACAGTCACCAGATCTCAACCCAATAGAGCATCTTTGGGATGTGGTGGAACGGGAGCTTCGTGCCCTGGATGTGCATCCCACAAATCTCCATCAACTGCAAGATGGTATCCTATCAATATGGGCCAACATTTCTAAAGAATGCTTTCAGCACCTTGTTGAATCAATGCCACATAGAATTAAGGCAGTTCTGAAGGCGAAAGGGGGTCAAACACAGTATTAGTATGGTGTTCATAATAATCCTTTAGGTGAGTGTGTATATATATATATATATATATATATATATATATATTTAATTTCTTGGATTGTCAATATATATTTTAAAATGTTTTTTATAATAATTAGTCAATGACATATGCTGATTAAGTAATCTAATTAATCACATATCAATATTTGCTGATAGGAGTTTAAAGGAATAGTTCAACCAAAAATTAAAATTATCCCATAATTTACTCACCCTCAAGCCATCCTAGTTGTATATGACTTTCTCCTTTCAACCGAACACAATCGGAGTTATAATAAATAATATACTGGCTCTTCCCAGCTTTGTAATGGCATTGAATAGAGGTTTTTGAAGCTCCAAAAAGTGCATACATTCATCATAAAAGTAATCCATATGACTCCAGTGGGTTAATAAATGGCTTCTGAAGTGAAGTTTTTGTAAGAAAAATATCCATATAGAAACTATAATCACTGGTTTCTGGCAACGGCCATACACGCGTTCACAAGAGAGTCGAGTTCCAGCAGAGGGGTGACCTCTGACCCAATGTATGACGTAGCTCCTCTTCTTTTATATCGAAATCCTCTTACATTTTTCTTTTAAACTTCCAGTTTTAGACTTCTAATTCGTGACCAGCATTTTGTTTTGCTCTATCCTCTGCGCTTCCGCGTTCATCAATTCTCACCTATGGTCACTCTTCCGCCGGAACTCGACTCTTTTGTGAACACGTGTATGGCCGTTGCCGGAAGTCAGTGATTATAGTTTATACAATTTTAAATGGGAATATTTTTGCAAAATATCTTGCAAAAACCCACCGCTTCGCTTCAGAAGGCATTTATTAAGCCACTGGAGTCATAGGGATTACTTTTATGATGGATGGATTAGCTTTTTAGAGCTTTTTATTTAATTATAAAGCTTTTTGCTTTGAAATTATTAAGGCGGTCAATTTACCATGTTACTTTAGTGTGATTAATTAATTATAATGTTAAAAGGTTCAGTAAGCACTTTTAATGTTTTTGAAAGAAGTATCTCATGCTCACCAAGGCTGCATTTATTTGAACAAAAATACAGTAAAAACAATATTGTTGTAAAATATTATTCATATTTAAAATAAACAGAATTTTCTGTACCTATTTCTCCAGTATTCAGTCACATGATCCTTTAGAAATCATTATAATGCTGATTTGGTGCTCAAGATAAATGTCTCATTATTATCAATGTTGAAATAACATTTCGACAGTTGTGCTGTTTAAATAAATAGTGATACAATATATTCAGGATTCTTTGATGAATAAAAAAACCCTTCATTTATTTGAAATGTAAATCATCATAAATGTCATTACTGTTACTTTTGATCAATTTAATGCATCCTTGCTGAATAAAATTATTGATTTCTTTAAAAAAAAAAACATCATATACAGTATGAGAAAATAGAAGGTTCGTCTTTTTTCTTTCAGAAATGTAATTTTCTAATGATTGTGTATGTTTATGTTGTTTTGTTTTGTGTGTTTAGTGGGAGAAGGCTCTTTCTGTGGCCCCTGGTGTCTCCATGAAATACTGGAAAAAGCTCATGCAAAGGTATCTCATATACTGCTCTGCATTTGTAAATCCGATGTTGTGAGTTTTTCACCATTTATTAACTGCTCAATGTAGGAGAGCAGACCAGCTCATGCAAGAAGGCAATGATGATGTCATCCCATACTGCATCGCCACTGGTGAGGTGAAAAAGCTAGTGAATTTCTTCACCTCTAGAGGTCAGCTGAAGGAAGCTGTGCTGGTGGCTCAGGTACAGGGCACTGTTATCTTTTTACCCATTTAGAGAGTTGTTGTAAGACTGTGAACCTCTGTGTTGAGTTTCATAATAAATGAGACTATGGGCCAGATTTAATAAACAGGGCAAATTAGCGCCGATAAGAGCTTCCAAAAAGAATTGATGGGAGTGGAGAGTTCTGCGTGTGACCTACTGACGACGTGCAAATTAAAGAACACAGACAAAGCCGGATCATTTCCATAATGACCAACGCAATCTACCAGGAGCAGCGCAAATTATCATCTGGTTTAAGACATGTTTTTTTATGTGGTAAATAATTGGGCCAATACGAGTAAATAGACTAGCGCAAACCTTAGTAAATCACCCTGCATGATTCATTTAAAGTGAATAATTTAAGGTCAGCTGCAAAAATAACTCTGTCCACGCTATTTCAGCGCTAATTTTTCACTGTGTCCTAAGTAAATCCTGACAGTAGTTTAACGCCAAAAGAGGGTTTGCATTGGCGCAATCTGTTAGTAAATCTGGCCCTATAGCCTATATTATAAATGAGAATGCACTTTGTTTTATCAGGGTGCTTGTGAAGGCAATATCCATGGCCCTCAGATCACATCTATAAACCATGCCGCAAACTCAGACAATGACAACATAGAAAAATACTGCGGGTAAGTTATACTTAGTTTAAGCCGAAATCAAGTGTTTCACCTCTCTTTTTCTTACCCACTCTCCCCTCCTCTGTCTAGGATGTTGCACAGAGTATGTAAAGAGCTGGCTGAGTGGTATTTCCAAGATGGCCGTGCTGTGTTGGCAGCTTGCTGTCATCTAGCTGTAGACAACACAGAAGTAAGCTCACAATAATGAGCGATATGATTGAACACCAATAGCAACATTTAAAATCAGACTAACCACTAACAATATCATGTCAATGTTTAGACAATAAATAACACGATAAAGCCCAATTGTAGGACAATTTAATATAAATTATTATTTTTATTATTTTCAAGACAGTTGCTCTGCTTTTTAAAAGTTTTGGGTCAGTAATTTTGTGAAATATAATCTATTTTAATATATTTTAAAATGTAATTTATTTCTGTGATGGCAAAGCATCATTACTCCAGTCAGTCACATGATCCTTTACAAAGGATTCTAATATGCTGATTTGCTACTCAATAAACATTTCCTATTATTGTCAATGTTGGAAACGGTTGTGCTGCTCAATATTTTTGTGATACATTTTTTCTAGGATTCTTTGATGAATAGCAAGTTCAGAAGAAAAGCGTTTTTTTTTATATATATTTTCATTGTAACCATGTAAAAGTATTTGTCACTTTTGATCAGTTTGGTGTGTCCTGGCTACATAAAAGAAATAAAAAATAAAAAGTCATTACTGACCCCAAACTTTTGAATGTTAGTGCATATGTCAGACAGTATAAATTAAAGGTAGTACAAAAACGACTACCGTGAGGTATAAATACTTGTTTGCCTTTATAGTAATGAGACCTGAATGATGTTTAATTGTCATAAAAATGTCACAATGCAAAACATCTTAATGATTCTTAAAATATGCTTGATTTGTTTAGAGTATTTTATATAAGTCTTGTTAGGCTAGTGATGTATGATGTTCTATGAGTGTTTAGATAAGGAGTTTTTATCTTCTTGTGTCAGCTGGCTATGGCATCTCTGATCAGAGGCAATGAGCTGGAGCTGGCAGTGTGTGTGGGCACAGTCCTGGGAGAATCAGCCTGTAAAGCCACCCACTACGTTCTGGAGCTCTTGGCCAGGAAATACATGACCACTGCCACCTGGTAAGCATACAACTGATCAATGCATCTTTGCATCTTTTCTTAAACACAAAAGGGAAAAATGGAAAAAAAGGGAAATTACCAAATATGTAACTTTGAATCACATTTCCTTTAAAATAGTTCGCACACTTTCCTGCAAATGCAACCCATCTCTTATCATCAGTCATGCACAGAAGTGTTAACATGATCCTGATAGTCATCCTTACTGCACACCTGTTACATTTTTCATTTCCATTTCTCTCTAGCTTTCCATCTGTGGCATACAGGTATTTTCTCTGCCTCCCTTTTCTGCCTCCCTGGTTCATATCCTTAATGCTTATTCATAACGTCTCGGGTTACTTCACTGTAACCCTGTTCCCAGAAAAAGCAGAACGAGATGCTGCACTGATCAGCGCATTGGGAACGTCTTTAACGTGACCAGCTGTGAATATGTGTGCAACACATCAATTAAATTGACCCGGAACTTTTATTGCCTCAGGCGGTGACGTAACCGGAGCGCGCACGCGCCGTGAGACTATAATAATAATAATAATTAGTTACATTTATATAGCGCTTTTTCTGGGACCTCAAAGCGCTTCACATATGGAAGGGGGGAATCTCCTCAACCACCACCAATGTGCAGCATCCACTTGGATGATGCGACGGCAGCCATATTGCGCCAGAACGCCCACCACACACCAGCTTATTGTTGGAGAGGAGACAGTGATGAAGCCAATTAGTATGATAGTATGGTATAAGTAGATGAGTCACAGCTGCATCGACAGGATATTTTGTCTGAAGAGCAGTCCTGGGACATCTTCAGCACGGCAATACAGCGCAGCATCTCGTTCCGCTTTTTCAGGGAACAGGGTTACAGTCAAGTAAACCGAGACGTTCCCTTTCAAAAGCTACAATCGATGCTGCGCTGATCAGCGCATTGGGGACAAGAATACCCAAGCCGCCGTGCTTGGAGGTGTCTGGACCCCTTACGGTTGTGTAGTGTGTGTTCACAAGAACGCAAGAAGGTCTAAGGCATGAGCTTGTGATGTCGACCCAAGGACGTGTGAGCCCGGAGTGGCATGAACATCCAAATTATAGAATCTTATGAATGTGTGTGGAGAGGACTAGCCTGCCGCATCACAAACATGCTGTAGGGGGGCACCCCCCGCCAAGGCTTGGGAAGAAGTGACCCCCCTAGTAGAATGAGTCCTGATGCCTACTGGCGAAGCTTGACTGCGCGCCTCATAGGCAAGGGCAATAGCATCTCTCACCCAATGTGAAATTGTCTGTTTTGTGGCGGCCGCCTCTGTTACGGTCTCCATGACAAACAAATAGATGCTCTGACTTACACCACTAGCTAGTGTGGTGGACGTAGGTCTGAAGAGCATGGACTGGACACAGTCTGTGAAGTCTCTCCTGACCCGGCGTTGTGAATGGCGGAGGGCAGAAGGCCTCAAGAGTGACCTGATATACGGTCGAGAAGGGGACCATAGGGTAGTCAGGATGAGGATGCAAGATTATTTTAAAAGCAGTGATAGCCATAAGAAAAACCATCTTAAAAGTCAGAAGTTTATCAGACGATAACCCTAGAGGTTCAAAAGGGGGTCTCAACCAGACCCTCCAGGACTATAGCTAAGTCCCATGAAGGGATCTTGGTTTTAACAGGAGGCCTAAGCCTCCACAAACAAAGCGGGCAAACAGAGGATGTTTCTAAAGTGGCACCCCGTCAATCAAGGCGTGGGAAGTCGATAAAGCGGCCACATAAACCCTGAGAGTGGTGGAGCATGTGCCTGCTGATAATTTTTCTTTGCAGGAAGTCCAGAACTGAAGCTATCTGGCAGTTAACTAGATCTGCATTACGTGCAGTGCACCACCTTTCAAAGACACCCCATTTATTGGCATAACATCCTCTAGTGGAGGGAGCCCTAGCACTGAGAATGGTCTCTATGATTTCAGCTGAAAAACCAGTGTCCCTCAGTTGGTACCCTTCCGGGGGCCAAGCATGAAGGTTCTACATCTTGGGCTGGGGATATTGTCCCCTGCGTTTGAGACTGAAGGTCCCTCCTGTTCGGTATCGCCCAGTGCGAGCCGTCGAGGAGAGATATTATTCACAATAACCAAACTCTGTTCAGCCAACAAGATGCTATCAGTAAGAGGCAAGGACCCTTGATGACAAACCTTGGCCAGGACTCCCACTAGAACATGGTAGCCCTTTAACTGCTGGAGGAAGTACTTCAGGGCCAGAAATACAGCCATCAATTTGAGGCAATTGATATACCAATCGAGATGATGCCTCCCCAGATCCCTCTGGGCGGGAGAGAAAACGCTCTTCTTCGCGTTGCATCTCAGCCCCAGAGAGAGAAGATGAGCGGGGATCGATCTCGATGTCGAAGCGCAAGCTCTTGAGACTGGGCCAGTATCGGCCAATCGTCTATGTAACATGGTTAGGTCGAATGGGGGGACCCGATATTGTTAAGCTTCGCCCCCAAAAGCAAACCTCTGGAACTTCCTGTGTTGTGGCAATATTACTATGTGAAAATATGCATCTTTAAGATCGACCGTGAAGAACCAATCACGATGTTGAATTTGCAACACGATCTTCTTGATAGTTAGCATCTTGCACTTGAGCATTCTGACGGAACGGTTCAAGCCTCAAAGATCTAAAAACGGACGCAGTCCCCCATTTTTCCCTGTTACCGCAGATGCAGCTACTCCTGTTTCACGGTAGTGGGAACCACGCCGTTAAAACGAGGAGGGCAACTTATTCCTTTTTACTGTCTTTAGGACAGTACTACTAAGAGATACCCGGCAGTAGCTTTCACGCTGCCAAAGTCTCTTTAAAGGGGTACCAATTTTAATACTTCCTGTTGGGTAATGTTAAATGTTAAATGCGGGGATGTTACAGTGGTTTCGTGAGGGTGTCAGGTAGGAGCTGATTGATGTATTTTACATGCCCTGTCCCGAAGGGGCACACCCCCACAGACCTGGGACAAAAAAAAGCTTTTTTGTCTCAGGTCTATTATGAGGCTTGCTGAGCGTGACGAGCCGGTCACGTCTTTACGAGGGGGAGCGCAACTCGCCACACTCTGCTTTTGAGCCCCCCTTTTTTGTTTTTGTTTTTTAAGCAGATCAGCCTTGTATACCTGCAACACTGCCATAGTGTGCAGAGCAGCACCAGTCTGACCCCCACCAGCGTGGATGCTATTATACACGACTTGGTGGGGAGTGCTGACTCCTTAAATGACGATGAGCCCCAAAGAAGAGATAGCCCGCGAGCGTCTCTTCAGACTGACGCATCATCGTATAACCACAAGCCCCTGCACCCACGATAGTCTAATAAGTTGACGTCGAGGGCACAAAGACTGAGGTTTTCCCCATGAACGAGTTTACGTCATGGAGATCCTCAAGGAGGGCAGTCTAGCTTTAATCTGGCCACGGCACGAGTCACCACCTCGAGTAACCTCTCACATGCTTTATCATAACGAGAGAAGTGCTCAGAGGCGGCACTCTCAAAATCCATCATTCTTATTTTATTTTATTTTATATTTTTTTATATTTAATTCCTCAGAATTAAATGTGGCCAAAGAACAGCCAGACAATATATTACTACAAGCATTATTTATCATATCATCTCATGCTAACCCTAACCGTAACCCTAATTCCATCCATCCATCCATCTTCTGCTTATCCGGGGCCGGGTCGCAGGGGCAGCAGTCTAAGCAGAGATGCCCAGACTTCCCTCTCCCTAGACACTTCCTCCAGCTCTTCCGGGGGGACACCGAGGCGTTCCCAGGCCAGCCGGGAGACATAGTCCCTCCAGTGTGTCCTAGGTCTTCTCCGGGGTCTCCTCCCAGTGGGACGTGCCTGGAACACTTTCCCGGGAAGGCGTCCAGGAGGCATCCGGAACAGACGCCCAAGCATCCTCAGCTGACCCCTCTCGATGTGGAGGAGCAGCGGCTCTACACTGAGCTCCTCCCGAGTGACCGAGCTTCTCAACCTATCTCTAAGGGATAGCCCAGCCACCCTGCGGAGAAAGCTTATTTCGGCCGCCTGTATCCGGGATCTTGTCCTTTCGGTCATGACCCAAAGCTCATGACCATAGGTGAGAGTAGGGACGTAGATTGACCGGTAAATCGAGAGCTCCGCCTTGCGGCCCAGCTCCTTCTTCACCACGACAGGCCGGTACATCGACCGCATTACTGCAGAAGCTGCACCAATCCGTCTGTCAATCTCCCGTTCCATCCTTCCCTAACTCGTGAACAAAACCCCAAGATACTTAAACTCCTCCACTTGAGGCAGGAACTCTACACCAACCTGAAGTGGGCAAACCACCCTTTTCCGACTGAGGACCCCCACCAGCATGAATAAATACAGCCAAATATCAATCAGACAAGCAAACATGGTCTTGATGACCGGCTGTGTTTAAATGTTTCATAATATCAGCCTGGTATGGTATGCCTGTAACACAGCCATGGTGTGCAGCGCAGTACCAGCCTGACCCGCTGCTGAAAATGCATCTGATAATGCAATCCCAGGGGAGAGATAGCTTGCGAGCGTCTCTCCAATCTGAGGCAGCATCATATAATCGCGTGTCTTCGCACCCGCATTAGTCGAATGGGTCGACGTCGAGAGCACAAAGACATGCAATGTATGTTATATATTTATAAACTTTGAGTGTTTTATGGGACTCTTTTTGCTGTGATCAGTGTAATCTGGCCACTGCATGAGTGATCACCCCGAGCAGTTCTCCTTTTATCATCACGAGAGGAACGCTCGGAGGCGGCGAACCACGAGATTCAGTGTCCTCTGCCCGAGCCAAAGAAGCGCCGAGGCACGCTTCGGTAGTCAGGCAAAAGGACATCGCGATCTGGAGAGAGAGCGAGCGATAGGGACGCACCCGTCTCTTGCTCCTCAGCCAGATCGACACGCGAGCCCCACAATCGCATTGTGGGTGCTACCCCTTTGAAATAAGCGAACGCGAAGCAATTTAACTGTGAACATCCCACAGTGCTCGCAATCACCATGCTCAAACGCAAGGGCAGCATGCTCTTTCCCCAAACAAACAAAACAGCATTGGTGTGTGTCTGATTCATCCATAGGACGTGAACATGGAGGCACACACCATTTGTTTTGTAAATCACTGTTTTTTTTGTTGTTGTTTGTTTTTCTCTTTTTCTTTCACTTGTCAGACAGTGACTACGTTTTCATGCAGCCAATAACCCGTTCAAAACCGGGATATTTGCAATAACCCGGTCACGCACGGCTATGTAAACACCGGCAAAAACCCGAATATGCTCATATCCCGGATTTTAAAAACCGGGATATTATACCTGGGGTACCCCTTTTCTAACCCGAATTTTTGGTCATGTAAACGTGTATCGGCATATCCCCATCAAAAGGACATAACCCGAATATTGGCTGCATGTAAACGTAGTCAGTGTAGAGCAGTGGTTTTCAATCTTGGTCCTGGGGAGCCACTGCTCTGCACATTTTATATGTCTCCTTTATCTGACACACCCACTTCAGTTAATAAAGCTCTTTCCTAACGAGCTGATGATCTGAATCAGGTGTGTTAAATGAGGGAGACATACAAACTGTGCAGAGCTGTGGCTCCCCAGGACTAGGTTTGAGAACCACTAGTGTAGAGGAAAAAGAGAGAGATTTTTCTGCGCACTGCCTAGCAAAAACCAACTCTTATCAGAGGAAACAGAGAGCTTTTGAGATCTTGAGAAGCACACACATCACAGTATGGTCTGAAGACAAAAGACCTGTCGATGCAGCTGTGGCTCATCTATTTAGCCTTGCGTCACCGCCCGAGGCTATAAAAGTTCCGGGTCAATTTCATTGACGTGTTGCACACATTCACAGCTGGTCACGTTAAAGACGTTCCCAATGCGCTGATCAGCGCAGCATCAATTGTAGCTTTTGAAAGGGAACAGATTATCTCTTTAATACTATAAATCATGACTGCGAGCCCCCTTCAGGATTTCATCTGTTGACATTTTCAAATGCATTCAGTCAACTTTAACTACCCATGTTAATATAACTAAGGTGATCATTGACGTACAGTATTCTTAGGTGCCACATTCAAAAATTTAACTTGTCCTCATTTACTCACTCTCATTTTTGTCAAACCTTTTTTTCTTCTTTGGAACTGATTTTCCATTCAAAAATGTTAAAAAGTGAAAAAAGACTGCAAAGCATTAAAAGGGATACAAAATGTATTTTTGTGATGGCAAAAATGAATTTTCACCAGTCTTCAGTGTAAATGTGATCCCTCAGAAATCATTTTAATATGCTGATTTAGTGCTCAAATAACATTTCTTATTATCACAGTTGAAAAACCATTGTGCTGCCTAATATTTTTGGGGAAACCGTGATACTTTTTTTTTTTTTTTTTTTTACAATTATTTGATGCTGTTCAAAAGCATTTTTTAAATATATATTTTTTTGAAACAATGTAAAATTCTTTACTGTTAAGATGCCTTTTGATTGTTGCATTTAAAACATCCTTGCTGAATAAAAATATTAGTTTCTTTCAAATATATAAAATATAAATATATGATATATATATATATATGTATGTATGTATATCAAAAACTCACTTTTTGTTTTCAACAGAACAAATAAAATATTTATCCACTTTTCCCATTACTTAACTCATGCTGCATTGGGTCTTCTACTCTCCAGGGATCTTGCAGCCAGATTACTTCAGATGATCCCTGATAACGAGATCTTGTTAGCCAAACTGTGTGCCTTCTACCCTGGCAGCTCAGCCGAAATCAACGACCTGCACGACAAGGTGACTACCTCATTCATATGTCTCAATGCTGCATATTTATACCGGACTAATTAGTCTTAAATCGATTAAAATGTTATAAGTTCCCATTAATTTGAGAAGGAATTGTGGCCATTTGCTCAACAACATTCAACAATCTAATGAAAAATAATTATCATATTGAGTGTGAAGGTCCAAACAAGAACATAATAGTGTTTATTATTTGACGTGAATATGGTATTTTTCTGCACAGGGAGAAATGCATTTATTTATTTATTTGTTTATTTTTCTAAGTTCAATCATTATTACTATTTTATTTTTCCCAGTGTGGTCTACCGACTTTAGAAGAATGTAAAGAGCTTGCTGAGAATACACATGCTGAGGGAGAAATCTTCCAAGCAGTAAAGTATTACCTCCTGAGCACAGAACCAGAAAAGGCTCTTCCCATCGGGATCACATTTGTCAAAGGTGAGTGTCTGAGAGACTCGGTTCATGTCTCAAAGCAGTGCCATTTCCAGCATGCCCACATTCTGCAGACAATGCATATATAGGCCTACTTCCATTTTCTCAAGCAAACTTTTAAATGTTGATTGAACGATTAAATGTAGAAAAAGTTGACTCACTAATGATGCACTTGAATAATTTGTGTTTTTTTGTCAAAGTATGGGAACTTTATATTTTGTTGTAAAAGTGTTATTTCTAGTCACCATTAGAGTGATTAGCGTTTTCTTCTGTGAAGTTTTTTCCATTTCAGTGAGTGTATACAATTTGTTTTGATGTATAGAAGTGACTATATAAACAATATATATGTTACTATATATAGACTCTGTTTGCTAAACAAACTGAAACACAAGTTAGACAAACTAACAAAGTTCAACATAAATGTTATGTAATGTTTATGCTACTTTTAACTTAAAATGCAAGCTTATCGAACTTGAATCCACAAGCAACATTATTTGTTTTGACTTTATAGAATATAATTCAATTGTTTGCTGAAAACAAAGACCAATTTTAATTGTTAAGCTGATACAAGTATATTCAGAAAAAATCCACAAGACTTAATCATTCAAAGGCATAATTGTTGCCTTGAAGAATTAAAAGGGACCTATTGTTTGGGGTCTACTAGACTAGGTTTTCATGCTTGAATGTTCATAAAACACATTATTTTTCACATATTTTACAGTGTTGCAGCACCTCTCCTCCCAATCTGTCAGTAACGCTCTGGAGTGCGTTTCCCGTACAATGACGTAACTCGCTGCTTCACTACCATAGTACAATGCATCGTTGAAGAAATCAACTAGCTAATCACGACTGTTTCCCGAAACCGTATTGTCGCAAATTGGTCGGTCAACCACGTTGGTTAATGATGTCACACAGGTGGTCGAGTAATAACTACTTTTAATGAATTTGTTTGAGATCGAATTAATGCTAGATGTTTTGCTATAAATTACAGACATGTCATCTGAGGACTATCTCATATTTTTCTCAGTTATTTGCTTTATTTTGATTCAATCATAGGCTCATTCTTACGTTGTAGAGCACATTCCCACATGTGCACTCTTCAAAAACGGTGCTTTAAATCTATTGACAAACTAAAAGATGTAAAGGACATTTGTCTTCTAAATAAAAGATACTGATTGTACTGAATGTCAGATTGTACAGTACTTGCTTATTTGGCTTAAGATAAGGATTTATTAAGTCCACATGTTATAAAAACAAGAAACTATGCTTCTAACCACAGGTCGAGAGCTGTCGTTCCAACCACACAGCTTTGCGATGCTGTTTGCGAATGTTCATTGGAACGATGGTTTCGGGAAACACAGACTCGTTGAACTACGCTGATAACGACGGAACTTGCGAACATAGTTGGCTAACGATGCTTTTGGGAAACGAACCCCTCTTTAGTTACCATCTCTATGAAGCCCCTCCTTCTGAAAAGTGCAATGTGCTCTGATTGGTCAGCTGGTCAAGTGTGTTGTGATTGGTCAACCGCTTCCAGTTTCGGAAATGTCACGCCCCTTACCATAACTGCGAGTTTCAACACGCTACTAACGCAAATTAACCTGGCCTTGTCCCTTTATTACGTATATGCCTTGGGTGGGAATTATTTAAATGAGGGATATTGTGATGTGTACGTTCCCATAAGAAAACTCAAGGTGTTTCAGAGAGTTCAGAAACAGTGCATACTAATTTAGAGAAAAACTTTGTGCTTGCCTTTGGGCTTTCTAACTTTGCAGACCTTTTTTATGCTCAAACAACATTACACACTAAAGAAAGTTGAAAATGTGTGTGTGTGTGGGGGGGGGGGGGGGGGGGGGTCATAACAGGACGCCTTTAAATGTCTTAATTGGACCAACAATTACTTACTCTCTCTGCCCTCATAGAGCAGCTGAGCTCTCCTGACTGGGCGATGGACTCAGTGTTCCACATCCTAGACCTGCTGAGCTACATCAGAACAGACCATCTTATTCTTCCAAAGTGTAGTGAGTAAGTCAATTACCTTCCCTCAAAAACACCTGTCATTGATGTAATTTATTGTAGCTTGCATTCTATGTTCATCTCATTTTCTCTCTCTGTCTTTGGCTAGAGACCGCAATGAGTTGCTTATTCTCTGTGGGTATATTGGTGCACTATTAGCCATTGGGAGACAGTATTCAAGTATAGTGCCAGCACTGTATGAATATACAAGGTATGCTAACTGTGGGATTTATATCAAGTAACTCAGTTATTGGTGATCACAAGTAATGTCTCTCTTTCTCTCTCTCTCTCTCTCTCTCTCTCTCTCTCTCTCTCTCTCTCTCTCTCTCTCTCTCTCTCTCTCTCTCTCTCTCTCTCTCTCTCTCTCTCTCTCTCTCTCTCTCTCTCTCTATTATCCTCCATCAGTCAGCTGCTGAAGAGAAGAGAGGTGGCTGTACCACTGCAGATAGAGCAGTTGTCTGTAGAGTTGGAGGCCTGGAGAGCCTGCACACAATCCCTCAAGTCTGTACCACAATACGTTACTCTAATTCATAACAAACAACAGCTCTGTACCAAGACCTACTTAGACAGTATTTTAAAGCATCATAGGCTATTCCAAACAGTATGCAGCAAAATTATAAGATACCTTATTTTGAACAATTTCCAAGCCAGCATTGTATTTATACCTCATGAACAAGGCAATCCCAAAATGCACTGCAGTTAGGTTGCTACCTTAACCCTCTGGGGTCCAACGTGTTTTTGGGGTCCTTGAGATGTTTTGACATACTCTGACATTTGTGCTTTTTTCAGTTGCTTATAAACAAATTACTGGCAAATGTGTAATTACACTCTATTTAGCACAAACAGGGCTACCATAATATGTTATCAACATGTATGTACATGTTTGTATTTTTGAGAGAATATTGTTTATGCGTGGTTATTGAAAAAACTAAAAACTTAAAGTTTCTGAAATAAGGCCACAAAACACATACTAAATATGTGTCCACAAGACTTTTGACTAATGGATGTTGTCGCCTAGAGTTTTTTCTTCAAAATGATCTGAAAATCATCCTGCCTTATCATTCACATAAAACAATAGATTGGTTTAAATATAAAAATGACACTTTTTGTATGGAAAGGCAATATGCGCAGGGGTGTGACCTGCTGTGATTCACACCTGAGAAGACAATGGGCCCGCATAATGAGCGCATAATGGGGCTGCATACTAATGACCCTTTCATTCAGGTGTGTCACTGAGCCACAAGAATGCAATGACAATATATATATATATATATATATATAGGCCTATATAATACAAAATTGGTTCACAGTTCCAATTATTTATTTATTTTTCAAATTGTGCTTGCAAATTGTATAATATCAAATGTAAACATTTCTAGTAATTGTGCAGTTAATTCTCATACTGTTTTTACAGAAAGATTGGGAATATACCCCAAATGTGTCACTAATAAAACACAATACAAATAATTTAAAGAGGAGGCTTATATTGAGCTTTTAAGATTTACCTAAGATTTATTTATATGTAGCCTACATATATTTTTGCTATTTTAATAAAAAGGTTACAATTACAACAACAATTAAAATTAACTATATTTCAAATGTAATCTTTCTTTGTATACTAAAGTATACATTTTATCATACATATTTCACAGTTGCGGATTAATTAGTTTGAATATAGCCTGCAATCGAACAAACACTATAATAACATCTTAGCAAACAAGCTTATTTGATGTGGCAGTATTTTACAGTAAAACGACATCTTGTCTTTCATATGTAACATATCGTTTTTATGATTAGGAAATATAAATGTTAATTTGCAGTTTAATACGTTGCTTATACAAAAATATTTTATTTCAACATATTTCAGTCGATTTTTACTCATCTCAGTATTGGAATATAGTTAGGTAAAAGCTGTTCATTCATTCACACACAAAAATGCGATTCATATTCAAACAGTCTTTTTGTTTACAGACACTATTTCATATCGCGATTAGAACAAAGCACATGAAAATAAAGAATGTACCTATTCCTCAGCTGGATCCGTTGCTCCTCCAAATGAAACTACCTGCACTTCTGAGGTAATTTTTTCCAGGATTATTATTAAGATAGTAGTATTCCTCACAGCGTCGTAAATATGAGTCTCTTTCGGTGGGTTATCCAGCTGATGTGGGCGTGGATCGCCTCAGAGCATTTGTGTTTGAATAGAGCGCGCGCTCCGTGGGCGTGGTCAAATTAACTTTAATGACCTGAGACGAGAACGATTATCATCCCTCTCTTTTCGTACAGATTACATAAAATGAGAAAATTTGTTTTTTATATAAATTACTTCATTTAAAAGAAGACAATTCAGTCTTCATGCCTGTGTAGAGCGCGCGCTCCGTGGGCGTGGTCAAATTAACTTTAATGACCTGAGACGAGAACGATTATCATCCCTCTCTTTTCGTACAGATTACATAAAATGAGAAAATTTGTTTTTTATATAAATTACTTCATTTAAAAGAAGACAATTCAGTCTTCATGCCTGTGTGCCTGTATACCTGTTTGACTGAGTATTTGCAGAGTTACATTTTTCGGACGCGTTTCAGAATGGACTTCACTGACAGAGAGAACGCAGAACGCGCATCATGTTTATTTTTCTTTATTAGGCGAAAAGCACAACACTTTGTTTTTATTGTGAGGTTCCACAAAAAAAATACAATCTTAACAGGATCAAATGATGTACAACACTTATATGTAAGATCAAAATCAACAGAGTAATTTGAGTCTCTTTTGCACTGATAAGGAAAAAAGTGAGCTGGTATCACCGGCGAGACCGCCGACCCCAGAGTGTTAAGCCCAAAATAAACTTCAATTTTGAGGTAAACACTTAGCGTATGTGTACATCCGGACACATGGTCTATCAAAGTATACTTGATTTGAGAGCGTAAGCAGACACGGGTGGTTCACACATGCACACTAGACAGTTCCATCTCCAGTGTCTGTGCTATTTCTCGGAAGTTATGACCAGTAAAAATGTCTTTGTACCCTTAAATTCAGCATGAAATGACAATTCACTATCTATTTTCTAAATGCATGGTATTGGTCTTATTGTGAACGATTCCTCTGTGTATATGTTTCTTTCTTTCTTTCTTTCTTTCTTTCTTTCTTTCTTTCTTTCTTTCTTTCTTTCTTTTTCTTTCTTTCTTTCTTTCTTTTTTGACCCGTCATTTTTAATCAGTCATAACTAACTTCTAGTGATGAGGACAGACTGATGTACGCAGGACTTCTCCAATCATTGAGTCAGCTTAAACCCCGCCCCTGCAAGCTTGTATTCATGCTCCCATTTTTTAATGCAATGCCCACAAGTCCCTAAAAAAAGTCCCTGCCCTACATTTCTGACAATACTTTACAATCGGATGTACATTAAAATGGAATAAAAGATTTGTTGCCACTTCTGTATCAACACGACTTTAAACAAGAGTTGCGGGTATCTATTAAATGCCTCACACATTGACTTGTTAACAGGGTCCTTGTCTATTGTAGTTGTTCAGTCTCTACTTTTTTCTTTTTCCATAGTGAAACAACAGCCGGGACAGTAACTAATAAGTGCAAAAAAGATCAAAGCGCGTGTGTCTGTATTTGTTGGCCGCATACGTCATTAATGGTTACTTTACTGAAATGAGGCAGCCTCAAAGTCATAAAGAAATTACAACAATTTAATCTTAACAAGGAATAACAGTCAATTTTATAATGGTTACTTTTCTGAAATAGGACATTCTTGATGACATATGAGGCCGAGAAATGTAGCCTCCGGAGGACTCGGCCTTCAAAATGAGACACAGCTAAAGTTTGGGCTTTAGTAGGAAGCTGCCTATGTACTGTAGGCAGTAGACAACAAGACAGCCCACTAGGTTTTACAAAAGATCTAACATTTTTGCTGACAATTGAATATATTTGGAAAATAATCTATTGTTTGCACTCTCTCTATGCATACACAGAGCGGCAGATGACACCTCATACGCGCCACCATCTGAGGCCCAGAAAACGGAGTACAGTCAGCTGTTGAGTCGGATGAGAGAGGAGCCCATCAAGGGCCTAGAGGGTCCAGACTATGTCACTGGCTCCAACTTGCCCAGCCACTCTGACGTCCAGATTTCCTGCTTCACTGGCCTCAGGATACAGGTGGGTTTCTTGTGGGTAGACTTGCATTTTAGCACTATACCTTAAATGTCTTTGTGTACCTGCAGATAGAGCAGTTACATCTGCCTTTTTTTTGCCTGGCAGGGTCCAGCGTTCTTCCTGGAAGATGGCAAATCAGCCATTTCACTAAATGATGCCCTGATGTGGGCGAAAGTGAACCCTTTTTCTCCATTAGGGACGGGTATACGCCTCAACCCCTTCTGAGCACAAATACAACAAATGTTAGCAGTATTTTGCCTGGTCTGGCTATGTAATGTCAGCGTTTGGAAAGGCGACAACATTCCTGTTTTTTCTCAGAAAGTATATGTCATAAAACAGCAGAATGCCTAATTGTTCAAATCATTTTTTTTTTTTAAGTTTTGCCATTCCATGCTGTGCTTATTACATTCAGGATTGCAGTTCATATGCAAAGAATCACAGCAAAATGCTGCTGTCGTGATTATACAGTACACAAGGCCACAAGTAAGATGCACAGCACAAATGCAAGTCTGATATGTATACATGTCGACAAGAAATGCACAGACTGATGCACTACTATCATAGGCAAGCAAAGTAAGATGAAAATTAGAGCACCAGAACTACCTGTTAAATCTCTATAAAGGGAGATTTATGCTGGATACAGTAATGAATGTTACATATGAAGCAGGATATTTAATGCCTTTCTTCCTCATCCTAAATCACAAGCGGGGTCAGGTATTCGGGTTTAGGTGTTATGTCCAGGTCTTAGGGTTGTGGCCTATAGCTCAAAGATTGTAAATCTAGTTGGTTTAGTTGGCACTGTCAGTGGTATTATGGAGTATAAACAATTGCATTAAGCAGTCTGAATGTTTTGTAACTTTTATTTCAAGACTTGAGTACAGGGCATTCGTCTGTACGTTTCTGTTTGCGCATTTGATTTCATGAAAAGAGACGTTTTGCTGCTTTGACACTGAAACCGTTTTTCATGTCTGTTATATATGGACTGAATTTACTGACTACTGAATATACAGTACACCTTATTTTAGTAGAACCAAATAAGAGAATTAACAGTTTAAAACCTTACATTGTAACAATACTATTTACTGTAATGTTTCTTCATTTCCTTCAGTAACTATTATGAATGGTTTTACAGAGCAGTTCTGGGGCCAGAGGTGTAATATTTATGTTCATAAACTATGGCAACATTATTTACGAAGGGTTAATTGAAATTAAATCTTGCTGTTACATTCAAAATCTGTTTAGATGAACTTAGGCAATAAGTCTGAGAAAGTGCACATATGAAGTGAGGATGTAAGACATTTATGCTGATATACACAGCTATACATTTGGAGTGTATTTCTGAAGTTAGGAAATAAAAGACAAAAAGTGTCATTTGTATTGCTAAAATCATCAGTTGCAATGGTTGTCATGCATAGCTGAGTATACAAAATGGAATGTAAGTTTTATGTTGAAAAAAAAAACATACAGAGACCATTTTCATCAAATGTGAAATGCACTGTGAAATGTATTTATTTGTATATAGTTTTGTTGTAGAATTTACGTCTAAATCCAAGTTTAAATGGGTGTATATAACATATTCATATGATCACTGTTCATACGCAACTGAGGACAGTTAAACAGGTATATATCGATCCTGGAGTTGAGTCATGCATCTGATTAAGCCAGGAGCTTTTCAAATTCTGCATGTTCCAAGTGTCTCATCTATTTATTTTGACTGATGATATCATAAAAGCGCAAGGCGAGATATATAAGAACAGGCAATTACTTTCTTTTTTGTGACTATGATTTGATAATTGCTATTAAAAAGATCAAGTGTACAGGAAATCTTATTATTCTATTTTTGCTTATGAGTATTGCACTACATTGAACATGATTCAAATACAGTACTAGTCTGCAATGCAAAGAAAAGGGAGACCAATGAGACAAATTTTAAATATTTTTCTTTATTTATAAGTTACATATCTTATCATGCTTTGTTTTGGCAACAAAATGATTAGCAAAAGTACTGCATTACACTGAATCTTCCAGCGGTTTTATTTTTTTATTTTCTAAACAGTTCATGATGCAGCTTGGGAAGCTGTGAAAATATTGATAGCATCAGATTTTGTGAATTCTGAACAGTTATCCTCTTCTTTTTTACATTAGTGTGATAATTGTTTTTTAATTCATTATACTGACATGCACTTTAATGATTTCACCCTGACATGATATATTTGTATCATATTAGGCATGCAGCTTATATAGTGCAGGTTACAAATGATAAATTTACACTAATGTTGTGATTATATAAAAATAGTTAACTGGTGTTCATTAGTTGCACAAAAATATAAGTATTTAAAAATAAACAATTGAACTTAAATTAAGTGAAATGAATGGCTATTGTAATAGTGTTTTCTGTGCGTTGGTGGTCAAACAAAATGTGATGACCTTATTTGTATATTAATGCACTTAATATAAGAAAATAAAAGGGGGAGGGGCTTTGTGGAGTAACGTTGAGAGTCTATCTGTATTGGAGGAAACTCTTGAGCAGAGAAGGCAGTTTGAGGTGAGGAATCAGGTGCAGTCTGGATCGGCCCATATAGTTTCGGATACTCAGTCTACACAGCTGACACAGAGACTGTGGCGTGGCTATCCAGGAAAAGACAGGGAAAGTTAGCAAAATCCCCTTTTTATAAAAAAAATAAATAAAAAACTTCTGACAACTTAGTATTTCATAAAGTATATGGACAAGGTGACCCATGTTCAAATCCTAGCCTAAATTAAAAACATATTTTTATTATTGTTCTCACCCATTTAACTCAATGTTTTCAGTTTTAATTATTTTCATCAAATGTGGTCTTAAATATGCAATGAACATATTATTGCAGAAATTAATTTAATTTAGTGGATTAAAACATACAGATGTAATCAAAATGATTCAACCCCCATTGCAAATCAGGTCTTTTGGCAAAATGTACAGACTTTCAGCTGTTTGCAATGAACAAATCAAACAAAAGTAATTGAAATAGCTCAACACAACAAATGTTTTTAGTGGTTTCCCCAAATTTAACTTAAAATGCAACTTTTAATGACTTCTGCAGTCTCAACATTTTTCAACCCCTTCATGGCAAGCATTTTTTGTACTTAGTAGAACACCATTTTGCTGTCATGTCATGCTGCAAACGAGATGTATAACCAGACACCAGCTTCTGGCAGCGTTTCTGAGGAATCTCAGCCTTGGGTCTCAGCCTTCTTGGGTCCTCCCACTCCTCCCTTCCATTAACGTACTATGATGATGCACCAGTTACAGGTGACGCATGGGTCTGCTCACTACCTCATTCAGCATAGAATGGACATCGTTCTATTACTTCATCAGTCAGTTTAAATAACAGGACTGCCCTTTGAGCCCTTTTATCACTTTAATCAGACAGGAATAAGCACTACTATCTTTTTATCGGCACTGTTTGTTGTTCACTTTACTTGCCATGTGTCTTGCGCTGTTTTCTTTTCTTTTTCTTTTATTATTTATTAGATAGTTGTATTTTATATTTTTATATCTGATCTAGATTTTTAGTTGATGTTATTTGTAAGCACCATGGGTCTGAGAGTAACGCAATTTCAATTATATGTATGTATGTACTGTACATGGGGTAGAACTGACAATAAAGCATACTTACTTACTTACTTACTTCCTCATGAGCAATGGCCTCCAGTTCAGTAATATTCTTGGGTTTGCATGCTGCATCCGCCGCCTTCAAATCTCACCAGAGATTTTCTATGGAGTTATGAAGTCAGGTGACTGTGATGGCCACTGTAGAATCTTCCAGGACTTCTTCTGCAACCAAGCCTTAGTGGAATTTGAGGTATGCTTGGGATCATAGTCCTGTTGGAAGGTCCGATGACGCCCAAGCTTCAGCTTCCTCACTGATGGCATGATGTTTTCTCCTAGGATTTCCTGATACTTCAATGAATCCATCTTGTCTTCCACACGCTGCAGGTCACACGCGGTTTAGTAGGCACCTCACTGTGCAAGCTGAAACCTCAGTGCCTGTTACCACCAAGTCTTGCTGCAGGTCTTTTGCAGTCACTCGAGGGTTTTTCTGAAACTGCCTTCCCAGAAATCTGGTTGCAGCAGTTGATGGCTTCCTTTTTCTGCCCCATCCAGGTAGTGGTAGTGGAACCACTGTTCCTTTAACTTTGAACTTGGAAACTATGCTTCCAACGTTGTCTCTAGGAACATTAAGTGCCTTGGCTATCTTTTTTATCCTGTTCCTTGTTCATGAAGTGCATATCTTCTCTTAACTTGACCATTTTGATGCATGTTATAAATATGGCTCTCAACAAACCTTGCCAGTTCAGATATGTCATGTGTTCTAGCACAAGCACACCTGGTGCAATTAATGAATCCCTTGATTAGTTTAATCAGGTGTACTTGAGACAACACCTGTTTTGCAGATTTGTGCTGTTGTGAGGGATTCTATTCAGGGGGTTGAATAATTTTGAGACTGCAGAAATCATTAAAAGTTGCATTTTCAGTTGAATTTGGGAGAACCACTTGAAACATTTGTTGTCTTGACCTATTTAAATTAATTTTGTTTGATTTGTTCATTGCAAACACCTGAAACTCTGTACATGTTGCCAATAAACCAATTTGGCCAAGCTTGCAATGGGGGTTAAATAATTTCAATTACAACTGTATAAGGTACGGAAGATAAAACTCAACTGAGCAGCCTTACCTTCATACAGAAGGAGCGCAGACTCTGCCGTACTGCTGGGTGGCGCTGTCTCCACCGGCCTTTGCAGCTCCAGGTTGCGAGCGTTGATGTTAGCGCCAAACTCTAGTAGCAGTCTGATGATATCTGGACAGTCCTTCTGTGCTGCAGCGTGTAGTGGAGTGTCCAGGAAACGGCCCTTCTGCACATTGGCTCCTATGAAAAACAGATCCTTTTTGTGATCAAATAAACAAGACCAGAACTAATGGTGAGAAGACCTGACCTAAGCACGCCAAAATACACCAAACAATTAAATTTTTTTGTTTGGTTTGAACAGTAGTCTGATGAGCTCACCTCCATCCAGAAGTTTCTGTGTACACTGGAGCTGTTGGGAGACACAGGCAATGTAGAGAGGTGTTCCTAGATGGGGGATGTCGTAATCTACATCTGCTCCCCACGAGATGAGAGACTCTAAACATGCTGCCCTACCTGAAACAACAGCACTTCTATGTTTATATTTTTGTAAAGTCTGCTATAAATGCTGTACATTCAAATCAATGGATTTTTATGGTTAGACTAAAGCAGAACTACTTGATTACCTTTGCTCGATGCCTCGTGAATGGGCGAAGGTTGGCAAGCTTCTGCCTGTGGTTTTGCTCCATGTTCCAAAAGCACCTCTGTACAGGTGAAACTTCCTGTCGAGCAGGCGTTAAACAGCGGGGTCACACCGTCAATGGTCGTGGCTTTTACCTGCCATGCACAAGAACATGCTAACAGCACAATCCGCACAAACTGATCAATCTGAGCAGAGTCTTCTACTAACCCTTTCATGCATGAATTATGACAACCTCTGTCAGGATTTTCTTTTCTTTTTTTTCCTAAGTGTTTTTATTGCTCTTAGGACATGGAAATTTTCCAAAGAAATTTTCAGATGTCCACTTGAGTGGACAGTTTGTGTTTTTAACTAAAGAGATACTGTATTAATCATAATAAAGTAATAACACAGTAATAACACAGTAATACTGTGTATTTAACAAACCAATGAATAAAATTATATAAAATCATGTGAAAACTATAAAATATTCCAAAAATATAGTAAAGCTTCAATTATTGGAAACGCAATTGAGTTTGTTCCCGTTCGACCAGCAGACGGAGAAGAACTTCATACAACTTGAACTATCTTTGTGTTCATCTAAACACTATCTTTAAGTGTCTTTGATATCAGAACATGAGGACGTGATCAAAGATCTCTACAACCAGAGAAGGTACAACTCTGTGGAAACCCAACTCAGACTACTACAGTTGTGGTCAGAATTATTTTCACCCCTGGTAAATATGATCAAATATGGCTGTAAAAGTAAATCCGCATTGTTTATCTGATCTTTCATTCAAATAATTTGCACAAAAATCTAACCTTTCATTGAAGTAAAATAATTGAAAGTGGGAGTGGGGGGGGGGGGGATCACATTATAAAATACATGTTTGTTTTTTTCTCCAAAACACGTTGGACACAATTATTGGCACCCCTAGAATTTTTTATGAGTAAAATATATCTGAAGTATCTCACACCAGGGTGACTAGGAACATGAAATTGTCTAGGTATGACTTCTTGTTTCACAGGAGTATAAATATGAGGAAATACAAAGGACAAATTCCCTTAATCATCCATCACAATGAGTAAAACCAAAGAATATAGTTATGATGTGCATCCAAAGATTGTTGACCATTACAAAATAGAAAGTGGCTGTGAGAAAATAGCCATCAGGGCAATAATTAAGAAGTTCCAATCAACTAAAGATGTTACGAATCTGCCAGGAAGAGGATGTGTGTCTATATTGTCTTAATGCACGGTGAGGAGGAAAGTTTGAGTAGCCAAAGACTCTCCAAGGATCACAGATGGAGAATTGCAGAGATTACTTTGGTTATCTTTGGTTGGTCAGAAAGCTTAAAAAACCCTACATCACCACCATGTTGTTTGGGAGGGTTTCAAGAAAAATCCAAAAACAAACTCCAGCATATTCAGTAGTCAGGCATGACTGGAACTTCAAAAGGGACCTGGTTCTATGGTCAGACGAAACAAAACAAAAAAAGAGCTTTTTGGCAGCAAACCCACCAGATGGGTTTGGTGCAAACAGGGATACAGAGTGCCCCATGCCTACGGTTAAATATACAGCTAGATTAATGTTGTGGGCCTATTTTTTTTGCTTGTTCAGATACATGTTCATGGATCATGGATTCTAGTAAATACCAACATATAAAAAAATGAAAATCTGAACGCCTCTGCTAGAAATCTTATAATGGGCCGTGGTTGGATCTTCCATCAGGACAACGATCCAAAACAGACATCAAAATCAACATAAAACTGTCACTAAGCACAAAATGAAGCTTCTGCCATGACCATCCCAGTCCCCTGACCTGGAGTGAACTGAAGGAGACGAAGCACCAACATGAACTTGTGAATCTGAAGGATCTGGAGAGATGCTGTATGGAGGAATGGTCTCTGATCTCTTGTCAGTTGTTCTCCAAACTCATCAGGCATTATAGGAGAAAACTCAGAGCTGTTATCTTGGCAAAAGGAGGTTGCAAAAAGTATTTAATAAAAGGGTAATGGCAATATGGCCAACTTGTTTTGAAGAAAAACATTTATTTCATAATGTGATTATCCACTTTCGATTATTTTACTTCAATAAAAGTTTAGTATTGTCACATTTATTTTTTTAATGGGTATCAATGGAGGAGAGGCTTCACTACGGTGAATAAACAGCTTTTGTGAGGAAATAGCTTATAATTTAATGAATCGACAGCCTGTTCACTAATCTTCAACATATTTTACACTAAACAATACTTTCGTTGGAAACTATATTTAGATTTTACCTTGATAAAAATTGTATTTAAAAAAAAAGGCTGAGTAAGGAATGTAGCGACAGGTAGGTCTCATTTACGGCATTTTACCAGCAAATGTGTAGTAGTTGTGTAATACTGAGTGATATTGTATATTGCCTAAAGAAAATAAACAATATCTATGTTTGTTTGTTTTTTTGGCTTTCACGGTTTATCAGTAATAATAAGACTTTAATTTTTTTTTTTTTTTAACAAGATTTACAGCCAAAAAAGTTACTGCAGATGAAGTATTTTCAAGTATTTTTTAAGTATTTATTTATTTATTTTTTACCTGCAAGAGTCTCCTAGGATAGAAGGAATGGATGGATATTCCAGAGCAACTTCCAGAGAATTTCTGACTGTCTGTCGGTCATCTTGGTTTGGAGAAAAAAATTCCACATACAACGGCTTGCCACAGGGTGGCAGTGTATAGGATGATGCACTAGTGTCCACTCTAGTGGTTGATGTGCAACTATGCCATCAAAACCCTTTATACGCAAGGAAGGGCTTTTTGAATAGCTGTCCACTGTAGTGACCATGCATGAAAGGGCTAAACATCTAATAAACCAAAAGCAGGAAAACATCTAAAAAAAAAAACAATTAGGGCAGGCCGGGGTTAGTTGTCACACAGGAAGTTATCACAGGGACTGTATCTCAGTAGTTATAGCCTATATGGTTAGGGGATAAAATATTAATTCCATACTTTTTATTTTAATAAGTGGTTCAATTGGTTCCAGATTTCTGGTTTAAAGTTTGTGAATTTTATCTTTCAAATAAATGATATTATTATCATACTTTTGCTATAGCTGTTGGGTAAACAAGCAAACACAATAAAACCACATTGGCAGACATTCAAGCAAGTATCAATTATATAATGAAGATACAATTGAGTAAAAGATTGAACTGTGTACTCAGGACAAGTGTATATTTCATAAATGTATAATCAGGGCAGCTGTGATTTTTACTGGGGCAAGTTGTCATGTGTTTTAAATGTTATACTTACTTTGTATAAATAAATAAATTATATATTATAATTACTTTGTTTCATAATTGTTGTAATGTTGCTGACAAGTCTTTAATATGCTGTTTAATAACTGTAACTCACATTGGCACCGGCCTCTATGAGAGCCCTGGCACATGCTACATGATCTCCCAGACAAGCTTCATGTAGCGGAGTCACGTGATCAATGGTGATGATATTTGGATTGTGACCCTGGTATTATGGAGAAGAAAAACAGGAATATATATATATTTTTTTCTTTAAAAAGTTACAAAATGTATCTCTTTTTAAAACAATTTCTGTTCCATTATTGTATGTGTATATGTTTGTAAACCTGTGAGAGAAGAGTCTTAAGAGCCAGGAGTCGACCCTGACATGCAGCTTCATGGAGTGGAGAACGATCCGCCCATGAACCTGAGACGGGAATGAACATACAGTATGTCAAAATATTCTTATTAATAAGCCAATGAACTGACACCCAATTATTTCCCATGACTAATAAATGCCCTTTCTTCTCAGAAAAACAAACTACAAAACAAGCCCAAACAATTTGGAATTAACAATTATCCAATGTTACATTAACATAATTTACAGCAACCATAATTTGCTGTAGTTAAAAGCTAATCAACAATTACAAAAGCACTACCATGAAATTCAAGAGCTTTAAATACACCCACTCAGCCACAGTTGGACTTGATATAATTTCCAGTACATTCTAAAGTGAGAGTGATGTGATTTTGACACTGCCCATTGACAGCTGTTTAGAAGAGCCCGTGAGTGGAATCACTGCATTATCAGCTCTCTTTATACAATAAAGGTGATTCATTTCAACTGATGTGCTGAGCCATTTGAACGTGTTGCTGTAATACAAAATGAAAATGAAAGAATGTTACTTCATAAAACGAACATTTGGATTTTGGACTTACTTTATCAGAATATAGGAATAAAAGCAATAAAGGCAAGATCCATTTATTTTTAAACAACTTGAGAGAACTTTTTCTCTCATATGGAACTATACAAGGCAAAAGCCCATTCACAAAAACCAATTGGATGTGGAGGCCTCTGACTTCCAATCATTAAACATTGCAGGGCAGTAAATGCCAAGGCTTTTGGATGGCATGTATCTTTCATTACGTGTTCAAGCGGAAGCAGTGTCAGTGTCAAAGACCTCTCTGTCAGTGTTACTCTTCAAAAAAAGCTAAACTTTTAATCAAATGGGGGAGCAGTAATTTTGTGCTAAATTATTTTTCTTTTTCAGTATGGATGGGAAATGGATTACTTTGTATATGAGATCTTTATACAGAGGATCAGTTTGCATCCTATTTGCAACTTAAACATAAGTTTGAACTTCCTCAGTCCCATTTTTTTCCAAGTTAGATTTTTTTTTTTTTTCATATAGTGAATTTTCTATTCAGATTTATTTGAAGCACTTTTCAAAGCAAAGTTAAAAATGTTTGTTTACCAAATTTGATAGATATTGTATTTAAATGTTAACATAGATATCACTTAAAAAATGTATAAATATTTTTTTCTCAAATTTTCCACAGGCCCCCTAAACACATCCCCGCAAAGTCCCCGGACCCCATTTGGAAAATTCACCTACTGACCACAGTAGCAGCAACAACACAGCCTTTGAACATTTTCTATTTAGTAATCGTATAACAATAATCGTAGGCAAGAACAGAACAATTATTAATTCCGTAATACACAGTGCTAGCAGCTCCAACCGGAGATATCTACTCAGAGATCTATATTTAGCATAAGCTCAATCTAGCCACAACAGCATACGAAAGCTGCCCTCTGCAACTGTCATTCCTGGCACAGAATGAGCAAGAGGTTCCGTTACGTACCCATGTCTCCGTCGCCCCACGGCACATCTAGCCATTGATACGTATACGCCATAGCCTGTAAATGAAAGGACGCCTATCATCTCTTGGTGCAAAAAGTAGCCGTAGGCCTATTCTCTTTTTTAGCTTAGCTGAGCGATGGGTTACTGGCTGCCACTGAGATTCCAGAGTGACATGTGGAGCTTTAGGTCACAGCTGTGCTTTAGTCAGTTACAATGATACTAGACTACTAGATGCTGTTTTTTTTATGATGCAATTTTGTGTTTTCTTGTGCACTTAAAGAGTTAAAACTACTTCATTAGTGATATATAGCCCTGTTTATTTCTAATCAAGAAACATACTGTAGGTTGTTGCCTGATGGGCACTTCTCACTGTTCTCAGTATGAACGCTGGTTGACTAACTGCAAGCAGTCTTTATTGTGATATTCTGAGAGCTTTCATGAATATTTCAGATCCTGTTGTGTTCATGTGACTACAGCTGAGCTCCACGGAGACTAGGACTACTTGTAACTTCCCTGTTTATAGACTCCTATAGTCATGGAGACAGTCCTATTCAATTCTATGGTGTATTGTAATAATATAAAGGAATCCCTCCCTTAATAAACAAACATTAGGGTAAAAGCCTATGTTTAATACATGATACAAGTCCGCTAATAGTGTGATTTGTTTACTTGAACTCTGATGCCCTTGCAAAGAGGCTTTAAATATAACCAACTCCAACTAGGAATGACTAAACGCACAGTAGCTGTGTGCAGCAATAAAAACAATGAAATCTTTATTGTTTTACATTTAACTAACAACTACTAGGCCAAGTACACAATATGATAAACACAATACAATAGTGCATGCTACTTGTACGTTGCTATAGCTACTTAGGCTACTAATATTGTTGCATAGTCTGCAAATAGCTAGTCAGCTTTGTATTTTCGGTTGTGGGAAATTATGAGAAAGAATCAAGCTTTGGAAGAAAACACGATCCAACACTGGAAATAACATTACCAATGATGTCATATTCACTTCATTCTGCTCCATTGCTTCATGTGTGTGTGTATGAATGACACTTCGTGGCAATTATGCACTCGATACCTATCCCTAGTCTTATTTTGTTGTTTAATAATTTTAATATACAATTAATGTAGGCCTATAACAATATTCATGATGATTTGATATTAACATTATTAGAATAACATAACAGGCTATACAAATATGTCATATTATTATTATATTATTTATCATAACTAATTATTAATATTTATTAATAATATTATATATATTAATATTTATCATATTACATTATTTGCCATGTTAGGTAGCCCCTATACAAATGCATTACTGCAATGAGATAGCTAGGGCGCAAAAGGCACATTTATTTACACGTTTCTATAACTCACCTTGACTAATCAAAATACCCCAGCGCACTTTCTTTTTCGCAGAAAAACCCTCGACGTCCTCTCGCTTTCTTTTCTTGGGAGTATTATCTGAGTTCTCGGATTCTCCGCAGGGAACTTCAGGCATGTTTGCGTCAGGTCTGAGTCTTTCTTTTTACACAGCGAGTGTGACCATATAGCGCTTCTCTCTGAGATTGGCTGCTCGGCTTGTTGTTGTTTCAGACCTCAGCAGAGTCGTGTTGGCTACTGCAAAGATTTAGCATATGAATATTAATAAGTTCACGCTGACGCTTGGTAATCTTTCTGGAGCATCCAGTTACGTAACGTAATTAATATTCATAAGCCGAGCCTTTGCCATAGTAGAATGACGGGGGCAAAATTGCTCCTTCTGGACGTTCGTCACGGAACGTAATTTATATTCATGATGAGGTACTACATCTTCACTAGGCTACCATATCCGTACCCGTTAAGCTATTTATATCGCAAGTTAGTATTAGAAAGGTGCCACAGCTAACGTTATATTGTAAAATGTTTGACGTTCATCTCATTTAGTTTGTACATAGCCTA
Organism: Rhinichthys klamathensis goyatoka; assembly: GCF_029890125.1. Classification (NCBI taxonomy): domain Eukaryota; kingdom Metazoa; phylum Chordata; class Actinopteri; order Cypriniformes; family Leuciscidae; genus Rhinichthys; species Rhinichthys klamathensis. Next base: position 3,224,892 of record NW_026606840.1, read on the forward strand.
TACAGCATTTGAAGTATTCAACTAATCTGCATGTTATTGAGATCATGATAGGCCTACAGAGCAGCAAAATAGTGGGAAAAAAAAGGTTAAGATGAGCATTTCCAGACATAACCACCACATTTTAACTGAATTCTTCAGGTTACACTTTATTTTAAGGTGACATTGTACTTACATAAGGAGTAATTAACTAGCTACTTATTGAGTTACAGTTAGGGTTTGGTTAAGGGTTAGTTATTGTACTTACTTACTGCATAATCTTACTATAGTATGCTAAGTAGCAACATGTAGTAATGTGTAACTATGTCACCTTAAAATAAGGTGTTACCTTCTGAGATATAGATTACTGAATAAATGTGAGGGATGGGTTTCTATTTCTGTAGTGAATCACACCAAATATTTTCATGTAAAATAAAAAAAACAAATTAGCCTACTTAGCCCACTATCGTAATAACAGTAAACTGCAAAATTGCATGCAACTGACACAAACCAAACCCTAATCCAACCCCTAACCCTATATTAAGTAGGCTATATGTTGTTGATTAATATTCATCAGTATGCCTACTTAAAGGTATAATTACATTTTATGCATTTACAAAGACACTTTAAAATGAATAATTTATCATTCAAATTTATAATTACAAGGACACTTTAAAATAAAGTGTAACCAAAATGATTTTTTAAGTGTAGCTAAGAGAAAGCGATTTTAATAACTCAGCATTAGATAAGAACACTGACCCAATTTTCTTAGTGTTACAAACTGGGCCATGCAACAGAAGCTTTCTCTTTACACAACAAGTCAACGTTTTTGCAGTGTTAACAAAGAGATATAAAGAGTGATAAAGCCAATCTCACCCTAGTGACTCGTCTCAGAACCTGCTCCAAAATATAGGCTACAGCCCCAATATGTCCCAATCTTGCCTACTTACTGTGCCCTTGACCAAAATCATAAAACTCAGCTGCGATCCGGGCCGCCTCCTTACGGTTTCCTTTAACCGCATAGAAGTGGGTCAGTATGTTTAAGCTGATCTTGACAAAAAGTTTGAAGCAAAAAAGGACAAAAATCGAGAGATAGACTTTGCTATACTGCGAGCCGAATGGCCGCTCCTCCAAAATCTCAGTCATTGCTGCTGCTCAGTGACTGTGAATGTTTTGGAATGGGATCCAGGGATGTGTCGATGGGGATCATATGCCAGACCGGCCCAGTTATTCCCCAAGACAGCTGGGCTCAGAGTATGGATGAGATAAGGCAGCTGGACCTTTAGCTAGTGGAAAATGGGCCACTTGACTGAGCCATAACAATAGGTGTTGACTGTCATTTGGATGTTTGTCTCATGATACATTGTGACAGTTCTGTTTTTTATTACATTTGTATTTTAACATATTGTTGCTAATACAGCAGACTTCAGATGATTTAAAGATTATTTTTTGTTTATGTATTGCCATTTTAGAAATACCCATTCACAATCGGCCATGATTAATTATGTTACTGGAGTTCCCAGGTTAAAGCCAGTTTTTGATTGATCATGTGATCCATGGGAGCTATATTTTGTTTGTTGAAACAAGTATTAATACAGATTGCATGTGATTTTTCTCCTGAAAGCGTTTTTAAACATTCAATTTTGCTTGTACGTTTTTAAGAGCTTGTAAGAGATCCTTCTGAATAAATGCAGCATGTTTATAGGAGACATCAATATTTTAGTAGGAATATTATTGTGAATCAGCCATAAAAGCTTCTTGTTGATAAATTTAATAAAAAAATTAAACTTGACTGAAGCTTGGAATACTATTCGTAAAAATCAATCAATCAATCAATAAATACTGTTTAAATAACAATGTAAAATAGGTTGCATTTAAAATTTGACATTGTATATATCTAGCTAAAAGAGTGTTAAAGAGATTTAATTTAGATATAGATTCTTCTTCTTCTTTTTTTTTTTTGGTGCAGGGTATGGGAAATTGTATTAGAAGGAAAACAATATGCCTAAGTAGGCCTATTATTCCAACGAAAATAAGAATAATTGTATTAGCCTATACAATTATTCAAGGTCTAACTGTCAAATTTCATTAATTTCCTCCAGTAGACCAAGGACTACAGCACATGTTTGGGGAACATAGTCAACAATAAAAAGCAAATAAGAACTGTAATGTTAATAAAATGCAGTTTTAATAATGTTGTAGGCCTATTTAATGTAGTAATGAATTGTTGCCATGTACACTGGTATTTTTGTGTATAATTTTGACTATTCATGCAATGCCACTTCCTGACCACTGGGTGGCAATGTGTACTTTCTAAATGAAACAGGAAGTAGGTCTTGCTTCCGAATCATCTTTTAACTGCCTCACTTCCTGCTCTGAACCTCCGCTCGAAGCGTTTCTTTATATCTTTGTTTTTGCAGTGCATTGTTAGTTGTTAACTAGACTGAATCATGAATACGGTATTGTCGAGGGCGAACTCACTCTTTGCATTCTCTCTCAGTGTGATGGCAGCGCTCACATTCGGGTGCTTCATTACCACAGCGTTCAAAGACAGAAGCGTACCGGTGGATATACACGTATCCAAAGTCATGATGTAAGTTAACTGCACTGTTTCTGAGCCTGCGAACAGAGGTTCAATACAAAATCAATGTTACGATCATTAAAATATAGAAGTTATTTGATATATATTAGGCATCGCCGACCATTTAGAATCATATTTGTTTGCAGCATATGGGACTTGTAGATGCTGAGCTGATGGCCAATAGCAGTGCAGCACGTCAGCTGTGCAAATTAATTAAATAGAAAGATCTTGTTTTTATGCTTTTGTTCAACAGTATTTTGAAACGTTTAAAAAAAAAAAAAAAGGTTTATTTTGTGGGTAATGTGCATTTTAAATGTGTGTGTACCGTCAGGTTGCAGGATATTTTCACAACGTTTCTAAAATGTTTTATTTTGGTTACATTATTTTTTTATATTTAGGTGTGGTTTATTAAACGTTTTTAAAACGTTGCACTGCAACATTACCTAATAGCAACCAAAAAACAACGTTGTGAAACGTTGTAAAAACGTTACGTGTTTGCTGGGAATGTAGTTTCGTCTTTCACATCTGTGTTTCACACATCTAAGCTGAGATCTTCTGTCTCATTCTTTCTCCAGTAAAAATGTAGACGACTTCACAGGACCACGAGAGAGGAGTGACTTGGGCTTTGTGACATTTGACCTTTCTGCTAATATCCTTTTGACAGAACACAGTCACATCCATGTTGATGAAAAAAAGTCACTTAAGCCATAGTTGTTCAAATTTGTATTTATTATTTCACGTTTCTGTATTAATTACATATTTAGCATTATTTCTACAAAAGTAATTCCTGTATAAATGCATTTATGCCACCTCGGTTCACCATTCTGCAGTCTTTGTAAATGCAGCTTTTGTTGAATTTGTGCCTCTTTGAGATGCAGCTTCCATATCAGCTTTGCAGTGCAGTTTACATCTAGAACTAGATTTGCATTATTTGCTTTAACCGCTTTATTACATCTGCGGCCAATATTTGACTGGAATGTGAAGGAGCTCTTTCTTTACCTGACTGCTGAATATTCAACCAAAAGCAATGTAAGTCTATACCACTTCAGTATATCCAGAGCTTTTAAAATCTATGTGAATGAGAGCTGGGTATTTGTTGTGTTGTATATACTAGACCTGTTTGTGTTTTTCACATCAATAAAGTGTACCATGTTATCCCATGTTAGGCACTGAACCAGGTGGTTCTATGGGACAGGATTGTCTTGAGAGGTGACAACACCAAACTAAACCTGAAGGAAGTTAAATCCAAGTATTTCTTCTTTGATGATGGGAATGGTTTAAGGTTAGTTGCTTTATTCAGAGTATTTCATCTGTGCGGTTTATATACACATTCTCACACACACAAACACGCACACAATCATTCAAAAGTTTTAGATCGGTAAGATTTTTAATGTTTAAAAGAAGTCTCTTCTGCTCACCAAGGCTGCATTTATTTTATATAACGGTTTTCTATTTGAATATATTGTAAAATCGAATTTATTTCTGTGATGCAATTAAGCTGAATTTGCAACATTACTCCAGTCTTCGGTGTCACATGATCCTTTAGAATCATTCTAATATGCTGATGCTGATTTGGTGCTCAAGAAACATTAATTATTATTATCAGTGTTGAAATCAGTTTTGTAAAAAAAAAAAAAATCAGAATTCTTTGATGAATAGAAAGTTCAAAAGAATAGAATCTGAAGTAAAAAAGCTTTTGTAACATTATAAATGTCTTTACTGTCACTTTTGATCAATGTAATACATCCGTCCTGAATAAAACTTCATTTCTTTCCATAAAAAAATTCTACTGACCGCAAACTATCTATTTTAATTTTTATTTATAATTTTTACATATAATTTTTTACAATAAAATTATTCCAAATTGTATTTCTATTGAATTGTTTCTAAATATTAGATCTTAAGCGTATTATGACTGAAATATGAGTCATGCATATTTCAGTCATAACACACTTAAGATCTTGTATTTGGAAATTAATTTAAAATGAAATTTAATTTGAAAAATCAATCAGATTTCTCATAAGTAAAACAATAAGAGAAACATCATAAAACACACATCTTCTAAGTTGAACTAAACTCAAATGAATATTGACAATGTAAACCACATTTGGAATAGATATTTGGGTAACACTTTACAATAAGGTCTCATTTGTTAACGTTAGTTTATTTTAGCTAATGCATTATCAATTAGCAATATATTTTCGGACATAATTGTTTAATGATTGTTAATGCTAGTTAATACAAATACAATTATTTATTCTTTGTTCATGTTATTTCACAGTGCATTCTCTAATGATACTTTTGAGTTTAAAGATGTGATAGTAAATGCTGAAATGAACACACCGATTAATAAATGCTGTAGAAGTATTGTTCATTGCTGGTTCAACTAAACTAATGTTAACAAATGAAGACTTATTGTATGGTTTTACAAGTATTTGACATGTAGAACTGAAAAGTATAGATATTTATTTGATATCTCTCTGTTTTTCCCAAACACAGGGCGAATAAGAACATCACTCTCACTCTCTCATGGAATGTGGTGCCAAATGCTGGAATCCTGCCATTGGTCATGGGATCTGGACACAAGAGTCTCGCCTTTCCTGAATCATATGAAATGGCAAAGAGCTACTGAACTGTTCCAGTCCATCTCAAACCATATTTGTAAATGTTGTGCTCTGTACGGGTTTTAATAAAAGTTGACACATTGTTTTAAGGAGTGACTGTTGTTTATGCGGGTTGATAATTTGTTTTGCAACATACTAATATTTCAAGAGATGGATAGGCATATTCAGTTCTGTGGCCATTAATACAGTTATAGTTCCGAAAAAAGGGATCCTGATAAGCTTTTTCATCTGGAAAATAATTATCTGGTGTTTCACAATTGTCTTGTGTGGATACGAATATTTTTGTTAATAATCTGTTTTGGTCCGTGGTACTAAAATGTCAGTTTTTCATTATTACAACTAAAGAGCTCACAAAGCAAAAGTACTTGTAACCAATTAAAGGAAGCACAATCATTCACTAAAAAAAAAAAAAAAAAAAAAAAAAAAGATCAGTGGGGTTCAACACTCCTGTGGTGCTTGACTCAGTTTTAAGGATGCCAAAAGGATCTGCAAAAAAAAAAAAACCATATATATATATATATATATATATATATTGATGAGAAATGTTTTAAATGATTGCGTAATATTTTCATGATAAATGGGTTATTTATTTTTTCTACTGATAAAGTATATTCACGAGCTGTTTGATTCATAACATTTAATTCAAATTAAATGTGAATTAAAAATAATTCCATACAATTATCCCATAATGGAACCCCTAAAAGGTTATATACATGAAGCACCTGACAGAACACTTTAAGGTTTTATATAGAATCGTCTTAGAGTGTTCAGATCAAGGTTACTCATAGCACACTGAATAGGCACCTACATGCAGAATTTGGTTCCAACTCTAATCAAACACACCTGATCCAAATAATAATGTTCTTTGGGCTTATTTGAAAATTACAAGGTGTGTGGAGTGCATTTGCTGCTAAACTGCGTCGCAAAGTGTCTCTTTAAAAAGTGTCTGACATTAAATTCCAAGTAAAAACTGTTATTACTTGAAGAATTGAAATTCTGTAAGTAATTCAGTTACGTTTTGACCCAAACTAACGAGTTTTTTGGAGAGACGAGAAATATTTGTTTTAACAGTTCCCGGATTCAGTCACCAGATGGCAGCACTTGAACACTTCACTTCTCTATGCCAGTTCCAGTATTTTAATTGGAGAGACGCTATGATTAAATCAATGGGCTACACCAAGGCATACATTGCTTGTGCTAATGTGCAGAAACATATACAGTATCTGCAAAACTGTTAACACATTATGCTGCAAAAACTCCAAGCATGATAACTTTCTCATTTTTGAACTCAGTTCTCCTTAATCTAAAATCACTTGGACAAAAACTCAGTGAGCTAATGTGGAAAAACATTTCTCATCATTAATCCAAACACAATGAAACAAAATGCAATATTCTGCTTTCTTGATTGTCTCAAATATACCAGTCACACAATAGCTTTCCGAAATACCAAGAAATAGAATGAGAATGTGCAAGAAATGAAATACTGTGCAATGTGATATATAATATGATTGAAAACTCCTGATAAGGTCACTAATTGCTTGGCTAAGAAACCAGAAGTCATCTTGTAGATAAAGTTACAAAGTGCTTCTTATGTTTTCAAGATTTTGAGATTAAAGTAGGCTATTTGACAACTGGCTTTCTGAATATAGTTTTGGGAAATTAGCATTTGCCTCTGTGTGTGTGTGTGTGTGTCAGTGATGCGTGGGTTGATCCAAAATGTGCCTGCGGTCACCCGCGGTTACGAGTCATCCAAAAATATTTTTAATGATATTCGGGTCGCGGTCGGTCGGGTTGTTTGAAATAAAGATGTCAATTAAACCTTTGTAATTTATATAGTAGCTACTAGACACAATTTTCTATGAAATACATAGGCCTACACTTTATTGGCTGAATAACTGGCACGAAGATGACGCACGAGCTCAGTCTAGACTCTACAGGTAGAGATGGAGGCGGAGAGAGGAAAGATGTAGCTGTAACGATATGCGATATGAAACCGAAATCACGACACTCAGATGCACGAACCTAAAGAATCGTGACACACCCCTTCCAACTCCAAGAGTTATCCTTCCCGTCCAGATCCAATGCTACCACATATTTAAATTATATTAGTAGGCCTATTATTTGAATTTTGAAGTTAACATTATAAAATACGTAGACCAACACAACAAAACTAGTTGAGGATAGATTATTTAAAATTGGGGAATTCCAGCGTTATGGACGTGACATTTGCAGTCAAAACTTGAAATAGGCCTATAAATTCTCAGAAAATGCATTTAATAGGCTACCAATATATTGAAATGTCTGTTTATCCATACCCCCTTAAAGGAGTCCAGACATTAGAAACATATCAGTCTACACATGCGTTTTATATTTATATGAGGGAAATAGGCTACACACGCATTCATGCATGACAAAACAAATATTTAACTTTTAGGAGGCAAAATATTTTTTTTGTAATTCTGTGAATTACACTGCGCAAATCAAAAGTAATACTACCCACCGGATGAAGAAGGGTTGGCTCTCCACAGAACATAAAATATTCATTTTATTTTATTTTTCGTGCTCGCATTTATGAGGAAAAAACAATGCAAGGACGTGACCGCTCTGAAGCGGCACTAAAAGACTGTTTTAAAACTTTCACAGAGACCTCAAACAGAAGACACAAGCAAATTGAATTTCAATTTGTACTAATTGTATCTTATTTTTAATCAATGTTTCATCAACCAATTGCCTGGATTTAATAAATAAGAAGTACATATAGCAGACAAGATAATCACGACACGGAGGCGCCGGCGCGTGAACTGGAGCGCGTCTCATAAATTAACCGAAACTCATAAGGTAACCTACTTCACAGACCTGAAAAATATATCTATATTGAAATGTCTACTTGTAAACAGAACAATTCAAAACGAAAGACAACGGACTGCTCTCTGCTTATCTGTATGAAATGTGCATTCACTACTGTGAAGATCGCGAGTCAGCAACGTCAACTTCATGTTTATTAATAAACAATTAGCCTACTTCTTGCGATGCTATTTACACATTTGTGTTACACGTCTAATGGCCCAATGACGCAACGATGAGCATTTACTACTTTTAAAAAATGCGGGTCAGGAAGCGGGTCGGGTACAATATTTTCTTTCTTTTTTTTTTTGCGGTCCGAGTTGCGGGCGGGTTAGTTGAAACGTCGGTCGGGTGCGGGTTGTTTATACATTGACCCGCGCATCACTGATAGCCACTGTTAAGTAATGTAGTCATTTTGTATTCATTTTTTTTATGATAACATATGTACTTTTAACAGCAGCCATATCACCCTGTAGCCCAAGACTGGTTGCCCACTGAAGCTAAGCAGGGTTGAGCCTGGGGGGTATTGCACAAAAGCAAGATAAGGGATTAAGCTGGGATTTTCCAGTTATCCTGGCTGAATTTAGCCCTTACTTGGTTGCATGAAGGGAGGCTAAATTAATCTACATTAAGTTACTATGGAGATTTACACTTTGCAGCTAGCCTGCTCCGGAGCAGGCTAACAACCAGGCTAAGATTAATCCTAGTGATTTATCGGCTAGTTCCTCCCTAAATCCTACTAGATATTAATGTGTTTTAGTCACTTCATGGTCCTGCATTAAAATACTAGATATACTGTCATTCATCTAAGTATGCGTACTGTTATTTTAGTTATTATTGAAAACTGCTGTTCATTTCACTGTCAGAGGTTTGATGAATATATATATATTATTCGAGATTTAAAGCGTTTATTGTCATACACCCAGTGAGGAAAGCAGATTTTCCTGAGCAATTATTACTTTGCTGTCCACAATGAATGCCAACACAGTGCAAAATAACTATACTATACAATATGAGAAATAGAATATAGACTATGTATATCTATAAATGCAAGTATAGAGTAGAAATGTACTGTTGAATGAGAAATTTTTTTTTTTGCAGTTGATGAGATAATAAGAAATGGCTCATGAAGTTGCAAATGTGGTTTCAATTAAGTCCGTAACGAGGTCAATATGTAGTATATAGAATAGAATAGAATAGAAAACTTTATTGTCATTGTCACAAGTACAACGAAAAGACTATATAGACTAAAGATTTGTGTGTTTCCTATTCACAATGGCTTGTCCTTTGTTGGATGATGTAGTTGATGAGGAAGTTTTAATACTCAGACGAGCATTCAGGCATGAAAGAGTCTTCCGAGATAGGGCAGACCCATTGGCCTTTTCAGACGAATATCTGACTGAGAGGTACAGATTCTCAGGTGATGGCATCAGATATTTGTGTAGGCTGCTGGGTCCAAACATACAGCACAAGACAGCACGGAGCCATGCTCTCATTGTCCCACAGATGGTCTGCGTAGCACTGCGATTCTTTGCAAGTGGCATGTTTCTGTATTCTGTCGGTGATGCAGAAAACCTCAATAAAGCCACTATTTGCCGCACAATAAGAAATGTAAGTCTGGCATTGAAATCTCTTGTGCACATATTTATCACCTTCCCTGGTCACAGAAGATTCATCCACATCAAGGAGGAGTTCTACAAGATTGCAGGTTACACGAATAATAACAGATTACTACAAAATGTTACATTAGCATAGTCACAGTATGACACTCATTATTTTGTGTTACAGCTTTTCCTAATGTAATTGGTACAGTGGATTGCACCCATATTCGTATCCAACGCCCCTCAGGGGCACATGAGGGCGATTATGTTAACAGGAAATCCTTCCACAGTGTCAATGTTCAGGTAAGAATGAGTTATGGTTACTGTCAGCTACATAATTATTCTGTGCATTAAATGACCTTAATAGGCTATATATTTTTACAGATGATCTGTGATGCTGACTGCCTTATCACAAATTTAGAGGCAAAGTGGCCTGGCTCAGTCCATGACTCCAGAATCTTTCGGGCAAGTAGAATTTACCAGAGACTCTCTCTAGGTAAGCCACCCCATTTTTTTTAAGCACCTTGAACATCAAGGGTACAGTACTTGTAAGAATTATGTTTTGTATTCGCAGGTGAGTTCTCTGGTGTGCTGCTGGGGGACAAAGGCTATGCCTGTGAGACATTTCTGATGACTCCCCTTACAGACCCCCAAACCCCAGCACAGCAAGCTTACAACCATGCCCATGCCAAAACCAGGGCTCGAATTGAAATGACCGTCGGCCTCCTGAAATCACGATTTCAGTGCCTGCACCACCTGAGGGTCTCCCCAGACAGAGCATGTGATGTGACTGTTGCCTGCACAGTGCTGCACAATATTGCCAGCCTAAGAAAAGAAAGGGCTCCCAGAGTTGCTTTGGATGTTAATTGGGACAATGCTGCCATATTCCCAGATAACAGAAATGGAAGACTTGTTAGAGAACAATACATTGCAAATTAGTTCAGTTAATTTAAATTTGATTTAGCCCATCCCTTAATAAAGGATAATGCAGGCTATATAACTTTTTCATGTGTACATGCATTTTATTTGGAATCAGCAGCACACACTGTGGTTATCTTCCCAAATTCTAGTTCCACTTCACTGGATCAATAAATATAAAGTGTATACTTGACATTCATAAAAAAAAGTTACAAGACCACAATGGTTTTGGAATATTTTTCTTTTATTATTTTGCTGTTATCACTTGTCAGCTTGGAGCTTTGGAGAGAAAAAAATATAATGATTAATACATTGTGTTACAGTCATGGTCACAGTATGAACTGAAGTCACTTGCTTCTCTTTCTAGTTTCTGGATTTCCAGTTCTAGTTTCCTCAGTGTCTTGTGTTTAATTTGCATCTCAAGGTCCATGTCCTGCAGCTTTCTTTTGTTCACATCAATCTTGACTTCTGTCAGCTCGATCTGTCTCTTTAGATGGGTTGTGTAGAGATATCTGACAGTTTGTGAATTCTGTGAAGACCTTTTAGTTAGCATAGCAGAATTTTGGCATAATGTAAATTTACTTTAGGCAATACGCACTATGTTACCAGGCTGCTTATCAGGTTGCCCAATGTCAGGATCCTGTAACAAATAATATTTTCTATTAGTACCACTTCCCTGACTTCTTATCTATTATGAACTTATAAAAAAATGTGTCTATTTTCACAAAATACCTCGAGCCTTCTGGAGTCCAGCGACACGGTCTCATCATCGGCAGAAGTGCACTCCACTGCTGTAGATGTGGCTTCCCTCTGCCATTTCAATACTTGTATTGATATTTTTTGACAGGACATGCAAAGCCTATGATTTAATAAAGAGTACTCACCGGCAAATCATAGTCTGTTGGCTCCAAAAGTGTAAGGGTGCTACCAGCCACTATAAGGCAAAGTCACACAGTTTACAAAACAAAATATATATGGATTTCAATATTTTCCATGTGCAGTTGTATGGCAATAATGTACTTTGTATGAAGAGGCCAGTATCCCTTGCTGGGCCAGAGTCAGTGGATGTCCCTCCCTGGATCCCTTCAATCACTGGCTTCCCTTTATTTAGGTCCAGGGCCAGCTCCTCTGCTGGGGTGAAGTCTTGGGTTGGAGGGCCACCCCCCGTACCAGATATATGACTTTTTTTTTTTATTGCTAAAATCAGCACAGACAATAAAATGTCAGCAAACATGTCACCTATGTTCTCCGCAAACAAGTCACTTACCAGCCTGCAAAATATTCTTGTATTTAATCTTGACTTGCTGCCAAGTCCTTTTTTGGCCAGACATGTTTGTTCTTTAAGAGGAATAGATACAAATGATAAAATAGATTAGATGGATAAAAATAGAGCAAAATATCTGATTATAGATTACATCAAATCAATTAAAAACAAAACCTACATACAAATAGATAAGAGTAAAAAGATTAAAGAGATAATAGACATAAAATAAACTAAATAGATACACATAGTGGGTAAGTGTTTGCAATTATTCTTCATGTTAAATGCATGTTCACTGGTCACATTTAAGGCAAAGTATACAATTATTTTTGAAAATGACAAGTAACTCCTTGAATTGTAATTATGAGGGTTTCAGTGGAGCACTGGTTATTTGGACTACTTACGCATTCAATCGGTCCGCTATTGTTTGCCATGCATTCTCTCTTTGTTTTATTACAGCAGCTGTATTGCCTTTTTTACATATTATATGTTTCACTTCTTCATACGTTTCCATAAGAAGCTGTTGCTCATTAGGCGAAAAGTATGCCGCACGCGTTTTGTCCATTTTCGGATCGGTGATTCTGTGATCGATTTCGTGATCTTTTAAAGAATGCCATGAACGTGCATTTATCCAAACTATATACACCTGGCTTGACATATCCGCGCGTTCTCATCCTGGCTCAGCAAACATGCAACGGATTAAGCCAGGATGCACTGATTAAACTAGGTCAAGCCGGGACTGGTCTTTTATCCTGGCTTTCTTAATTCTACTTTTGTGCAATACCCCTCTGGTTAGTACCTGGATGGGAGACCTCCTGGGAAAACTAGTCTGCTGCTGGAAGAGGTGTTAGTAAGGCCAGAAGGGGGCGCTCACCCTGTGGTCTGTGTGGGTCCTAACGCACCAGTATAGTGATGGGGATACTATACTGTCAAAGAGCACCGTCCTTCGGATGAGATGTTAAACCGAGGCCGAGGTTAAAAAAATCCCAGAATGTCTTTCGAAAGAGTAGGGGTGTGACCCCGGCATCCTGGTCAAATTTGCCCAGTGGCCTCTGTCCATCATGGCCTCCTAATCATCCCCATATATATATATTTCAATTGGCTTCAGCACTCTGTCTCCTCTCCACCAGTAAGCTGGTGTGTGGTGGGCGTTCTGGCGCAATATGGCTGCCGTCGCATCATCCAGGTGGATGCTGCACACTGGTGGTGGTTGAGGAGATCCCCCCTTCTATGTAAAGCGCTTTGAGTGCCGACAAAAGCGCTATATAAATGTAATGAATTATTATTATTATTATAATTATTATTATTTTATATTTATGTTTTATTTTATGTTATGATAACATTTTTTTTATATTTTTTTTTGAGTGTCCAGATGTCCAGAATCTGTCCAGATACTCTGCTTTAAGATGGGTGAAAGAAAGAAAGAAAGAAAGAAAGAAAGAAAGAAAGAAAGAAAGAAAGAAAGAAAGAAAGAAAGAAAGAAAGAAAGAAAGAAACCATTGTACATCTCATTCCTGTGAGGGCAACGTTGTATCACACAAAAGAAACATAAGATCAAGTTTTCTCTTTGAGTAAGAGCATGTGAAAGGAAATAGGTGAAATATTTGCACTCAAAATTAAATTTCTCTACATATGTAATAGTAATAATTGTAGCAGTTCAAGCTGTTCTGCTATAGTACACACAGAGAGAGTAATAAGAGGAAATTCAACCTCATTTGTGTGAGCCATTTGGACCAAAAGAGAATGTTCTGGACATTTTCACTAAAATAAAACACAAACCAAGGTTTAAAATGAGGTGATTATGGTGAATGAGAGGGATTTTATACTACAACAAAAGCAGATGATCACATAGTTGGAACTTCTCCCTGTCTCTTAAAGAATAAGCATGTCACCAATAGATCAATGATGGAAGCTAACATAGAGGATGCTCACAGGGCATGTAAAGGGAAAAAAACTGTGATTAATATACACAAGAAAACTATTAAATGGCTTCAGAAGGCATGAAATAAAACACACAAGAACTGCTTCTTTGATGCTTTTCGTTATTTTGAAGCATAACAACCCTAGTCACGTTCATTATCAGCCTTTTCTCCGTTTTTGTTCCACAAAAAAAAAAAAAAAAAAAGAAAGAAAGAAAATCGGGTTTGGCATAACACAAGGGTGAGCTGACAGATTAATGACAGAATTCTCAAATATTCATTTAACATGTGCGTTTATGTGGATTTACCTTGGGTTAAACTGATTGTTAAATACATTGACAATCTTCTCACAATCAAATTGTTTGCTTAAAAATGCTGTTCATGTGATCTCTAGAGGAATAAAAAAACAAAAGTATGAAACCTACAATCTTAATTTTAACCAATTGTACTTATTCATGCTTTTTACTGTATTAATGTTGAGCATTCGCTTTGAAATGTTAAGATTTATTAGGAGTTATTATTTGTTTTTCAAGAGATACAGGTATATCCTCTGCACTATAGGGCTTAAGAAAATAATTATGTTCTTGACAAATCACCCAGAATTGCTTCATTTCTTAGTGAGTTAAGAAGGCCAAAATAATGTAATTTAATAAAGATCCCACTAATTAAATGGCAGCAAAAACTTATTTATTTGACTTATTTGTTAGTCATAAGCCCCTTTCACACAGAGATTCCGGAAAATACACGGATAAAGCGACCCGGGATTTGACCCGGGTTCGTTTGATTTTGCTTCATTCACACTGCCAGTGATTTGCCGGAATCAGAGAGCGCGTTCACACACAACCCGTGTATGTTCCGGAAAGACACGTGACATCGATGTGACATGTAATGTCTCAGCAACGTGTATAGTTTGCTTATGAGCTGCGATTTCTCTCTGGAGAAACCACGCTTGTGCATTTTTTTCTCTGATTCGATCATAAACTAGCGCATTACGTACCGTTTAACTAGCCTGCTTTCACTTCACTTCAGCGTCATCATTACGACACGGCATTGGTTACGGCTTTTGTTCACACAGCGCGCGTTCCGGGTCTGAACACGGCAATGTTACTAGGTCCCCAACCCGGCATCGATCCCGGCATCAGTCCCGGGTCGTGTTTGTGTTCACACAGAAGGCACTCTGGCAATTTGCCGGCAATTTGCCGGGTTCAAAGCGCTGTGTGAAAGGGGCTATACTAAGTTTTTCATCCTTTTCTTGCTCTCCGACTCCTATGAATCCAGTTTCTTTCCACAGACTATTCACAATTCAAAAAAACACAGTTCATGTATTTATGGAAGTGGACTGCGTAAAGGGGAATTAATAACTGATTCTATGACAATTCCTTCCTGTTGTGAAGTCAGGTGGCGGGCAGCATTGTGTTGATGTCCTTCAAACAGAATCCCGCAGATGCTGTTTGTGTGAATTGTGCTTTGTCTCCATATGCTCTTCCTCTCATTCCCAGTGCAATTCATTGTAATATTTGCCATTATTGTGGGCAGATGTCCGTCTGTGGCATTTAAGGAATTCTGCTTTGTGCCATTTCCTAGACAGATATAATAGAGACTTATGCCACACTGATGTACTGTTGTGGTTTGTTTAATTGACGCATGTTTTTCTAGCCTCTGTGCTACACGTTCCACTTGTCTGATTCATTTAACATTGAATCAAAAGCATGCAGGTATAGACATTGCAAATTAAATAAATTCCTTGCTTAGAATAGATTATTGTGTGTTCTTCCTGCAGATTCCACTGTTGTATTTACTCTATACTGTGTCTATTGGCAATTTGTGTTTTGCCTTCTTCTCTGGAACGAAAATGGTCAGTCTCAACAACAATAACTTGATATTTCCTTCCCAGCTCCAGTTGTTCAGAGTATGTGCTTGTTTGTCTTGAGGGGAGAGTATGGAGTGCAAAGGATCTTCAGGAAAACGCATTTGAGGAGCAGGGGCTATCTGAATCACCGGAGTTCAAAGGTGTCTGTTTTCCTTGCAAAAAATCCAACAAGCTTCAGAGGACTTTACGTATTATGTGCACGTATTGTGCTTCAGCAGGCGTCTCAGGAGAACGATGCTCAAACCTTTAGTTTCCTACATGAAAACGCCAAAACTCATGTTGCTGCAGTGTCAGACTGAACCTGGCCTTTTAATGGAAAAAAATATATATGTAGCCTATATCAAAATATATATAACCCTAAATCTACAACGGTTACCTCCGGTCCTTGAATCTGATTGGTTGAGTAGCATCCCAAGAGCGCTTTCACTGTTGGTCTCTCATTGTCTGTTCCAGTCATTCTGTCCATTAGTAGTAGGGATTTCTGTGACTGCAGGTTACCAGTGGTAACAAATACCAGTAGGTGGCGACAAAAAGGTCATTCGCTCAACCGATTAGTTCAACAATCTCACATCTTTATGAGTGAGTCAGTGAATAATTCTTTAAACCAATTGTTTTCAAAAACAAGTGACTGGCTGCATCCAAAACCACAAAGTGGGTACTTTGTTTGAATAAGTATGAATAAGTACTTATTTTATATATATATATATATATATATATACACTCACCAAAAGGATTATTAGGAACACCTGTTCAATTTCTCATTAATGCAATTATCTAATCAACCAATCACATGGCAGTTGCTTCAATGCATTTAGGGGTGTGGTCCTGGTCAAGACAATCTCCCGAACTCCAAACTGAATGTCAGAATGGGAAAGAAAGGTGATTTAAGCAATTTTGAGCGTGGCATGGTTGTTGGTGCCAGACGGGCCGGTCTGAGTATTTCACAATCTGCTCAGTTACTGGGATTTTCACACACAACCATTTCTAGTGTTTACAAAGAATGGTGTGAAAAGGGAAAAACATCCAGTATGCGGCAGTCCTGTGGGCGAAAATGCCTTGTTGATGCTAGAGGTCAGAGGAGAATGGGCCGACTGATTCAAGCTGATAGAAGAGCAACTTTGACTGAAATACCCACTCGTTACAACCGAGGTATGCAGCAAAGCATTTGTGAAGCCACAACACGCACAACCTTGAGGCGGATAGGCTAAAACAGCAGAAGACCCCACCGGGTACCACTCATCTCCACTACAAATAGGAAAAAGAGGCTACAATTTGTAAGAGCTCACCAAAATTGGACAGTTGAAGACTGGAAAAATGTTGCCTGGTCTGATGAGTCTCGATTTCTGTTGAGACATTCAGATGGTAGAGTCAGAATTTGGCGTAAACAGAATGAGAACATGGATCCATCATGCCTTGTTACCACTGTGCAGGCTGGTGGTGGTGGTGTAATGGTGTGGGGGATGTTTTCTTGGCACACTTTAGGCCCCTTAGTGCCAAATGGGCATCGTTTAAATGCCACGGCCTACCTGAGCATTGTTTCTGACCATGTCCATCCCTTTATGGCCACCATGTACCCATCCTCTGATGGCTACTTCCAGCAGGATAATGCACCATGTCACAAAGCTTGAATCATTTCAAATTGGTTTCTTGAACATGACAATGAGTTCACTGTACTAAAATGGCCCCCACAGTCACCAGATCTCAACCCAATAGAGCATCTTTGGGATGTGGTGGAACGGGAGCTTCGTGCCCTGGATATGCATCCCACAAATCTCCATCAACTGCAAGATGCTATCCTATCAATATGGGCCAACATTTCTAAAGAATGCTTATTTTTTAGTGTTTCATGATTAAACATTTGTTGCAGATACCTTGGTTACAGATCATAACCATTTCATAATAATGGCATACACAGATTTGGTTTGTTTTCACGGTTTTATTTTCAATTTGTTTTATACCATAAATTATTAATTTGGGTGCACACTTTCTAATTATTATCGGTATATTGTTAACGACTATTTCTCTTGAGTTTAAATTGCTTACGTGGGAAGAGCGGCGGTTTGGCACTGTCTGGAACGTCGGCTCCGGTGTAGGTCCGTTCCAATTAAGGACCGGCTGGTGTCAGTTGCCGCCATTTTGTTCTGTTGGGCGAATCCATGCTGCTAATTAGCTGGGGGGTGCGGGATTAATTCTGTTTGTTTGTTTATTATAATTCTATGTATATTTTGTTGACTATAATTCTTTTGGGTATATTCTTTTGATTATGACCCATTTCTTCATATTTCTGAAATGAATTACTTAATTTATTTTAATTGTGTTAAGTGATGTTTGTATTATTCCCTGTGTATGTGTAATAGACTAGTCCTTATATAATTTCCCTATGTGTGTCATTTGGGAGGTCATGTTTTTTGTTTAGTTTGGTTTGATTACTGTTAAGTTTGGTTCTGTTCAGTTGACCCTTTTTATGGGCCCAGACCTGACTTTATTTCATTCAGTTTTCAAGTAATTTAATTTGTAACTTTGTTTGGCATTTAATAAATCATTTTCTTTGTTTGTAAATCCTGCATTCTTTGCCCTTGACTGCTTGGTCCCTCACACATACACAAAGACAAAATGATGTAGGCAATTTACACACTTTCTGCATTAAAAACTCTCCCTTCTTTCATTGTTGTACGCCCATTCCAGCACACAGTTGAAGCATCTAGTGAAACACAAGCTAACACATATAATGGGATTCTCAGTGGCTCCTGCCTCGCCCCTTAAAAAGGGCATAAGTCATCTACAATTTCTATAGCAGGAAGAGTGCATGATAGTAAATAATGGGCACTCTGATGTAATATATGGTGTGAACTGGTCACAGTGGCTTGAAGACTATCTGACAATCTGGAAAGCAAGGCAATTGACACCGTTTCCTTCCCTCCTCTGAGGATATTGGCCATCCTTGAAAGAGTTTCTTGGACCCAGTCAAGACACTTGTTGTCTTATGGTATCTAGGAGACAAGCTGACAACAAACTGTTTTTTTTCGCAAAGAAAGTATTTTGTTTAAGCATAATCCTGAAATTATGAAATTGAACTATAAGCAACAGTGTTTGGAAGAATGTCAAGGTAATAACAAAGTGTGCGATATAAAATG
Organism: Rhinichthys klamathensis goyatoka; assembly: GCF_029890125.1. NCBI lineage: Eukaryota > Metazoa > Chordata > Actinopteri > Cypriniformes > Leuciscidae > Rhinichthys > Rhinichthys klamathensis. The sequence goes on from NW_026606840.1 coordinate 3,243,620, forward strand.
ATTGCCTGGAAAAGGACGAAATACGAGAGGAATTTTTATTTCACCTTAGAGGCTGGATTTAATTTTAGTATGTACTTTCAGTGCTGTACTACTAGACTTTGATTGAACTATAATTGAAAACATAAATTGATGTTGACTCTTAAGATTATTATGGCCAGCGTGGCTCAGCCTGTAACATTCAAAGACCGTTTCAGTTTTGTCATTATGTCTTCACATAAGAAGGTGATTATCACTATAAACTGAACTTCTTGATGAATATGTGGTTTAAAAACCATTACCCCCTATTGAATTCGGTAAGAAAACATATCCCTGCATTTGGTTAGAGCTGAAATATTACATAGGCAACATTAATTATGTGCTTTGACAACACAACAAAGGTTTCCCAGCTTTGCAATAGCATTGATCTGTGTCCTCTGAGGTCATTGTCAAAAGATTTAATACCATTCGAGGAGTCTGACTGTAACAGCTCTGTGTGGCTGTAATAAAGCGCATGACACAAGGAGATTCGAAGAAGAAGTATTTAATAAACTTAAAGATCACTCAGGAAATCCACACTAAAACAACAACGTAAAAGAGACCAAACAAAGAACTCAATGAACTGAAGGTTTAAATATACTGAGTTGAGTAATCATCATGAAACAGAACAGGTGCATATATTAGAAACTATGGAAATGAATAAGCACAGGGAACTCAGGCAAACCAGAACAGGGAAAACAGAACCAAAACACAATGACACTAAACCTTAACAGAACATTCATGTTACACACTGACACATGTCTCACATAACTGAAAAATAAGAGTGAAAATGGTCAAGAAAAGGAAAGATCTTCTTAAAATCTTGTTTAAAACATGTGCCAAGTTGTTAGAAATGTACTCTTTGTATTTATTATGGTTTTGGAAAAACTATTATACCAAAAAAAATTTAAGTGGTAATGACATTTAATTAAAATGTAATGTGGTGTAACCATCAAGTAAATATAAATAGTAGGCTATATATTTATTTACACTTCAAAATGACTGTTTACATCCTAATCATTTTTTTAAATCGCTTTTTATTATGAATTATTAATTCATAAATATTAAGAACAATATTCTAATAAATAATAATATAATTTCTTTTTAAAAAATATTTATTTTGTTAAAGATTTTTCTCTTTTTTTTCTTCACAATAATAGCAAACCCGTTTTATCACCCTGACATATTTTTTTTTACTTTACACCCCCCAACATATTTTTAAATTAAAAACATCATAAAAGAGGTGCATTCAAGTCATTATATGCATTATAATTGTATATTTTTATTTTAATAAATTAATAGATCTGAACACAAAAAAGCCTCATGTCATTGTCCTTTTAAACCAAAATATGATTAAAACTGATGAGCTTTTAGCTATCTGGCTTTAGCACAAAAGGCGGTTTGGGTAAAAAAAAAAATGCTTTCAATAAACCTCTCCTCTCGGCTAGTTTTGTTTCATTAAGCCACACAGGGGCTTGTCTCCCACATGGAGCTCGGTTGTGAAAATGTGTTGCAAAATGGCTTTCTTCAAGAGTAGTAAAGTTGAAAGTGTGAAAAGCAAGTCTGTGTATTTGTGTGTGGGTGTTGTTGGGCACCACAGGCTGTTTCAGATAGATTCAGACATTTATGAACTACATCTGGAGTGTGACAATTACATTTACATGCTATAGTAGCCCCAAACAGCCTGAAGCCATACATTTATAGATCCTGCCTGTGACTTAGCTCATTCTCAGTTTTAACAACCATTATAGACTCCAATAGTTGTGAACCTCAGTGGAGAGCAATGGTAAATCTCCTCTTGTTTGTGCAAGCGACGTGAGAAAAAAACTTCAAAACGTTAGCATTCAACCACATAGACAGAATAAGCCTAATATAATCAAACAATTCCCAGATGACACAAAGCAATTCCAGAAGTAAGGGTGCAGCTTTCTCTTTTGTAGTTATGGCTTGAAGAATGGTAACTTGTAAAAGCAGTGCATGCAACTGGTCCTATTTGAAATGTGTTCCAAGTGGCACACATGGTCCTATATAGGCAAATACACTGGTGGCTGAGAACAGATGGAAATTATCGGATGGATTTAAAACAATGGATCATTTTCATAAAGGCTCCAGATAATTCTACTGGGATGATGTAGAATCTCTGATTCATCAAAGCTTTTATTAAGGACACACATGGTCCAAAACACAAACAGTAACAGGCAAATACAAATACAAAAAACAACAACCAAAAAAAAAAAAACATTCACATGTTTACATATAGGCTAAAACGTCAATGGTTCAACATACTGGAGGAGAACCTGACTGAACTTAGGGCCGGGTTCGTCAATGTTGAAATTATGCTGTTTGCAGAATCTAACAACCTACACATACATCTGTACATGATATTGCGCAGAACAGCAGAACAGGTGGGCACGCCAACACTTACAAACATTTTACTTGCACTACTCCATCGTGTCACCTTAAGCAACAGCCTCATTCCGTCATTATATGCTACATTGAGTTTCTGTATGCTGCTGTTTCTGTAGCGCCACCACAAATGGGCAGTATACATAGGGGTGCAATATGCTCTAAAAAGTGCAGTCTTCACAGATCCAGACCACATACCAAATTTGCGAATCAATGTATTAGCTTGTGCATAGATCGTACGACACTGTCTATAAATGTCCCTATCATCAGACAGGTCCTCAGTTATAAGTATTTAGCCTCATTGCATAACCTCAAGGTCAATACCAGACAGAGAAAATTCAGGAAATTCAAGTTTCCTGTCCTCCCTACTCCTAACAATCATAACATTACTCTTCTTTGCATTGTATTTAATGTCAAAGTCTGAGCCATATTGAGAGCAAACCCTCAATAACTGTTGAAGGCCAGCTCTATATGGAAAGAAGATTACCAAATCATCGGCATACATCAAGTGGTTGATGATAGTGTTACCAACCATTCAACCAGTTCCACAGCTGTTTAGCAGTTTCGATAAATCGTCCATATAAACAGTAAAAAGAAAAGGGGACAGAATGCTTCCCTGTCTAATTCCATTACATACATTGAACGGAGCAGACACAAAGTTTCCCCACTTTATATGCATTGACAGCCTGGTCTCATTGTTAATACGTAGGTATTAATTAGTTATTTTCAAAGATAGAAAACGTACTTTTTTATACGTTTGGATAGATGCTGAAACGTATAATATGGACGTATCTGCAACATTTAAAGGTAACATTATTACGATTTTACAGCTCCAAAACGTTAATTATTTACGTATATTCCATATCATAAAGATATCTGTATAATTTCCCTTTTACCATTTTATAGATAAATGTAAGATCCCTTAACCCTATTCCCAAACCTAAACATACCCATACAGAATATAAGAAGGATGAAACGTAACGTTAACGTTAATGGACAGAGATGTGTATGGAAATGGCAATATTAACAATATTGCAATATTAACAATATGGTTTTATTAACAATATAGCAATAAAATATATTTTGAGCCACTAATCCTACTCCTACCCCTAAACCTACCCATAACCATTCCTTAAAACTACGTAGACTATGAAGAAAAACATAACAGACAGACAAGTATAATCACAATAATTTATTAATGTCAAAACCGGTACCAAAAGTCGTTCACATGATGATGTGTTGCAGTCCTCTCTGGTAGTATTATAATAGTTTTGTATGAGGTACAGAGCAGATTTTAAGTTAATAATCCATGAAAATGTTAATCCGGCTTCGGTTCGCTCTGTGAAGGCGCTTGTGAAGGCGCTCGCTCTGTGAAGGCGCTTCTCCATTTCAAATGTACACCGACTGAAACACGGCATGTCGCAATCTGTGACGAAGCAGGGAAGAGCCAATGAGCGTTTGATATCACTGCCGTAAAACATGACGTAACGCTTCTTGAGGGCGCAATTTTTGAAGTCCTTTTAGGCAAGTCATGCCACTCGGCCGCCATCTTGGCAACGCCACCGGGCAGCTATTTCGGACTAACAAGACCAGGCTCCTATCTAAATGAATGGGCAGAGTGTCAGAACTGCACTTTCATTGGTCACCGGGACATAAAAACTGCTTGTATAGAAACAGTAGTAAAATATGATAAAAATCGCTGAAAAAGTTTGATGACTTTGCCCCAAAATAAGGTTTAAAAGGTCTTTTTCCCCACAGGTTATACGTTTACTACGCATGAGCAAAGGGTTCTCGTCTCTGCTGTCGCAAACCTCAACTGTGCGCATGCGTCAGTGGAACCAGACGATAGGCTTACATGTTTCCCGGCTTGACTGTTAAAAGCAGATGATTGGCTTTCCAGCGGGAGGGGCGGGGCATGTGCATACAACCGCCATCTTTGGCGTTACGGGTTTTCCCTATATAGTTGTATTGAGGATTGAGGAAGCGGCATGTCTCTATATAAATTGTCTCTGATTTGAATTCATCACCATCGCGGGATTTGACGTGAACGGTCGCTGCTGAGAAATGGAGTTGAAGATCACTGGATAAAAGGCTGAATTTGGATGTGTTTCTTGCAAACAACGTATGGATTCTAAAGATTTGAATTACATCAAACTAATAAAATTGATGTCTTTTGTGAATTTATGTTGTGTTATTGGAGAAAACGCTTTTTGTGTCTCACGGTAAATAAACTATATTACAAAATGGTTAAACGAGTAAAGAAGGTATTTGTAAGGTTTTAAAGTGTATTCTTGTTTAACACCATACAGGCGAAACGAGCTAAATGTAAATATATATGAGTATTATATTAATAAATGCGACTGAAAACTTAATTGATAAGACAGTTGAATGCAATAGAGTCAAAACATTAATGGCACGATTTTAATATGCATAAATAGTAATACGTACAAATTTGTACGTCGGTAGATTTGTTCATACGTAAATAAATTACGTTTTTGTGCTGTCAATACGTAAATGTTTTACGTTTTTGTGCTGTCAATACGTGAGTATTATACGTTCCCTTTCGTAGTCACTCCGAGTTACGTCAGATGACGGAGAATGGGGGTTTCGCCAGAAAGCCTATCATCTTCGAGTATTATAAAACGAGCCAATGGCAATGAAATGCCATGGGTCTGCGGAATTTGCATAGCGTATCTCCGCCCCACCGCGTGGGTATTTAAGGAGAGACACCGGCAAAAGCAGATCATGTTTTCGCTTCGGAGCCAAGAGCATCTCTTCACTCCACAAGCCAAATCCTGAGTTTTCTTCAGTGACTACATCTCTTCGAGACGAGCGAACTCTCCGGTGTTGGTGTGACGGCGGTATCCAGCGAGTTTCACATTGCCTGCGATCTGAGCAGTGGTCTGCCAGTCTGTGTGTTCTCCCTGGTCGCTTCAACATCCGCGGAGTTTTTCCTCTCACTAAAGAGCTGCACGCGGCACGTCTTTTTAAAGACGCGTCTTTCTAAAGACGATCTGCCCGTGTATTTCTGAGTGTGGTATTCTGATAGATTCAGCTGATGGGCGCGAGCGCTGTTTTTTAAGTGTTTGGGCTTTGATCGCGCTCAGACAGCGGTCGTGGGTGTGTCACGTTCTCTCAGTGGGAACGTGACCATCGCAATGTAACGGTCGAGACTCGATGAGCTCAATAGAGTGAGAGTCCCCTCATCCACACCCCGATCTATTTTTCTCCACGTGAGATAATACTTCGGCTGGTGGCCAGGGTGACCTAAGACGGCAGGTCTGGAACTAAACCGACGAAAATTCCTCGGTCCACACCCCGCGGGCCCGCGGTCTCATTCGGTCCCCCGGCTGATGAAATCATGTATATCACCGCATCACAAGGTGAGCTGGAGTCCTCTAGAGATGATGGCTCGTCTGTGCTGCCGTCCTCGGATGTGCTAGCATAATGAGTTTGATCCAGAGTGCACAGCTATGCTTTCCCGGGCTGCCGCGAGTATCGGGCTTGTGTGGAACCTTCTGCCATGTCCCGAGCACTTCAGGCTGATGATTGGTTTTTGGGGGTGGCGAACCCAAATCCTTTCTACCCGGACGTGCATGAAGAGATCATGAGATCGTGGAAGTCTCCTTTGACTTTTCGCGACTGCTCAGTGGCCTCTTCCGCCTTCTCTGCCCTTGTAGAGGCCGCGGCCTAGGGTACACTGGGGTTCCCCCTGTGGAGTGTTCTGTGGCAACACTTATGTGTCCCCACTCCTACTCCGGTGGCGGGGACCTATAGAGCTGCGGGGCAGGCTGCCACCTCACTGCATGTTATTGCCATCCTTCTGGGTGTTCAATGACATGCACGAGGGTAGGGCTGATTCAGGGCTCATCCTTGAGCTGCCTGCCGTCACCGACCTTGCTCTACGAGCGACGTAGGTGACCGCACGCTCCCTGAGTCAGGTGATGTCCACATAGGTGGTCAGACATCTCTGGCTAACCTGGTTGATGTGCGCGAGGCTGAGTGAATACGTTTCCTCAACTCCCCCATATCCCAGGTTGGCCACTTCGGCGGCACGGTCGAGGACTCTGCCCAACAGTTCTCGGCCGCCCAGAAGTGGACTGTGGCTATTTTGTCTGACCCTGCGGCTCTGCTGCCTCCAGCTGCCGGCTCAGACGCCTCAGTCCGCTTGCTGCCGAATGCGCCCTCCTGCGACTTCCGCCCCCTCCCGTCCGGCCCCCAGCAGCACCAGGCACTAAACCAAAGAGCTGCATCCCATCTCTGAGCCCTCAGAGGGCCGGACGACAGTGCGCGACGCTCCCGGGCCTCGCCGCTCTCGTCCCCCTCTGTCACAGAGTTCTCGGACCGCAGTGCGCGCCGCCTCCGGGCCTCGCCACTCCCGTCCCCCTCTGTCCCACAGGATTGGTTTGCAGCGATAGACCTGAAGGACGCCTACTTTCATGTCTCCATTTACCTCGACACAGACCGTTTCTTCGGTTTGCTTTCGAGGGGCAGGCATACCAGTACGCGGTTCTCCCATTTGGGCTAGCTCTGTCTCCTCGCGTCTTTACGAAGGTCGACGAGGCAGCCCTTGTTCCCCTACGCGAACACGGGGTTCGCATCCTGAATTATCTCGACGACTGGCTAATATTAGCTCACTCTCGGGATCAGGTTTGCGAACACAGAGACTTAGTGCTTCGGCACCTAGCCCGTTTGGGCCTTCGGGTCAACTGGGAGAAGAGCAAACTTTGCCCCATGCAGAGGATCTCTTTTCTCGGTATGGAGATCGACTCGGTCGCCATGTCCGCGCAGCTTACGAGCGAGCGCGCACACTCACTGCTGACTTGTCTTCGACAGTTCGAGGGCAAGAGTGCGGTCCCACTGAAATTATTTCAGTGGCTCCTGGGGCATATGGCATCTGCAGCCGCGGCAACGCTGCTCGGATTGCTTCATATGAGACCGCTACAGCTGTGGCTTCGCGATCGAGTCCCGAGGTGGGCATGGCATCATTGCACGCTCCGAGTCCCAGTGACTCCGACCTGCCGTCAGACCTTCACCCCGTGGAGGAACCTCAGTTTTCTACAGGCCAGAGTTCCCCTAGAACGAGTTTCCAGGCATGTTGTTGTCTCCACAGATGCCTCGTCCACGGGCTGGGGCGCCATGTGCAACGGACATGCTGCCGCGGGCTCCTGGACAGGACCCCAGCGCCTTCTGCATGTCAATTGCCTCGAGTTGCTGGCAGTACGCCTTGCCCTGCACCGTTTTCGAACGTTGCTCAAGGGTCAACACATACTAGTCCGTTCAGACAATACCGCGACAGTAGCGTGCATCAACCGTCAAGGTGGTCTACGCTCCCGCCGTATGTCGCAACTCGCACGCCACCTCCTCTTATGGAGTCAGAAGCACCTGAGGTCCCTTCGTGCTATTTACATTCCGGGAGATTGGAACTTTGCAGCCGACGAGCTGTCACGGTTTCGGCCCATCTCCGGCGAATGGCGACTCCATCCCCAGTTGGTCCAGCTGATTTGGGACCAGTTCGGGGACGCACAGGTAGACCTGTTTGCCTCCCACGACTCATCCCACTGTGCCCTGTATTACTCCCTGACCGAGGGCACGCTCGGCACGGATGCACTGGCGCACAGCTGGCCACGGGGCCTCCGCTTATATGCGTTTCCCCCAGTGAGCCTTCTCGCACGGACCCTGTGCAAGATCAAGGAGGACGAGGAGCAGGTCATTCTGGTTGCGCCGTACTGGCCCACCCGGACCTGGTTCTCCGAACTGATACTCTTCGCGACAGCACCTCCTTGGCCAATTCCTCTGAGAAAGGACCTCCTTTCTCAGGGACGGGGCACCCTATGCCACCCTCGTCCCGATCTTTGGAACCTCCACGTGTGGCTCCTGGACGGGACGAGGCAGGTTTGAGTTCCCTGCCACCAACGGTGGCGGCTACCACCACGAGACATGCCTATGCGTTGAAGTGGAACCTCTTCGTCAACTGGTGCTCTTCTCACCGAGAAGACCCCAGGAGATGCCCGATCAGTGTCGTGCTTTCCTTCCTGCAAGATGGGTTGGAGCGAAGGCTGTCTCCCTGCACCCTGAAGGTGTATGTGGCTGCCATCGCCGCATATCACGAAGCAGTTGAAGGTAAGTCTCTTGGAAAGCATGACCTGATCATCAGGTTCCTGAGAGGAGCAAGGAGACTGAATCCTCCTCGCCCTCCTCTCGTTCCCTCTTGGGACCTCTCAGTGGTCTTAAATGCCCTGCAGAGGGCTCCCTTTGAGCCTCTGCAATCAGTTGAGCTTAAATATCTGTCTCTTAAGACGGCGCTCCTGGTTGCACTGGCCTCTATCAAGAGGGTAGGGGACCTGCACGCATTCTCCGTTGACGAAGCGTGCCTGGAATTCGGGCCGGCCTACTCTCACGTGATCCTGAGACCCCGGCCTGGATATGTGCCCAAGGTTCCTACCACTCCCTTCCGGGACCAGGTGGTGAACCTGCAAGCGCTGCCCCTGGAGGAGCCAGACCCAGCCTTGGCAATGCTCTGTCCAGTACGCGCACTCCGTGCTTACGTAGACAGAACGCGGTGTTTCAGGACCTCAGACCAGCTCTTTGTCTGTTATGGTGGGAGACTGAAGGGAAAGGCTCTCTCAAAGCAGAGGTTGTCTCACTGGATAGTGGACGCCATTGCTTTGGCTTACCAGCAGCAAGGTCGACCGTGCCCCCTTGATGTGACAGCACACTCCACTCGGAGTGTGGCTTCCTCTTGGGCTCTAGCGCATGGCGCCTCGCTGGCAGACATCTGCAGAGCTGCAGGCTGGGCGACACCCAACACATTCGGGTGTCTTCGCTTGCTTGCCATTCCACTCCACGGACTGGATACGTGCGATATTTCCTCAGGTGAGACTTCCTCTCTGAAGCCCTGAGTTCCTCCAGCACTGTTGACGCTGGCGCCAGTGTCTATTGCCTGTGCGTCGGCTAGGTGCCTCCGTGTGCATGGTTCCTCCTCTGAGTGATCCCCACATGTGTATTTCCACTGTAAGCCTCTTTGAGCATGTGTCTTTCCCTCAGCAAGCCACCTTGCCACTCCTGGAGTTGAAAGTTGCCACCCCACGGGCTGGTCACTCCAGTGTTCCTCCATATGTATGTGCAACCATATGTGTATTCTTAAGTCCTCCCTACGGGTAGGCGTGCTGCGGCATATCTCCCCTGAGATATGCTTCCCAGTGTACCTTGGTATTCCTGTGTTAAGTAGGACTCCTTCGTCCGTGCCTATTTTCACGACAGGGAGGTCAGACTTCGCAGGGCACTGGAAGACAGCTGTGAAGGTGGCGTGATTTCACGGGGACCCCCATTCTCCGTCATCCGACGTAACTCGGAGTGACTACGAAAGGGAACGTCTCGGTTACGGATGTAACCCTCGTTCCCTGAGTAGGGAACGGAGACGTTACGTCTCCCTGCCACTTCCGCTGTACCGCTGGGTAGACGCCTGAGGTCAGTCTCGGCTCCTCAGCGAAGACATGATCTGCTTTTGCCGGTGTCTCTCCTTGAATACCCACGTGGTGGGGCGGAGATACGCTATGCAAATTCCGCAGACCCATGGCATTTCATTGCCATTGGCTCGTTTTATAATACTCGAAGATGATAGGCTTTCTGGCGAAACCCCCATTCTCCGTCATCCGACGTAACGTCTCCGTTCCCTACTCAGGGAACGAGGGTTACATCCGTAACCGAGACGTTTCTGCGTGTATAAAACGTAAATAAATGTACGTATGATAGAACTACACTTTACGTAAAAATACACACGTATTCTCATGAGATCACGTTGGCATTGACTGATGAGCATACCAAAAAGCCAGAATTCTCACTAGAAATTTGGGAACTCCTCTGTTGTGTAACTTATAAAATAATTTTTCATGATTTACACGATCAAAGGCTTTAGAGGTATCAATAAAACACATCAAAATTGTGGAATTACAGTATGTCTATTGTACAAATCTAGAATCTCATTTAAAGCAAAAATACACATAGCTTGTCACGGAACGGGTTGGGAAAAAGGTGTGAGGACTCAAGTGCAAACAATGGGTATTTATTAAGAAAATAATAACACATAAAACAAGAACAAAAACTCCCTCGTGGGGGAAAACTAGATAGAAAACAGGCAGGATACAAGATACACTAAAACACGATTAACATGAACCAGGGTAACATGGACAACGAACCAGCACAGTACTGAGAACACAAGGAGATTAAATAGAGAGGCAAACAAAGGAGGCTAACGAACAGACAGGTGGGGCAAATGAACCAATAATGAGATAACAAGATGGGCGGGGTATACAATGACAAGAGAACACATGGTACCAAACAACAAACACCCAAGTGCAACACAAGACAGGACAGGCATGTGACATTACCCCCTCCCTACGGAGCGGCTACCAGACGCTCCATCAGGCGGGACGGGAGGAGCAAACCAGGGCGGGACGGGAGGAGTAAACCAGGGCGGGACGGGAGGGACAGACCAGGGCGGGACGGGAGGGACAGACCAGGGCGGGACGGGAGGGACAGACCAGGGCGGGACGGGAGGGACAGACCAGGGCGGGACGGGAGGGACAGACCAGGGCGGGACGGGAGGGACAGACCAGGGCGGGACGGGAGGGACAGACCAGGGCGGGACGGGAGGAACAAATCTCTTAGTCCTGGGAGACCCGGGCGAAACACAAAGTCCATCGGGTGGCCAGGACGAAACACGAAGTCCATCAGGTGGCCAGGGTGGTGCAGACCCCTCGGGCGGCCAGGGCGGAGCAGACCTTTCGGGTGGCCAGGGCGGTGAAGACCTCTCGGGTGGCCGGGGCGGTGCAGACCTTTCGGGCGGCCAGGGCGGTGACGACCCCTCAGGTGGCCAGGGCGGTGAAGACCCCTCGGGCGGCCGGGGCGGTGCAGACCTTTCGGGTGGCCAGGGCGGTGACGACCCCTCAGGTGGCCAGGGCGGTGAAGACCCTTCGGGCGGCCAGGGTGGTGAAGCCCTCTCAGGACCAGACACCGGCTCAAGAACAGACACCGGCTCGGGAACAGACACCGGCTCGGGAACAGACACTAGAACAAGGACAGACACAAACACAGACACAAACACTGGGTCCGGAACCGACATGAGCTCCGGCTCAGGGACAGGCACCGGCTCTGCCTCCGGCTCAGGGACAAGCACCGGCTCAGGAACAGACACTAGAACAAGGACAGACACAAACACAAGGTCCGGAACAGGCATGGCCTCTGCCTCTGGAACAGGCATGGCCTCTGCCTCTGGAACAGGCATGGCCTCTGCCTCTGGAACAGGCATGGCCTCTGCCTCTGGAACAGGCATGGCCTCTGCCTCTGGAACAGGCATGGCCTCTGCCTCTGGAACAGGCATGGCCTCTGCCTCTGGAACAGGCATGGCCTCTGCCTCTGGAACAGGCATGGCCTCTGCCTCTGGAACAGGCATGGCCTCTGCCTCTGGAACAGGCATGGCCTCTGCCTCTGGAACAGGCATGGCCTCTGCCTCTGGAACAGGCATGGCCTCTGCCTCTGGAACAGGCATGGCCTCTGCCTCTGGAACAGGCATGGCCTCTGCCTCTGGAACAGGCATGGCCTCTGCCTCTGGAACAGGCATGGCCTCTGCCTCTGGAACAGGCATGGCCTCTGCCTCTGGAACAGGCATGGCCTCTGCCTCTGGAACAGGCATGGCCTCTGCCTCTGGAACAGGCATGGCCCCTGCCTCTGGAACAGGCATGGCCCCTGCCTCTGGAACAGGCATGGCCTCTGCCTCTGGAACAGGCATGGCCTCTGCCTCTGGAACAGGCATGGCCTCTGCCTCTGGAACAGGCATGGCCTCTGCCTCTGGAACAGGCATGGCCTCTGCCTCTGGAACAGGCATTTCCAATATCCGAGCCAGACGCTCCAGATAGTCCCAGCTCAGGAAGGCAGACGGAACGTTAACCGTATCTCGCTGGGCAGACGGGACGTGGACAGTCTCTCGCTGGGCAGACGGGACATGGACAGTCTCTCGCTGGGCAGACGGGACGTGGACAGTCTCTCGCTGGGCAGACGGGACGTGGACAGTCTCTCGCTGGGCAGACGGGACGTGGACAGTCTCTCGCTGGGCAGACGGGACGTGGACAGTCTCTCGCTGGGCAGACGGGACGTGGACAGTCTCTCGCTGGGCAGACGGGACGTGGACAGTCTCTCGCTGGGCAGACGGGACGTGGACAGTCTCTCGCTGGACAGATGTGCGTCCCCTCCTCCCTTTCCGTCCGTGACGGCGAGAAGTTGGTCCTGAACTGTCTCTCACTGGCCCAGGATCGAAGGGGGGCCAGGATGGAGGGTGGTGTTGAACCTCCTCTCTACCACCTCCTCCTCCACGACCTCCCCGAGTCCCACGAAAAATTACCAGGCGGGTCCCCTGAAAATTGGTCCTCTCCCGCTCAGTGGCTAGGGAAGAGAAGTTCGAAACCATACCGCTGGAAATAGGTTTTGGCGAAGTCCTTCCGTCACAACAGATCGTCGAGAATTGTGTCGATCCAAATGTAGCAATACTATAGTCCGGGCAATCCAAGTCATCGTCATCTATGCAAGCGTCATAATCCCAACAATCAGAATCCTCCTCACCCATCGTGCTGAATCCTCAGATGGCTGGTTCGTTCTGTCACGGAACGGGTTGGGAAAAAGGTGTGAGGACTCAAGTGCAAACAATGGGTATTTATTAAGAAAATAATAACACATAAAACAAGAACAAAAACTCCCTCGTGGGGGAAAACTAGATAGAAAACAGGCAGGATACAAGATACACTAAAACACGATTAACATGAACCAGGGTAACATGGACAACGAACCAGCACAGTACTGAGAACACAAGGAGATTAAATAGAGAGGCAAACAAAGGAGGCTAACGAACAGACAGGTGGGGCAAATGAACCAATAATGAGATAACAAGATGGGCGGGGTATACAATGACAAGAGAACACATGGTACCAAACAACAAACACCCAAGTGCAACACAAGACAGGACAGGCATGTGACATAGCTGTGCCATGTTTAGGTTTTAAACCAAACTGGTTGTCAGTGGTCAGGACAAACTGTTCCAACTTGTTTAGTAAGGTCCTCTCCAAGAGCTTGGATAGAATACTGTCCTATAGTGCTATAGGCCGGCAATTATCCATGCTATTTATTTTGCCAGCTTTGTCTTTAATAATAGGCATTAACATCACAGATAAAATAGACTCAGGTAAAATACCATGGACTAAAAACCCAGTAAAACAAATTGCAAGAAGAGGACAGAGTTTTCTACTCGCAAATTTTAGATGTTCAGCAGATATCTTATCCTGCCACATGCCTTAGTGACTTTAAGCATCATAACTGCATCACAGACTTCTTGTGGGGAGACAGTCACATCTTCATTACTATCAATGTTACCTACTACAAAGGAATTACTTTTAACACAGTTGAACAGCTCATATGTTTCTGCCATAACTGCGTAATTTCCTCTTGACCGCTTATACCATCAATATTTGTTTGCAAGATGTTTTACAATTATTATTCTTTTGATTTCTTTCCAGAAATCATTTGGATTATTTTTTTGCAGTTTCCTTGTAAGTGAGTCAGACCTCATCGCTTTTTCATTCCTCTTTATGAAACGTAGGGCATATTTAAAGTGTGCATTTGCCTGTTTCTTATATTCAAATAAGGGACCATGTTTATGTCTACCTGACTCAGCCCAAGCTTTAAAAGGCCTTCTAGCCTCCGCATGAGACTCTTCAACATATTCATTCCAACCTGGCTTGGCTTTGTATATCTTGGTCTTGTACAGAGGCTGGCTTGAGGCCAGAAGGGACTCCACAATATTATCATACAAGGAAAACAACTCAATACCATGTTGTGGGTTCTTACAGTTAATATCACAACATGCAGCCACGTATTTTGGTAAGTCAATATTACTTAACAACATGTCCGACTGACCACAATATACTTCAAGATCCTCCTCAGTCAAGTTAGACCAGTCTATTTTCCCAACACGCATATCGTTATTCACCGACAAAAGCTTTACCTTTGATTGTATAATAGATTTTGCATTGTGGATGATCACGTAAACACACTGCCTTTGGTTTTGACCTTTAAAATGGCATAAAACACTTTCATTGTACACACTGAGGTCTGTTTACTTTTTAGTTTATTCACACGTTTATTTGGGGCTGATCACTATCAGTGTGTGTCCATAATCAGTGAATCTGATGGCAATTTTATCACACAATGATGTGACGTCTGGTAATTTTCATGCTGAATAGGACACTTTTTTTTTTTTTTTTTGTATTAACATCATAGAAAATCATTTCCCATTTGAGGTTTCATTTTGACTATTGATTAAAGGATTGTTTTTAGTGAATATTAAAATGTGTTTTGAATGCACATGGTCAATATCATCTTTGATGTGACAGTGTTGGACTTTGAATTGACTATATGTTATTTCCACCAACTGTGAGCCTGCCTGAACCGGCACAACAAAAAAAAACACTACTGAAATAATGCACGCCATCATTTTTTTTACAAATACCCCTTTAAGGGTAAATCTCCAGAAAAGGGAATGAAATCAACTGGATAGCATATCTGTGAATGAGAACTACACTGCTTGAACTAATTATAAGATAATATGAAATAATAATAACCAATAACAAGTCAGCTGTTTTCAGAGAATAGTTTACAGTGGGTAAAAGAGTATTTATTTTCTCAAATGTTACTCAGTCTTTTTCCATGGGAGTGCAAATGTTGTAAAAATTAAAAACTGATCAAACTAAAACATCCTAATGCTGCCAAGGAAATAAACTGCATGACTGTAATAATAAGACAAACCCAAATTGAGGCTTCAGATATCAAAGTGTGAAATTAGATCAATTTGAAACTTACTTTACCTTTGATCGTCAAAATATCATATTGTAGATCGTGTTGCAGCTTGAACTGGTCACTGATATTTCTGTCTAAAACCATTGTTTTTATTTTGACAGCAATCTGATGATTGGATTGTTTTAGACCACCAGTGTGAAAAGTGCTTTTATTTCTTATTTTGTTCCATTCTTAGTCTCCTTGACATGAACAAAGACAAGCTAAAAAATATGAATGTGAAAAAATCCATATCTGCCAAAAGCTTAATATATCTGCTGGATCCTAATGCACAGCTGTTTATTCTGGGCCATATTTTCCAAAGTATCACAGACCTAATGGCTTTAAATGGCATCTGCTTTGAGAACTTATCTTGATAAATTAAGGCTCTACAAAAAGAAGGAATGTCATGTTTAAGTTTAAATGACAAAAACTATAGAGAAAGTATCGAGACAGATAGATGGATTCTGAGAAGTCTGTGTCTATAGCAGGGCGTCTGTTGACCCCTGGCTTTTTCTTCACAGACGTACATAGGGTGGCTTTAATTGTTGAAAGGAAAACTCCCTCCCAACTTGCCAATATCCACATCCTCTCTTTCTTGCCCTTTCGATTAATTTTTCATAATCACTTAATGGTTTCCTTTTCCCACACGCTAAAAAAAACAGGCCCATCAGGGCACACTGATCCTTATTCTGGCCTCTCTTGTCAGCAAGGCCTCAGAGGAATTCGTTTTCGCTGAGGAGATGAAGTTGGCTGATGTTTACTACAGATAGTTCATTTTTCAGCACCCCGAGGCTGCTATTATCTTCAAGAGATGAATATTTAGACCTCTTCTGACACAGGTCCCAGCCATCATCCTGAGACTTGTGTGGGATACCGTGTTTTGGAGTTGGCCTGTGACTGATTGATTTGCTGAAAGGCGGAGACGTGGGAAATAAGGCGACGTCCTCCTTTTTCCTTCGCGAGCTACTCCAGCAGTGGGTGTAATTTAGAGGAAGTCTTAATCTCTCAGCGGAGGAGTGGTTGGGTGGTGTTTACCTTCTTACACTTGTGTGTTTATTGTGGCGGTTTGGTGGATTCAGGCCTGGTGGAAAATGTAGGAAGGGGCGCTTTGGCTGGGCTATAACTGTGCAGGAAGAGGGTGAGGTGCTATGAAGGGTTTTGCATCCTGTAGGTCAGGTTGACCAGTCTTATTGTACTGTAACATGGACTGTTTCATATGACTAAACTTACTAACATGAAACTTTGAGTGACAGCAAGACAACCATGACTCCAAGTGCTGCCGGATCCATAAAAGCAGCAAAGAGGCCAAAAACTGTGACCTGTAAGGAACTTAGTCTGAAATATCCATGATTTATGGCCTCTGAGAGAAGAGAAAGAAATGGGGTCTGTTTTCCGGGCCAATCACTCAGTCATTCCATATTCTGCCTCTGTGTATTTGCTCTTGGGTCTGTCAGGGACACTGAGAGGGAGTCATTCCATGTCTCAATCATTTGAAGAACATACCAAGCAAATATAGAACGTTCCTCTAGTGTATGGTTCTCTTTTGATCACATTTTTGGAACACTTCTACATGTATTAATTTAGCAGATCTACAAATGAGGAATACAACAAGCGACTAACATTCCAGGAATGTTATAGGATTTTTGTTTTTATAGCCATGAATTAAATTTGCATATATGTTTTGAGTAAAGAACATATTATAATAAAACATGTATAAAAGTTCACTAAAGGTTATTTTTAGGTTTCAATTTTAATACCCAAAAAGTAATGTTTCAAAAAGTAAAACAGATTTTTTTGATACCTACACATTCATTCTATATAAGGATCTTAACCCTTAGATGCATGAAGTGGCATTAAATGGGTCTTTAACAACCCAAATCTATAATAATATAATATATAATATAAAACTCTCCTGATATTAGAGTAACCATTACAGAAGAATAACATAAAGCATACTTTGTTACCTTTTTGGAGCTTGGAAGGGTTCAGTTTGAGCAGATGTTTTATATCATCATCACTGTCCTCATCAGAGCTCATTTCCCAGTGCATTCAGCATCTGGCTCATATTCGCGTTCTCAAACACATTCTCAAAACTATTTTCAACATCTTCAAAATCAATATTTTGATCGCTGACCAGATCCACCATCAAGTGACAGTGACTCTAATATTTGATTGTGTACAGTACTTGCTCTGCAGTAAATCGCTGAACCATTTCAATATTTTGCTGATGATCCTTCCTATTCTTTTGTTTTCTACCTGCGGTAACTATGAGTGAAACGTCACTTCAACATTGTGTATGAGATATTGCTACTTTGTGGAATAAAGGTGAATTGCACTTCAGTCATCAAAGATTCAATTCTTGTTGTGCAGAAAAAAAAAATTCCTTACACTGTTACACACCTCAGGTCTTTAGTAACTACCTTAATAACCATTGATAAGCATAGGAGTTTATTGAGGCAAAAGTCATAGTTAATATTTAGTTAATGGTAAGAATTTGACCCTAATCTAAAGTGGGACCTATATTCTTGCAATAGTGCAAAGTAAAACAAAACTTTCTTGATCACTCATACATAATTCACATCATAAGAATATAAACACGTATTTTTATTTATTTATAAATAAACACATTTTTGTATTATTATTTTTGTTTTATTAAAGTATACTGAACATAAAGTTGACAACTGGAGCTGTGTGAGTGCTTGGAAGAATAAATGCACAGGCTGGAAGTTCAGACAAATGCCTGAGGACAGGACTCAGTTGATTGCCAGCACTTTAGTAATGCCACAAACAGATTCCACAATCAGCTATGAAAACAAACACTCATGCATTTCCTCTAAAGATACATGTGATGTGTGGATAATGTACATGAAGGCAAGGCAATAATAAACCCCAAACCAATTGCAACTTAATTGTGTACGTCTAAATCCATATTAAAAGCATACACAGTTGCTTAGCAATAAGCATCCAGTTTGTGATAGAACAGCACATAATGGAGAGAGTAATCTTAACTGCAATGAAAAGCCAAGCAATGCAGCAGATACCTAACCGATGCCAGGTGTATGATACTGGAGCCCATTCAGGTGAAACATACAGGCAGAAATTACAGTTTTTATGGAGTTGAGGATTTATTTGATGACCTCTAGCTGAGGTTCCCAGGACCACACACAGGGAGAGATATTTCTTTAGCAGCGTAACATATTTCTGCTTATTGACATGTTCTGGCTACCACATAGTTTTTCTATGCATAACCAAATTTACGTTACTACTCATTTTTCTGTAAATTATTTGTTGTGCTGCGTTTTACTCATCGCTTATTTTTGTTTACATTGTATAAACATGCTAGCTGGGATGTCTGAAACTCTAGTCCTTTAAATTATAAGAACAAACCACTCATTTATTTACATGTCTGTACTTATTTTCGTTTCTAGTTCATTGGAATATACAAGCACCAGATGAAAACCTAATGTCAGCTACATGTTGAAATTTAAACCTCATCTTCATTCACCACTACGAACTAGGTAAGCAAGCCAAGGCAGAGGGGAAAATCAGGCTAGACATGGCTTCACCCCCAATCTCAAATACTCAAATCCACTGACGGGACGACTGTTTCTAGTTATTTCACGGTGATTCACTGTGAGTCCACACATGTTATTTTTATCAGGTCTCTCCTGGGATTGTGCAGCGGATGCAGATGGCTATGGTACAATCTGTTGCAAACCAGGGTACAGGGAAACCCTCGTTTTAGCTGGAAACAGATAAATGGTGCACAATTTTACAGCATAAAATCCATGGTAGCATGTCAGAATGCAATGTTAGAGAAGGAAGGGGTAATATAGTCCAGATGCAAAAGTGATGCAACTAGATCTGAAGAAAAGAGGCAGGGATGTGTGTGAATTTAGACAACGTCTATGCATGTACTGGGGTTAAAACACATGGGAACGAGGGCACCTGCTGTATGAATATGCTAGAAGACAAAAGATGTGCTGGATTTAGCTCCAGAGTTTGTTTCTGATCATTCCCATCTGATGGCTGAAGATTATTGTTCCATTATGGATCTACAGGGGCTTTCTATGGAATGAGAAACGGTGAAAAAAAGAAGAAAAAAAAATCACACACACACACTTTTGGCAGACAAAGATGCAAGGAATGGATGGAAGCAGAGGTGATTTATTATATTTACAGTGTCAAGCTGAAACAGAGGGCCGATATCAAGTGGAGTTGGGCCAATCACATTGCTCCTATTTACAAATCCATTGAGGTTAAAGTCCTAAAAGACCACTGATCTCCAAACTTAGAGGTCGTTCCACACACCACTTGCTCACTTAATACTGTTTTTACTTAAGGAGGCAGGTTGGATGTGACGTAAGTGGAATCCATTCATCCAAGTGTACATTGTCACTCATGTAACTCTCATGGAACTGCATACATTTAGCACCAGCTTTCAGCTGCTAATGGTCTATATCCAGGGTTTTCTCCTGTTAATATCATGCTGTATTTCCTTGTTCGGAGTCTTCGATGTTGCAGGTTACTTGCATGATGGTTTTAGATTGTCAACAAGCAATGCTTCCAGCACAAAAACGTTTCTTTGCCGGCTTGCACTGTCAGTTTGATATACTTTATCTGGAATGATAGGTGCATATATTTGGTAGTCACATGTGCAGTATTATTTCAATAAGATAGTCTAGCTTATAAATAACTTAACAATATATAATACAACTTTATACTTTATTTTACGGGACTTAACATGATACAAAAATATTGATCACAGTGGTTTTTTGTCTTTGCAGAGATTCGAAATGAATGCTATGAACAAGGGAGATTCAAAACATTTCATGGCAATAAATTATATAATCATTATCTGACAAAACAAAAACAAAAAAACAATTCAATTAAAACAATGAAAAAACATGGCTCCAGCCTTAGAAAATTTCTCTCAGTCCTTAATAGCTCACCCCATGCTTGATATGTGGGGTTAAATGTGGACATTTCTTGTCTCCCACTTACTCCACACTAGTCCACATGACTAGCACATGTGAGTCAGATAAGCAGCAGCCGAACATTAGCACTGCTCCAAATGCCAGCGTGTCCGTAAGCATTCAGCGCTACCTGCACTGTTGGTTGTATTTAGTTCAGTCTCCCCAAGTATGTGGGTATACAGTAACACAGTTTCTCACTGAAATACTCATTATCTTTACATCTCCTTTTCCTGGGGTCCAGGTTACATGGCGGCCAGACACAACTAACAATAAGAAAGGGAAAAAAATGGTATTACTATCTGATATTATCACTGTAGCATGCAAGCGCATCAGTAATATTTTGTAAAGGTTTTTAAATAATAAAAATCAACAACAGTCACAGAATTTACTTGAATTTTTTGATAAGGGTAATAAAACTGAAAAATAATAAAAGTATGAAATTGAAGCAAATATACAGTAAATCTTTGACAAAATAAAGGTAAACATAAAAATATAAACTTGTAAGACATTATGGAAAAATAAACATTCCTAAAACATTTCAATAACATTAACACTTTACAAAAAGGTTTCATTTACGTTAACAACATTAGTTAACATGAACTAACGATGAACAATACTTCTAAATAATTTAATCATTTTAATTAGTGTTAATTTCAACATTTAATAATACATTTTTAAAAATGATAATGCACTGTGAACTAACATAAAAAACAAACCATGAATACATATATATATATATATATATAAATGTCAAACTGATTACTAAAACCAAAAAGAAATGTAATGGCTGCCCTGTCATCATAATTCATATAACAAAGTGTGGCAGTTTCATGCAGGGCTGACTATTGTAATGAAAGGGCCTTAATTACCCATAATTCTGCAAAGTGTTTACTGTACATACATTAAATCCATCAACATGTTTGGTATTTGTGTGAATAGCATATGACACTTTGCATAAAACGATAACAACCTTTAATATTTAGCTTTACACGTGCTAACGTAATTAAACTTTAGTTAATCATGGATTTCACATAATTATGGACAAACACAAATGCTTTAAGGCCCCGATATACTTCAAGCGTAATTGAAGAAAGGTTTTGAAGGTTTCGAAATTACATCACACATAACTGATGTAATGTCATTTCGATTAAAATCAGGCCAAAAATAAGAGTTTGTTTCTGGAATTCAAGAACTTTACAGAAAAGTTTGCTTCGGTTGATAAACTCCTGTGAAATAAAATTGCTCCTGAGCAATTATATAATAGGTGGGTGTGGCTCTGAGCAGGGGCGTCATGCAAGCCAAAATTCTGGGGGGGGCACAATCTGAGACGTTGCAATTGTTTTCTGACGGGTGATATGGATCATGTTAGGAGGGGTCAGGGGGTTTCTCCCCCTGAAATTTTTTTAATTCTGGCTGCTAAACATACCATTTCAATGCAGTTTGGGAGGGACAGAAATACCTTAACGGAGCTAGCAGCAACCCTCCTCTATCTGAGGACTAAGTTAAAGTATCTATTTTGTAAGTTTATGTAAAAGACAGGTTGATGAAAGAACTGTAAGCTCAAATTCAAAAGCTTTTGAAGTCTACTTCATTAAAGCATGTTTACAAACACACTTACTGTACACTTAGGCCTACTACACATGATTTTAAAAACAGTACCATTGCAGTTTTTATGTTCCCTTTCGAGGGAACTCGCGATGCGTCACTTGACGCTTTGGGAACGCCCCCAGCGTGCATGCGTCTGAGCATCAATGTCAACTAGTCCAATGGAAAGAATGAGCGTCACGGGCGGGTGACGTCATGACCAGGAAGGGATAAAGGCTCACCCGGTGAAACGCGGCATTAGCTTCTGTGTCTCAGCAAGCGATCTGTGTCATTTTGTCTCTGTCTATTTACTGTTGTCTGTTGCGGAAAAGGATGGAAACTAAACAAGTGTACAAACAGTGTGCTTCTCCCTGCCCGCGTTATTTAACGTTATTTTAGCTTTGTGTCGTTTGTTTGGGAGTGGAGCATGCGGTCTCAGCCTTCGAGGGGGCTGAGTGCCAGCATTGTGAGATATTACCGCTTCGCATGCTCCGCTCTCGCCTGTCACTCTTTGATAAAGAGAGTGGGCAGGCTCGCGATCCACAGGGATCAGGACCCGCGTCTGCTGAGGCAGCGCGGAGAATGCATTCCTGGGGATCGCAAAAGGATCTTTCGGAGGGGTTGGAGACGGGTCCGAGGGCTCTTTCTCCTTCCTTACCCGAGAGATCCAGTGCTCTCTCCCCGGTGTCGGAAGCACGCTCTGCGGTTTCTTCTGCCCGGGGAGAGAGCCCTCCATTACTTTATTGCTCTTCCTCCGAGGAGGTTGATGCGATGAGTGTGGAGAGTGTAAGCACACACATGGGGGAAAGAGATTCACAATTTATTTCCCCAGCATATGATGAGCTGGTGGATGTTATGTCGCGGGCTGTAGAGAAATTAAATATTGAATGGCCATCTGAGAAGAAGGGCGCTCGTCCTAAAAGCAAATTAGATGAGCGCTTTTTATCTTCCACCACATTATCTCCACCACGAGGGCTTCCATTTTTTCCCGATTTGCACAATGAAATTTCTAAATCGTGGAATAAACCATACTCATCACGTCTTTTCAGCCCTCATGTTAACACTTATTCGAGAATAAGAGGGCTGAAAGAGTATGGTTATGAGGCGATGCCCCAGGCGGAAGAGAATTTAGCCAGTTATCTTTCCCCTGGTCCCGCATCGTCTCTGAAAGCCTCGGCTTTGCCCACTAGACCGCTTAAAGCCACTTCGGTGTTAGTGGGCAAAGCTTATACGGCAGCAGGTCAAGCTGGAGCATGTCTGCATACTATGGCAGTGCTCCAGGCTTATCAAGCTGACCTGCTGGGGGATCTGGATAGTAGTGAGGGAGTCAGTCATGACGATATTCGTGAACTTCGTCGGGCTACCGATCTTTCTCTCAGGGCTACTAAGGAGACCGCCAGAGCAATTGGGCGGTCTATGGCAGCCTTGGTAGCTACTGAGAGACATTTATGGTTAAATCTGTCTGAAATTAAAGAAAAAGATCGAGCTTTTTTATTAGATGCTCCGCTTGAACCTTCTGGTCTCTTCGGCGACGCAGTCCACGCGGTCGTCGAGAGATTTCAGGAGTCAAAGAAACAAGCGGACGTTTTTAAAAAGTGTATCCCTCGCCGGGTCCAGCCCCCTGGGACTGCTGGGCGTGAGCAGCCCCAGCCGTCGAGCTCATCATATCGTGTGCATCAGAAAGAGAGTGTTGCGTCTCGTGCACCTCCACGTAGAGACTGGAGACGGACGCAACCCTCTCAACCGAAGTCTTCTAAGTCGAAGCCGGATCTGAGGACCGTTCTTCAGGCGAAGAAGACTTCGGTAAAAAAAAAAAAAAAAAAAAGGTCCTGATGTTCATGCATCAGGCCTGTGAGGACAGCCCCGACCGAAGTGGAGCGGTGTACACCTCATTATACGGTGCCCGTTCCATTTCGGGGTCCTCACGAGACCGTTCTGCCAACCCTGCCACCCTTGGTGCTTCAGGGCGCAGCGGTCTCCAGCGAGTCGCTGATGCTATGCTGCGGCACAGCATCGGTTTCGCGCCCTCTGAGGGGGGCCTTAGAGCGGCCAGTTCAGGTAGTTCCTGCCATTATGTTTCAGGCTCCGGAATTGGCTGTCTCGATAACACCAGAGACCAGCCTCGAGAGGCTGGTTCCCTTAGTAAATTTTCTGGCAGCGTGGAAGCTTCTGCCGAAGATTTCTCATTGGGTCCTGCAGATTGTAGAGAAAGGATAC
This sequence comes from Rhinichthys klamathensis goyatoka, assembly GCF_029890125.1. Lineage (NCBI taxonomy): Eukaryota > Metazoa > Chordata > Actinopteri > Cypriniformes > Leuciscidae > Rhinichthys > Rhinichthys klamathensis. Next base: position 3,267,700 of record NW_026606840.1, read on the forward strand.
AGAATCCAGTTTGGTTCTCGTCCTCCTCGTTACAACGGGGTGCTGCCCACAGTGGTGCATCCCGAGCAGGCTCTGGTAATGGAGCAAGAGGTAAAGGCCCTGTTAGCAAAGGAAGCTATAGAACAGGTGTACTCACCCGACAGAGAGTCGGGTTTTTACAGCCGTTATTTCATTGTTCCAAAAAAGGATGGGGGGTTGCGTCCCATTTTAGATCTTCGTCTGTTGAATCGTTCAGTACAGAAACTCAAGTTCAAGATGCTGACACTCAAACAGATCGTGACTCAAATCAGATCCGAGGACTGGTTTGTCACGATAGATCTGAAGGACGCCTACTTCCATATCTCCATCCTCCCTCAGCACAGGAAGTTCCTAAGGTTTTCTTTCGGGGGCAAAGAATACCAATATCGGGTTCTTCCTTTCGGTCTAGCTTTATCACCCCGCACGTTCACGAAATGCGTGGATGCAGCTCTAGCCCCTCTCAGGCTTCAGGGCATACGTATTCTGAACTACATCGACGACTGGCTGATTCTGGCGGAATCAGAGCAGTTGGCGGTTCGGCACCGAGGTGTCGTTCTCGCCCATATGCAGATGTTGGGGTTGAACATCTGGATTCTTGGCTCAACGCCAAGAAGAGTGTTCTTTCTCCAGTACAGAGAACCACTTTCCTTGGTGTGGTATGGGATTCAGTGACGATGCGGGCCACTCTATCGCCCGTTCGTGTAGCTGCTATCCTGACAGCCACCAAAGAGCTAAAGCTAGGCCAGTCACGCACTGTGAAACAGTTCGAGAGACTGTTGGGTCTCTTGGCGGCAGCGTCCAACGTGATTCCTTTTGGCCTGCTGTACATGAGACCTTTACAGTGGTGGCTAAGGACCAGAGGGTTCTCCCCGAGGGGAAACCCACTTCGTATGATCAAGGTCACGCGGCGGTGCCTTCGTGCCTTAATTATATGGAGGAAACATTGGTTCTTAACCCAGGGTCCGGTATTGGGAGCTCTTTGCCATCGTGTTACGATCTCGACAGATGCTTCCCTCACCGGCTGGGGAGCGGTAATGGAAGGCCGCTCGGTTCAGGGTCTGTGGAAAAGTCATCATCTTTCGTGGCACATCAATTGCCTGGAGATGATGGCTGTCTTCAATGCGTTGAGACAGTTTCTCCCAGACCTGAGGGGCCATCATGTGCTTGTACGAACAGACAACACATCAGTGGTCTCTTATCTGAACCGTCAGGGGGGTCTGCGGTCGCGTCCGCTCTGCAAACTGGCGCACCAGATCCTCCTGTGGTCTCTGGGGAAGGTACTCTCCCTGAGGGCAGTGTATATTCCTGGGGACCAGAATGTGGGGGCAGACATCCTGTCGAGGCAGGAGCTGAGGCCAGGGGACTGGAGACTCCACCCCGAGGCGGTGGAGAAAATTTGGGAGTTTTACGGCCAAGCAGAGGTGGATCTGTTTGCGTCTCAGCACACGACGCACTGTCCACTTTGGTTCTCCCTTACTCACCCAGCCCCCCTGGGGCTGGATGCTATGGTGCAGACGTGGCCGAGGCTACGTCTGTACGCATTTCCCCCTGTTGCTCTGCTCCCAGGAGTTCTGGAACGAGTCCGCCAGTACGGAATAAGCCTACTGCTTGTAGCACCACGCTGGCCGAGTCGGATCTGGTTTGCGGACCTGATCCATCTCTTAGACGGTCCTCCCTTGGAGATCCCGATCAGGAGAGACCTTCTGTCTCAGGCCGGGGGCACAATATTTCACCCTCGACCAGAGATTTGGAACCTGTGGGTTTGGCCTCTGAGGGGGCCCAACTCATAGAGAGTGGTCTCTCAGCTGAGGCTGCTGAGACCATCCTAAGCTCCAGAGCTCCAGCTACTAGGAAACTATATGCGCTGAAATGGAAAGTTTTTTTTGTATGGTGTCACCGACATCAGTGGGATCCGGTTAACTGTTCTGTGAACACAGTACTCGAGTTCTTGCAGGAGCGCTTTACGTCAGCTTTATGTCCTTCCACACTTAAGGTTTACGTGGCGGCCATTGCGGCTTACCACGCCCTGGTTGGGGGTACATCGTTGGGTCGAGACCCCCTGATTACACGTTTCCTTCGTGGCACATTGAGGCTGAGGCCTGCAACTCGCACTAGGGTGCCAGCTTGGGATTTGGCAATAGTACTAGAAGGCCTGTCTAGGGCTCCATTCGAGCCCTTAGATTCGGTTTCAGAGAAATTTCTTACCCTTAAGACTATCTTTCTGCTAGCTATTTCGTCCCTTAAGAGAGTTGGAGACCTTCAGGCCCTTTCGGTTTCCCCCACTTGCCTTGAGTTTGCACTGGGGATGGTCAAGGCATTCTTATATCCAAAACAGGGATACGTCCCTAAGGTGCCGACCTTGATTCCGAGGCCTATCGTGCTGCAGGCTTTCTGTCCTCCTCCTTTTACATCTGCGGACCAGGAAAGGCTGAACCTCTTGTGTCCAGTGCGAGCACTGGATACTTATGTTCATCGGACATCTTCTATGAGGAAGTCCGACCAGTTATTTATTTGCTTTGGATCACCTAAGAAGGGTCTTCCTGCTTCTAAACAGACGGTTAGTAAGTGGATAGTCGAGGCTATTTCACTTGCATACGAGTACTCTGACCATCCGTGTCCCTTGGTGGTCAGAGCTCACTCAACGAGGGGTATGGCGGCCTCTAAAGCCTTGTTATTTGGGGTTTCCCTCCAAGACGTTTGTGATGCGGCAGGCTGGTCCTCACCGCTCACATTCGTCAGGTTTTACAGTTTGGACCTGGATGCTGCCCCAGGTTCTCAGGTGCTTAGTGCTTAGTTCCAACAGACTGACACTCAGGTACTTGGAATTCTGGCGTTTTGGGTATTCTCGTTCCCAAAGCGTCAAGTGACGCATCGCGAGTTCCCTCGAAAGGGAACGTCTCAGGTTACTACTGTAACCATAGTTCCCTGAGAAAGGGAACGAGACGATGCGTCACCCTGCCATACTTCCTGCTTCCCTGTGATCGGCTTGCTTCGACTTTTTGAAGCTAATGCCGCGTTTCACCGGGTGAGCCTTTATCCCTTCCTGGTCATGACGTCACCCGCCCGTGACGCTCATTCTTTCCATTGGACTAGTTGACATTGATGCTCAGACGCATGCACGCTGGGGGCGTTCCCAAAGCGTCAAGTGACGCATCGTCTCGTTCCCTTTCTCAGGGAACTATGGTTACAGTAGTAACCTGAGACGTTATGTTTAAACTGGTATGTGACCTAAGAACGATCTTACATTAAAGGTAGCCTACATAAAGGTGCTGAGGTCTGACTATTTTAATATTAATATGTGATGAAGGACTTTGAAAGAAGTTTGACAGATTTCAGTGCTGAATAAGGTTAACACTACCCCGTTTATTTGAAAATGGTTAATATTTGACAGAAATGTAAAAAAGTAATCAAATCAAATGCAATATGTATAGCGATCTGTATAACAGTATTAATAATGTAATAATCTGTAGGGATTTGGGGGGTAGTCCTACTATGATATTAGACTACATTAAAAGATAATGAATTTCAAACCTGAACCAAACATATTTTTTAATTCAAAGATCAAAGTCTGTCATTAGTCTTTAGTCTGCCAAAAAAAAAAACCCATTAAAATCATGAACTCAAATGTCATTGTGAAAAAAAAAATGTGTTACTGTTGTAACAGTGTGTAGGCTAAATCAGACCTTTCAGGCTATAGCCTAACGCTAATAAGCCTCATGACAAAATTATTATTACAACTAAATTGTCGGTCATTAAATAGGAAAACTAAATAATTTTGTAGATGATTTTCTTTGTGTAGGCCTAACCCGACATCAGACATTATAAGGCCCGGACGAAGTTTTTTTTTGCACACAGTGACGCGACCAATCAATCACTCCTTTAATGCTGCGTTCACACCAGACGCGAATAGCGCGTCAAATTCGCGCCTACCACGTCTAGTTATAGCCTACGCGTGAACACTTTGAATCCATTCGCGCGTCAAGAGCAAATGACGCGCGTAAAAAAACTAAAGTTTAGACTGGCTGCCTGCACATTCACTGTCCTCGCGGCTGCGGCTGCTGCAATTGGAAGGGGCTGGTTGCAGGACGACTCAACTTCCACGGACAGTTTTTAATATTTTAGTATAATTTTCGGGACAATTAAGGCCGGTTTCGGGATTCCGGACAACAGCTTAGATTTCGGGACTGTCCCGAATTTTTCGGGACTTCTGGTCACCCTAGGGAGGAAAAATCTGAGGGGGCACGTGCCCCCTCACTTTGAATGGGCATGACGCCACTGGCTCTGAGGCTCCCCCTTCTTTGAAGTGGAAATATTCTCTAGTTCAACTTCATTTCTTCTGTTCAGTCCGTCGAGGTCAGACGCAAGTAAAAACATCAACACACTGGACAGCTGCTTTTATAGTAAAAATTCTAATTGAAAGCAACAATTTTCAGATTTTTCATGTTTATTCCTGTAAAGCTGCCTACTTCAAAGTAATATATTCTATAAAGTGGCATATAAATAAATGTGACGTGACTGCAAAACATATGCACACATAGCTATAATCAGATGCTCTCTTATCTGCTGTCATTTTTGTTGTGGAAAGTGAGCAGCACATATTTACACATTTACATATTTACATATGCATCGGAATGTTCGGTAACAGTATATTGCAGTAAAGATTTTTCAAACTTCTTTTTACCCCTAAGCGAAGAACAGAAAAGAACTTTGCCGTGAGTTTATTTGGGCCTTTAGGGAGAACCAGCAACACAGCAACATGGGCTCAACCAATGGTACAAGTTTGGGGTCCAATGCCAGATTGATATGACATCTCTGTCAGTATCTGAAAAGTCATTTTACATTTGATAAATAACAGAAACCTTTTCTCACCTGCATGTGGCTGGGTGGAACCGACTCCCTTTTAAGAAGCACTTGTTAGGAGACTCTGTGCATTCACACACACATTTGGTGCGGTTGAGAGGATGACTCCTAGGACACACCTTGGCGCAGGTACACTGGCAGGTGTCCTTGTTGAAGCTCTGATGAGACCCGCAGGAGGCGGGCTGCGCTTTACACGCACACTGACAGGTGTTCTTGTCCAGGTAGTGCAGTGGTCCACAGTCTGCCGTTCTCAGCTCTTTTCGGCATACACACAGACAGGTCTCCTCATCCAGCTCTTTGTCCGGGCCACAAAAGTCCTGCTCAATGTCTGCAGATGGAGAGAAGAGAAAGAGAAGTTCTATCATGACAGCTCTATGAAGATATGACAGTGTTAATGTATTTGTTCTTGGCGAAATAGATCTGCTACACTGCTGCTACTGATATTACTGATGCTGTTGAGTATTGCTGTTTTTGTAGGTTATTGCTGCTGCTGCTGCTGCTGCTGCTGCTGCAGCGCAAGTACAGGAACTTGCTACTGCCAATACATACACTGATATGCAGCTGTTGAGCAAGTAAGACGTGACATACTGCTTCAGTACAAATAGGATATATAGCAGATCTATACAGGAAGTGGGGAAGGTGGAGGGTTGCAGAGGAACTCTGAAAGTGCACTGCAAACTGCTAAAGTGCATGCTAACTATTTAAATGTTGAGAAGCAAGTTCATTGGCTGCTGATGCAACATGGACCAATCAACTTGTGCCATGTAGATAACAATGTAAATATCATCAGTTATGTTAAAGACCCATGAGTCTGCGCCAGCTAGAGTTTCATGACAGAGTTTCTTATTTTACATTACAACTTATTTTTACATTTCTGAGGAAATCTTTGGTCAATGCTATGGAATGCCCGGCCAATTCCCAGAGTGTTACGCAAGTAAAGAACAATGTCCAGCATGCACATTTGTCAGACATGATAAACTGTTTAGAAATACAGTGTTTCTACCCAGCATTCCTCATGCTACCCCCAAAGGCATAAACAGATGGTTTTTCTTTACAACTCGATGAAAACAAATTCAGTGGCTAATTCAACTCTGCCGCACTATATTGCTTTCTTTGTTTCGAAGTACCCAAAATGGCCTAAAAACTCGACTGACGAGAGAGAGTGAATTCCTATCACTGGTGTTTGTGATTGCTAATGATTAAACACATAGTGGCCACATTACGAAGAATCAACCTTAAGTGGAAAGAGTTTATAAAGTGCCTAATAAACTTTTTGTTAGCATGTTGTTGCTCCTCATGTGCAGGGAATCTTGCAAATGGACCAAATGTTATGTAATTTAAACCAGAATGATTTAAACATTTAGGGGCCAGATTTACTAAACAGGGCAAATTAGCATGAGAGCACAATTACAAAAAAAGTGCCGATGGGAATGGAAAGTTCTGCGTGTGATCTACTGACGTCGTGCAAATTAAAGAACACAGACGCAGCCGGATCATTTCCATAATGACCAACACAATCTACCAACAGCAGTGCATATTAGTGTCTGGTTTAAGACATGCTTTTTTGGGCATTAAATAATGTTGCACATATCAGTAAATTGACGAGGGCAAACCTTAGTAAATCACCTTGCATGATTCAATTAAATACTCTCCCCCCATAAATATTGCGTCTGAAAGGGAAACTTCTACAAATGCATATGCAATAAGGTCAGTCGCAAAAATAACACTGCGTGTCTTAAGTAAATCCTGACAGTAGTTTTTTTTTTTAACACCAAGAGGTAATCATGGCATGTCAATGGTATTTTTAGTGTGGTTTGCAGTTGCCATTTTAAGACATATCTCTTGGGAAACTGTTAGTTACGGTAAATAAAAACGATTTGGTTTTCACTGGAAAGGTACCATGCTGGTCTGGTTTTGTTGCAGTGACCACATTTTAAAAAACTTTCACAACACAGGGGGATTTTTTTTTTTTATGTCACTCTGGATTAAACTCACATATGATTTCATAGAATGTATTCCCTTTGAGAGATATGGGGTTTACCTCATTTACCATACTTGAGATTCAAGTCTGCTTTTGTATTGGTTAAAATAGCACGGAGAGCACATTTTTGCAGGTGTTGGATTTAGACAGTTGTTCTGAAACACTTTCAGGGTATTATGAGGTTGGCTAAATGAGGTTGGATATATAATTTGGTTTATTGGACTTGAGCAGCACAGATGCAATCAGTGCAAGATAATGTTTGTGCAACTGCTTTGACGTGACACTCGTTTTGTCTGGACCTATTAATGCATTCAAAAATATATACAACAACACATCATAGTAATTACCTGAATACACCTCTCGTATGATGTATGTATGACTTGTTTTTTTGTTTTGTTTCAGAATTTAAAAAAAAAATTGGGGGGGGAGGGGGTGGGTCAAAAAGTAAAAAGAAATGTCAAGGTGATAAAACTAGTCCTGCTAACACAAAAAAAGGAAGAAGAAGAAGAAGAAAAAACAATGGAACATGGCAATGTTAGATATTGATATAAAATGTCATGCGGTACACTACACCCTCCATGATAATTCATAAGAAAGAAAGAAAGAAAGAAAGAAAGAAAGAAAGAAAGAAAGAAAGAAAGAAAGAAAGAAAGAAAGAAAGAAAGAAAGAAAGAAAGAAAGAAAGAAAGAAAGAAAGAAAGAAAATGTTTTACCCTCAACAAATGCATTTAAAATGTTTTTGAAAATAATGCTTAAGATTTGTAATCAAGTGTAAGGAAAACATATCATTACTTTTTTACTTAACAGTTTCAACAAATATTGTTTTATGGTGGTTTCAGATGATTTTGAAAAACTTATTACCAGAGAATATTTCTAAGAACTTACGTGTGTACTCGATTTATTTCATTTTCCTTATCTTGGATGCTTGTTTATTCATGAATGACACTTTAACACTCAAGAAAAGAAGAAAAAAATAATTAACCACACAAATAAATATGTAACTGTACATATGCAAAAGAAAAATATTGTATTCTCACAAGCAGCAAACACAATCCAGCCAAAGTTGCACGCTCTGACAGCAATCAGTGTTTTTGCAGTGTTGCTCAGTGCTGGTCAAGCCACACAACTGCTCTCAAAGAATTTCAGCTATGTTTATCTGCCTCAAACGACATACAGAACAGACTTGGGGAGGAGATGGAAGAGAGAGAGAGAGAGAGAGAGAGAGAGAGAGAGAGAGAGAGAGAGAGAGAGAGAGAGAGAGAGAGAGAGAGAGAGAGAGAGAGAGAGAGAGAGAGAGAGAGAGAGAGAGAGAGAGAGAGAGAGAGTACTGCAGACAAAATGACCCCTACACTGTACATCAGTAGCATCAGTCCCTCTTACGTAACCTGCCACTGCAGCTGAGGAAGATCTTGCTACCTTTGAAGTGAGCATTTATATGTTAGAACATATGAAATTACACTGCTGGAAAGAGGTAAATCTGTAGTAGTAGTTAAAGTAATCTGACCTGCAAGATAATGTGCTAGCAGGGTGTACTATAAAGCTTTTCTGTCAAGGACTGAGCCAAGTACTGTAAAAGGTGATGTGGGATATTTCCATGAAGCAAGCAAAAATAATAACAATCCCGACACATTCCTCTTAGAGTGTCTGCTTTAGCAAAGATTAATTTCATCTGTGTTTCCCCCCAACCGCTACAGAGGAGCTGAATGCAAATCTATTATTCCACTTCACTATGACAGTCAACAAAATTGGCCAGCATACTAGCATTATAACCATCTACACCAAATCAACCTGCCTTTTCAAATTTAATATAGTGCCCCAATATGTGTGCAGAAGTTTGCACTCACGCATGCAGTACATATGTGTCTTTTTCGGAAACTGCTATCTGCTCCTCTTGAGACTCAAGACTACATGTTAGCCTTAGGGCCTTCTGACTGCATAGCTTATAATGCTGTGTGCATAAACCAACAGACTGCTATATCCACCTCAGGTTTGACCATGGTAGTAACCAAGCATGTTACTACCATTGCACTGAACCTGAATTACGTCATGCACCACTTGAACCATAAGTCTGGTTTGAGATTGATTATAAGGGTGAGAATGAGATGTAATTCCTTTTTTAATGAGCACACTTTTCTATGGATGTTTTTGTTATAGGTTTAAATTATGGGCAGTTTTCCCTTCTACAGAAACTCAATGTTTTTGTAGCCCTTGTTTTGTTGACACATAGACAAGGGTGTTGATTGCTGAGTGTTGCTTTTTTGGCAACAATTTAGAGTTTATTCTGTGATTGTGATCTGCCATAATGACAAACTATTTCCTATATTACAGAATAGCACTGGTACCACCCATTCCAACTGTATATTCATTCATTTGTTCGTTCGTTCGTTCATTTTTTTGTTTGAATTAATAAATTAATACATTACATATAAAGACATACATACACATTATATATATATATATATATATATATATATATATATATATATTTATATAAATGAATGAATACTTTGAATAATTAATTCATTAATTCATTAAAGTTACTGCATAAAAGTCCAAAGAAATGTGATAAATGAGTCGGTTTGGTATACTTGGGACTTGCCCAATACAAATATGTTTTGCTCAGCAAGAAAAAAAACATTTGAGGGAACTCTGATTACATAAGTAAAATTTGTCACAACATACTTGCATGCTTCAAATAATTTCAGTGCAAGTCATGACATTTGAGAATACAGACATAAATCTACAGTATGATAATTCCTGAAACTTTTTATTTTGTTTGTAAATGGATATGCACTCACCAGCAACTATATTAGTTACACCTTTCTATACTGGGTTGCTATACCCATGTTTGCCTTCAGAACTGCTTTAATTCATCATAGCATTCAACAAGGAGCTGGAAACATTCCTCAGAGAATTTGGTCCACATTGACATGATAGTATCACGCAGTTGCTGCAGATTTGTCGGCTGCATATCCATGATCCAAATCTCCCGTTCCCGTTGAGTCTCGTCCCGTTGAGATCGGGTGACTGTAGAGGCCATTTGACTAGTGAACTCATATCACGTTCAATGAAACAGTTTGCGATGATTTGTGCTTTGTGGCATGGTGCATTATCCTGCTGGAAGTAACCATCAGATGTGCACTGTGGTCACTAAAGTGATAGACATGGTCAGTAACAATACTCAATTGCTACTAAGGGGCCGCTCAAAGTGTAAAAGAAAAGAAAGTAGCCCCCACACCATTACACCACCAGCATGAACCGTTGATGCAAGGCAGGATGTATCCATGCTTTGAAGTTGTTTACACCAAATTCTGACCCTACCATCTGAATGTCGCATCAGAAATCAAGACTCAGGCAACACTTTTCCAATCTTCCATTGTCCAATTTTGGTGAGCCTCTGCGAATAGTTCTTAGTTGACAGGAGTGGCACCTGGTGTGATGATCTGATGTAGCCCATCTGCTTCAAGGTTCGATGTGATGTGCATTCAGAGATGCTCTTCTGCAAACCTCAGTTGTAACAAGTGGTTATTTGAGTTACTGTTGCCTTTCTATCAGCTTAAACCAGTGTGGCCATTCTCCTCTGACCTGATCTGAAGGCATTTTCGCCCATGCACAGAACTGGTACTCGCTGAATATTTTCTCTTTTTCAGACCATTATATGTAAACTCTAGAGATAGTTGTGCATGAAAATCTCAGTAGATTAGCAGTTTCTGAAATATCGGTACTCATACCAGCCCATCTGGCACCAACAACTATGCAACGTTCAAAGTAACTTAAATCACCTTTCTTCCCCATTCTGATGCTCACTTTGAACTTCAGGAGATCGTCTTGACCATGAAATGCATTGATTTGCTGCCATGTGACTGGCTGTAGAGGCGATAGGGTGCTATGCGGCAAAAAGTCAATAATAATACTCTAAAGAAGAGAAGTTCTGTCATCAGTTCTGTCTCTTTTTGGGTCCCTCTTTCAGTGAGTTTGTTTCTTTTTCATACAGTCGCATGTAGACACACATGAAAAACACAGCATTGTAAGGCTGTGAACGTGCATTAGCACTTACCAGAATGCGGTTTTGAAAGAAGGGTGTCGGGCACCGGCTCACATCTGCATAAGCGATTACTCCAGCTGTGATTTTTTGGGCATGTTTTATTTGCCACATGACATCTGTGGAGGAAATAAGTGATTAGCAAGGAGACAGACGGTAGCGTGGGATTTATAATAAAAAAAAAATCCACAATAAAAGGCAAAATAATAGTTTTAATTCAAATTGCGCTGACTCGCATAAACACACACACAAAAAAATAGATGTTGACCTAACTATTATAACTCAGAAACTGATATTTCATCGAGACATCTCTTTTGATCACAGGGTGTGTGTGTAAACCTTGCTGCAAATTAGCCTGTTTGCTTTAGTTGATTCAATAGTAACTTTCAAAGAGGACATGAAAGATGACCTCACTGTCTACAAATATATTTCATTCAGATCACTCACTTCACTTCATTTCTCAACTAAACACACCTCAAATGAACTTTCCTTTTCTGAAGAAAAAAACAAAACAACAACAAAAAAATATATATATTTTATACTGAATTCTTGGTTTGGCATGACTCTGGCAGTCTATCAACAGGATGGAAGAGTCAGAGCTATTTAAGACAGAAGGAAGGAGGGAGTGATGCTATCAGAGTCTCTTGCTGTCCTGCTAACCAGAAGCACATGGAGTAGTTGGCATGGAGGTTGAATGAAGTAGAAGCATACTACAATCCTTTAAATCATGAACAGAACTGGTCAGATTCTTTCAAATAGCTTATTCAGATGCCACAATACTGCAATATGCAGAACCTGATTCCACGAAGTGCAACGTGTTCCTGGATCATCATCTTTGTTGATCCAACATTCCAATCCACCAATCAGATTTGAAGGACAAGTTTACATGTTATGTCAAGTTTAGACTTACAATCAGGGTTAGGTGCTTCTGCATCAGTGTTATTCACTAACTATTTCCCTCTGATTTTAGAAATAATTTATGGGTAGGGTTAGGTTTAGGGAACAGGAATGTTGTTCCAGGATCGACTAAATATGTTGACCAGGAAAGCGTCTAACTCTGCAAAATCAGGACGTGCCTGCAATAAAGAACTCTAAAAATAATTGTTTTCTTTCAAAATGTAGTATTCATTTCATAAGTAATAAATAAAAGTTATACCATGGTCTGTCTGAATATACGATTCTGGTTGGCTGGAAGGTGTGCAATAAAACCGTTTAATGCTCATGTAGTTCCAAGACAGTTTAATCATTGTTCTATATTAATACGCTTGCTTTATAGAAGCAAAGACACGCATACGTCACTCGCACTGTTTTCATCAAAGCACAAGTGTTCATATGGATTGTGCCATTTCGCCAGCTACATGAAATTGCTAACACGCACCGGAAACAAGCAAATTATTTCCATCAGGAAGTTTTCATGAAATCCAGTGCAATATCAAGAAGACAATGTTGAAGGACTCTCACATGATGTCTTTCACTGCAATGTTGAAGGACTCTCACATGATGTCTTTCATTGCATCTCACATGATGTGCACTGAAACATATTTTTGCCATGTCAAGTCATAGACGTGCCAGGATCTACTGCATGTAGGAGTGGGATTTACCGGCAATCTGCTGTTTCAAGACTTTCTGATGCTCAGGTCCCAATATAGCTTTTGTAATTCTTTCAAACTTGTGCAATACACTAAGTATTGCAAATCATTTCTGTAATTCAATGTGATTTCTTACATTTTTAACTACACAAAGAATATGGAGTATGTGACTTTTGTTTGACATTGCTTGCAAAATACATTTTACATCAAGCTTTTCCTTTTAAACACTCCCCCGCCCCCCTAAACTGAACAACCTTTAGAGGTAATGCATTTTGTAATAAATAAATTTAAAAAATACTGCCTATTAGGAGGATCCAAACTAAAGTCACAGACTCGCTCAAGCCCATCTTCTTATCTGCTCTATTATACATCTATCTTCTCAAGGCTGCAGCTAATGGGCAGTGAAATCACAGGCTTCCCCCAAGATAAACTTTACTCTGGCTTCTCTTTTTTTAAGTGATATGAATCCACAAATTTGGAAAGTGAGTGCTACGCTAAGCGTGGATCAACACTACTGTGGACTGCAAATCGTCTTCGATTTAAAATTTCCTGCTTTCCCTGACCCCTAGAAAGACTCCATTCACTACAAATGTCTTTTAGGGGCTCACTATGAAGAGAAGGTGGTCAAAATCCTTTAATACTCACAATATTGTCAGTGCACATTTTCAGTATAAGGGACAGCAAGGATAACTTTTGTTTTGGTTTGTGCACATATTAAGAAAATCTTTAGCCTAAAGCTTTGAATTTTTGCATCAGACACCTTTGACGTGTCAGTTGTCATTTCTTATGTCAATTAAATGTTTAAATTAATTGAGTTGGATAGAATTTAGGTAAAAGCACACAAAGGTTAAGGTTAAATTCAGTGGAATATGTGATAAATATAACAGTATAGGTGATAAAACAAATTAAGTGGGAAGAGATAACAGTTTACATTTAAAATCATCATCAATATGCAGCAAAATAGCTTAATATTTTTACTTAACTAAATATAAAATACACTAAGTACGCTCCTGACAAATATTATTGAAACTGTTCAAATTTTGAGAGGAGGTGAAGAATTGAATTTTGTGCACAACCAGATGTAGCTGTATTGTGGGTTAACTTTGAACTTAGCAAATCTCAAAGTCAAATTTAGACATACCCTCCTCTCTCCAAATCTATCCTGAGGAAATACCAATCATGAACCAGTCCTCAGAGAGCAAACTTTTTTTTTCTCCTGAAATAAAAAAGGATGTTGATGTGAACAATCAGGTTGGGGCCATTCTGTTCTGTATTTTCAAGCCCACTCTATTTATTACTTTGTCACCTCCCTCCCCTTCCCTTAACCACTCTCTCTCTCTCTGTTTTCGTGAGTTAAAGTGGCTCAGGCGTAATGTCAGGTCCCCAGGCAGATTTGGTCTCAGATTTATCCAGTGAAAAGCTAGGCTCAGATGTGGGTTTCCTTTCTAGATCAGAGAGACACGAGACTTCACGGTCTGCCCTCAACCTTTGCACTAAGTGTGTATGTGTGCAAGTGTGTGTGTGTATGTGTGTGTGTGTGTGTGTGTGTTCAGTCTTACACCCTGCTGAGAACTGACTCGGATGTAACAGCTCCAGTTACAGGTCCACTATCATTAACCTCCCTTGGCTAAAAGGTGACAGGTCAGGACCAGTTAGCATGACCCAAGGCTGGATCAGGTCTAAAGAAGGACCATTCTCATGCATAGATCATCCCTCCTGTCTGGCTGTCCATGCAATCACTGCTTTTCCATCTAGACAGCATGGGTGATATATTACCCATGTAGAACTGCATGTCAATAAGGGTTTATTCACACTGCACACAAATCTGATTTGGGTTTCATATCTGATCTTTAGGACTGAATGTCCACACTTTAATTTAGCAAATTATGAAATCTGTTCTGTTTGTTTGTAGTCAATATGCAGAGTATATCCCTCAGTTGTTATAGTAATGATGTAACTATCAACACAGAAAATAACCATTATAGGGGATGCATCGAAATGAAATTTCTGGCTGATACTGATAAGACGATTTTCATGTTATTGCTGATTTAAATTAGTATAAATTAAGTCAGCATAAATTAAGAATAAAACACACAAAATTATATTGATCATCTTAAATGCTAAAAGTAAATTTATGCATCACAACACTCAAAAGTGCTATACATTACATATAATATTGACTGATATATAGGCTTAGTGCATGCCAAGTTGTAAGTGGAAACTGAAAACTGAAAACTGTGATGCATGAGAAAAGATTGGAAATGTGCAAAAACTAACTCTGATTAAACCATTCGATGCATCAGAAAATGCTATCAAAAATGTGGTTTGGACCTGGTGTGTAAAAATCTAAGTTTGTTTGCTGTTCTGACTGAATTTGAGTCAAATACTCCAGAGTATCAGAATATTACTGCCTGTCTGAAGGCATACATTGAAAATTGGAGTAACCATTGAATAAGATGGTTTATGGCAACAAAAGTAACATTAGATAATGACACACGTGTTGATATTGCGTTCCACTGAGCACAGAATATGTGCTTATATCTAATGACAGAACAACAAGCTTTATGAAACAACACTATTACATATCAGTCCAGTATGCATTCTAAACTTGAAACATACCATGCATGCTTTTCAAACAGATGTCGGCATGATTAGCGTTCTAAGGTTGTTTACTTAGAAAAAGAAAAACAGGTTGTTGAATATCAGAACCGTGAAATAAAGCAAATTGCAAACTAGCCCTGAAACGGTTCAGTGGTAAACTACACATGTACAAGGTTCTCAATGTGTTTTCAATTACCATATGCTCAGTGGCATAAAACAACACATTCCTGAGAACAGAGAGGGGGGATAAAAAGGACTTATGATATGGTCCACGCGAGGTGATGCACTTGCACCTTGCGTAACGCAAAACAGACGAGTCCATTTAGTCTAGCAAGGTGTCAAGAAGATAATATATAAGCTAGCATAACTTAGAGAGCATGTTTCTAATACGGCAACACTGTCGTACACGTCCCTTGGCCGCATTGAGACAAATCTGCATTCCCACCTCTACAGTAATTCAACTGCCTGGTCAATAAAGCCCATATGTTGTTTGTTACACAGAGCTGATACGTTCTTTGCTGGGGGCTGTCTGAAGAGGTCTGCGGCTCAACTGATTTACATTTAAAAGGCTAAAGAGGTTATAAATATCCATTTTCCATATGTTAATGTAAACTACGCTACAAGGGATAGTCGGCCTGCACTTTGAATCATGTTAAAATGCCAAAATCAAGGTCGGCTGTTCAAACAAACACATATTTCACAACCTCTTCACTTTATTTCACTACGCTGAAAACACTACTTATCATACCTACAATAATGGACTGCTAAATGTTCCAGTAAACTATGCAAGAGATTGAAATCAGTTGTGTAACCAGGAGATATTTATAAAAGTATAAAGCAGTAAGTGGTGTATAGGTAATTTTATAAAGGTATAGGCATTAAGATATTGATTATGTTTACTGGAAAATCATCCTTTACACCTAAATCATCATATTTTCCACAACATAACCATGGTGTAATTAGTATTTTTGATACTCAATATTGTAAAAATTAACCTTTTTTGATGCGCTTGGACATAATGCACAAAATAAGATTATTCACAACAAATGTAGTCAGTTTTTGAATCATTATGCAACACTTGAGCTAAAACAAACTCAAAACATTAATACATTACATGATTAGATGAGGCACATTAAAAGCCTTAACACGGCCAAAATATGTTATTACATCAGTTGAATACATCCAAATTAAAGCGCTAAAATGCAGCATTGCTTGCTTGGCAACTGTAAACAGCCAGTTGAGTCGGGTTTCACCGTGTCAAAACTAAATAACTTCATTTGTCATCAATGAATTGGTCTACGTGGCAAAACTACAGGAATTGACGTTGTATACTATAAACATTAAATCAACAGAAGAATGGAATAATGGGATGGTGACTATACTATAAACAACAACTATGTATTCATTCATTCTATGTAAGTTATTTCTAGAGAAGTTTACTTTATATAACAACTAAGTAGTTTACAAGAAAGAGTGGGAAAACAATAGTAAAATCTTGAGGAACTAATGAAAAACAAAGACATATTGGCATGTAAAGAGCAACTGGGGGTCAAAAGTCATTAGGTAACAGTCTATGTCTGAATGTAGTGTACTGATGTCTGAATGTTTCTCCTCCTTGAGAGTCTCTACTTTCTTAACATAGTGAGTCATCAACTCCCAAACAATACAGAGTGAGAGAAAGCGGAACGCAACAACAAGCCAACTGCTGATAATCACTACCAGCCCTCTGCCATTTCATTGCACAAGCGTTGATAACACCAATAGCGTTTATATGCTACGTTACACTCTAGACCACACATCTGAGGTTAAACATGCACATTTTCTCCTTCACAACAAACAGCGGGAACGGCGAGACTTTGTTAACACCTTGAGGTCGAAAGCTGGATGCTTGAAGCAGACCACCCTGCGTTGACGCTCCTGCCCTTGCCTTTATCAGATGACACAAGTTTGAGCAGGATTTTTCCAAATATAAGATTAGATTCAAGCTAAAAGCATTCAAAGATGATCTGGAGTGATCTTGAATTAATCTGGCCTTAGAGTCAGATTCACTGAAATACTCCTCTTATTCAAGAACGGATTCAGAAAGAACACAGACCAAAACGCAAGACGTACAGCAGGTCCCCAACATGGGTGTTGACCTTTACAGCTGTAAACAATTAAAAACAGTGTAAGAGACAAACACACAGCAAATGACGTCAGCTGAAGTTAAAGCTGAACTCTCCGTCTCTAAAAAGCGGCATCCTCACATGCGCAGACGTTATACTGTCCCCACTTGCGTGAAAGCACGAAAGGAATGAGGAGATGAAGCCTGAGTGTGTCCAGGAAACCAAAACAACATATAACACACTTCCACAGCACAGGTCGCCCTAGGAACACATCTGCTTTTTCTTAAGCAATGCCTGGCTATGCAGGACATTGTGGGGGGATGTTGCCTCTTTCCTTTTCACTCCCCCTACCGCAAATCAATTTGACAGGGGATGGCTTAAGAAAAAACAGCGCTGAAACACATAACAATAAACAGTTCTTTTCTCCAGTTCTTCACTGAGGGACTCATGAGTTGCTTTTTAACATTTAACATGGTTCGATTTGACATGCAAAACATTTTAGATAAATAATTAAAGGCTTAGTTCACCCAAAAATGAAAACCCTGTCATCAATTAGTCACCCTCATGCCATCCCAAATCCTTGATATTTTCGTTCATCTCATACACGAGCACATCAGATATGGTAAACGGAAGATCAAATGTGCTTGGTTGATGTGCGAGAACCAATAGGGTTTGTTCTCGCACCAATAGGGTTTGTTCTCTCATGTCACACAAGCACATTTGAGCTTCCACAAGAACCAATAAGGTTCGTTTTTTCAAGTCAAGTGTGGTTGGCCTTTCATTTTCATGCTTATTGTGCTCGGTGTATGTGCGTTGATCAATGTTTATATGTAAATAAAAGCCTAAATTAAATCTGTTCATTATATAAAGTGACAGTGTCTCTTCAGAAGACTTCATATGGATTACTTTTAATATGTCTTTGTGAACTTTTTGAAGCACCAAAGGTTTGGTGAAATGGACTTTCAAAAGAGAACATGAGATTTATTCAGGTTTCATTAAACAAATCTTCATTTGTATTTCAAAGATGAAAAAAGAGAGGTTGAGTATGTGATGAGTTGGTGAACTATCCCTTTAACGCTGATTTATGGAAGCAGTTTGGTGTTAACCAAGATGCTTGAAATTCTGGAGACATCTGTAAACACCATGAAGTTAGTTAGTTATCATGAAGTTACTGTAGCTCAACTGTTATAACAGTGCTAGTGATGCAATTTTTCTTTCCTTGAATGCACTATACAGCACCAAATACACAATGCAAATGACTAACCAGCATAAAAAGACAAGTAAAAGTTGTTGACTAGTTTTCATTACTGATTTCATATTTTATTACTGACATAATGCCTTCCTTGCTCCATCTGACAGGAAATGTTTTACTAAACAAAGTCATCAAATGTTCAACGGCGGCACAGCACTGTATGTATGCTTCCCCTCCTGTTTGCAAACAGATCTCTGAGCAATGGCGTAACGTACTGGCTTCCAATGCCACACATGTGGAATCGATACGTTTCCTCCACACAGAAAGAGCAGTCGCTGTTTTTGCAAATAAAGCGTACATTATTACGTTTTTTCACTCTTTTTCTCTCCTTTCCTCTTAGTACGCGTGCCAATGAGTCACTGTTTAGCACACTGACTTCTGTCACGAACAGCGAATGGGCTAATCCTTCGTTCTGTGAGGGGATAAAATGATAAACATTTACACAAAGTATGCAAGGGAACAAGACAGAGTTGAAAACAGGGGCTGTGCTTCATTCTAAAAAAAATACTGAATGATAGAAAACAAACTCAGTGTTCCCATTCTATTCAAGACAGTATTTTGCAACTCATTTCCAGGATGTTTTATGCGATCAACACCTGTAATGTTTATGCAAACACAAATTGGAGGTTGAGCTTCATTGTGGTTCCTGACATGCAAAAACATGACACCACAGCACAGTCATGCCAAAAACCACAATATAGAACAATCGACAGTGTTATAGCTGGGTTTCAGTCACGTGATTATGATGAAGCGGGAAGGCGGGGCGATTTCAGATGGAGGGCAGGAAGTAAACATGAAGAATACGTCTATGGAGGAAACCGTTGCGGAGAGTCCGTATTGAGTCTAATTTACCTTGATCATTTAATGTCCCATTCCCACTGATTCTGAACGACAACCTAATGCTATATAAACACAGACACAAAAGAACACGTTGGCTAGCTAACATACCTTCGCTGCAGAGACACGGCATTAACAGACTCTGCTCCTCCCAAACCGCAGACGTAACGTTACGTTAAAAATCCACTTTTTACGGCGTTGTTCTGTGAGCTTTTTACATTTCTCACCTTTACGAATGACAATCTTTGGTACTCTATAAAAAACATTTCCCTTTTCTCGATTAGAACGATTGGAGCCGCCGTAAACTACACAAAACATTGATGGCAGATCCTCAGCTATTTCACTTCCTGCCCTCCATCTGAATTTTCGCGCTCTCGCGATGCAGCAGCGTGACGTCACGTGAAACCAACCTATTGCTTTTGTAAAACAGCATTAAGTCATTGGCAAAAAGATAAAAGGTGATAGTTTATTAGTGTGTAATTGGAACTCGCATTTCATGATACAAAACTTGGATTCCCAAAATCTAGGGAGCTCTCTTAGCTCATTTTAGGGTGTGTTCACACTTGGCATGTTTGGTTAAAACGAACCGTGGTGCGATAACTCTGTTAGTGCGGTTCATTTGAATAAGTCTGAACGTTGCCATCTGAATCCTGGTGTGCGCCAAACAAGCGGACCAAGATGGACCTTTTAGGTTCGGTGTTAAAAATGGCAATCTGACTAGGACTAAATGGGGTTTTTTTGGGGCCCGAACCAAACAAACCAAGCGACCCAAACTACAAGTGTGAACACCTTAGTCAAAAACAATGTATACCATTTAATGGAAATCAGATTAAAACAGCAGTTAGATACACATGTAATATGCTTAAATGATCAGTTCATATACATTCAGTTATGAGTTTATCAACTATGAGTTTCATGAAATTCTGAACTGAATGTACATTAAATAATGATTAAGTATTGCATAATATAAAAAAAATGCTAAATATGCTAAGCTGCATTACAGAAAACTTTTAAGCTGATGCGGCAAAAAAAAATTAAATAGTTTCACAGTTGATTCATTATCTTTCTACGTTTACAGTTCTCGCTGTGCGTCTCTGCTCAGCTCTATTCTCATTAGAATGATTCCTCTATCCTTCACTGTGACGGCAAGGGAAGATGCGAAGGCATCGGAGATAAAGAAACTGGGTTTAGGACTAGAGAAAAAAATATATTTCTGTCTCTCTCTTTATCTCTGGTGGCTAAAACTCAAGGTTGCTCTGTGTATCAAATTGCTTTTGATGATACAGTGTGATCCACAGGCAATATTGGTTTGAGTTTAAGCAAGCAATACATACTCTCTCACCCCTGCAGAACTATTGTAAGCCTTTTAAATGTGCATGCGGTTAGAGTCAGGGGGTTACAATCTATGTATTAACTCTAAAATGGTTCATTCTGAATATCTAGTTTTTTATCCATATTATAGAATGCATAAAATGCAAGTTCCATTAACCGTTTCGTAACTGTTTAGCTAATGTTTTGATCCAAAGCAGCTTACAATATATTAAAAGCAGAGATAAACTTTTGGTAAAAAAACTGCCAGTCATGGTATTTACTGAGTTAAAAATACCTGGAATCAAACCCATGAATTGCATACTACCAGCCTAAAATTAATTGAAACATTCTTTTTAATTTGGACATCTGATACAAATAACATAAATATAGGCTTTTTATCATTAGGCAACAAAATAATACATGTGCTTTGCAGCTCACTTGTCGGTGCTGATTAGTTAATCAAGTCTGTACATTGCACGGTAAGTTCATTAGGATTCTCTACTGGGATTTTCCTGATAAAATTCCTAAAACATATGAACAGGAAGTTCTCTGTCAGCCGTAACAATGGGTGGCCACACCACACTGCCGATATGAAAATCAATTTGATGAGCTACTGTACGTCATTGGGTGTGCAGTTACATCCAAAATACACACATTAGAGCAGCCACATATCCGCTGATGAGACGCTACTCAGGGCCAAAGCACATTTGGTATACAAAATAAAGGCAATATCTTGAATGTCTTGGATGATGATACTTCATCTCTTATAAGTTAACCTATTATAATATTATTTTAAAGAAACTTTTTAATTCAAATACTTTATCGATGTGACAAAATAGTTCAGTGGGATTAAAAATGTATTATTTTACTCTATTTGTATGTGCTACTGTTTTTTTTAGATTATTACCTCATATAATCTTAAAGGTCCCGTTCTTCGCGATTCCATTTTTCAAACTTTAATTAGTGTGTAATGTTGCTGTTAGAGCATAAATAATACCTGTAGAATTATAAAGCTCAAAGTTCAATGCCTAGCGAGATATTTTATTTAACAGAAGTCCCCTTTCAAAGCATACAGCGAACGGCCGGTTTGGACTACATCCCTCTACTTCCTTTTTTAATGACGTAACTAAAACAGTTTTTTGACTAATCTCCGCCCACAGGAATACACAAAAAAAGGGGGCGTGGTCTTGTTGCGCTCCCACGGAGAAGAAGCACTTCAGCTGCGCATGCATCTCCAATTTATGGTAAGAGGCGTGACCTTTCAGGGCAACGTGCGATAAGCTGCTGTCGAATCACAACACAGGAACCGCTGGCACAATCAGAACTCGTTACATATTTCTGAAGGAGGGACTTCATAGAACAAGGAAGTCATCAGGCCGTTTTTTGGACAGTGAAAACTGCGGTATACAGATAAGTAAATTGTGTGAAAAAAACTGTGTTTTTTTACACGCGAAACATGAACACATGTTATATTGCACACTGTAAACACAATCAAAGCTTCAAAAAAACATGAAGAACGGGACCTTTAAAGTGCAGTCACAAATTAGGACCAGTGTAAATAGTGTAGTGATGCATGATGCACGGCTCATACAGAAGTCACTTTAAAATCAAGCCACTTTCTGTTGGTACACTGGTAAACCACGTAAGCAGCTTGAACCCGTTGCAAAAACGACATTTTTCTCCATTACGCAAAATTTCCAATTGCATGGATTCCTACTAAAATGAAAATTTGACGAACAATGGTAAATATGACCGCACCTTTAGCATCGTTCTGCAAAAGAAAGTTTATTTTTAAGATATCCTTGTTTCAGTGTAATTATATATATTTAAAGAGATCGTTCACCAAAAATGAAAGTTCTTTCACATATAAACATTGATCATGCTTGAGCTTCCGTGTACCACAACTGATGTGTGAGTTGATTAATGTTTATGTGAATAAAAGCCTAAATTCAATCTGTTTATTATATAAAGAGATCTCTACAGTGTTATATTGATATTCAAAATGTCACTCTTATACCATTATACGTAATCAGTGATAATGACTACACATGGATGAGACAATAAACTGATTCCCTGTTCTAACTTAACTCCTTGCGCTACTTCTGAAAAAAGTACAAATGGATTTGGAAACAATGGTTTTCACATTCACAGACAGCCTCAAGCTGATGTGGCATGATGCAACGTGACAACAGTTGAGCACTGTGTAGACCAGTGTTAGTCTAACACTGACATTCTATTCTAACCTCTCGGACATTCAAAAGAACAAATAAATGAGAGAATATTGTAAACTTAAATATTTAACATGTTAAAACCCTTGACATAATTTGGGTTTACACACTTCAAAAATAGTGCTTTGGGAGATATAAAGGAGTGTGTACACTTACTCTGCTAGGGCCCTTCGTATGATTGAGTGCCGCTGTCGGTACACATCCAGTTTTGACAAACAACTGCAGGAGGTGTGGTTGGCGAAGCTTATGGTGACTGGCTTGGTCCCTTGCTTGATGGGAACTGTGATTTCAAACAACTGCAGAGTGAAAATAGAAGAAAGGTCACATTTTCAATAAAATACTACAGAATTACACAGACTAACTGCTGACGTAAGATGTGAGACCGCATGTAAGGTTACTTATACTTTAAGGAGTTTGCTAGATGTCAAAATGAATTGTGGGCAGTCAATTATATCTAAATCAAGATTAATGAATGGATTTATGTCTAAAGGAGTTGTGCAAGGAGTTGTCTTTCTGTGAAATCAGTGTACAGACACAACCACAACTACAGTCTGATCAAACAAACTGGTAAGGGGAAATGGGGAACTTGTGCAAGATAATTTGCAAGGCAGGCAAATAATGTTAGACCAATAAATCAAAACTTCCTCCAGCTATGGGGAAACATTCCAAGGAATTTATGTTGAATGTGCAATCGTGCTTGTAACGGGATTGTGCAGCTAAAATGGCCAAGTACATTTAGTTTTAATTTTATGTTTTATGTCATATATATCATAAATGACAAAGAGTCTCATTGTTGATTTTTTTTATGAGAATGATTGAGAACATTAGGAAAGTTGGTGTGCTTTCAAAAAAACTAATTTGCCTAAAAGCATCATTGGATCTGACTAATCTACATGATTCAATAAATTCCTTAATGGGACAGTTCACCCAGAAATGAAAATTCTGTACTCATTCACTCACCCTTATGTTGCTCCAAATGCATATGACTTTCTTACCTCTGTGGAACATAAAAGGAGAATTTCTGATAAATGGGATTTTTTTTGTTTTTGCTTTGAAGCACCATATGACTTGTGTGCTAGTACAATAGCATCAATGAACTTCGAAACCAATCGAAATTCATTGATAAACTTTCCCTTCAGTGAGCTGTGAGTGGTACCTCACCACCTTTAGGATAATTTTATGGTGATTGCTTTGTCTTTTTTTTAAGTTTGAAAGCTTCAGTAAAGATAAATGTAATTGCATGGAAAAGAACATGGAAAGAAAGTCATACAGGCCTGGAACGGCATGAGGCTGAGTCATAGATGCCATACATTTAATTTTGGTCTGTATTGTCTTGTCTACTCATCAAACTCTTATGTCTACTCTTCCACTCAGTTCAGTGTCTTTGACAAGAATAGTGGGTGCTATAGAAACCTTCAGCAACCAAGGCAGCAGATTCTTTCAGCAGGAAAAACAAACAAACAAGCTTCCAAACATTCTGGAATGTTAAACCTCCAATGTCAGCTCATGTTGGATTAACAAATCACTCTCAAGGCACACATAAATGAATTATTTCTGATGAGGAAGATAATTATGTGATATTCCAGCCCGATCTCATGGCAATTCGTACGAATTTTACGAGGTGGCTAATTCGTACTAATTCATACGACCTCACTCGTACAAATTCGTACGATTTTTGCTAATTCGTACATATTTTACGAGTTACCAAATTCGTATGAATTCGTACGAATGACCTACCCCTGACCCCGCCCCTAAACCTACCCATCACGTGGGTTTAGACAAGTCGTACAAATTCGTACGAGCGAGGTCATATGAATTAGTACGAATTAGCCACCTTTTAATCACTCGTACGAATTCGTACGAATTGGTCGTGAGATAGCGTTGGATATTCCAGTCTCCTCTGGTTGGCTCACTTCACTCAGCAGATATTCTTTTCTACCTCTCCTTGGACTCATCTTCTTCTATCCCTCTTAGGTACACAGAAGCATCATTTAGCCACTTTGTAAATGCATAGCTACAGTACATCTAAAGATCACTTCTTTAGCATTCAAAATCTGTGAAAATGTACTGTATCGGACTGGCATCAATCCAGAATGCACAGGCAATACAAAGGCACAATGTAAGTATAAGAAAACTATTTTTAACACCTAATGTTAAATCAAGAACAATGGAAACACTAACAAGCAGCTCTACTCTACAGATAGAAGATTGATCTGGTTAAATGGAATAGGGTCAAAAGCTTGTGAAATACTCTCTTTCTTTGATGTTTGCAGAACTCCATTATTTAGTTGTTAACTGCTTTTACCAGGACAAGCGATCCCAAAAGCTTCACTTGATCACTCTGTAAATCTGTCAGCCCACCAGTCTTGATGATAAAATGACTTTACTGCAGTATTAACAGTCTAATAGGCATGGGCATTACATATGTGCAGGTGAGACAAGGGTTAGATGAAACCAGGTCCATTTAATATGTTTTTTTAGATGACAAGCTAACAGATTCCCTTGTTACAGTTACAGTACATCACAGATATACACTTGATATTTTACTCTTGAAGTCTTGTTGTCATTACATTATATTGTGCTCAATGTCAGTATCGTATCAATACTAATACCATTAATTCAAAACACAACCATGTTCATCTGATGCATTTTTTACTTCTTGACCAGTCATTTTGTCATTGAAACCTGGAGCTTGTAATTTCATAATCCAAATCTTACTAAAATATATTGAAACATCTTCAGATTGCATCTGTTGTTCAGGCTTTGTGCCCAGAATGGGAGTGTTACATCTCTGCTGCAGTAGCGTGGACATGGAGGCCTTGACCTGCTCAGATGCTCAACTGGTGGGAGGGCGTCATGGTTTAAATCACAAGAGGAGAACCCATTGCCTGCTAAGGTCAGCCCACCCAAAATAAGTGGGCAATTAAAGGAGGCCTTCTTGTAAATAATTCACAGCCATGACCTCACAACCAAACCCCTGCCTTATCCACAACTTTCTAAATCAAAGCTGAACAGATCAGTTCTCTCTGCAAAGGGAAGTAGGCTTTAAAACAAAAGCAGACACTTTTATTCAAAGCAGTAATGAACATCTTTATTGAAGATTATCGAAGTTTACAATTAAATTAAATTTAAAAAGGTGTTGGTTAAAGGTATGAAACGAAACAGTTGCCTACATATATATCTGTATTTGATACAATGAAAAAAATATTCTAGATCTGTATTCAGAAAGAACCAGATATGGGCGGGGCTTAAACTGAAAGTGTCTCAAATTTAAAAGACAATCCCGTTTTTAGAAATAACTGCATTTCATTTATAGTATATTTATAGTTTACATTAAATAACTGTATATATCTCTTAATCCTTCTGTTTTTGGAAAGTCAGTCAAATAAATATTTATCATTCAATAGATTTTTTTTTCATGTTGAAGTCATTATTCCTGCATTCCCCAATGTAAATATTAAAGGGGTACTTCCGCGCTGGCAAAATGGACTTTCAGTGAAACTTGGCTGCCTATGCAGATGAAAAGCAAAAATAAACTGTTTGAAATCAGTGCTACCTGACTAGAGAAAACAGGAAAATGTACGCGTACAGGTAAGAAAGCTGCTGCCATAATATTACATTTTACCATAATGCTGTTTAAAGAGTAGACAAAGTACAATACATTTTTTTATTTATAAACCTACCCTAACAATAACTGTTCTGTTAATAACCCTCTGTCGATCCGACTGTCAGTGGACAGGGATACAAAATTGCGGAAGTGTAATCTGTAGTTTTCACAAAAGTCCTGAAGCTATCAAAAGTCTGCCTAATGACACAAAATTTTTACAAAAAAACTTGAATTTCTCGGCCCTGGTAAACGCCTGCATCAGCCAAATTCAGTTTGCTAATGTAATGGGGTAGAAGGCATAGGACTACAAATCAGTTGGACTACAAAGCCCATGAGTCAAGGCACTATAAAAGGAAATCAAACTTGTTGGGCTTTCTCTTTGTGGTACCAAGTGTTAAGGAGAAGCTGTGTGGTGTTTTTCAAGGCTGTGTATAATAGCAGATGAAAAGACCATATGATTAATGAGCAGCATATAAATGAAATGTGAAGGTAAGTGTTGTGATTTATTATGGCTAAAGTGAGTTGTTTAGTTTGAACATTTGTATTTGCTTTTTGTTGTAGTGTCCTTCTGGGAAACGGGTTGATTGGTTCCTCAGAGAATTAAGCAGATACATGTACGAATACAGGTACTGACCTCAATTGATTCGGGAAATTTGGTTTTAAGCTTTTTATATTGTAATCTGTTTTTTTTTTATGTTGAATGGTTTTAAGTGTTTTTTTATTTTTTTATTCCTGTAGATACTTTATAGGGCAGTCATGAATTGTATTTTCTTTGTTCTTTACAGATGATGCATGATTGCGGTTTACTTTTTATTGAAAACATTGGTGGCTTAAACGGGTGTCTGAAGAGATGACTAAGGGTGTATTCACACCTGCCTTGTTTGGTTCCATTGAATCGAACTCTAGTTCGTTTCCCCCCTTGGTGCGGACCTTTTGGGCAGGTGTGAATACAGCAATCGAACTCGGGTGCGGACCAAAGAAACGAACCGAGACCCAGCTGAAGAGGTGGTCTCGGTACGGTTCCAAACGAACTCTGGTACGGTTCGTTTATGGTGTGAACATGAACCGACCCAATTGCAAGAAAGCACTGCGCCTTTGAGTTAACAGGCTTCCGTAGTCGGAGATTTTGGCATTGGTTTGTGTTATTGTTGTTCAATATGCGCTGTCTGGCCACACGATACTGTTGCGCGTCTTTCTGCGCGTCGTGTGTGCATCATTGGAATGGAATGAATGAATGAATGAGTGTGTGCATCAGGACATTCACATACAGAGCGTTCTCTTTAGTCTAATCGCGCATAGATGCAAAAAAATAAAGCTTTTGCAGTTCATATAATGTAACGATAGTTACAATACAAGGATGATGCTGCGTTAAACTGGACAAACTTAATCGCAAGCGTTAACATTGACAGCACTTGTTAGCAGTATATACAATATGAATCTCATTATTTGAATGTGTGAACATAGCCCCTCTCTATGAATGAAAACTTATACCTTATCCGTCTTCTGCGCAGTTTCTTCATACTTTTGTTTATACAGAATAACACAAAATTAGTAAAATAATAAATATTGCAGTACGAAATATCTCCATGCTGAGCCTTTTTTGCACTTCCTGATTTCCCTACTTGAGAATCCTTGTCCAATGAATGGACGACCTTAGCACACGTGTGGTTTTGTTTACAAATTTTGGTTCACTTGCAAAAAGAGCAGTGTGAAAGCAAACCGTACCAAAAAAAATAAAAAAAAATTGGGTCCGGACCAAAGCAAGTGACTTATCGGCATAGGTGTCATTTACACTGGGGACGCTGGGGACATGTCCCCACCACTTTTTGAAATGGCTGATTTTGTCCCCACCACTTTTTGAAAGCATTTGGTTAAAATGTTCTGAAAAATCAAGCGAACCAAGAAATGTTAAAGGTTTATTTGCACAAAATAAAACATGCAATGCAGTTTAGATACAGAAAGAAACAATGCACATTGTCCAAAAAAGTAACTTAAACAAAATAAACTATTACTGATTCTAAAATGACCCAAAAACATGCATGCGCCGATCAGTAAAGCCTGGTTCACACGGCAGGATATTTAGGCCGATTTTAGCCCCGATTTACCCCTTCCGACAATCTTAAGGATGCTCCGATTATCGTAAAATAATCTGATCAGATATTCCTGCCGTGTGTGGTGTGTTAAGACTCCTCTCGTCTGCTCGGAAGGACGCCGGGACCGCTCAGATCTCTAATCGGGGATATCCAACACGTTTGATTTTTTTGGCCCCATTTCTCCTCGTGTGTGGTGTCCCCCGGGGACAAACGAGCACGCAGCCTGTGGAGCCTACTTGTCCGGTGGGGCAATTAAAATTCTCTTTTACTTGTCCATTCAAAAAATCCAGTTGTCCCGGACAAGCGGACAAGCGTTAATGTCGAGCCCTGTAGTATGGTGCAGGGACAGTTACATGTGCAGTCGACATTGTTGAGGGTTTTAAGGCCTGTTCACACCGGGACGAATTTCGCGCGCTGATGTTTAACGCCTCGTGACTAAACAAAGGGCGCCAATGTGAGTGTGCACACCGACACGAAAAACGCCATGCGTAAAAGCGTCATTTTTTAAAAAAGGTTTCGGGTTCGTTTTTTTTGTTTGACGCGCCACGTCAAAAACTATCCGACCAGTGAGATTGGTTCTTTTGCTCACGTTTCTGGAGCGTCTGAAGTTACAGTAAAACACAACTTGGGGGCGCTCACACACAAAACGGTCTTGCCGAGCACACATACGCAACGGCGAAGAAGATATACGCCAAGTAGCGTCTACACTGCCGGGAAGAAATAAGACGAGGAAGATGCAAGGCCAGATGAATGTGGAGCTGCTGGTGTCGGAACATAAAGAACTATATGACAAACGCCACAGCGACTACAAAAATCTTGATAAAAGAGAATGTTATGGAGTGGTATTGCAGAGCAAATGGGCGCCATCTAATGTCAGGGAATGAATTTGCATGTTCACTCGGCTCATCGTCAGCGAAAATCGCTTGAGTGTGAACACAAAAAAACACGTTGAAAAACGCTGACGAATAACGCGCGCCGATATTGTTTTTTTTATTTTTATATTGTTGTATGTTTTTTTCATCTGATCTTTTGTCCCCACCACTTTTCAACACAAACTGACGCCCCTGCTTATCGGACTTTCCTGGTGTGAATACACCCCAAGGTTAAATTGGGTCTTGCATGGTGAAGTGGCAAAGTGATTTAATGTGTGAGATTGTGTTTTGTTTTGTTTGTTTTATTTGTTTTGTTTATTTTGTGGTTCCCATTTCCTTATAGATGGTTTACTTTGTTAAGGTGGGGGGAATCATTTATGGTGGTTTGATTTGATTACTTTTGGTTTGGAGTGAAATTGTTTTTGTTTGATCATCTGTGATTTGAGTGTGCACTTATTGGCAAGTAATTCCCGTTGGATAGGATTGGGAACCATGTTGTCTGTACCTGTTAAACTATTGTTTTTTTATTTGTTTTGTTTCTTTTCAATTTCCTAATACCCAACGTGCTACTCTTTCTTAAAAGGATAGTCCACCCAAAAACTGTTCCAAAACTGTGTGACAATCTTTCTTCTGCGGAACATAAAATATATTTTGAAGAATGTTGTATAATAAACTGTTATATTTGCAAGAAACACACTGTGGATGTTGCCCTTTTCGGAGTTCTCCTCTCTTGTGGATGATGGGGTTACACAACAGATTATCATCCTATGGCCTCATATAGGTGACGCCATATGACATTTCGTCGAAATCTTAAGCACATGGCATCCTTTAGCGTCAATATAACACGCACTGTAATGGGTAGGTTTAGGTCTGGGGTAGGGTTACGGTTATGACGCCTTGCAG
This sequence comes from Rhinichthys klamathensis goyatoka, assembly GCF_029890125.1. Taxonomy (NCBI): domain Eukaryota; kingdom Metazoa; phylum Chordata; class Actinopteri; order Cypriniformes; family Leuciscidae; genus Rhinichthys; species Rhinichthys klamathensis. Next base: position 3,297,999 of record NW_026606840.1, read on the forward strand.
TGTTGTGCCTGAACGTGTTCAATGAACGATAGTTCATGAACTCGTTCATATTTAGGGCGAACGTGAACTGAACGTACTGAATTACTGCCTGATGAACGTTACTGTGAACACGTTCATTCTGGTGTCTGTGAACGCACGCTCTCTCAGTTTAACTTCGCTCAATAGGGTGCCAGATTTCTATGGAGCCTTCCAGGCGAAAACCCGGCTAAAACACACGTAAACAGGCCTTAATATGTAGCGAGAAAAAACACCCAATCTGGCAACACCAGCCACCAGCGTCGCTCCGCCGCATGATTCATCAAAACAAAAAGCAGCATGAGCTCGACAAAAGCAGCGAGTGAGGAGGCGTTGTATGATCATTTTAACGAGTTGACAAGGTTGGTGAGGATGGGAAAAATCTTACATTTCTGTGCAAACTTTGCCCGTCGATAAAATAATTGCTGTCTGTGGTTGTATATGGGCTGTGGCAATAATTTAAAAAAAGAAGCTCGCAGCAACATATGGAAAAAAAGAACTATGAACTAGTTCATTTTTTGAAGAATGAACTATGAACTAAACTAGTTCATTTTAAAATTTGTGAACTGAACTTTGAACTAGTTCATGTAGAAAAAGAACTTTCCCAACACTGACGCCTTGGGATCTGCGTCTCATATTGACGCTAAAGGATGCCATGTGTGTAAGATTTCGACGAAATGTCAAAAGCGTCACATGTATGACGCCTTGGGATGAGAACGGGCTGGATTACACTAACATCAGCAAAATTACACTTTAGGGTCAGTACTGCTCATCATTGGTTCAAAACAGATTTGTGGACACAAACACATGCTGAAAGAGTCACTCACCGTCTTGCTGATGTATGAAGTGCTGATGTTCACGCACTGATGCTCCTCACTGTTACAGCAGCCCCCACATCTGTAGACAGACACGCAGGGTGGTTTATAGAAGGTGTTTGTAGCTGCCCCAAACTCTTTCCCCACATCTAAACAAACTTGGCGTGGCATGCACAGGGTCTTTCTCCACTCTGTCTCAATACCTGGAGGAAGCGCAGCGAGACAGGAAGAAGAGGCACATTAAAAAAAAAGGCCAGCAGTGAAATACATGGATTTGTATGCACTGCAATTATTGCAGATCATGGTCTGACACATTCTTGGCATCCTAAAGAAACTTTTTGTCAGGACTGTCAAAAAGTATATAAAATTCTTGGCTTTAAGACAATAATGACAAAAAACACTGCCAGCACAATCTGTGCCAGTGTTAAATTAATAGTCACTCACTTTTAATAATTTCAAGATTGATGAAAGCAGCCGCAAAGGAGGCCTCCTCCGACCTTGTTTCTGTGGAGCTGTATTCTCTGTGAGGTAAGCGCGATCCAGCCTTGGAACGACACTTCAGCATGCTCCAGTAGCTGGGGTAAACTATCCTCATAAGTTCATCCACGCTACCCGCTGAACGTAACTGCTCCACCAGGTCTGGCTCTGAATGCTCCTGATAAGACACAGAGAAACAGAATAAAATTGGGGAAAAGCAGCCTGTCAGCTTCTTCTACAAAGAATTCTTCACAATTCTTCTGTCACAATTAACTTTTTCTTAGGCAAGGACACAATTTAAGAGACTTGTTGGAAATACCACATACCTGAAAAATTACTCTTTCTTAAAAGGATAGTCCACCCAAAAACTGTTCCAAAACTGTGTGACAATCTTTCTTCTGCGGAACATAAAAGAAGATATTTTGAAGAATTTTGGTGACCAAACAGTTTTGGTTCTGACTGACTTCCATTATATGGTCAAAAATTACAATGGAAGTCAATGGAAACAGAAAATGTTTGGTAACTAGACAGTTTTGGTTCCCATTGACTTCCAATGTAATTTTGGTTCAAAAACTGCCCAAAAACCACACATTTTTGTCCACGAAACTGTTTGGTTACCAACATTCTTCAAAATATATTTTACATTCTGCAGAAGAAATAAAGTTAAACAGGTTTAGAACAATATAAGGATGAGTAAATGATGGCAGAATTTTCATTTTTGAGTGGACTATCCCATTAAGAGGGATTCTATACCAGAGTAACACTTAACAGGATAGTTCACACACAATTTTTAATTCTGTCATTTATGTTATCAACCAAACAGTTTTGGTTACCCATTGACTCTCACTGTATTGAAAAAAAAAGATTTTTTCTTTCATGTTCCAAAAAAGACATTCATACAGTTTTGGAAAGACGAGAGTAAATGATGACAGAATTTTAATTTTTGGGCAACCTATTCATTGGACAGCAGCATGAAGTTACGCCTACAGTTACACCAGAGCTATATATCCTGAAGAGGGTATGATCAATGTGCTGGACAGAACTACTGCAACAATTAAGCATATATTGTATAAATCCCAAAGCAACTAAGAAAAAATCAATTGTTTTTATGTTATTTTTATTGCATGTTTCAATCTCTCATTGATTTAGAAAATATGGTTTGTGACTCTACTCACTGAATCAATATTTGTAGATCTAATCTGTGATAATAAACACATGTGATTAACTTTTCCATTGTTTTATCATATCACTAGACAGTTATAATGGCCAACTGTATGCCGGTAACATTTTGTTGTATTTAATCATGCTGACACTACAAATCACTATTTACTCATGAGATGGGTTTTTAAAATGAATGTACCACAATCAGACAGATATAGGTAAATCTTTCCCATGTCAAAATGTATGAATGTGAAGAGTGAAACTGAGACATGTAAATCCTGCTTTAATGAATGGAATGGTCAGAACTCAATGGTCTCGACTCAGCCAATTGAAAGTATTGCTTACTCAGTAAGCTGATGGGTGCGATCCAGGGTTGCCTGTGAAGACGGAGCCATGTCTGTCTGCAGCAAGAGACACCCTAGCACACGCAATCAAACCCCCAAAGTCTTGACCTCCCCACAATCCGCAGCAGAATGAAAGTTTGCAAGAAGTGTGAAAACACCAACGGCGTCTGAAACAGCCTGAAGTCCCTGATGGAAAATGATACTGCTGTCTGGGACATTCCAGGAAACATGCCCAGTTTACCCACATAGCTGATCATGGCTGTCGATAAAAAAACACCCTCCCCCTCTTGTAGAGGTGTTAAATTTTTTTAGAAAAAAAAAAACCACTAGAAATTGAGCCTCAACAGAATTCCCCTTTCCAGAAGGCCAGTCTTTGGTATTGGTCCCAGCCACTCTGTATCACATTTGACTGGTGAATAAACACTTTTTTTCTTTTTCTTTATCGAAATCTCATTAGGCAAATCACCAAGTTTACAGCAGACAATTCATTATATCAAATGGTAGGAAATTAGCTTTCTCTTACTCTTGCATTTTGCTGTAAAACTTATTATTTACATAAAATACTTTTTTTGGGGCCGGATAAGTACAAGCAATGCTTTTCTAGGCCTCCCTACCTAACTCTCTTTCAAAGGAGATCTTCAGAAAAAACAGGAGCTTTTGACAATTTTTTGAAAGTATAATCTTGAAGGCCATTTTTCTTCATGATACAGGACACTTCGCTGTGCCAGAATATATACAAATGTAACCATTTACATGAAATATGACTTTAAGATTGCATAGTTTCAAATGTTATCATAAAACCTTTGACATAGTAGCTGAACAAGATTCTAAACCCACATCGTTACCTGCAAACATTCAGTTTTACCGCATACCAAGGAAAATAGCTCTGATCGTGGAAAGAGGAAAAATATAATCCTTGTAGGAAATGACCGCTTCTGCATTGACTCCCTTCTGTTTATTCAGGAAACCCAAATACCACAAAAAGAGTATGAACAAGACTTTTGTATGTGGCCTCTTCCATGCCTTTGTTTACAGTGATTCCTGAGATAACACACTGGTCTGTTTCCTACCAGAAACAATGGAGACTGAGCAAATTATGTGTGGTGCACAGAACACAGACACATTCACACGTGAGTCAGGCCCAAACTTCAGGTTTGGTCATTGTAAAAATGCTAATACAATGCCCTATTTTTATGTTTTAGTGGTAACTAAAAAAAGACACTGATGGGAGAACGATACAAATGGGAACCATGAAGTCTGAGAGCACTTGACCCAGAAATGCATTCATTGTTTTACTCTTGTGATCTAATTCATAATATTAGGGATAGCTTTATTCTAATATTACAAAAGAAAATCTATTTTAATGCATAATAATAAAAATAATAAATGTACTAAATTATATTTCATTCACATTTACCAGTCAGACTCAATATCAAATATCATGCTAAATGCACATTTAATTTCATATAAAGATCAAATTCAAATTGCATACAACTAATTGCAGCTATTTTTATTACCTTTTACTGGTGAGTCGGAGTGAACAATGCCACTAATAGAGATCAGGCCAAGATCAGGATTTTCATTAAATAATACATTACATTTCCGTTTGTTTTTCACCAAACCCTATCATATACCCCCATTACACTTGGAATATATGGCATGATACCATTCTGTGATACTTTTGCATCTTTTCTTAAAAGCTTGATGCTGGTCGCTAATTCACTGCCATTATATGGACGAGTGCGAGTGGGACATTTTTAAAATTTCTCCTTCCGTGGTCCGAAAAATGAAGAACGGCATATTAGAACAACACCAGGTTGAGTAAATTATGACTTAATTTTCATTTTAGGGTGAACTATCCCTTTAAACATGGTTTAACATTTTTAATGAAAGAAAATACACAGTACATCTGATTAATCAAGTTGAAGGGAGAATGGCGTCAATACAAGATTTGCATTTGGCCCCGAAAAGCAGTGATTCATGGGATGTAATGAAATGATGACCTGATGATAGATGCATACAACATCAGTGGCCAGCCATGAGCCACATTGTGCCGTTAACCAATAAAAAATACTTCACCTTCACCAAGCTAGAAAGTATGTCTCATTGAATTAACCACAATAGAAAGCAGCTGGGTTTAACACTTGGGACAGGATGCCATCTCCACTTTAACAAAATCATTGGATGCCACATACGCTCATAATAATGACAATGACACCATCATGACTGCCATTATTTTAAAGTTCAAATGTGAGTCAACAGTTTGATGGCAATTATAAAATGTGCATCATAAGACGAATGCTCATTTCAGACACCCTGAAGCAACACGTATTCCCTTGATGGCGTAGTGTTTCCTGAAGCAAACCACAAAACTGACACAATGACACAAACAACTAGATCCTTTTTTGGCAATGAGGTTAGAGTTTATCCTCTAAGCCGATACCAGCATCCGGAGCTATTTTGGATGAGGTTTCTGGAAGGCACCCTCACCGAATGAATTCCTTTAGTCTGAGTCAAAAGGCTTAATATTTAGGCCAGGTTTATACAGTTCCATTTCCATTACAGTCACCCCATACTCCTACATTAAAGCTTAATCAAAACGTCAGCTATCACAACTTCATGATTTATGAGTTCACATTTTCATATACTCCTTAGATAAAGATAACTAGCTTGTTGAAGATTATTTAATCAAAAATTGATCGATGTATTTGCGAAAATACAGTTGTTTCAAATGTGTTTCAGCAGCAAAATTGACAATTTCATGATTTCTACTTTCTTACACAGATACATTTATTTCATAGCTAACCATTCAGAAAGAAATTTCTGCTACAATTTTATTGCTACAAAGGCCTCTCAAGTAGTCAATTGTGGTTTATTATCTATAATGGGCAGTTATGCAATTGTGAAGAGAGGAACAGACAGTACAAGAGATTATAATCATAACAGTGCTTAACCAGATTGCTTCTGCACACATAGGTTATATTTTCAAGTAAATAAAAGACACTTTAGTCAAATAAAGTCAAAGCCATTATTGTACTAAATTCTACTTTCAACACAATGAAAAAAAAAAAATGCTGTCACTGGGGAGTATTACAGACTTCAACACAGAGCATAACACATGCTCACTGAACTCAGGTGAAACATGGCCCCCATCATGGACATTATAGCAGTGGTGCATATGCACAAGAACACATGTTGCATCTGTTCCAGACATACCTTTCATCCTCAATATTGGACTCCAGAGAGCAGGCTTGCGAATGGTGCTGTGCTCACTGAACTTGAATGATGTCGTTGAAGTCTGCTGGGGGCATGTCTGGGTCTACGTTTGCCAACACTCAGGAGGAGAGTAAGAGGATCTGAAATATCATTAACCCCCTAATGATCTCCTAGAAACCCTAGAACTAACTGCAAGCTTTGAGCCTTTGACCTAGGGAGAACCAATTCCTTGGAGAATAAGTCTGGCCACAAGTCTGAAGAGTAACTGAGACCCTCTTCAACATCCAGGCTTCCCACATTTCAGACAAACAATCCTAATCTGTCACGTTTTCCTAAAGCAATTGAGATGCTCCCAAAGGTAGGAGGACTGCACTATGAAGCTAATTAATTCTATATTACGGCCTCTCGTATGAATCTAAACCAACCGCTGGATTCAGTACACACGCTAATGCACATTTGCATGCGCTCTTGAGACCAGACCATCCGCATGGAAATAATTTTTCCAGGCTTTAGCCTCGTATCTGTTGGATCCATTAATATGACTGAGCAGCATTGGATACAACATAGAGCACGTAACAACAGAGAGCACGGCCTATGTCTGAATCAGTCCATTCAAAAACCAATTTGCAGTATAAACAGTTAAAAAGCTCCACGTTGCCTCGGTTTGCATTACAGTGTTTACACTGTTTTGCGCCATTGCTAACTACGCCAACACTAGAATTCTTTATTTTTATTTTTTATATCAGTTTTTAGATTAATTTGGCTCTGAATCTCAGCCAAAATGGAAAGTCGTGAATCATGCATAATAAGAGCAGGAATGTGCCATTTTGATTTTATGTTGACTTTAAGAAATAATCTAGAGATTTGTCTGAGTCCCATAAGAACCTCTCTTCGTTTTTTAGAAAGACTTGCTTTCTGGGTCTGATCCGTTTCACGTGTAGAGGCAGGCGTGTGTCAGGATGCAATTACTGTGCACTTCTGACGCGTACTTGGTTAAGGTTTCTGTGGTGCAATAAAGCTATTAGCCTGGAGGGTTGCCCACTACTCAATAAGACCATAGGGATATTAGGTCTAATGTTCTGTAACCCAAATCTTGAGCTCTCCAAAACATAATAGAGCTCTGCATTAAAATCCCAATGAAACTCCCTGTAGACAAGTTTTTAAAAAGCTACAGATACAGTGGGGGCAGGAGGGGTTCTTGTTTTGGCATACTTAAAGCATTATATGAAGCAAATATCCTGGCAGGACAGAAACTGTCAAGAGTGACATTAGTAAGGTTTAAGCAGCATCCACTCAGCGAGTATTCATAGGTCTTGGCATGTGGATTACACAAGTCTTAAGAAAGCTTTAAAAGATTAGTTTGTCTAAAAATGAATACTCTATCACCATTTACTTACCATAATGTTGTTCCAAACCTGTATGACTTTCTTTTCTGTGTTAAACACATAAGCGGTTAATTATCTGAAATTCCAAGCTGCCGTTTTTCTTACTACTGTTTCTGCTCCTAAACTACTTTCACTGAATGGAAAAGAGCAGCTTCGGCATTTAGCTAAAATTTCTTCTTTTGTGTTCAACAAAATAAATAACACATTTTTGGAATACACGAGTCTGAGTAAATGATGACAGAATTTCATTTTCCCTATTCTTTTTGTAAATACAATGCATTCTATTCAAATATAAAGACCTTTAGGCACCAGAGAAGACAACCTACACACATTAACCTAACAATACTAAGTGTGACACACAAAACAATGCAAAATAATAAGGACTCCACACATTTGTAGATGTACACACACATTTAACAATAAGGACAGCCATTTGTAGTGGTGTCCGAAACCATAGTGGACGTTATCGCGTGCACTCATTCAATCCCACAATGCACCGCAATAACAAATGTACAATGATGTACGCTCAACGGCTAGAGAATTCCCATAATACTTCACGAGTTCACACTTACATATAATTTAGAGTGGATAAGATTTAATGTGTATTTGGCGTGCTGTCCGGGTGGAGGGCTCCGAGCTCGGAGTTTGGCCCGAACCCAGAGTACTCCCCCCTCTGTAAGTGTTTAGGACTGGAAGTGTGGAGAAGGGGCGGTGGAGGGATGCTGCTAAACTATCAATGGAGTGAGGTGAGATTGCTGAATCTATATATACACCTCTTATCATTGATTGCTGAGTGCACTCCACTCGTGTTAATTAACTGAACGTGCTCCTCTCGAACTTTGTTAATAAAACATCATACTGTGAGAGTTGCGCACTGAATTAATTCCTACATCTGACCAGATGTCACCCACATCTGAATCATCCATCCACTTTCCAAACCGCTGGTCCAATGTGGCTACAGCGTAATATCATACAGGTTCAAATTCCCTTTTAATTGGATATTAAATCGTTTAATTAAGATTTATACTGTCAAGTTCAGTTTAGTTTAGTTTTGTTCATGGACTTTCAGTGTGTTTTCATCTGTCACATGTTTCTCTGTTCAGTTTCCCGCTACTCATCCGTCTCCTTGGTTACCGTCATTATTAGTTCATGTGCGTCAGCTGTGTTTAGTAATTATCTTCGTTGTGTTCACTACTTAAGTTGTTCCATCTCCTGCACTCCTTGTCCAGTCACCGTAATACCTACACTGTCGTGTTAACGTGCGTTTTCCTGCTTGTTACCTGATTCTTGAGTGTTATTATTAAAGTGTTGTTTGGATTTCATCTTCTGAGTCTTCAGCCTGTTCCTGGGTACACCCCACCATTACATATATTAGTTTCCATGACAGAGTGCAAGATGAATCTTTTCATCTTACTACTGGAGCTGCCAGTTTGCTAAGTTTCAAATAATGATTAAACAGCAAGCAAAAACTATCCAAAAGCGGCAGTCCATTCCACCGCACTCAGTGTCCGAATTCACTCACAAGTTTTCATTCACTCCCTCAAGTGAAATATATTAGTAAACTAATGTAGGGAATAATAAATGAGGGTATAGGGGGGTGATTTTGGACACTGCCCAGGTCTCCAGAGCAACACACTTTTTTTTTTTTTATGATGATAATTCTGGCCTCAGCCTACATGTGCACTACCTGTACCTTTCGCAGTCTCACTCTGACTAAATGAACGGGTCACTACACAAACCAGTTTTATCCTTTAGAGCAGTGATTCGGGGTTTAGAAATATTTCCATTTCCTTTTGTAAGTCTCTGTAAGTCTTTGTTAATCTGTAAGTCTTTGCTACACTGCAAGTCATGACTTCTCATTAAGATCTTTACAAATGATTGCATATCCACTCGTTTGTTAAAATGTCCTGCTTCTATGGTATTCCAAAGAGGATTAATGACTTTATGTTTGTCAAATTTCACATCTAAATTTGATTTATAAATAAATATGTCATTTTGTCTAATAGGGAAAGTTTCTGCATGATTGCTCACTGAACAGTCAGACAAGCTCAGTCGTAAAGGGAAACGAATGGCAAGGTTTTTTTTAACCTACATTATCTACTGTTTTTAGCTCAAACTAATCACAGTAAAGGTGACCAATTTTACAACAATGTTAAATGATATTCTGTATAATGTGTAAAAAGAAACATTTCTGATGTATTGTCTATAAAGGAGTACTTAAGGCTTACTGATGGGGCTCTGTGGGTACATAAGACAAAAAAAGTAGGGAAATGCTGCCTTAGTCTACTACCAAGGGTCTAGTCTCCATACTTTTCTTACTCCATACTACTCAATACTAACAGTTTACACTCCCAGAGTGGTCCACACACTGGCTATAATAAGGTTCCTAGAAGAAGGCAGGTAAAAAAAGAAAAGATAATTTTTTTAGTGATGTGGATTTTTCTGCTGTAACACATTCCAGTGCTTCTCCTTGCAGAGGAAATTGCAAAAGCGGTCTTCGATCTGAAAAAAGTGCAAAAACCCCCAGAAAATCTCAGTCCCCCAGCTGCTTCAGGCACACTGCTGGGCCACAGTCAGGGCTAAATTCCTCTGCTGAAGGGGACTGAGATCCACAGCCAGTTTATAGACAGCGCAAAAAGAAGGAGACAGCTACAACTCAAATTGAAAATGCAATCACTACAGATAAGAGAGTGATTTTTACAGATGTCCAAACCAAAAAGTAGCTTAATTCTTTTTTTTTTTTTTCTGTGTTTGTCCATGTGACTGACTGACTGACTGACTGACTGACTGAAGAGAGACATTTTTGATTGGCTCTATACCAAGATTATCGTTATTGAAAACTATTACGTAAACCAGAAGAAACCCGAAAAAATGGTTGCCTAAAGACTGAAAACTAAACTAATACTTAAAATGTGCACTAAAAAATAAAAAAAGTACAATAAAATAGAAAAAGACGTTCATATTTTCAGTCAAGTGAGTCAACATCTCTCAAGTCTACTCAAACCAATTAGACAACAAGTAGCATAAAACAAGCAAAGTTTGCTAGTCATATTTTTTTTTTTTTGTGGAGCTGTTTAAGAGATGAAAAGTCTAAATAATATTGAAAAAAAAAAACTAAAATGATGCAATCAAAATAAAAAAATAACCCTTTTATATAGATGTGTAACTGTTGCCACTGCAGCCTTAAAGAGAACCAAGAACTAACCACTAACATCACTAAACTAAACTGAACTAAACATCACTTCATATCACCTACTCCATTTTCCTCCATGAACATTTGATACACTCCCCCAAAAAACACTTTAAAGCCTTTCAAACATGTCATTCCTTTACTACATCATTGCACAATTATGAAAATAGGTTCTTAGAAGTAACAGCTGAAACACCCCATTTGCAGAAGTTGCCTAATTCAAAGAATGGTTGAATTGCTGACCTCCCCAAAGACGTGAAGTCTTCTTGCTTATGTCATCACAACGTCTGACTCTCCCTCCGCCAACCCCCCCCCCCCCACACACACACTAAAAAAGGCTCCTCTAAAGTTGTTAAAGTGTTGAAAGGTGGTTGTGCTAAATCTGAAGTTAAAGGATGAGCCGATCTGGCAGGTGGATTGGCTATTAGAGTGGCGAAGACAAGAGGCAGAAGTGAATAATCGGTTCCACCTGTGCTAACTTTCCTACCTGGGAAGTACACATGTACCACACACTCACACTGGAGAAGACATCCCTGGGGAATCCCTTGGTTATCACCAAAGAGCAGAAATAAACAAGCATGGTTTAAAAGAGGGAGAAAAAAGCTCTTTTACTACTAGCTGAAGGTCCTTTATCATGGGTGGTTTATTCTCGGGCATTGATTACTAGCCATGAGACACACTCATAGTGGCTGAAATATAATGCTTACTTAAACCAGAGAGTCTCATGAGACTTGCAACAGAGCGGATCATAATACAAAATATTCCCAAAGCAGTCAACATCCCAGTTAAAATGATGGAGTTTTTGTAAAGCCATATGACACAACCATTCGTCAGTCCCAATGAATGAGGTCAAGACTGCAGCTGAGCCTTTAAGACTACAAATCAGGGGGTCCCAGCACCTCATGTGTACTCACCAAGCACCCACATTTCCCAGGTGACCCCTTCAGAAAGATAGTCCTACTAGACAATAACTCTCTTAACATGTACAATCCGCATGATTTACAATCACAATCACTCATGATTTACAGGACAGCTTTGCCAAACATATGAGAGATGGCCATGACAGAAAAGTCCAAGGGAGAGAAATAAGGTCCGTATATTAGCCGAGCGCTGACTGATGCCCAATGAATTATTGAGTCAACCATCCCATACATTCACATAGCGTACAGCCACATGTGCAATTATGGAACAATTATTCAATTTCGTGGCATAAGTGCAAGACAAATATCCCCCAAGTGGACTGAAAATAAACCATTAGAAATTCAGCAGCTTTTTATGTTGTTGCTGTTGTACTTACGTTTGGCTTTTGCTACTCTCAGTGAATTCCAGCTAAATGACTCTTAATAACCATCGAATTTCACAGCGACCCAAAGGAGTTTAAGAGAGAGAGAGGAGTGAAAACAAAGCAAGTCTAAATTTAGGCACTCATGATAAGTGTACCGTACGGCCCATGTCGCACATTACCAATGAGAAGCATTTCAAGACCTTGTCAAGATGTCCACATTGTTGCGCGTAGCATATGGTAGCTATCATTTATACACTGCACATAGTAAAATTCTTCTGCTGCTGTATACGAAATGATAGAATGTTGTGTCTTAATCATGTATAATAGTGTAATTTAAAACATATTGTGGCTGGGTGTGTGAGCCAAAGAATTAACAGACATCTCTTGTTTTCAGACAGGTCACATTGGAGCTCCTGAGGTAAGAAGATATAATGAAATTAATTGCACCCATTGAGTATATTTATCATCATATACATGATCAAAGAAACACTTTCTCTCTTCTTTCTTTCTCAGTGGGGAGACAGAAGAATGAGAGAGATAGCGAGACTACTTCTCAAGTTGCTGACCCAATGTCACCTGCTTCCACTTCTTATGGCAATATAACTGTGCTCTCAAATTATTTCTCTTATAAACCATAGATGTGTGAATGAAGTTCTCTTAAAGTGACGTCCATATGATAAACAGGCTACATGAAAATGGTAAATATTCCAGAGGTACTGGGTGCTTTTAATAATTTGTTGAATTTATATTGTAATAAATAAAAACAAAAACACAAATAAATAAACAGAGAACAGTAAGGTCAAATGTTGTTTAAATGTCACATTCCCCTAAATGGTATAAAATAAAATAAATGGCTTTTAATGATCTGTCCAAGCTTAAGATATATAGCAAATACATTTTTGGATTTTATATAAGTTCCATTCAAGTGTTTATGCAAGAAGACCCTAATAAATGAATCAGGATTATAAACTAAAGCTAATCTGGGCTAAACACAAGCATAGTCACCAGTGCCAGTCATGTTGGCTCTTGATATGTTGCATCTCAAAGCTCCAAGCAGTACAACTAAGTTTGAAAATAACTTCATGCTGAGTTTAGGGCAACAAATCATAACTAATAATAAATGATGCATCAAACTAATTTCTCCACTTTTAAAACATAAAACTTGAAAATGATCTTGCCAGTGCTTACCATGGCATCTCCTTGATCTTGGTCATAATCATAGTAGTCGTGACTTGACTCCAAAGCAAGGTTTGCATAAAACAATGCGAGACAGAAGACAGAAATTCCAAATAAGTGCATTTTAGATAAAAAATTCTCTGAAGTCTGAGCAGAGTCTGTTGAAAGTTCCTCTTTTGCAGCTTCCAGCAGAAGGTTTCTAGAAAATTCTGTCCTTAAACTAAAATAATACCCATGTATACATCCAACATTTTAAGAAGACACTTCGACACTGGTCCATGGAATGCACTTTGAGCTCGTCCCTTCACAAGCGCCTGTGAACATCCACTCCGTGCGGAGAGAGATCAGTGTGGAAGTGCGCTCAGCGCTCTATGGCATGTTTTATGCAATTTCACGCTGTTCCTTTGACTCCTTCTCCTCCCCCTCTTCGTTTTCCCCCAGCCTGCCTCTTCGGTCGCTGTTAGACACATTCCGAGACATCAAGAGAGGAATATCAGTCATGGCACGCGCGCTTTTATCAGGTGTCGACTACAGCACGTCAAAGTCATTGTGAGCAATTCACGCACGAGCGCGCTGAATGAACCATGCAGTTGCCGTTTTTTGTGTAAGGTGAAAGGGCAGTGGTTCGTTCCAACATGAAAACTGTTTTTACTTACCCATTCATCTCATATTTTTTTGAAGAATATGCAAGTAGGCTATAGCTTTTTATAGGCCTACTACAATGAGCATGGACAAGCTTCAAAAATTAACGAAAAAACACGATAAAAGTAGCCTATCATAAAAGTATATGTGACTGCTTGCTATTATATTAAGACATAACCTTAAATTAAAATGTTTTACAAATTTAGTCGGCTATTTACCATACTGACAATAAAAAGTGTTTTTTCAGCATGCTCAATTTAAACTAAGTTCAAAAATGTTATTAAAAACAACAAAGTAAGAGTATAATAATAATAAAACAACACATGTGTATGGTGAATTATGGTTAATTAGGCCACCTTGATTTGGGCTGGGTAAATGGGATGACTGTCAAAAAGTGGAACAATTTACCTGAATTCACCCTACTTAGTAATTCTCTTGGAGGGTTTTTCTCCATAGGGGGTCTTAGTCCTCAAGTTCACTGAGTGCTCTTCTAATGCTGTGGAATGCAAGTCCCACTTGAGTCATTGTGTTCCATTCACCGCTGTCAAATGGTTGCATTTAATTTTGTGATCTTCTCAAATACTACTTTAAGTAGCAGGCTAAACATGCACTGTCAAATGCATTCAGTGTTAAGACTAAAGGTCTAGTTTGAATAGGCTCAGGGGCTAAGGATTTGTGAATGATAACCTAATTAGCCATGACACTATTGAATACTTCAATGTGAAAATACCTGACAATTCACATTTAAATTGCTGGCCAAATGCTTTCCAGGGCAATTGAGATAAAAGTTCTGCTTTTGTTTTCTATTAAATAAACATTTTAACGATAAATGATTGTACCAAATGACTGGTGACAATACAAATATGGTTGTTGTTGTTGTTAAAGCCAAACAATTCCATAAGCAGAAGACGTAGTAGCCTATTTCCAAATCAATGCAAATTACTTGCAGAACTTGTTATCACAAATTTGAAGCAAACAAAAGGCTTGTCAGTCATACTTGGCAGTGGCCAGCAACTTTGCCAACTTATTTGACTTCTCTTTGCTTAGGAACTGTCTCATTCTGCTTCCCTGACTGCTTTGACTGGTCTAATTCTAAAAGGTCAAAGTTCAGACTAGTTTTATAAGGATTAACATGAGTTACTTTTGCTTTGACGTTACTAAACAGATTACTTCATGGGAGAAGTTATAATGTCGTCAGCCAGGCGTCTGGTGCTGCTTTAAATGTTTAGCCACAACTGATATAATCTTATTTAGAAGTCCGCAGTGGGACTTTTGACATAGATTTAGTCTCAAAAAGAGTTTCAGAAGCTGACTATAAGTTCCATGCTTTTGTTCTACATGACCATTTACATCCTTCTCCATTTTTCCCTCATCCGGCCCACACATACCAAGTAATCTGGAATCTGTGTCCTTATTTAAACTCTCTGCTCCATAACTCCATTTAAAGCAGTTTTGCGTTTATTTAATGCCTTCATTATAATAAATTACTGATTTTTATCAATTACAGCTGATCTGAGGGTTTTGTCTGACATTATTTGTTTCTTTTTTTCAGTCATTTTTGAATGCACATTAAACTGATTAATTTAAATAAAAAAGAAAGAAAGAAACATGAAATTAATTGACACTTGATGAACCAATATGCTTTAGTTACATCACAGCCATGAATCATGATGTGCTTAGTTTGCAGGTGGAATTGAGGGTGGGACATTTCCATTCTTGAGAGTATTTGATTGGACAAAAGTCTGTGTATGAGAAGTAAATTGTGTACCGTATTTTAAATGTGAAAAAGAGAGTTTTGTCAATGTTTAGAAGAATACTCGCATATGTTTGCTTCAAACTATGGATGAAATAAAAGCCACATAACTTTATCTTAATTTTCATTGTAATTTGTAGCTGTAGTGGTTGTCTTGAGAAGCACTTTTAGCACAGTTTTGTATTACACCTGGTCCAAATACGGGTCCACTGACTTCATTGCCATGCACCAACTATGAGCACTCAGTCTGTGGCCTGAAAAGGAAGGCTCCACCATAGGAATTTATGAGGGTCCTCATGGCACAGTGACCCACCACTGTATAACACTTTTGCTTGTCTGCTCATGTGTGCACAGCTTGTTCCCACACTGGGAATTTCTCTTGCCGGAACTGGGAAACAATGGGTGTGGGAGTCCTGTGACGGGAGCTGCTGCTTTGGGAAGCGCTGGACCCTGTTAATGCTGGAATTTGCGGTGTCCCTTACGTTTCAAAGAACGGCTGTGTTGAGTAGGGTAGATCGATGAGGATAAGATGGTCACGGGGGGTAGGCCTAATCTTGCACTCTCCAGCATTCATTGGCATCCTCATTGGTTTGTTTGTAATAAATTATATAGATAGGAAAATACAATATCACTGCATTTTGTGTTTAATGTATACAAAGAATAAAATGATTGAAAAATCTAAATCTTCACATACGTATATAAATAATGCAGAAGGACTATTTTTGAGCAGATATTTCAACGTCAAAAAAGACCCATATAATTAAAACCAAATGGAGGGCCCGTGTTTCAGTAATTAAGAAGGGAAACGTGCTATGACTGAGATAAGGATTGGTTTTAAAGCGTCTTTGTTTCACAGTTGACAGCTGAGACAATTAATTAACCAACAAATAAGGAAAAGGGTCATGCAAGAGCATGTGTGGTCTTGTGTGTGTGACAGTAGCCTTAAATAAGAAACAATTACCCACAGTAGAAACCATGTTAGTTCTCATATCATCAATAATATTAATATATTTGGTTATTATTTGATTAAAAGTAACCATAAAGAATTTTACATTGCTGTAAAAACTTTGTTTTCAATGTTGATAATAATATAACATGTTTCTTCAGCACAAAATCAGCATATTAGAATGATTTCTGAAGAATCATGTAACACTGAAGACTGGAGTAATGATGCTGAAAATTTGTGGCCTTGCCATTACAGAAAATAAATAACATTTTAACATAAAATTGATGTTTCAAGTTGTAATAATGTTTCACAATATTACTGTATATTGTATATATAGTTAGTTAGAACCAGCATGATATTTTGAATGTAAATAGGGAGGAAATACTGACAGAGTTCCAAAGTTTAGGTGGAATTTAAAACTGTAAAATGACATCAAACTACTTAAGATATGGTGATCAACACTTGCTTTGAGAGATGAAATACTAGTAAATCGGCCAAGACACCTGTTACCCTAACTTCCCTGTGGGGTATCTTGAGAGAGCAAGTCCTCTCATGCCTTCAACAACATATACTTAATGTAATTGTATGGTCAAAACATCCAGTTCTAGAATAAAAAGAAAATGTAGATGAAATCATCTCATAGTCATGTTAGGAAATGTTTGATGACTGGATAGCACTTCACAAAAAGGGTGCAAACCACTGGTTAGACTGTCACGGGCGCTAGAGGCATTTGACCCTCGGCTCATGATTGACATATTTGCCTAGCAAATTACCCTCACTGAGAAGGTTTTCAAAGTGAGGGACCAGTGAAGTGACCTCTTAAAGGCGATCTTTTACACATGTAAAAAAAATCCCACTCACACACATACTGACACACACACACACACACTGGCATTCGAGAGATGCTAAAGAGTGAGAGAATGGGGAGGGCTAAAATAGAGAGAAAGAGACCTTCCACCTCTAGCCTGCTTGCATTCGTATGGAAATAAGTCTTCTCGAGAAGTTTACGTTAAACTCTGAATGAGGATTAACATGGCTCCCGCTTCACTAAACAAAGCAATTACTGAGCACACATCTCCGTCAGCCTGACCGGCTGTATAAATACTGCCTATCCTGCTACAAACAAATTGCAAAGTCACAAACAAATTGTATTTCTTGGTACAGACTGAGTAAATGAATTTAGTACTAAATGTACAAAACAGATTTTATCACATCCTTCATGACCACATGAGATGTGTATGGAATTTTCAGATATAATTTGCTTTGAATATCGTATCAAGGCCACAAGTGAGACCACTGACTCCCACCTTTGTTTACTTCTTGTTATGAACGATAATGGGTGCAAGGAGATGTTTGACAAAGACTGATAGCCTATCTCCCAACTTCGAAAAACTTGAAAATGTAGTATCTCAGTTTTGCCTAAACGTTTATATACTAACATTCACATAGATCACACTGTGTGTGAAGGAATGACGCCTCAGGCTTTCACAAAAGATAATCTGTAATCTGTCTAACAGACAGATTTGTCCAAACTGGCCTTTTAAGCTTCACTGGTCATATACAGTGGGCCATTTCTCTCAGTGTTAACGTATATTGAGATTTAATCTGTTTTCTTAAGGATATAATCAAGCAAGCCTTACTAGTTCTGATGCGTGTATAAGACGGTTCCCATGGTTATTATTCATGACCTCATCTCAAACTAGCTCTTTTACAGCTTGTACCGTCATGCTTATTTCTTTTGTATATTTTTTTTTTTCAAAAGTAATTATTAAGAGCTCAGTATAATAATTTGATCTCAGCCAGCATGAGAAGTATTTAGAGGAATGTGGATGAAATGTCTATTTGCATTAAGGATGACAGTCTCTGACAATTTCTGGGAATGTTCTCTTCTTTTAAACATGACTCAGAGGAAACAAGTTTGACAGGGCGTCAGAGTGATAAGACTTTTGGGCAAAAAATTGTGGTGAGTGTGTTAATGAAATATTAATATTCTCAGTCATTGTCAAGGAGTCACATGATGACTTGCACAAGGTAAAATAGAGATAACAAATTTTAGTGAAGTCAAAAGAGTCTTATGGGCATTTGGAGTTTGACCTTTACAAAATTAGCATAGTTCTCTAATGTCTTTCCCGACAAATGACACTCAAAGTCAACAATTGTCTGCAAAGTTAGAAACAAAGTTAGAATAAGTCTAAGAAGATAACAGAAATCCCTAATAGAGAGATTTTCCCCCTTACACTTCATATAAAAGTTGTGTAACCGCAGTGTAGAAATTTGAGGGGAATATTTTATGAAATCAAACGCAGTGCTGCCAAAGAAAACTATTTGAAGGGGAAAAAAAAATAAAAAGTGTACAAGACAGAAATGCCAGTAAAACTGATGACAGATGATTTTGTCAACATTTTCCCTGAAGCGAAGCCTGATAGGACCTCACTTTTTACTACAGATATGCCTGGCATATTACAGTGGTGTCATGATGTACATCAAAATGTACACTAATAAACCACAGTTGGTCTGAAGGTCACCCAGTAATATAACCTCCAACCCATATGTGTTTTGAAGCATGAGCCAAATGTGTAAAATAAGAGGGTTTGTTCCCAGGGTATGGGTTTATATAATATTCATGGAAGAGTTTTAAGGACCTAGAGTCCATGTCGTGGGAGTGGTAGCAACTCATTTGAGGTATTGAGGCTTCATGGACTGAATATTATCATATGGGAACTGGGTATAGAGCACCTGCCAGCCAAAAAACAAAACCAACTGTTACTCTTCAAAAGGCTGAGGTCAGATCACTTGTAAATTAGGAAAACGACCCCTCCAGACTAGCTGACGAGAGAGACAGAGACAGTTACAGAGAGAGAGAGAGAGAGAGAGAGAGAGAGAGAGAGAGAGAGAGAGAGAGAGAGAGAGAGAGAGAGAGAGAGAGAGAGAGAGAGAGAGAGAGAGAGAGAGAGAGAGAGAGAGAGAGAGAGAGAGAGAGAGAGAGAGAGAGAGAGAGAGAGAGAGAGAGAGAGAGAGGGAGGAGGTATGTTTCCCATGAACATTTGCCAGGTTCTGTCGGACTAATCCGCAGGGAAAAAAACAAACCCAGTGTCTTTCAGGGCTTTGGTTAAGTAATGAGGAATTCTTGCCTCAGTCTTTAATAGGAGAAAATGGTCCTTAGGCCTTTTTTTTTCTTGTCCTCAGGCCGACACAGACTGATGTCTCAACCTGCTTAGTTATCCGAGAAGCAGGCTTTTCAGACATCGAAGAGCTTGTTTATTTCACATTAACACAGATAAGTCTTTGTCAAATAGTAATAGCAAGTAATAGCCAAATTCAGGCATGTAAATCTGCATGCGAGCAACGCAAAGACTAAACAGTGAGCAACTAGAGGCTTGAGGCCTAGTCAGCTTCAATTTGTCTTCTCTTTACTCATAAATCTGCTGTTAGTCTGCAATAAAGTATTTATCCTTCATCAAACCGTCACTGTTGTATTTTGTAAGAGAATAGCAGAATGATTATAGACAGTATTATCAACTGTTAAATCAATCATGTTCATATCTGTGTGCGTTTTATGAATGTTTATGACATTTTATGATGTTATTCTAAAACAGTGTGCCATTACGTTGTTACAAACCTTTGGCTTGTATTTAGGGCTCAACTAGGTCTGGGTAGATCCATCATTTGACCCCCTAATGAACTTAATGCAATCTAAAGAATTCTAATCTCTGAAATGCATACAAAGACATGAAAGTCAAACAAAATTACTACCTGACAAAACAGACGTGGTGCTCTTCATTGCTGTGATAGCTCTCAATGATAACATGACCTCATTGCCTTATTGGTTTGGTAAACAACAGGAATACAGCACCCTACTTGGGCAATTTTTGTCTTTTAGGAAGATAGAAGCATCAAAATACAATTTTAATTTGTACAAGTATGCTTTGATTGTGTTTCAGTCTATCATTTTGTTTTAAACTGTCATTATATGTGTGTGATGCGTGAAATAGGATTATAGGTTTTATGTTGGATCGGAATCTGTTGCGTAGGAGACAGTCATAGACGTTCAGTGCTGAGCCACTATTATTATTCCAAAACCAATGAAATCATCCTTGCTGGCTGGTTTTTATTTACTCTGCAGCATACCATATATGTAGAGGTCATATGCTGTTTCATGGTTGTCTATTTAGCTTTTGCAGGATTAATGTTATTCTACAAAAGGTCTGCATGAGTGGCACAGTGAGTGTACATGAAACAAATGGCTGTATCAGAATCGAGTCCTCCTGGGAAATTCCTACGTATGAGTTTGGAAATCACAATTACAACACGGTGTGCTTTAAATGACTTTGGTTGGAATAAAATGGACTCGCTGAAAAATAATACATATTTCTCTCTGTTTTTTTCTTCCAGACCAACACTTTTTTTTTGTGATAATGCAATGAAAAGAAGATCATAGGATGTACATTAGCTGTGTATGAGTATTTTTTATTTTATTTTACTTTAATGTGCAAACTAAATTGCAGCTACTGTCAAATTTAAAATTGATGTCTTTAAGTGGAAGAAATGTAGCTTTTTTTTTACATGCAGATATATGGCACTTTCTGTTCTGAAATTAATTTATGATCCCCATTACTGTCCTTATTGTAAATTATGCTATAACTTGGAATCGTCTCAGCTCCATGTAAAAGTTAATTTTAGATCTATTTCTCTCTACAAATCCTAACTTTCAGTCACAATGATCACATATACTGTATAGTGTGACACTAATCTCAGACATGTGTAAACTTCCAACAGAGGTCTTGCAGGAGTGGTGTATGTTTTTAACATAAACGTCCTCTGAAGAGAGACTGTTTGCTAACTCTGCCCCGGTGTTTTGGGAGAGATGAGTGATTTATCATCACTTCCTTTACAGCAAGGAGGTACACTTGTGTGAAGGTTTTCAGATTTTAATTCTCATAAATCGGTAGTGATGCGATGTCAGCAGGCTGCAACGAAAAGCTGTCAAGGCCTGGATTTTACGGGAAGCCACTGAATGGAAATGTCAGGCCCCAGGTAGACCCGGGTTAATCCACACAGAGGCTTCTTATTCTGTTGCTCAGGTCTTCATCTACAATCAGTCATCAGTGCAATACTTTCATCAAGTTTCAGCTGTAAAACTGGTAAATACAAATACATTTATGTTCAAAACAAAAGTCTTAAGTTTGACATTTGTAGACATGTAGTATTTTGATCAGCTGCAATAATTTCAGAAGGAGCTGTAACGAGATTATATATATATATATATAATTGAAAATGCTTCTATTTATAACATTTTTCTAAAAAAAAATTCCTATACAAATTATATATAAATTAGATCATGACTGAAATGTTTTATATTCATGCAAAGGTTTTATACTAAATAAAAAATAAAAAAATTAAAGTATATATTAATACCTAACCACACATACATAAAAATAACAAAAGTAATTGTTAAGGGTCAGGTTCTGCTTTACAGAATTCTTAAGTCTTAAAAGGAAATGACCATGGTCACTAAACAGGATTTGAGTTTGAATGTTTCTGTAGAAATTGCAACTTATGGTAACAACTGCAGTTCACAGGGTTACATTTTGCAGAGTTTATATGTTGTAAACATTATTTTTAATAGTAAAAATGGGTCTCTGCAGAACATAAAATGTGGATTAACGAGCATTGAGGTAATAGGTTTGATCCTTGTAGCAAGTTTTCTTTAACTCTTGGAAAACACTCAGCAGTAAAGTCAATCCTACATAACACAGAGCCTGCATCATTTTACATGAAGTTGGTATATTTATTGGCATAAGACTCAGTGGTGCTTTTGCTCCAACAAAGCTGAACATTCCTTTTGATTTGTGTAGTATACTGTATGGTACTGCTATATTTGAGTTTTATATTGCCTCATGTAGAGATACTATATTACTCCAGTAAAGTAGGGGGGATGAGGCAAAGGGGAGGGTTGAGATTTAATGTTCCTGTAGTCACACACCATTTAAAACACATTGAGACACAAAGTCAAAGTCAGCTTTTTCATGTCTATATGCCTGGCTGCTTAAGGCTCTTGGCCCTTCAGATGCCATGTTTGTCTGGAATCCTCTGGTGATTTTGCTCTGTGATTTTAATAACAAAAAAATGCAGATATGTTAGAATGTATTGTTTTAATAGAATTCTGTAATCCCCTCTTAAAAAGGTGTTAAAACAGGTAACTGTTTTAGGTATGTTTTGGTAAATATTAAAGAGGACCTTAATAGCATTTGTTCAGCTCAAATTCTGAGGCCGCTTTTGCATAATTCATTGTGAATTTATATTGTTTTCCCCTGTCTGTTTTAAGGCAGAATATGTATACAACAAAGATGAACGATGGTAATGATTTTTTCATTAAATACTTTTTTTATATACTGGTTGAAACTCTCTTCACATCCTGATAGCAATCAAAAACAGAAGTGGGCTAAATATTAAAACATGTAGGCCTACATATGTCTTCTGTGGAAGTCTCAGGACCAAAAAATGTTTATCCAGTCCGAATGCAGTGTATACGTTGGCTGTTTCTCAATTCCAAAAACGCAAAGAACGGACTTTCTCATGGAGACAAGTCTTGCCAGGCGACCTTGAAAGAACTTAATCTGAACGACACGAGGACACAGAACGCATCCTTGTGAGAATTGAGATACAGACAGTCACAGAGAGCTGCACACAAACAGCAGAAACCTTTTACAGCTCCTCCTGAACCAAAACAACGAGCTTATGCTGCATTCAGGCCATACCATAACTGCAATTGCGAGAATTGTGACATTCTACCCGGAGCTGTTCACATCCTCAGACTCAAATTTATGCACTTCTATGTCAACATATCAATGCCAAAATTAAACTGCAGCAGTCAGGTTGTAAAAGTAAGAGCTTTGTAATTGTTTACAGTCATTATTATTGCAATGATGTGTGCTTTGCTGTATCTCGTGATGCTTTGCAGACTCTGCTGTGTGCATTGCGTGAGTTCATGTGTTTGGCAGGAGGTGTGGCTTTGTAGAGCGCTCTGAAGAGAGGTTGGGATATCCTTTCAAAGCTAGCTTGCTATAGCTAGCCTCTCCGCAATTGTCTACCCTACCTTTAATTTGGAACCTCAAAATAGCATCGCTGCGGATGGCGTCTAGTTCAAAATGACCAACCCTCACTGCCATCTCACTGTAATTTATGTAAACAAACAGCGTGCTCGCGTGTGCGCCAACTCGTGGATGATTTTTGGGTCAATAACGATTAGCCTACATTTCAGTCTGTTTTTACACAAAAAAATGGAATAACTTCAGGATGCTGCGCTCGACTTGTATGGATTATTTTTTGAAGCTTGACTTTAACTTCAGTCCCACATCTCACTGAAGAAGCATTTCGGGTTGAAACGACAGGGTGAGTAGCTAAATAACATGATTTTTATTTTGTGTGAACTATTCTTTACATATTGCTCCTGCAAAGAAGTAGCACTTCTTTTTTTTTTAAATAACAGAGACAATCAGATTATGAGTTTTTCTACTTTCACCAAAATAATGCCAAAGTCTGCATTTATTTGTTTAAGCATAAGTGGACGAGTTCCTGTTCAGATGATTGCATTTTCCCATAAACGCTATAGTTGATGTTTTTGTTGTTAATATCTATATGTAAGTATTGTGACTGTTAACTGACAAAGGTTATGGGCTAAAACATGCTTGCAGGGTCATTCCTGGGATTCGGTAATATTTCAGTCTACCAGACTTTTTTAAAGTGGTGGTTCACCAAAATGAAATGTTAAAAGCTTTTCATTTGTGAAGCATTATTTATTTGTGGTTCTTTCTTGTGAAAAATATTTTTCTAAAAAAATGCACGATATTTTATAAAAAACGTCCCGGGTTACGTATGTAACCCTAGTTCCCCGAAGGGACGGACGCTGCGTGTAATCGCAGTGGGAACGCCCTCAGCGTGACGCGTCTGAAGCATGAATGAAATCAGTCAATGGAGAGAATGAGCGTACGGCGAGTGACGTCATAGACCAGGAAGCTATAAATATCCCCTGAGCACACAACACGCCAGCTTAAAAGTTACTGAAGCAGCGACCCAAGGGGATGCCGAGAGTATGGCAGGACACGCAGCGTCCGTCCCTTCGGGGAACTAGGGTTACATACGTAACCCGGGACGTTCCCCTTCAGGGACTACCGCTGCGTGTAATCGCAGTGGGAACGCAATACCCACATCCCCATACGACCAAATCCCCGTCGTGTGTCATCAGGAGACACAAACCGACGAGAGAACCTGAGCCCCTGGAGTGGAGCTAGGGTCAAGGGAATAAAATCTGACGAAAGTGTGCGGTGAGGACCAGCCTGCCGCATCACAAACGTCCTGAAGAGAAGCTCCTGAAAGAAGAGCTGTAGAGGCAGCCATACTCCTGGTGGAATGAGCCCTTACAGCCAAAGGTGAAGGCTGATGGGCCGAACCGTAAGCAAGCGAGATGGCCTCGACCACCCACTTGCTCATCCTTTGCTTAGATGCAGGACACCCTCTCTTAGGTGACCCAAAACAGACAAACAGTTGTTCCGATCTCCTCCACAGAGCAGCTCTGTGGACATACGCATCTAAAGCCCTAACAGGGCACAGCAAATTAAGTTTCCTCTGGTCTGACGTCAGAAAAGGCGGAGGACAGAAAGCCTGCAGAACTATAGGTCTAACCAAAGTGGTCGGCACCTTAGGAACATAACCTGGTCTCGGACAGAGAAAGGCCTTAACCATACCAGGAGCAAATTCCAGGCACGAGGGAGCCACCGAAAGTGCTTGAATATCACCAATCCTTTTTAGAGATGAGATAGCAAGAAGAAGGATAGTCTTAAGAGTAAGAAACTTTTCCGAAACTTCCTCGATGGGCTCGAAAGGAGCAAGGGAGAGACCTTCTAAGACGATGGCCAGATCCCAAGCTGGTACCCTTGTGCTAACTGCAGGCCTCAGCCTCAGGGTGCCACGAAGGAAGCGAGATATAAGTGGGTGTTTCCCGAGGGAACCTCCACTTGAAGGGGCGTGGTAAGCAGCTAAGGCCGCCACATACACCTTCAGTGTGGAGTGGGATAACCCTGTGGAGAGACGGTCCTGCAGGAAATCCAGCACTGTACCAACCGGGCAGTTAACTGCTGGCGCTCTCCACACCAAGAGGTGAAAAGTTTCCACCTCGCGGCATATAACTTCCTCGTGGAGGGAGCTCTGGATTGGAGGATGGTCTCAACGACCTCAGCCGAGAGACCAGAATCTATGAGCTGGGCCCCCTCAGAGGCCAAGCCCACAGCCTCCATAGCTCTGGACGGGGGTGAAGGATCGACCCACTCGCCTGAGAGAGCAGATCTCTCCTGATCGGTATCTCTAGGGGAGAGCCGTCGAGGAGAGACACTAGGTCCGAAAACCATACTCGGGCCGGCCAGAACGGGGCTATAAGCAGGAGACTGAGCCCGTCCCGGCGAACCCTCTCCAGAACTCCTGGGAGCAGAGCGATCGGGGGAAAAGCGTACAGGCGTGACCTCGGCCACGGATGTACCATAGCATCCAACCCCAGTGGGGCTGGCTGGCTGAGAGAGAACCACAGTGGACAGTGTGATGTCTCTCGGGATGCAAATAGGTCTACCTCGGCACGACCGAAATGTCCCCATAGGAGCTCCACCACCTCGGGGTGAAGACTCCACTCCCCGGGCCTCGGCCCCTGCCTCGACAGGATGTCTGCCCCCTGATTCAAATACCCCGGGAGATAAATAGCTCTGAGAGAGAGAATTTTCCCCTGGGACCACAGAAGGATCTGACGTGCCACCTTGTAAAGCGGGCGAGAACGCAGACCCCCCTGGTGGTTGATATAGGAAACCACAGATGTGTTGTCTGTCCGGACAAGAACATGGTGGCCTCTTAGGTCCGGGAGGAAATGTTTCAGGGCCTGAAACACTGCCAACATCTCTAGACAATTTATGTGCCATAGACGGTGATGGTCCTCCCACAGACCCTGAGCCGGGCGACCACTCATGATCGCCCCCCAACCCGTGAGAGAGGCATCTGTCGTTAGCATCACGCGACGACAAGGAGCTCCCAACACAGGGCCTTGGGACAGAAACCAAGGATCTTTCCACATAACCAGGGCGCGATGACACCGTCGCGAACTCATGATCATGCGAAGCGGATTTCCCCTCGGGGAGAATCCCCTGGTTCTGAGCCACCACTGTAACGGTCTCATGTGCAGGAGGCCAAAAAGTATCACGTTGGACGCAGCCGCCATGAGACCCCAGTGGATGACCGGCCTAGCTTGACTTGATGTACTGCGGCGAGAATCGAAGCAACACGAGCAGGTGACAATTGTGCCTGCATCGTCGTCGAATCCCACACTACACCGAGAAAAGTGGTTCTCTGTAATGGAGAAAGAACACTCTTCTTGGCGTTGAGTCTCAACCCCAACCTCTTGATGTGAGCAAGAACGACATCTCGATGCCGAACCGCCTGATGTTCCGATTGAGCTAGAATTAACCAATCGTCTATATAGTTCAGAATACGGATGCCCTGCAGCCTGAGCGGAGCTATAGCTGCATCCATACACTTCGTGAACGTGCGGGGTGACAGTGCTAGGCCAAACGGAAGAACCCGATATTGGTACGCTTCGCCCCCGAAAGCGAACCTCAGGAACTTCCTGTGTTGAGGGAGGATAGATACATGGAAGTAAACGTCCTTTAGATCTATCATGACAAACCAGTCCTCGGATCTGATTTGAACATCCCCAGTGACAGACACAGCGCCCTGTAACGTACTGGCAGGGAACAGCTGGTCTGGGCACTCCACAACCCTCCTCGGAGGGGGCGAGCGTCCCTCGGGAAATCGCTCGCCGAGTCTCTCTACGCCCTGTGAAGGCAGGGTTGGTAGAGCAGACCCCTGAGGGCATCGGAAAAGACAGGGCACCGTGTTCTTGTGCAGTGAACTCAGGTCTTTCACGATAGGGACCACCCTCAGAGTCCTGACGTTCAGCACGTCAGGATTTTTTTTTTTTTCGATGAAGTAGTATCCTAACTCCCTGCTGGGTGGGGGACCCATTCCGCCAGGAACTCTACTAAGGGAACCAGCCTCTCGAGGCTGGCCTCCGGATGAACATCCTGAGGGACAGACACAGCGCCCTGTAACATACTGGCAGGAAACAGCTGGTCTGAGCACTCCACAACCCTCCTTGGAGGGGGCGAGCGTCCCTCGGGAAATCGCTCGCCGAGTCTCTCTACGCCCTGTATAGGCAGGGTTAGTAGAACAGACCCCTGAGGGCATCGAGAAAGACAGGGCACCGTGTCTTTGTGCGGTGAACTCAAGTTTTTCCCGATGGGGACCACCCTCAGAGTCCTGACGTTCAGCCCGTCAGGACTTTTTCGACGCGGCCTTTCTGGCGACAATGACTGTCCTCAGATCAGTCCTGCCCCGAGAAGGCCGCGCCGGAGAGCGCCCCGCCTCGTCCCTCCAGTTTCTCTGCAGGGGGGCACGAGACGTGACACTCCGCTTCTGCTGCGCTCTTTTGGAAGACGAACTCGACGAAAAACTTTGCTCTGGTTGAACATTCTGCGTGACAGACACAGTGCCCTGTAACGGCGCACCAGCAGGGAACGACTGGTCTGAACACACTAGAACCCTCCTTAGAGGCGGCGAGCGTCCCTCGGGAAAGCACTCGCCAGACCCTTCTACGCCCTGTTTCGGCAGGGTTAGTAGGACGGGCCCCTGAGGGCGCCGGGAGAGACAGGGCACCCTTAAGGGAGGTGAACGCAAGTCTCTCTCGGCGGGGACCCCCCTCAGATTTTCCTTTGAGCAGGTCGGCCTGAAAAGCCTGCATAAAAGTCATCGTATGCAAACATGCAGCCGCCTGCCCAGCCACCGAGTAAGCCTTCCCCACCAGCACAGAGGTATATATATTTATTTATTTTTATATATATATATATTTTTTATTTTATTTTTTTTTTTGGTGGAAGAGCCGGTGCTTTAAGTGAAGACGATGAAGCAGGAGAGAGATAGCTCGCGAGCGTCTCCTCCGCCTACAGTATCGTCACATAACCAGCAGATTTAGCACCAACAATGTTACCATAAGCATTGGACTGATTTGTGTAAATTCTGCTTGAAACCGGTCTAACCCAGGTTTTTGAAACCTCAGCATGAAGATCTGGGAAGAACGGTAAGCACCGGCGAGAAGGTTGAGGTCGTGCAGACAGAAATCTATCATCTAGATTGCTTTTAATTCTAGAAACCTGTCTATCAGCTGGCCACTCGATACTGTTTTTTTTTTTTTTTTTTCAGCTTTTCAACAGCCCGAGATAATACATCCATCAAACCTTCTTCATTTGCAGTATAATGTGATAAACTAGTTTTCTCTGATGCAAAACTTTCGACATCCAGCTCCTCAGAACTGGAAAATCTCAATTCAACATCATCATGTGCCTCCACCCGGGCAGAAGTAACCGCCGCAGCGCGTGCTTCCAGAGCCGGGTGAGAGGCACTAGATCTCGGCGGAGATAGCTGAGATAGGGCGGAGCCCGTCTCAACGTCGCCAGCGAGATCCATCTGCGAGCCCCAAGACAAGCGCCGCCGCTCTGCCTCAACAGAAGCGGGACCCGAGCCTCGGGGAGCTCGCAACAAATCACTCTCCTCGAAGAGCGATCGCCGCGAGCGCAGACTTCTCAAGGGAAAACGCTCGCAATGCTGACAATCGACTCCCTCGAGAGCCGACTGGGCATTGCTGCACTCCCAAACAAGCCACACATAGCTCGTGTGAATCCCCACCCGTGATCTTTTACCGAGTACAGGGGGGAACACACTTCTTATACTGCTCGCTCATATTGGTTTTTTTATATATAAAATATATATAGTGAAAACTCCTGACAAAACAGACAAACACAATCGACAGATTCAGACACACACAGAGCTGCTGAAGTAACTAAAGCTGGCGTGTTGTGTGCTCAGGGGATATTTATAGCTTCCTGGTCTATGACGTCACTCGCCGTACGCTCATTCTCTCCATTGACTGATTTCATTCATGCTTCAGACGCGTCACGCTGAGGGCGTTCCCACTGCGATTACACGCAGCGGTAGTCCCTGAAGGGGAACAGACGTTATGTGCCTCAGTGATATTTTTATAAACTGAATATTTGATGTTATGTGTCCACTTAAACATTGACAAGCATCCTATGTTAGAAATGGCAGCCACATCAGCAGCAGAAAGACTGTTGTGCATGCAGATATGTTGAACCAGAAGGAAGGGCACAATATGAGAGAGAGAGACAACATTTTAAAAATATATCAAATTGAAGGCAATGTCTCCCTTCAAACTGGTTTCAGTCTTCAATCCTGTTACTATTCTCAACCTTGTCACATAATTTTTTTTTTGACAAAATAGGGAAGACGATAAAAAAAATTAAGGCCTTTCTTGCTGATAACTACCTGAAATGTTAAAGAATAACAAACTAAAAGTGATTACAGAAACACAATTTGTTTATTTTTAACTTCAGCCCCATAAAAATTTGAAAATTATCATAAATGTGTCACAGTCATCGTCTGCACCATTCTGTCTTCGTCATCTTCACTACACTTCCCAGCATCCTCTTGTCTCCACACCTGAATTCACTCCCTCAATCATCCACCTGTTCATCGTCATCATCATCTGTGTCGCCTGTCCTCACCTTGTTAGTGGTCGTTTGTATCTGTATTTAGTTCTCTCTGTTCAGTCTGTCTTTGTAGGTTCTCGTCTATGTTACCTGGTGTTTTCATCCGCTACCCATCTGTCTGCCTGTACCTGTTTGTTGTTTTGATTTATAGTAAAGTTTATTGGAATTCCTTGTCTCCTCATGATTCCTACCATACACCACCCGTGACAGAAGAACCGACCTAAAAGAAAAGAAAGAAAGGAAGATGGAGATCTGGAAGCAACTTTTTGTGGGAACCCGCTTGGCCAGATTCTCTGGGACTCGGGGAGGTCGTAGAGGGGGACATGGTCGTCAATCCACAGTCCACAGTCCATGTTCGCTCTTCAGCCAGGTGCATGTGGTCCCATCCAGCACAGAGCCCGTCGCCTGCCGGCCAGAGCCTGAGCCCGTCGCCTGCCCGTTAGAGACTGAACACACCGTACGTGAGTACATCCTAGAGGACACTGCGTTGATTGTAATGTCTGCGGCGATCCTGTATGTGTGGGCTACACGAACATCAGTTCTGGCCAAAGAGTCCAGCCCCAAGCTTCCTTCGCCGCTGGTCCCGTCCAGCCCTGAGCTTCCTTCGCCGCTGGTCCCGTCCAGCCCTGAGCTTCCTTCGCCGCTGGTCCCGTCCAGCCCTGAGCTTCCTTCGCCGCTGGTCCCGTCCAGCCCTGAGCTTCCTTCGCCGCTGGTCCCGTCCAGCCCTGAGCTTCCTTCGCCGCTGGTCCCGTCCAGCCCTGAGCTTCCTTCGCCGCTGGTCCCGCCCAGCTCAAAGCCCTCTTCACCGCTGGTCCCGCCCAGCTCAAAGCCCTCTTCACCGCTGGTTCTTGCCCAGCCAGAGACTGTTAACGTCCCGTCTGCCCAGCCTGAGGTGGTTTACGGCACGTCTGCCCAGCCTGTCACAGAGCCTGTCCCTCATCCAGTCACTCTCCCCAAGATTTTTTTTTTTGGGGGGGGGGCATAGGTCTCCTTCGCCATGGCCGCCCGAAGGGTCTCCATCGCCCTGGCCGCCCGATGGGTCCTCACCGCCATGGCCGTCCGAAAGGTCCTCACCGCCATGGCCGTCCGAAGGGTCCTCACCACCATGGCCACCCGAAGGGTCCTCTCCACCATGGCCGCCCGAAGGTTCATCTGCTCCGCCCTGGCCACGCCCACGTCCTGCTCCGCCCTGGCCACTCCCACGTCCTTCTCCGCCCTGGCCACGCCCACGTCCTGCTCCGCTATAGCTGCCTGGTCCATCCTGGAGTCCATCCTCCTGCACCCGGTCCGCCTTCCCGTTACGGACTCCAGGATGCCCACCCTCCCACCCCTGTTCTAAGGCGTGAGGTCACGCCTACCAGGAGGGGGGAGTAATGTCACAGTCATCGTCTGCACCATTCTGTCTTCGTCATCTTCACTACACTTCCCAGCATCCTCTTGTCTCCACACCTGAATTCACTCCCTCAATCATCCACCTGTTCATCGTCATCATCTGTGTCACCTGTCCTCACCTCGTTAGTGGTCGTTTGTATCTGTATTTAGTTCTCTCTGTTCAGTCTGTCTTTGTCGTTTCTCGTCTATGTTACCTGGTGTTTGCATCCGCTACCCATCTGTCTGCCTGTACCTGTTTGTTTTGATTTATAGTAAAGTTTATTGTTTATTGGAATTCCTCGTGATTCCAGCCATACACCACCCGTGACAAAATGTTACATAGTTATTAAATTGTTATGAGGGACACATGAGCAGTAGGTAGATGTTAGTTTTATTGCAAGTTGTGTAAAATCCTTTTTATACCAATGCCATTTTGTCCGTTAGGAGGTTGAGAATAAAAGGTCAATAAAAAAAAAAAAAAAAAAAAAAAAAACGTTTTTAACGCCTGAGCTGGGAAAATTTGTTAGAGATGTGATATGTGCCTATATGGGGTATTTAGAAAATTAATTATATGTAGTTTAAAAAAATAAAACAATCCAAGTCCAAAACAATCCAAAATATTACCGAATCCTAGGAAAGACCCTTCAGAATTTTAATGCATATTGTATTAATTGAAACAAAAACATGTCACAAGTTATTAAACGTCCCTTATAATTCTCAGTCAGTGGCTAAAAATACAGTTCATTTCAGACTCCCTACTGAAAACCTGAAACATTTTTGTTGTTTGGTCTTAATGTCATTGTGCATGGACACAGTTCATGAGACACAGCTGTTTGTAAACAATCTGATGAGCATATGTTCCAGCAGGACACTTATTTTATTTTTCCACTGAGGCACGACATGTTCCACAGCTGTAATATGTTCTTTCTAGTTACAAGCAACTTAATGCCTCTTAATAGAGGGTTATAATGCTCACTTTTTTTGTTTTCCTTTTGTTTTGAGTGATCTGTGAATTGAATAAAATAATTATTATTTAAAAATATTATTTGTGGCAAAGACATAATTCATGCCGTTCCTCTGTGGTGATGCAACACACTTTAGTTTTTTTAATGGACATTCTTAGCTGGAATCAACTTAGTATTTTTCTTGGAGTAGCATTTCCATCTTTTGTTTTTCATTGGCTTCTCTACAGTCTACACTATGTGCTGTTGGGGGTTGGGCCCCACCAGATGGTGCTATGGTACAAAATGCATTATATGAGCATCAGTTTCTGTAAACTAAACTTGTTAGCTACATTCCTCTAAAATTCTAGTTGTGAAAGGCTACGTGTTAACTCTTTCCCTGCCAGCGTTTTTTAAAATAATTTGCCAATCACAGAACGGGGAGGGAGCAGCAAGACGATGACGACGTCTATGCGACACACCGAAGCAGTTTGTTTATACCTATGGATCAAACATGGCAGCAGACGTGAAGTTACCTTTCGATGCAGCCTTAGATATTGTTCTAAGTTGTTTTGAACGCAAATAAATCTCTGACCCATCGTCTTCTTCCTCGTCTAATTTCTTTCGCTCTACATACGTCATCTGGTTTAATTGAAACGATTGGCTATGAGCTACATACAGGCGCATTTGATAGACATTCCTAGCACCCAATAAACGGCTCTGGGCATTCGCAAACCACGCCTCAAATACGAGAAAATGAACATGTGGTTCCCAGACCACGTCTCAATGTCAATGAGACGTGGTCTGACGTTAGCCAGGCTACTTTCCACCAGCATTTTTGACAATTTTCACAAAAATGTTATGGCCCCCAGAATATTTTGTTGTATGAATATCTGAACATGCAATATATCAAAAGAAAGAACAGACCCTCTGCTATTAAAAACAAAACAAAAAACATTTTATAAAAAAAAAAAATTATCAACACTTTTGAGCAAAAAGCTAAGAAAATCACATTTTTGTCAAAGACTACATCCAGATCGGATTCAGAACGATGATCAAAACATAGATGGAGTAGATCGAGCCCATCAGCACCCCTAATGCTTGCACAGTCCTATAGCTCATCCTGGGTTGACATTTCACTCAGTAACATTAGGCAGTTTTGATTATGCTGTTTAATGTTGATGACGCGTTATTTTACATATGCATATGATTACATATGATATCGCTCGTTTCTGCATCTTCTTCACATGTGTTTTGATTAGGAGATTCAGTCTTCTTTTAGAAGATAGCGAACTCTACCATATAACACAGAAAGTGAAGACACAGAAAGCCGGAAAATTCCGTCAATGGCGGGGAAGCATTGTCTCACAAACGACGAAAGTTTCCGCTGATGGCGGGGAAAAAGTTAAGCCATTTTGTAAAAGTGCACTTGTGGCGGTGCGGAAAAAAACGTAAGTTGCGTGACTGGAGGGAGGAGGGAAATCAATTATCCGGAAGTGAGGAAACGAGTATATAAGGTGGAGTTGTAAGAGAGGAAGGGGAAGGAAAAAAAAGGAACAGGTTACCTGAGACGATTCCACAGTCAGTGAGACGCGAGACGCGGTGTTTGGGCTGTGCGTGGATCTCGAGTGAGCGTGAGTTGCCTAGCGATTGGCACTGAGGGTGCGCTGCACCTCTGGACACCGGCTGCACTGCGAAGCTTGTCGACTTTGAGGCTGACGAGTGAGCAAGTTCTCCAGGTTATTCCCTGTTTTTACCCTCACTTCGAAAACTTTCCTTCCTGCCATTATCGGCCAAAAACTCTTTCACACACACACGCCCGCACGCACACGCATGCACCGTCTTCAAGCCAACCAAACATTCACGCAACCACTTTCACCACGTATTTCGTATCTGTATAATACAGTGAACCGTTTCGTTTTAACGGTTGGTTTCATTGTTAGTTTGATTTAATGTTTTTTTTTTTTTTACTTATTTTAGCAATTCAAAAACAGTGGTGTATTTTGAACTTGAACCAAAGTTATTTGGTGTGTGTTTGAGTTTGTTTTGATTCTTTGCTTATGGTAAAACGAATCGGTTACCTAACGTAACCTCGGTTCTTTCTAGATAAGGGAACGAGTATTG
The DNA here is from genome assembly GCF_029890125.1 of Rhinichthys klamathensis goyatoka. Lineage (NCBI taxonomy): Eukaryota > Metazoa > Chordata > Actinopteri > Cypriniformes > Leuciscidae > Rhinichthys > Rhinichthys klamathensis. The sequence goes on from NW_026606840.1 coordinate 3,332,495, forward strand.
CGTAAGCTAGCTTAAGCTACGGGAAAGATTCATCTTTTCTGAGAATTTGAAGCCAAAAAATTATCCTATAATTTTGTATCCATTGTCAACGCAGTTCAGCTGCAGCAGACCATGAGCGGGCTAGCTAGCAGCTCATTGGTTCGCTCACAGAGAACTGCTTAAGCCTATGAGGAGACACGAATGAGCTCTCGGCCAATGAGTGTCTGACCTGCTCTCGGCCAATGAGTGTCTGACCTGCTCTCATTGCGTCAGAGCCCGCCGAAACGGGCGTGGTCAGAGAGTATAAATTAGTGTCCCAGGCTGTAAACTCTGGTTTTCATAGAATGAAGCGAGAACGCTAGGAGCACAAGCACGGCCAGGAACGCAATACTCGTTCCCTCATCTAGAGAGAACCGAGGTTACGTTAGGTAACCGATTCGTTCTCTTACGAGAGGTTCTCTCGTATTGCGTAAGCTAGCTTACGCTACGGGAACACCTGGTCAACGCCGTGCGTGCTAAGCATCCACTATGAGTCCCAGGGGAGACCCCGGGGAACCCTTATGAGTGGGAATAATTATATGTACCTGTGACAAAGGCCAGCAGAGCGGGCCGGAGATTGTGTAGTACATAAGCACATGATAGAGAGGGACAGAGCGAAAACCGGTCTGTGTGAATGACTCCCCATAGTGCAGCTCAACCAGAAGAGCTGTAACATACTAGACTGCTAGTAGTTTAGCCTGCAAGGCGGGAACTTCCAGATTGTAAAATCTTACAAAGGTGGAGGGGGAAGCCCATCCCGCTGCCACACAAATGTCATGAATGGAAATTCCGCTGGACCATGCCCACGATGAGGCCATGCCTCTAGTGGAATGAGCCCTGAGGCCCAGAAGGCATGGCAGGTCTTTTGATGCGTATGCGGCTGCAATAGCATCTACTATCCATCTGGATAGAGTCTGTTTCGAGGCGGCCAACCCCTTGGTGCGCCCACCGAATGAAACAAAAAGCTGCTCGGATCGTCTGACCGGAGCAGTGCGAGTAATGTATAATCTCAGAGCCCTGACCGGACACAGGAGATTCGAGTCAGATTCGCTATCGGATGCAGGCAGAGCCGATAGGGAAATAACTTGTGCCCTGAACGGGGTACCAATCGCTTTTGGGACATAATCATGTCTAGGTTTGAGAACGACTAAGGAGTCATTGGGCCCAAACTCGAGACAGGAAGTGCTAATGGACAACGCGTGAAGGTCTCCCACACGTTTTACTGACGCGAGCGCGAGCAGAAAAACTGTTTTGAGCGAAAGGTATTTGAGGTCCACGGTGTTTAGCGGTTCGAATGGAGGGGCTTTCATAGCTTTGAGAACTATGGAAAGGTCCCAAATCGGCACCGAAGGGGGGCGTGGGGGGTTCATCCTTCTAGCTCCTCTGAGGAAGCGGATGACCAAGCCATCTTTGCCCAGTGACTGGCCGCGCCGGGGTTCAACGAACGCTGCGACGGCTGCCACATACACCTTGAGAGTGGACGGGGACCTGCCCTTGTCCAACATCTCTTGGAGAAAAACTAGCAAGGAAGGAACCTTGTATAACCGTGGGTCCAAGTTTCTGTCGGTGCACCATTTAGAGAACACAGACCATTTAGACGCATAGAGCCTTCTAGTAGAAGCCGCTCTAGCCTGCATGATCGTGTTTAACACTCCCTCTGGCAAAGCAACGGGTAGTTTTTGATCACCCACGCATGTAGCGCCCAGCGCTCTGGGTGGGGATGCCAGATCGTGCCGCGAGCTTGGGAGAGGAGATCTGCTCTGATTGGAATGGGCCACGGGGCTGTCTGTGACAGCTGAGTGAGCTCCGGAAACCAAGTCTGACCCTCCCAACGCGGGGCTATGAGGAGCACCGAGTGGCGTGTTTCCCTGATTCTCTGAAGCACCTGTGGCAGCAGAGAAACCGGAGGGAATGCATAAAGCGGGCGGCTGGGCCAGGTCTGGAAGCGATAGCCTAGCCTTATTGTGTTTAGGACCCACTGGGGAATTCCCGGAATAGCTTCCCACGCTTTGAAGCGTAACGCTAAGGGGTGAATGGCTACATGGTCCCCGTTGCTGCACATTGCGGGCTGCGCGGGCGCGCTCATAGTGTTTATGACAGCGGGACTTACACTCAGAGACGAGTTTAAGGGCCATGTAACAGAGTGAGCAGAGGTGGGCTCGTGGGCGCGCTTATGCACTCTAAAACTCGCGCGGGTTGGAACCGCTTTATGAGAGTGGGCTCTGTGAGAAACACGGGAACTGAAATGCTTTTGTGTATGAGTGAACAGTGTTGTGGGCACATTTTCTACACAGGAGGCTTTTATGCTCTTTTTGAGATTTCTCTGGGTCGCCGTGAAAACGGCGTTTGTGCTCATGCAAGCGGGAAAGGGGACCGGCTTGGTAATGGCGGGGTACACTGCTGTAGTAGCCGCGTGAGCGGGGACTAACAGAGGGCGAAACTTTGACGGCGGTCCGGCCGCGGCGGGAGAGCGCCGTCTTTTCCTCAGCTGTGCTAGGCAGACTTCGAGTGATGAGGTTTCAGCGTGATCCTAGGCCGAGGCCCCCGAGGAGGCGGCGGTCTGTGGCGGCTGTCAGAGCGAGAACGAGGGCGGCCGCCCTGGCGTCGCTGAGAAGTCTGACTGTGCTGAGCTGGGCGCTGGAGTGCGGGTCGTGCAGGAGGCTGGTCACGTGAGCGGCCTGCAGAGGAGCTAGCGCGATGAGGCAGAAAAAGATTCATGGCCTGGGAGGCTTTCTGCACTTCGGAGAAACGGTCAACGATACCCGTGACAGCAGATCCGAAGAGGCCGGATGGAGAGAGCGGGGCGTTGAGAAAGGCGGCGCGCTCAGAATCTCCCATGTCGGCGAGTGTGAGCCACAAATGTCTTTCAGACACACAAATGGCGGCCATGCATTTCCCCAGGGCTTGAGCAGCAGATTTTGTAGCGCGAAGGGCAATGTCCGTGGCGCTCCTCAAATCCGCGACTGTGGGGGGATTTTTTCCACTCTCGTCCCATTCACGAAGTAAATCACCCTGTAGTATCTGAAGGACGGACATGGAGTGAAGTGCAGAGGCTGCTTGGCTGGCGGCTGAGTAAGCGCGGGCGTGAAAGCTTGAAGTCGCTCTGCAGGCTTTAGAGGGAAGCACAGGTGATGAGCGCCATCTCGTGGAAGGCGGGCATAAATGTGCGGCGACCAGGTCCTCTACAGGGGGAATGGAGAGATAGCCCTTTTCTGCGGCTCCGTCCACAACGCGAAGCGGGGCGGAAGAGTCAGAGCGAGTTCTAGCAGAGAGCGGGGCATTCCAGGACTTTGTGAGTTCTGCGTGCAGTTCAGGCAGGAAGGGCGCGGCCGTTTAGTGACGGGAGTCGAGCGCTGGCGGAAGTAGCTGCCTTCCATACGGTTGATGGTCTGCTAGGGGGAGGGGACCAATCGAGCCCAAGGCGTTCGACGGCCTGTGAGAGGAGACGCACTAATTCCTCCTCGATTCCAGCGCGGGTCCCAGAGGATTCTCGGGCCGAGGAGGCGTGAGAACCGGACCATTCCTCACTGTCTGAAGCGAGAAGCGAACAGGTTTCCTTGATGTCCGCGGCGTCATCGGAGGCGACAGAGCGGCCACTCGGCGGCAACTGTATGTCCGGAAGCGGCGGAGAAGGAGAGCGGGAGGCGACAGGCTCCGGCGGGATGAACGCTTCTAGCTGGGGTTCCGGCGGCCTCTGAGAGCGGCGTTTCTTCTTCCGCGGCGAAGTCAGAGGCGGCGCGGAAGCAACTTTAGTGGCCTGAAGTCGAGCCCGCAGGGTCGACAACGGCATGTCCTCGCAGAGATCGCAGCCGCCATCGGCGAGGGCGAGCTCGGCGTGCTCCAATCCGAGGCAGAGAGCGCAGATGACGTGGCGGTCTCCAGTCTCGAGGGGAGCGCGGCAAGAACCGCAGGAGGATTTACGAGACATCTTTAAAAAGACGCTCGGCTCTTTTAGATACAAATAAGTATAGGAAGCTTTTTTGTAAAAAGGATACAAAACCGTCGGATGGCGCTAGCTCGCAGGACGGCTGAAGGTGGCGAAGACGGCCGGCTTACTCAGTCTCCCAGATGCTCGCTAGAGTTGGACGACACTTTTCGACGACAGCGGCTTCTCTCAGGATCAGCAGATGCGTGTAGCCACGCTGAAGAGATGAAAATCAGAGTTTACAGCCTGGAACGCTAATTTATACTCTCTGACCACGCCCGTTTCGGCAGGCTCTGACGCAATGAGAGCAGGTCAGACTCTCCTTGGCCGAGAGTTCATTCGCGTCTCCTCATTGGCTTAAGCAGTTTTCTGTGAGCGAACCAATGAGCTGCTAGCTAGCCCGCTCATGGTCTGCTGCAGCTGAACTGCGTTGACAATGGATACAAAATTATAGGATAATTTTTTGCTAGCTTACGCAATACGAGAGAACCTCTCATAAGAGAACTGAGATTTTGGTCTGATTTCTTTGAAAATTATGAAAATATAACTGTGAAACTGAACTTCATTTGTGTGATACTGATTCATGTTTATTCTTAACCGGTGGCTTAAAGAGCTATTCCGAGGAAAAACATTTGACAAGATTAAGCTTGTCTGGCGCCCGAACTAATTTTTTTTTTTTTTACATACATCTTTCACTTGATGATTTTTCATTTCGTTTGGGGCCCGCCACCGTTACACACTGACTTATTCTTTGGCATTGAATTTGGCATTACTTATTATTTGGCATTGTCTACTCGCATGATATATAAATTTATTTTGATGGCATTAGAAATTATTCTGTAATGATGTATTCCATGATAGAGAAATTATTTTAAAAAAGAGGTAATACTAAAAGATAATGTTTACCCTTTATAGTTTCTGAGCAACGTTATTATAATTTCTTTGGAAGTCAACCACAAGTTGTAATATTACAATATCAAATTTGTCAAATTTTGGTTGTTCACATAGTTTAAAGCAGAATACTGACTAACAGCCCATCCTTCAGCATTTCTATCATTCCTTTTCAGATCTGACAAACTGCGGTAGTGCTCTCCATGGTAACAGCAGCCTCAATAGACCCATTTCATCTCTTTATTCTTACACAAGCCAGACCCCCAGCAGAGAACTTACACTCTTATCCTTACGTTTTTGCATGAAGTCCAAATAAATCAGCTCTGTGTATATGGGCCAGCGAGAGAGATTCCTGTCTCACATTATAAACCATGTCCACAAAAAGCATCTCTTATAGAGTGCAGTTTATAACAGGACATTTTTTAAAGTGAGATTTAGTTATTTACGGAAAGCTATATTAATTGAGTGCAAGGTCTGCTTGGTCATCCAAAAATTGTTTTGAATACAGAACAAACAAAATATGTTCCCTCTAACTCAAATCAGGGTTTAATGAAAGCATTGTTGCTACTCAAGGTCAACAAACTAAAGTAGTTTCCACCCCTAAATGCCTAGGATTTTTAAATGATGACCAGATTCCCTTTAGGTCCCATTTCTACCAGAAAGACTCGGGAGATATAATGGTATAAAAAAGCATACATTTATTGACAGCCCAGCAAGCAATTATTTATAAAGTTCTTTGGCGTAGGCCCCGTCCGTAGTTCATGATCCGAGGGTAGCGGATCTGCATTTCCTGCCTGAAGATGAAGGCAGGGGCGCAGCAGACCCCCCTGGGAGTTATGGACGGGACCATCCTGGTGGTGGTGGGGAGGATGGAGGTAGTTGTCGCGACAGCATCTGCGAACTCAAACGTGTGTAAGTACCAATCTTTTATACAGCGAGTATAAGGACGTGATTGGATAGATGTGAAGGTAATAAGTGACGTAATAATTAAGTCTTCCTGGCAGAACTTTATGCTGAAGCTTTCATTTCTACCAGAAAGACTCGGGAGATATAATGGTATAACAAAGCATACATTTATTGACAGCCCAGCAAGCAATTATTTATAAAGTTCTTTGGCGTAGGCCCCGTCCGTAGTTCATGATCCGAGGGTAGCGGATCTGCTTTTCCTGCCTGAAGATGAAGGCAGGGGCGCAGCAGACCCCCCAAAAGTAGGTGGATTATGGATCCACCAGGACGGGACCAGCCCACCCCCAAAAAATGGTAACGGAAGTATACCCACCGGTCGTGAATCCTGTGGTTCCTGAAAAATAGAAAAGGGGGTTACCATAATAGCATGATGGACCTTGAATGTGCATGGATTCCTTTAGACGAGGAAGCCGCTTAAGTTTTGTAAAACGTTGACCTGTAAGGTACAATGTGGAGCCATGGAAAAATTTCTTCATTTAGCCGGGCATTATCCGGCGATTTACGTAGAATTCAATGTACTTTTTACGTGATTATCAGCTCCATTCCTAGGACGCGCAAAGGCGAGGCCGCATGAACCATACAGAACCGTGCCGCGTTCGGCCATACATAATGGTGCCACATTGATCCATACATAGACAGGCCTCGTTAGACCAAACAGAACGGTGCCACGTTAGGCCAAACAGAACAGTGCCGAATAGGCCATGCATAGACAGGTCTCGTTAGACCATGCAGAGCGGTGCAACGTTAGGCCGTACATAGACGGCCTCGTTAGACAATACAGAACAGTGCCACGTTATGCCATACATAGACAGGCCTCGTTAGACCATACAGAAAAGTGCCACGTTAGGCTACACATAGACAGGTCACGTTAGACCAACAGAACAGTGCCACGTTAGGCCATACATAGACAGGTCACGTTAGACCAACAGAACAGTGCCACGATAGGCCATACATAGACAGGTCACGATAGACCAACAGGACGGTGCCACGTTAGGCCATACATAGACAGGTCACGATAGACCAGCAGAACAGTGCCACGATAGGCCATACATAGACAGGTCACGTTAGACCAACAGAACAGTGCCACGATAGGCCATACATAGACAGGTCACGTTAGACCAACAGAACAGTGCCACGTTAGGCCATACATAGCAGGCCTCGTTAGACCAACAGAACAGTGCCGCGTTAGGCCACTTTTTGATAGACCACATAGATGAGGCCTCGATAGGCCACAACGGCCGCCAATCCCACATGAAGACGCGGTAAACTAGACGAAACATGTAAAACGAAGGCCAGCCAGCCTTTTTTATTTTTTAATTTATAATTTATTTTTTAATTTTTTATTATTATTATTTTTTTTTTTAATAAGCAATACATGCTACGATGCCTTGGTAGACCACACAGAACGTATACCCCGAAGGGCCACTGGCCAACCATAGGCATCTTTTTTAAGGATAAGTCACTGATATGCCACTAGGCATACACAGAGACTAAAGACCTACACAGAGACTAGGCCCGCTGGGCCACGGGGCTGCTAAAGCCACACAGAGACAGACACACATAGACGAGGCCCTAGGCCACATGGAACCAATGCCATAACTGGCCACAAGACATGCCACGTTAGGCTACACGGTCACGATAGACCACACTGAACATAGAATGAGGCCACGAGGGCCATGCTATCGTGAGCCCACACCGAGACGAGGACACACAAAGACAACGGCCACTAGGCCACACGGAACCATTACCATAACTGGCCACAAGGCCGCGGGACAATGCCACGTTTGGCTACACGGTCACAGTAGACCACGCTGAACGTATATCGTACGCTTGCATTTTTTTTTTTTTTTTAGCCACATAGAGACAGGGCCTCACTGGGACAGGCCACTGCCAGACATAGACGACAGTCCACTAGCTGCGCATGCACGATGACTCATTGCCTTTAATGAGAATGAAATAGCATTACACCACCACCAGTAGTTGTATAGGTATTTACCTGCTTTATTACTGGAGAGCTTGCTGAGCTTCAAGAATGGATATGATTTGGATGCAGAGGACAGAACATCTGCCCATGATCTTAATAGCTGGTATAGAGATTCCTGGTTCAGCTGCAGTAGTAGCTGCCCCGATTCTGGAGAAATGGTCGGTATAGGGAGAGGGGGATAAACCGCAGCTTTAATGACGATAGATAAAGGAGTCCTGAGCCAGGCCTTAGAAAGAGGTGCTCCGAAGTTCTAGGTGGATTTTAAGAATTTTAAATTTAGATGTGAAGGGAAAAAAATTGTTATTGATTTGGAGTGTTAGGGTGATGCCGGAGCCTTGGCCGTCATTCTTAGAGTGCTAAAGAAGATTAAAGAAAATAGGTGAGAAGCATAATAGAAGAAAAGCACAGCAGGATCGAAATATTAAATTTCATGAATTAAAATCCCCAGACACGTGAAGCCGTAAGAGCAGATAAAACACGGCTTTTAGCAGAATATGTATATAAAAAATAGGGATTATAGTAGGTAGAGATAATTAGTAATCGAGAAAGAGCAAGGTAATAACAGGTGTTTATCTGGAGGTGCTAGATGATTTATCTATGCCTTCGATTTTACGTAAGGTTAGCAATCCTAATTCCTGAGTCTTTTCACTGCAAACTTTCATTCACTTATTACTCGAACACCTGCAAGCAATCTACGAATGCGAGAATATTTTATTACGATTTCCGTAATTGAAGACGAGGAAGGAACCACCGGCCATTATTGAGATGGGAATTAGAGGAATCTGGAAGAAAAGCAAAACGTTATAAACTGAACCAAGCAGAAGTATAAGCTTTTAAGGTGGAGGGAGCCGTACCTTCGTGAAGTACGATCTAGCTGGATTGAGCAGATCTTCTAATTTAAAATTTCTGTTATTTCTCAAAACATGACTGCCTTCAGATCTTGACAAATCACGTGAAGCAAGCAGTCGGACCGCCATATCAGAATTCGCTTCTCGTCTGATGCTTGCAGCTACCGCCTGACCGTAACGGTTTGTTTTCCACTGTAGAAAACTCAAATGTCATGATTGCCAATACAAGAGTGTACCGGCACCCCCTTTTTTTTTTCTTTTTTTTCTTCTTTTTTTTAAATAGCATAATCGTCTGACAGAAGATCTGTCTTATGATGGCAACTTTGCTTCATTGCATGAGCAACATGCGTTTAGAGACCACGTCAAGCCCCAAAAGACGCTGCGACGGCTATAGAAAACTTTGTGAAGCGCAGATGAAATGAAGCTTGAGTGAGCTTAATAATTTTATCTGGCCTTTACTGATCCGGGTATCCGAATCTGAGATCGGACATACACCCTTCGTATAACCATATGTCGTGGAATTTCTTAATGCTAATATCACAGACGAAACTGACTTAATGGGATGCTTACCTGAAGTAAGGTGACAGCGTCCCGTCAAGAAGATACTATCGATCCCTCAATGATGCTTCATGATCCGTTGTTTTAAGCATAGAATCCATTCCTCAGATATGCAGCATATGCCTGACGTGGCTCCCAAGTTGCTCTTTGTAGAAATAGTTTTATTCGAGCTGGGAGATCACTGGCCACAACGAGTCTCTTGAATAGAAAGATACATGAACCTATAATCATACGGTTGAGTAAAACAATGTCACTCGAGTCTTATCCACTGTGATAAGTTTGTTATTATCAAACTAATCATATGACTGTTATGAGGAGCGCACCCGCTGAACATGGCATGAGTTTAAAGCCAGTTTAATATTCGGTTACTCTTAAGCTTATTTTATTTCTATTCAGTTGCGCAGTTGTTAGTATTTTGCAATTGCCCATGTGAGCGCAGTGGTGGGCAGATCGAGGCTTCGTGGGACACTGAAACCGTTGAATCAAATGTGCCTTATTGTGCCGAGGCTTCGAGACAATCCGACACCCGTCTCCACGGTGACCCCTAGTGGTCAGAACAGTGTAAATGCAACAAAAACCCAGGTCAAACATGCATAAAAACACCTTTTACAAACTATTGCAAATTTTTTTTTTTACTGAAGTAAAAATCTTTCAAATGCAATTATATAGTCATCTAATAAGATTATCATGTGTAATCGTGTTCCTTTATCAGTTGTCAGGGTTTGTTTTGTTGGTCCTATGAATGGCTCAGCTAGACAGGCCAATAAGTACCTCATTTTAATTATGCTAATGTCTTATTAAAAAATCTACAAATGTATAAAACTGATCAGAGATCAGGTAAACCTACAGAAACTTGTTCATTGGTTCTCAGTAACTCCTCATGATTCATGGGTTGACAGAGATCATCGTCCCCAGCGGTGAACCATTTAAATTTCGAAGTGTTTCAAAACAGTTACGACGTAATGAAGCCTCGTTTACTGAAATCACGTGACTCTGGCAGTTTGATACACGCTCCGAACCATTGGTTTGGAACAAAAAAGATTCGTAAAGGCTTCGAAGCTTCATGAAGCAGTGTTTTGAAATTGCCATCACTGTGAGCGTGGGATCGGCGACGCTGATACGACGGTTCGTATTAGATTGCCTGTGCACTGTGGAATATCGGTAACGTGAATCTTTGCTTACACTTGTAACAAACATTAAGGCTAGCTAGCCAGCCCTGCTGTTTAGAGCATTGCAGTATGTTGCGTTGCAGTCTGCGTATCAGCCGTTATTAGGAACATACCACGTCACCGTAGTTACCAGTTGAACTCTGCCGCTGTTGTAGGAAGCAGCATAGTAGCCAAGTTAAATAAATACTTACCTGAATGAAGTTTAATCATGGTAAAGTGGACATATTAACAGTGGCTGGTGGAAGTGCCTACCAAACTTGAAACCCCAACTGAAAGCCTTGGAAGTGGAGCTTGAACTTGAAAACCAGTGTGAGAAGATCGCCTCTCGTTTTGCAGAGTTGTTGATTCGTGTCGGTGGATCGATGATCAGCGGAACAAATGGCACCGGTGCAGACAGCGGAACTGATGGGTTACCCGGTGTTTTGGCCTTAACGGAGCAGGACTTCTCTTGAGTAGCCATGGCTGAACAAATTCTCAGAAGACCGCTGAACCCACAGTATAAGGACGTGATTGGATAGATGTGAAGGTAATAAGTGACGTGATAATTAAGTCTTCCTGGCAGAACTTTATGCTGAAGCTTTCATATTCAGAACTTGTGTGTTTTGTTGTTTCTGAAACATTCTTCAGTGCTGCCCATCTTAGCCTGCTTTGATATTTTAAATTTCAGTAGGACGCCGTGGAAGTCTGTGCTGAACATAAGATCATAAAACGTACTCGGTTACTAACGTAACCTCGGTTCTCTCTAGAGAGGGAATGAGTATTGCGTAAGTTTAGCTTACGCTACGGGAAAGATTCATCTTCTCGAGATATTGAAGCCAAAAAATTATCCTTAATTTTGTATTTATTGTCAACGCAGAGCAGCAGCTAGCAGACCTAGAGCAGGCAGTCTTGCGTGCTCATTGGCTGCCCTGCGGGCATCTGCTGCAGCCTACCAGTGAGCCCCGCGTGACGTCACGCCCAATGAAGGGCGCCCGCACCTTCATAGCGTCATAGCCCGCCAGAATGGGCGTGGCTTAGCGTATAAAAGAAGGGGCTGTAGGCTGAATTCCCTGATTTTCGTCGACTGAAGCGAAGTCGCTCGTGGCGCGAGCACGGCCGGTTACGCAATACTCGTTCCCTCTCTAGAGAGAACCGAGGTTACGTTAGTAACCGAGTACGTTCTCTTACGAGAGGTTCTCTCGTATTGCGTAAGTTTAGCTTACGCTACGGGAACTTTTTGTCAACGCCGTGCGCGCCAAGCAACCACCCATGAGTCGCCGAGGTTTCTCGGGGAACCCAATAAGTGGAAAAAGAAAGAAATGCCGGTGTAACACCGGGCCGGCTCTGGGTTTACACATCATGGCCACCGACCATAATGAGCGCCAGCTGAAGCCAATGAGTAGTGCTTCATTGAACCACCTGCCCGGGAAAAAGGAGGATAAAGGAGAAGAGAAAAAGCTGGTTGGGGTGTTCAAAGCTGGTTGTCCCAGAGAAGTGGTTGTCTCAGTGCAGGCGCTGGTTGCCTCAGCGCAGGTGCGCTGGTTGCCTCGGAGCAGTTTTGGGCACAAGCTTCCTCGGGAAAATTGTCTGGGTGTGGAAGCCGCCCCATTGAAGTTTGCTGGATCAGAGTGATCGTCTGTGGGAAATCTACTGGACTGAGTTGTCGATTGAACCTGCACTGTGAAGAGAGGGAGAAAGATAAGTGAATTGATTTCATCTTACGAACATTCAAACAGCTTGAAGAGGATGCAGTGAGTGTGGATCTGACTGTTGGAGAAGCTATGTGTTTCAGAGTGTGTTGAGCAAGAACGGAAGATTTAATGTTCCCCACGTGAGTGTAACAAACGGATTGACGCCTCTGAACAGCCTTATCGTAAGCCAGAGTGATACAGTTGAGCTGGAAAGTACTTTGTACTGTGAAGAACCCTTACCTTTCTACCCACTGTCTGAGTTTGGAAGTATGCAGCATCGCTGATGAAGTAAGCTTGTCAACCACTGTCTCACTACTGTGAACTGAAGAGTACTTTGTACTGTGAAGAATCCTTACCTTTCCACTTACGGTCTGAGTCTGGAAGTATGCAGCATTGCTGGTGAAATGGTGAATTTCTTTTTTTTTTTTTTTTTATGTTAGATATGTGTTGGTTGAATGCACTCCATTTACGCATTCACTTCTTGACTTCTGGCCCTACATTCTAGATTCATTTGACTTTCATTATTGCTTAGCTCTGCTGGTCAAGTAAATTCAATCCTAGCTATCCAATTTATTCTCATGGAGTTTTTTTTTATTTTTTTTATTTTTTTTTATGTGTTTCATTGCTCTTTATACGGTGTGGCTGAAAACACACACACACACACACACACACGCACACACACACACACACACACACACACAGTCTTGGTTCCAGACATGAAATGTATTAAAGTGTTGCCCACATGGTCGGCTCTTTTTTTTACTTTTTTTTTTTACTTTAGAATGGTAACTGATAACGAGTTTGTGCTGAGTGCAAGCCACTGAGCTGGTCTACAGACTGGTAACGGGAATGTGCTGATTGCAAACTGATGGGCTGGGACACAGACTGAGAGCTGGTTTATGCTGACTGCAGGCCACTAGGATGGTCCACAGACTAGTAGCCAGTTTGTGCTACACGCAGACCAGTGAGATCTAGTCCACAAACTGTGAGCTGGCTTAAGCTGGTTGTTGAATGCCAGACTGGTCCACAGTTTGTAAGCTGGCTTGGGCTAGCTTTTGGATGTCGGATTAGTCCACAGATTATGAGCTAACTTGGGCTAGTTGTTGGATGCCAGACTAGTCCACAGATTGTGAGCTGGCTTAGCCTGGTTGTTAAATGCCCGACTGATCCCGACTGATCCACAGACTGTGAGCTGGTTTGGGCTAGTTGTTGAATGCCAGATAGGTCCACAGGTTGTGTGCTGACTTGGGCTGGTTGTTAGATGCCCAGCCGGTCCACAGATTGTGAGCAGGACTGGGCTGATTGCTGGATACCAGACTGGTCCACAGAATGTGAGCTGACTTGGGCTGGTTGTTGGATGCCAGACTGGTCCACAGACTGTGATCTGGCTTGGGCTGACAGCAGGCTATCTAACAGTTCCACAAACTGTGGGCTGACTTGGGCTGGTTTTTGGATACCAGACTGGCCCACTGATTGTGAGCTGGCTTAAGTTGGATGTTGGATGTCGGACTGGTACCGTACCGCATGTCGGAGTGGTATCGTACCGCAGATCCCCGTATCCCCCAGCAGGGCAGAACTCATATCCCTTCCCTCCCATTAAGTGACATAATTAATCAGCGGGGCCCAGAGAGAATCGAAGTCAGCCGATCGAAGATTGTTAAAAGCAAGCATGGACTCCAAACTGATATGATCCGACAGGAGATTTCTATACTGGTTAATGCTAAGATTATTTTTAGTTTTCCAATTCAAAAGAATAGTTTTCTTTGCAACAGATAATGTGGTGAGGACCATGTGTGCTTTGTCGATCTCCATATTGATATCATTTAAATCCCCTAATATGCATAGTTTTGGGCAAGTAGGTATATTACACTTAAGCCATATTGATAAGTCCTCACAAACCTTAGTCCAGAATCTTTGGACTGGTGTACAAAGCCACCAGGCATGCATGTAATCGTCTGCTGTATTACTTGTGCACTGCGTGCAAATATTTGATTGATTAAAACCCATCTTAAACATCCTTTGTCCTGTATAATAAGTTCTATGGAGGATTTTGTATTGTATGAGTCGTAGATTCAAGCTGTCAGTCATATTAAAGTTGTTTAATATTATTTCTGACCAAAACTGATTGGTGGGATTCAGTGATAGATCCGACTCCCATTTTGCAATTGGTAATGAGATTGTATCATCTATTTTGGAGATGACTCTATATATTTTCGATAGTAGCTTTGGAGTACCAAGGCTCCTGAATTCTGAAACACTTGGTGGGAGTTCCAGGTTTATTTGCTTAAGAGGGAATTTTTTACTTATTACTGCTTTGAGTTGTTGATATTCTAAATATCTGTTATTACTTATCCCATACTGTGAGGTGATTGTTTGGAATGGTAAAAAGTTACAGTTATGGATTAAATGCTCTAAATGTTTAATTCCTTTGTTTTCCCATTGGATAAAATTAATCATATTTCTGTTTAGTGTGATATCAGGATTATTCCATATAGGGGTAAGCCTACATGGGATCATTGAAGAGTCTGTTTTTTTAAGAAATTCCCACCAGGCTGTCAAACAAGTGCTGATGTTAATGCTCTGAAAGCACGTATGAGATTTAATATTTGAACTAAAATACAGAAGATTAGAAATTTCCAGGTTGTCACATGGGGCCCTATCTTGCACTCGGCGCAAATGACTTTGTACACTGACGCATGTATCATTCCTATTTTGCACCCGCGCAAAGCGGACTTTTCCCTCCACAGACGCACGTTGGTTAACTAAGAAATACACTTGCGCTCCCCGGGGCGGTTCAGCGCAAAGAGGAGGCGTGTTCCGGCGCAAACCTTCCCTCATGCTATTTTGCTGTTCTATAAAACAATTGCGCCACTGACCAGAAAAAAACTAGTCTAAAGTCAGTGGTGCGTTGCGCGTTGTTCATTATGCTATTTTAAGGGCGCATGCTTGGCCATAATCAATGTAGCGTGTGCACAACGCGCATACACGTTGATTCTCTCATCTAAGCAGCAGTTTTCATTTTTGCAAATCATACATTATTACGATAGATAGATAGATAGATAGATAGACAATTTATTATAAAAGCATGTAGCTTACACATTTACCCAAATTATCATACGCCTGTTTAACAGAAGTTAATTTGATTGGGTTTCTCCATTCCCAATGTCACTTCTCTGTGTTTTACGGCCCTGACGAGAACGTTGCTCTCCTCGGCTGTGAACCGCTCCTGGCGCGCGCCTGGCAAATCCGCCGTTACAATAGGAATCCGCTTTAGAACAAGCGCGCCTGCTCTTAAAGGGAATGTGAGATGACGCTCTGATTGGTTTATTTCACGTTACGCCCAAACCACACCTATGAATAATGAAGCTACTTCAGACCAACCCCTTTTAGATTTGCGCCAGGCGCAAGAGGCATTTATCCCGCCGGGAAAATAGCAACAGCGCCGGGATCCGCCCACAAAGTTACTTGCGCTTTACGCTTTGACACTTGCGTTTCAGATCGTTAAAATAGGGCCCATAGTGTTTGCTCTATATCCATCCATGTTTCATCCAATGCACTAGGTTTGAGCCATTTAGAAATATACTGTAACTTATTTGCTAAGAAGTAATGATGGAAATTAGGGAAGTCTAGTCCACCCCTGTCTTTAGTTTTCTGTAGAGTTTTCAGGCTGATTCGAGAGGGTTTATTCTTCCAGAGAAATTGAGAAATGTGTGATTCTAGTGATCTAAACCATGGATAGGGAGGTTTCATAGGGACCATAGAAAACAAGTAATTGATTTTAGGCAAGATCATCATTTTTATGGTGGCAACTCTACCCATGAGTGAGATGGGTAAAGATTTCCACCGAGCAAGATCGTCTTCTATGGTCTTCAGTAGTTGAGTGTGATTTAACTTTAATAAATCTGACAATCTGGAAGAGATGTTTATGCCAAGATATCTTATATTACCTGATTGTAATGCTATATTGGATGGCCCTTGAAACCTACAATTAATCGGTAGAACTGTGCTCTTTGACCAGTTAATAGAATAATCGGACAAGGATGAGAACTTATTGATTAATGAGATTGATTCAGAGAAAGATGTACATGAGTTCTGAAGGAATAATAAAACGTCTTCGGCATAAAGGCTTATCTTATGTTCATTCTTTAAGGACCAAACACCTTTAATATCCTGATTTTGCCTGATTGCCATTGCTAAAGGTTCTATAAAGATGGCAAAAAGTGATGGGGAAAGAGGGCATCCCTGCCTAGTGCCTCTCTGCAGATTGAAGCTAGGAGAGGTTTGATCATTTGTCCTAACTCTTGCATTAGGGGATTTATATAAGATCTTAATCCAGTTAATAAAGTTTGATCCAAAGCCGAATTTACTTAAAGTAGCTAATAGAAATTTCCAATTAACTCTGTCAAAGGCTTTTTCCGCATCCAGAGATACTATAATGGTTTCTAAATTATTAATGTTGGAATAATCTATTAAATTAATAAATCTACGCATGTTTGTAGAGGAATGTCTGCCTTTTATAAAACCCGTTTGGTCAGGGTGAATTATACAAGGGGTTATTTTCTCTAACCTTCCTGCTAAGGTTTTACAGATTATTTTAAGGTCAACATTTATCAATGATATGGGGCGATAGCTAGTTGGTAATGTGGGATTTTTGCCTGTTTTTAACAGTACGATAATGTTTGCAGAGTTCATAGTTGATGTTAAGTTGTTTTCTTCTATAATTTGTGTAACCATTTTGAAAAAAGTTGGTGCCAGAATTGTCCAGAATTCTTTATAAAATTCTATTGGGAAGCCATCTGGTCCTGGAGCTTTATTGCAAGACATATGTTTAAGGGCTTCATGTAGCTCTGCCACTGTAAGGGGAGAATCTAAGGCCATGACTTGTTCTTCATTTAATTTTGAAAGATTTATGTTGTCCAAAAATTTCTGGATGTCGCTGTCTGATGGATCTAGTTGGGATGAATATAGAGTTCTATAGAAATTTCTAAAAGTGTCATTTATTGCGTTGGGCTCATGTATGATATTACCTGCTGAGTCTTTAACTGACTTAATTGTTGATTTTTCTTTGTTAGTTTTTAATTGGTTAGCTAAAAATTTTCCAGATTTGTTGCTATGTTCAAACTGCTCCAAGCGTAACCGTTGTACCATAAACTGTGTTTTCTTATTGATTATTTCATTTAATTCAAGTTTAGCTTTCTTTATTTGCTTGAGCGTCTGTTCTTCCGGTGATGTATTGTAGATGTCCTCTAGGGATTAAAATCTTAATTCTAGTTCTGACATATTTGCGTTTTCCTTCTTTTTTTATATGATGCAAAAGAAATTATTTTTCCTCTCATCACTGCCTTCCTTGCTTCCCATAGGATACCTGCTGAGACTCCTGGTGTGTCATTGTCTTCTAAATAGTTGGACCATTCTCTTTTGAAATAACTGATAAAATCAGGGTCTTTAAGCAATGCCAAATTGAATCTCCAGTTCCTAGAGGGTAAGGTAGTTGATATATTCCTCAGGTTAAAAGAAACTGGGGCATGATCACTCACAGTGATCGGGTGAATTTGAATATCAGATAACTCACTCACTAAAGAGTTGCTAACTAGGAAGTAATCTAATCTAGAGTATGAATGATGAACTGAAGAAAAAAAAGTATATTCTTTAAGATTGGGGTGATAAGAACGCCAGACCTCACATAGTCCCAGGTCCTCCATGTATTGTTTAACTGTATTGACAGATTGCCAGTTTCGATAGTTACCTGCATTACTAAGCCTGTCAGCTATGGGGTCCATTACCATGTTGAAGTCCCCTCCAATAATCAATACACTGTCTGTATACTCAGACAGTGAGGTGAAAAAGGAATGAAAAAAGGAAGGGTCATCAACATTTGGACCATATAAGTTGGCTAAGCACAGTTTCATATTCTGAACTGATAAATTAACTACTATAAATCTCCCTTCAGGATCCGTAACTATGTTGAATACTGTGAATTTTACCTTTCTATTAATCAAAATAGCAACACCTCTCTGTTTAGAATTATAACTGGAAGAAAAAATGTGCGGAAACTGTACTGTAGAGAGGATATCAACTGACGTATTCAACATATGAGTCTCCTGTAAGAACACAACATCAGCATTTAAATCTTTTAATCGATTATGAATTTTTAGCCTCTTCTCTCTGGTCCCGGCTCCGTGTACATTCCACGTGATAAATCTCAATGTGTTCATGCTCATAGTGATGATGTGTATTGAATGTTATCTACAAATGTATGTGCGTGTATGTGTGTGTGTGTGTGTGTGTGTGCGTGTGTGCGTGCGCGCACGCGCAACGCGTAAACGAGTACATGGTATGTGTAATTGTGTGTGTATCTTTACATTTATGTGACTCTATCTGTGTAATATGTCTGTATGTATGGATCTTATACAGATACCAGTATGTTTCAATGTGTATATTCTTTGTATTAATGAAATGTCCTGGGGAGTGAAAACGGTGTGCAAATAGTGTGCAAAAATAGGGGGAAAAAAGTGCAAGAAAAGAAAATAGAAAAAACTGGAAAAAGAACTGAAAAAAAAAAATTAACTACAGAAACCATTACAAGATGGTTATTGAAATGGGCTTTTAAGTCACGAGCCTAATCGACGAGCCTGACGACGAGAGGAGTCACTGTCTGTCCCATGAGCCTAATCGACGAGTCTGACGACGCAAAGAGCCACGAACGTCCCTGTCTCTGCTTTTACCCTGTTTAAACTGAATAAAAACTTACCTTTTAAAGTCACTGTGGTTGTCTGCCTCTTGGTGTCCTCTGGTGTCTGCTCCTCCGGAGTGTGGTGAATAAACCCTTGGCCTTAACCCCGGTGACACACACATAGGGAATACAGAGCACTGGTCTGTATAAGCATATAGCACATCCCTACTAGTGCAGCTCAACCAGGAGAGCTGAGTCACGTGAGAGTGGTCTGAGCATGATATATCTGGGCAGAACGCACAACTCGCTTAGACTGACAGAAGTTTAGCCTGCAGGGCGGGAACTTCTAGGTTATAGAACCTGACAAAGGTAGACGGGGAGCTCCAGCCCGCCGCTACACATGTGTCGTGGATAGAAATCCCGCTGAACCACGCCCACGATGAGGCCATGCCTCTAGTGGAATGAGCCCTGATGCCCAGAGGGCATTGCAGACCTTTTGATGCGTAAGCGGCCGCTATTGCGTCCACTATCCATCTGGATAGAGTCTGTTTCGAGGCAGCGAGACCTTTGGTGCGCCCACCAAACGAAACAAACAGCTGCTCCGTGCGCCTGAAAGAGGCGGAGCGCGTAGTGTAAAACCTCAGCGCCCTGACCGGGCAAAGGAGATTCACGTCTGTCTCACTGTCTGACGCTGGCAGAGCCGACAGTGAAATGACTTGCGCTCTGAAAGGAGTGCCCATCACTTTTGGAACATAGCCATGTCTAGGTTTGAGGATGACTTTAGAGTCATTCGGCCCGAACTCAAGACACGTCGCGCTGATTGACAGCGCGTGCAGGTCCCCCACACGTTTGACTGATGACAGCGCGGTCAGAAAAACGTTTTTTAGTGATAGGTATTTTAACTCCACGGAGTCTAGTGGCTCAAATGGGAAGGCTTTCAGGATCTCGAGGACCAAGGAAAGATCCCACATAGGAACCGACGGGGGGCGCGGCGGATTCATCCTTCTAGCTCCCCTAAGGAAGCGGATGACCAGCTCATGTCCTCCCAGTGACTGGCCGTGCGTCGATTCTGCGAACGCCGCCACATAAACTTTGAGCGTGGATGGGGACCTCCCTTTATCCATTAGCTCTTGTAGAAAAGTGAGCACATGCACAACCTCGCACGTCCGCGGGTCCAGATCTCTGTCGGTGCACCACTTGGAGAACACCGACCATTTAGACGCCTAGAGCCTTCTCGTGAAAGGAGCTCTAGACTGCGTGATCGTGTTCATCACTCTTTCTGGCAGGGCAACGAGTACCCGTTGATCAACCATGCGTGCAGAGACCAGCACTCTGGATGGGGATGCCAGATCGAGCCGCGAGCCTGAGAGAGGAGATCTGCCCTCACCGGAATAGGCCACGGAGCTGCATGTGACAGCCGTGCTAGTTCCGGGAACCAATTCTGATTCTCCCAGTGCGGAGCTATGAGGAGCACCGAGTGGCGCGTTTCCCTGATTCTCTTGATCACCTGTGGTAACAGGGAGACCGGAGGGAAAGCATACAGTGGGAGGCTGGGCCAGACCTGGGCCAGCGCGTCCTCGTTCTTCGAAAAGAACATCGGGCAATGAGCGTTGTCTTTTGACGCAAATAGGTCGACTTCCGCTCTGCCGAATAGGCGCCACAGTTTCTGGACTGTTTGGGGGTGCAGGGACCATTCCCCTGGGGGAACGTTGTCCCTGGACAGTTTGTCTGGGCCGTCGTTCAAATGGCCAGGCACATGCGCCGCCCTCAGCGGGCGCAGGTGCATCTGGGACCAAATAAGGATGCGTTCCGTCAGATTGCAGAGGTTTCTGGATCTGACACCGCCGTGACGGTTTACATAGGAAACCACAGACATGTTGTCCGAGCAGACGAGGACATGTTGGTTCTGTATGAACGGGAGGAAGCGCTTCAGCGCGTTCTTGACCGCTATCATTTCCAGACAGTTTATGTGAAAACACTTCTCTTGGTCTGACCACTGGCCAAAGGCCGGTCTCCCCTCGAACAGCGCGCCCCAACCCGAGTTGGACGCGTCTGTTGAAATGACTTTCCGATAAGAGATGGCTCCCATCATCACTCCCTGCTGGTACCAGTCGGCTACTAACTAGGGCTGCAGAGCCGCTATGCAGGTCTGAGTCACTCTGATTTTCTGGCCGCCAGAAACCCAGGCTCGGCGAGACGCGCGAGCATTCAACCAGCGTTGGAGCGGGCGCATGCGCAGTAGGCCCAGCTGGAGCACCGCTGCTGCTGAAGCCATACAGCCCAGCATCCTTTGAAACGTTTTCAAAGGGAGAAAGCTGCCCTTCTGGAAAGACGCGGCTAGGCGGCGAACACGGCGCGCGCGCTGTCATGGCCACAGAATTCAGTTCTATTCCTAAAAAGGAAATTGACTGACTGGGCATTAATGAGCTCTTGGTCCAGTTGACCGTGAGACCCAAGCTTTCCAGGTGACTGAGAAGCACTGTTCTGTGAGATAACAGCTCCGTCTCTAAATGTGCCAATATCAGCCAATCGGCCAGATAGTTCATTATTCGCAGCCCCTGAGTTCTCAGGGGGCGAGCGCCGCGTCCATGCACTTCGTAAATGTACGGGGTGCTAGAGACAGGCCGAACGGCAGGACGGTGTATTGATATACCTGACCGTCGAAGGCGAATCTCAAAAATTGCCTGTGACGGGGTATTATCTGAATCTGAAAATAGGCATCCTTCAGATCTAGAGAAATATACCAGTCCCTCGGGCGAACGTGCGCGAGGATTTTTCTGGTCGTAAGCATTTTGAACGGTCTTTTTGCAAGCACTTTGTTCAAATGTCTCAGATCTAGGATAGGTCTGAAAGCTCCATCCTTCTTGGGTACGAGAAAATATCGGCTGTAAAAGCCTGACTCGCTCAGAGAAGGCGGTACTTTTTCTATAGCCCCTTGCAGAGCAGTTTTGCTATTTCTGCGTGAAGTAGGTGTGCTACTTCCGCATTCACTATCGTCGTGGTCCGGGCTCGAAAGCGCGGGGGACGGCGAATGAATTAAAGTGTATAGCCCTGCTTTATTGTGCTCAGAACCCATTCTGAAATCCCTGGGATAGTTTCCCACGCAGCTATGTGAGCCGCTAGGGGGCGAATGGCCTCCGGGTTCAGATCGCCACCATTTGCGGGCTTGTGAAACTGAGCCGGAGCCGAAAGTGCGGCGCGCGCGCTCTCGGTTCTGGGCAATGGCTGCTCGCTGAACGCCGAGACCGTCTGATTTTTGTGAGGTGTCCCAATCATAAGGGATGGGGAGCATTTTATTCTCACTTTTTGACGCGCGAGCAGCGCTTTGGGCGGAAAAGCTTTCTGTAAGCGTGAGCGCGTGTGCGCGGGCACGAGACTTACAAGTGTATTTGACGCCCCGATCATAACGGATGGGGAGCGTCTTATCAATGCCCTGCGTTTTGTGATAACATTTAAACGCGCGGGCGACGCCCGGGGGGAGGTGTGTGTTAGTAAGCGTGAACGCTCTCCGGCGGGCACGAGACTTACATTCATAACCTGTTTTATTGACCGTGTAACAGAGCGGGCAGATAGTGGGCACAGACCTGTGGACACATTTCTTATAACACTCGAGCGGCTTTTCTGCGCTTTATGAGAGTGTGCTCTGTGAGTGACACGAGATTTGATGTGCTTGTGTGTAGGGGACCAGACATTCTACTCTTTTTGAGATTTCTCTGGGTCGCCGTGAAAACGGCGTTTGTGTGCAGGCGAGAGGGTGAACAAACCGGCTCGTTGGCTGCTAAATGAACCACTGCAGTAGCCTGTTTGAAGGGGACTGACAGGGAAATAAACTTTGACGGCGGTCCGGCCGCAGCGGGACATGCGAGTTTTTTTGTTTTTTTTTGAGGCGATGTGTCTGTTAGTAAGCGTGAGCGCTCACGTAACTTACATTCTTAACCTGACATGTATGAGGCTGTTCTGGCCGTGTGACAGAGCGGGCAGAAAAATAGGCGTGAGCACAGAGTTGTGGGGACGTTTCCTACATCTAGCACTCGAGTGGCATTTGCCAGCTTCAAGAGAGTGGGCTCTGCGGGAGACACGGGGGGTATCGCGTTGGCTGCCAAATACACCGCTGCAGTAGCCTTATGTAAGGGGACTGACAGGGCGAGACATTTCGACGGCGGCGCGCAAGCCCGTCCGGGTCATGCAGAGAGCTCGAGAGGGCTCTGCATGACGCGCGAACGGGGACGCGAGGGCGGGTTAGCTCTCTTGTAACGTAAAGAGAGCTAGCCGCGTGCTCGTTGGTCGAGCAGAACTGGGAACAGTGTTTGTATGAGGGCGCGCGCACAAGTAGTGGGCACGGGACCTACATGTGACACAGATGATGCCGTCCAGGTCATGCAGAGAGCTCGAGAGGGCTCTGCTTGACGCGCGAACGGGGTCACGAGGGCGGGGTAGCTCTCTTGTAACGTAAAGAGAGCTAGCCGCGTGCTCGTTGGTCGAGCAGAACTGTATAAAAATTTCTGCTTTTACCACGCATCCAGTACGTCGCGTATGTCGATGCCCGTCCGGGTCATGCAGAGCGCTCGAGAGGGCTGGGTGTAAAAATCCCTTACATTTCAGTACATATTAGCTATAGCCTACTCTGTGTGTGTAATTAGCTTATTGTTTGTATAATGCCTTTGTTCATTTTATTTAAAAGAAAGAGTTCCTGCACTCTGAATACTAAAATATAGTTTAAATGTAAAAAGCTAAAAATTAAAATGGTATAGTAAAAAATAACTTTTGCCACATGTGCTATTGTTTTAGGAGACACTTTGACAAGTGGACACTGGAAGGCCAAGTTGTGTGTGAGGAGAGCATTCAGCCCAGCTTCCTGTCTGGCCTTGCCACACTGTTCTCTGCATATTACATATGCAATCAGGAGGAGGCACCTTGGAGTTCATTTAAAGGTAATGATTGAATTCTTAACAACTTCAGTACCTGCATTTTACACATGTATTCAATATCAGAACTTGCCTTTAGATATATTATCTGTTGAGTTAATGAGTCTTAGGCCCCATCCACACTACTGCGTTTTAGTTTAGAAACGGATAATTAAAACGAATACGATCTCCGTCCACACCAGCGTTTTAGCTGCGTATTAGAATTGATCTCCATCCACATTAAAACGACTGAAAACGCGGATCACGTGACCATTCACCAACACTGGGCATGCGCGTGCCGGTGTAAACACAACTTCATTGATAAAGTTATCCCACCATGCTCTGGGTTAACCCCAAACCGACGCTCCATGTACGGTCAACGCCGCCGCTGCACACGGGAATTGTCACAGATCGCTCGAATAATAGCTTGACTCCGGCACATGTAGGCAGTTATAGCATTGTAAAATGCAGAATTTACTTGTACAACAGCTGCTAGCAAAGATATACGCCATGACTGATGACACCCAATCATAGAGCCGAGCGTGAGCCTCTACTACGTCATCGTTTCTAAAGTCCTCCGTTTTGACCCGTCTACACTAAAACGCCCTCCGGAGATTCAAAACGAAAAACGGATCGGCAGCGTTTCTAAACTTCTCCGTTTTGGGTCTCCGTTTTTGCCGTTTTAGTGTGGACGGGAGGTGCAAACGTAGCAAAAGGTCTCCGTTTTTAAATGAAAACGCAGTAGTGTGGACGGGGCCTTAATTACATATTTTCTGTTTCCTGGCCCTTTAGGTGCTTTGTATGTATCAATCCGGAGAGAGGAACAAAGAAGTCCAGAGGAAAATTGCCATCTAAAACGACAGGGCAAATGGTACAGAAGAAACAGGTTGCAGTGAACCCACATGTTGCCACTCTTCCCAGCAAAGTGATGGGTTATCAGTGGAATTTCTGAAATGTAAGTAACACACACACACACACACACACACACACACACACACACACACACACACACACACACACACACACACACACACACACAAAGATCTATTTTTTCTTTAATTGTAACCTTTTAATATTCTTTATCTGTCTCTAACTGTATCTGTCATCCCTCTATCTGTCTCTGACTATATCATTATGTTTTGTAATATATCTAATATATTGTCCTTTTCAATATTTCTAGCCACTCTTAGCATCCTGTGATGGAACAGCATCTGGAGCTGAATTATTCTCCATTTTTGATCAGAAGTTTGTTGGACTCACTTGGGGCCTTGTTGTTTGGATATGTTTGTCTGGTAATGAAGTGGTGAAAATTCATCCGTGTCTGTGTTTTTCAGAACCATTTTATTATGATCATGTTGGTCAACTTGTTTTAAATGTATGTTGTTTGCGTATTTCTTCTTTGTGTGAAGGGCCATGACGGCTAATTTGTTTCAAGTAATTAAAAAATATTTAATTTCATCATGTCCATTTAAAAAAAAAAAAAATTGCAAGTTTGTAAATAAAAATTAAATCAAAATATACAAAATACACTGTTTTATTACTTTTTTTCATGCATATTTTAAAGTTATAAATTAAACAAATGTTGACCTGTTTTTCAAGATTAGGATGTTGAATAATTTGTTTGTTTTGTGAAGTAATAGGGGAATTAAGTTGTGCATTATACAACACTTAATGTATTTAAAAACAATTTGCATTTGATGAATGATTAACATTTCAAATTCAGCTGCCAGTCATTAATATTCAGACATCAGGAAAATATATTGTATATACTGCATTTTACATATTTCCTCTAGATATAGCAAATACAGAGAATCATGTAACTTACTGTAAAAAATACAACAATTAAAAAAATACTGTAATCAGAGAATACAGTAAAATTCTGTCAATTAAATTACAGACGCTACTGTAAAAAATACAGTAACTGGCTGGCAACCCTGCTGCCAGTATTTTACTGTAAAATTTACAGGTAATTTTTAACAGTGTATGCAGTCACTGAATTGTGTCATTTGTGCCACTAACATACAACATTTCTTCAGTTTCTTGAAGTCTCCACTGTCTTATGTTGTTTGAACAAACCAATAGTTCCACCCCAAATTCACTCCAGTTGTTGAGCCAGTTTTGCTAAGCAAAAACCAACCTACTAATGGCCTACTTACAGTTTTCACAATCTGCATGTTAAGAGAAGATAAAAAGTACTTTAACATAGTAAAAAAATCAAGTATCTTGATGCTTTAAGCCAGGGATGTCCAAACCTGCTCCTGAAGGGCCACTGTCCTGCAGAGTTTAGCTCCAACCCCAATTAAACAAACACACCTGAACCAGCTAATCATGGTCACACTAGTCATACTAGACCCTTCCAGACAGGTGTGTTGAGGCAAGTTGGAGCTAAACTCTGCAGGACAGTGGCCCCCCAGGACCGTGTTTTGAAACCCCTGCTTTAAGCTGTAATGCATACGTCTCAGTATATGTTGGTTAAGCTTTTTAATGATGATCTGGCCCACACAGAACTTTAGACCTTCTTGGTAGATGTTTTTTTTGTTTTGTTTTTTTTGCACTGGGGTACAGTCTGGTAGGAAAAGGGCAGGAATGCCATTTCTCACAAGGCGTTTGGAGAGGCTTCCTCAAGCACCCTTTGGGGAGACATACCACTCTCATGACCTACCATGACTGTTCTTACTTTCTTTGGACCTGATTGTTTCTCAAGAAAAATGTCAGTTGTTTGGCTACAGCATCCTGCTCCTCAGATATAAAGCTGATGTTTATTTTTTTTCTCAATCGTAAAGACTAATGCACTCTGAAAATTCTTTACTGGCCTTTAAGGATGGATGTAGTTACAGAGTTGATTCAATTTGTACCTATAGGTTATGCAGCTTATGCTATATAATTCTAATATACAGTGCAGTGCAACCGTATATTACCGTTTTAATTCAAAACCTGCTGCAGAAAATGTCTGTTTTTTGTAAATGACCTGCAATATCATGTCTGTATCTCATAGTTCACAAATTGATTGGATCCGCTATTGCTCAGAGACTGAAAGAACAGAACTCCAGAACCTGGTGGAAGGCCTCTTATTAGTCACAAAAATGTATTTTGAAATTGAGCACAGGCTGCAAAAAGAAAAAAAAAGGCCTTTAGGATAAAAAGGCAGTGATTACTTTACTTTCTTTACTGGAGGCCGGTCACCAGTCACTGATGCCTCTGTGCGGTTACTACTTGGTTCAAATGCCAGACAGTGTGTCAAGCATAATGATGTCAGTATGATGGATAGTAACCCTCACTTACATCTAAAGTGCAATTGCCCATGATAAACTACAGTTAAATATGTTTTTATGCTAGCCATGTGAACTAGGAAACGAACTATGACAATCTGTATGTCTTAAGTATACAATAAATTATTATCTGGAACGTCTCTTTTCTTGTTATCTTGAATTTTCTTTTTTCTTACCACATTGGCAATGGCACATAGTTTTTTTCTTTCTTTTTTTTTTAAGTATAAACCACACTAAATTGTTAGATATATGCTTAAGAAAAAGAAACAATGAAACAATTTATGAAAAAATACATTTTTATTCACAGCTTTGCTAAAATATAAACAAGATAACATACTGATTTAGACCACACCATGTTAACACTCTTGTTCTGTTGAGGATTTTGAGTACCTATAGGTTATATTTATGTTTCAATGATCTTCCAATTTTTTTTATTATTATTACATTTATTATGTTTGAAGTACCCTGAATATGAAGCATGAATCAATTAAAAAATATGACAGGCTATAGGATACTCTGTCTCAATTAATTTAATTTAATTTAATTTAATTTAATTTAATTTAATTTAATTTAATTTAATTTAATTGTATTTTATTTTATTTTTGGGGATCAAATTTACCCCAAACAGAAGCAGCATTTCTGAAAAGTGCCATCCTACTTTGTGGTTCCTGAACATAAAAGCAGAACATGAGGGTTAATGATAAATAGCAATCCACCGCTTAATGATCTCTGAAAAGACATCCTTGACTCCCACTTCCCACAGAAGTTAAATAAAGTGCTCTGCTGTTGACATGTCTCAATATGGGGTTGTGAGGTCCACGTTAGAGGATATCTCACTGATAACAGCCTCAAAAGCCCTGGTCTCTGTCACTGTTGTTTCTGGGGACAACGCTCTGACCCGCTGAGAACTGAGAATGGAATCTCTGTAAGACAGACGATTGATGTGGGGTTTTTTTCAGGGCTCTCCATTCCCCATCTCTTTTTTTTATGGATTGTTTTTCTTCCATGATACTGTGTTTCACATGTTCTTTGATAGGGGAGGGGGGAGGGGAATCAAGAAAACTGTGAACGATCCTGTTATCATTAAGGAATTATTCATAATTAGGGGTCAGATCAGCAGGGTAAAGCACTATTAGGGACTGGTATTCGCTCGCACACATTGACAAATGAACTGCTGTCTAGTCTACTTAGGCTAGGCTACCACCATGACATTTCCCATACATTCAATCCTGTTCAGCAGTGCCAACAAAAACGTAGCCTATCTTCCACAGACAACACATATCAGTGGAAATTTCCCTTTTTTTTTCTTTTTTTTTAGAGCTGAATGGCACACAGATCTAAACACTGAGATGTTTGGTGAGATTTTTATATATATATATATATATATATATATATATATATATATATACTGTATATATACACTATACACAGACCTCTCTCTATATATATATATATATATATATATATATATATATAGAGAGAGAGAGAGAGAGAGAGAGAGAGAGAGAGAGAGAGAGAGAGAGAGAGAGAGAGAGAGAGAGAGAGAGAGAGAGAGAGAGAGAGAGAGAGAGAGTAAATGGCACACGCATGGACTGCCGTGTACGCATGTGCCTTTACATGGGTAAGTGATGGCACCATGATGCACTGTGGGGCGTCAACAAGAAGGTAGAGGGAGTGTGAAGGATCCCATTGATGCGTTAGACGGTGGATAGGGGTCATCATAGGCACTCTGATTGGTCTGTGGTTATGCAGCCCCACAGCAGTTTTGTGACATATTCCTCCCATAACCATCATTAAAATTGTGTGTAACTTGTGCCATAGTAGACCTTCTGTTGACTCGCACCAGACGGGATAACCTTCGTTGCCCTTGTGCATTAATGAGCCTTGGGTGCCCAACACCCTGTCACCTGTTTGTGGTTTGTCTCTCCTCGGACCACTGCTGGTAAATTCTCACTACTGCTGACCGGGAGAAACGCACAAGCCTTGCCGTTTCAGAAACGGTCGCCTTTGCCTTAACAATTTGGCCCTTGTCAAAGGTGCTCAGATCTTTATTCCTGCCCATTTCTTCTGCATCCAGCACATTGATTACAAGATGATTGTTTACGTACAGTACCATCTAATCTACACAGACCGTAATATGTGGCCTTGTTAGGAGATGCAATGATATTCGCTTCACCTGTGATTTAGTTATAATGATTTTGGCTCACATAGGCATTATGTAAAATTTAAGAAAAATATTAATTAAATGTTATATTCTGAGTATGAGACTGTCTGAGACTGCGTTAAGGTACCACTTACACAACACCTTTTTCAACTAAAAACTAAAAGCTTTTTATGCATTTTGGCCTTTCATTTACAGGGCAGTGGCGTTTTGGTGACCTGAAAATGCAAACTATTGAAAGCTGGTTTGGAAAATGCAAACTATTGAAAACAAACTATTGAAAAAGTTTTTGAAACCAATACTGGTATTGTGTCTGTGTAAAGTACAAAAATGCAAATTTGTGAAAACCATGACGTCATGTGCATGCATATTATGTGTTCAGTCTATAGGTTTGTAGATTTTCTTTACAAAGTGACCTTGCCAACTACTACTACTACTACTAATAAAAATAATAACTTATATTTATATAGCGCCTTTCACGATACCCAAGGATGCTTTACACATAACTGCAGAGACAGAAGAAAAAGTCATTCCGGATTAAATGCCTTTGTAAAGAGGTGGATTTTTAGAAGGTTTTTGAAAGTGTCCAGAGAGGGAGCATTTCGGATGTCTGTGGGAATGGAGTTCCAGAGGGTGGGGGCTGCGACGCTGAAGGCTCTGTCCCCAAAAGTTTGCAGTCTGGTGTAGGGCTGGGTATCGTAACAAAATTTTCGATACCGATACCGATATCTTGACTTCGATACCGGTTCCTGAACGATACTTTTTTCGATACCAATTTTAGGAAATCCGTTTTCACAATATTACATTACCTAATTCTTTTTTTTTTTTCATTTTGTTGACTTTTTTACACTCATATTTTGAGTCTGTAAAAAAGCACCAATGCTAAATGTTTCCTAATCATTTAACAACATGTATTCTTTACTTCAATGAGCTCATTGTTTCTGCCTTCACTTAATGCATTGTTTAACAATGAAACTGAATGAAAATTAATTGAAATGCATTGCACACAGTCACCTCTGATAACAGATCACTCTAAATTAAAATTTAGACACATGCATTTTCTGTAAAACTGCTTTGAAACGATATGTTTTGTGAAAAATGCTATACAAATAAATGTGAATTGAATTAAATATAGGCTACTGGGGTGCGGGATTATGCCTCACACTCAGCACACATAAAGCTTGCCGCAAAGCACTGGCGAAAGTAGCCTAATGATTATGGATGTGTCGGGATAAAATAGCAAGGAGATATATATTTTTTTTTTTGTTAATAAACAAGTGTTTACTGAGTGTGTTGGCTGCAAAGATGAATATGGCGATGTTGACTCGTCATTCCTGCAGTAGTGAACACGCACGCGCGCCAATGGATTACATAAACTATTTATTTCTAATTGTTTCTTTTAAAAGTAGACATATTTTAACCGTCTATAGGCCTATTTTTCATGTCTGTGAGTCAAGTATCCTATACGCTAAGTTTTGGTTCATTTGTGACGCGCTCCAGTTCTTGCAGTCGAAGACGGATAAACTTTCTACTTTCAAGTGTATTCTGTGCTCTTTTAAGTGCCTTATCAGAGTTATCGTGTTGCCGGTCTTTGCAGCATTTATCTTGTCGAAAATATTGCATCGCGTGCTTCTGGCATCGAGTGTGGTAGGTACACTTTTGATCTTTTCCACATATTTTCTATCTATCTGGGTTGGGACGGTTGGGCCGCTCACACACACACACACACACACACTACAGCCTCACGTGCGACGAGCCACGTCTCTCTGGGCAACCGCGTAAACTAACGTTAGTGTTTTTCTGCCACAGCTAATCATGCTGCATGCTTTTTGTTTCACTGACGTTGACTAGATTAACCCCTTAGGTATCGAAATTTGGTACCGAAAAACAAGACATGTTTCGATACTCGATAGTATCGAGGCAATTCGGTCGGTACCTAAAAAGTATCGAACTCGATACCCAGCCCAAGTCTGGTGTGAGGGACAGAGAGCAGGCCCATGTAAATGGACCGGAGGTTGCGTGAGAGGATGTAGGGATGGAGGAGGTCTAGAAGGTACTGGGGGGCAGTGGCATGGAAAAATGTATAGGTGAGGAGGAGGATTTTGTAGGTGATGCGAAATTTGACCGGAAGCCAGTGAAGCTGAGTGAGGATTGGGGTGATGTGCTGCCACGACCTAGTGAGTGTGTGAGAACCCTGGCAGCCGAGTTCTGGACATATTGTAGCCTGTCCAGGACCTTGCTAGGTACCCCATACAGGACACCATTGCAGTAGTCCAAGCGAGAGGCAATGAAGGCGTGAATGAGTGACTCTGCCACGGAGTATGAGAGCGATGGTCGAAGTCTGGAAATGTTTTTGAGGTGGTAGAAGGCAGATTTGGCAATGAGTTTGACATGTGACTGGAAGGAAAGGGTGGAGTCCAAAATGAAACCAAGGTTGCGGACTTCTTTGGATGGAGAGATGGAGCAACCATCCACTTTAAGGAGTAGAGCTGGAGTCTCTAAAGGTGATGAACTGTTCCCTATTGGAGAGATATGACTGGAGCCAGGAGAGTGCTGAGCCGGTGAGGCCAACACATTCAGATAGACGGTTGAGAAGAATAGTATGGGAAACTGTGTCAAAGGCTGCTGAGAGATCTAGGAGAATGAGGATGCTGATATGTCCAGAATCAGCAGCGATGAGGAGGTCATTGATGATTTTAATGAGAGCAGTCTCAGTGCTGTGATGTGCTCTGAAGCCAGATTGAAGGGGTTCATAGAGATCATAGTGAGACATGTGTTGATGAAGTTGGGCAGCGACTGCTCTTTCCAGGATTTTGCTCATAAAGGGAAGGTTGGAGATCGGACGATAGTTGTTGAGGTACTCCGGGTCCAGACTGGGCTTTTTGAGAATAGGGGTAACGGTAGCTGTTTTGAAGCCAGAGGGTACCAAGCCAGATACCAGATAAGTGTTTATGATGTCCACCATGATGGGACATAGGGTAGGAAGCAGGGACGTACTGGG
Organism: Rhinichthys klamathensis goyatoka; assembly: GCF_029890125.1. Lineage (NCBI taxonomy): Eukaryota > Metazoa > Chordata > Actinopteri > Cypriniformes > Leuciscidae > Rhinichthys > Rhinichthys klamathensis. Next base: position 3,364,532 of record NW_026606840.1, read on the forward strand.
ACTGAAATTCAGCCCGGGACTTTAAGATGGAGAGGCCTTTTACACGAGTGCCCTTGGTGCACGAGCAGAAGGATTTTTTACAGTTATTTTAATTCTAATAGTGTTTTTATGGTATAAAGAGAATCAGATTACACTGAAGACCTTCAAGAAATTTTAGGATGACACTTGCCTCTTCAGGTTGTATAAGCAAGTCACCACTGCACTGAACACAACCAGGTCAGCAAAACCTAATCTCGAACACATAAGTCACAGTATACTGCTAACTACCAGCATGTTGTGTACAGTCGGAGTGATAAAATAGTTACAAATACTAACAAATATACATATACAGACATACAGATTGTGCCATCATGAGGGTGAGTTGTGGGTAGAGTATCCATCAACAACTGCTGCCTCCTACTCCTGACAGAGTCCACTTTTGCCTGAAAGAAATCCAGGAAATTAGAGCCGAGATTAGGAGTGTCAAAGGGGGAGGGGACATCGTGAGAGCGGAGCAACCGGTTTATGGTGGAGAAGAGCATTCTAGGTTGCTTTTGCTGGTTACCAATGAGGGTTGAATAGTAGTGTGTTTTGGCCTTGGAGAGAGCATCTTTATAAGACCTCATATGGTCTTTGAAGGCCTCGAGGTGGACAACGAGGCCAGATTTTTTATAGAGCCTTTCCAACTGGCGACCAGCGGCCTTCATGGAGCGAAGATCAGTAGTGAACCAGGGGGCAGGGTGGGAGAAAGAAACAGTCTGGGTCTTGAGGGGAGCAAGAAAGTCCAGACTGAGAGACAACGCTGTATTATAGTGGGCGACTAGGCTATCCACCCCGGGGTCCAGGGGATCTGAGGCAAGGTGGGTCCCTACAGTGCTGGCTAGGGATGCTGTATTAACAGACTTGATGTTCCGGAATGTGATGGTACGTTTGAGTTGCTGCCTAGGCAGAAGGACTGGAACATAAAAGAGGACGGCACTGTGGTCAGATATAGCTAGGTCGATGCATTGCAGCTGGGAGGGAGTGGTACCAGTGGAGCACACCAGATCCAGTGTGTGACCTCTGGTGTGAGTGGGACCTTTGACGTACTGAGTGATGTTGAGGCAGTCCAATAGTGACAGGAATTAAGCAGCAAAGGGACAGCTGTTAGAGTCCACATGGATATTGAAGTCCCCGAGCAGGAGTGTGGATGGAGACATGGAGCAGATGGAGATGAGTAGCTCTGATAGCTCTGCCATAAAGAGGGTGGAGATTTTTGGTGGGCGATAGAAAAGGACCACCTGGAGCTGTGCAGGCCCAGCCAATGTGAAACAGAGACACTCAAATGTGGTGATGTTAGGCACTGGAAGTTCTTTCACTGGGATGTCAGCTCGATGTATAACAGCCAGACCACCACCACGGCCCGTAGAACGAGGCTTCTGTATGTACCCATAGCCTGATGGGGTGGCTTGGTTGAGTGTCATGAAATCCTGCTGATTTTGCCAAGTTTCTGTTAAGCAGAGAAAATCCATTTTCCTGTCAGTAATGATGTCATGTATGAGTAGTGCTTTATTGTTTAGGGAACGAGTGTTCAATAGCATGAACATTGCAGGCTTGTTAGTAGGTGCTAAGGTAGCCAGTGTAGAAGAAGCAACATCAACCCAGACCAGGAACCTTAGATTGACAGAATGCGCGTATGGTTTGTTGTGATGACGTTGTTTCACTGAAACAGAGCATCTGTCCGACAGAACAGTGAGAATAGCATGGTCCATGTAAACAAACTTACATCGGGAGCCCCTATGTACATAGCGGGGGTGATGCAGGAGTTTGAGTGATTTGATGGTATCAAGACAGTTTGGTAAGATGTGACAGGAGAGATTCAGAAGTTCCGGGGAGGAATATTTAATTAGCAACATGATGGTACGAGAAAGCACCAGCTAGCTTAGCTACCAGAGACAGGGGCCAGAAAGGATGCATACAACATTCGACCACGTCAGCAGGGTTGCAGTGAAGACGAGACAGAACAGTCGACAGTACAGGCCTCGCGACACAGAGTTACCCAGTCGGTGGTACCGGAAAACACAATCCAAAGTTGTTTGTCCGTGGTGGATCACTATCTGGGGCAAACACCCGACGGCCAGCCGGCATGAGTGAGTAACGTTAGGCTACAAAGCTGCAGTTGCACCGAGCAAACAGTTGGCAATACAGATATTTGCAGATCCAAAAACACACCTTATCCTAGTTGCCTGGTCATTAAACTCAAAGAAGCCTAATGATTCAAGTTTCGTGAAAGTTTTGGCGATTTGTGAAGCGGCGACACACACGCCAGTGTCCTCATGCATCAACAATAGCTATTTCTACTGGCCTGACATGCATAATGCAGCGAGTTTTTTTATCGTTTTCGAGGATCCGTGGGAACCGGGATCGTTTTGACAACATCGTTGTTGTGTACCCTTAGACTGAACTGTCAAGCCTTATGTCGGGCACACTGTACAATTTATATTAGTACAATTTTATAATTGCATGTCAGAATGTCAGAACATGATCCCCTCTGTCAGACGTCGGTCACACTGTGGGACCTCAGTTGTCATTAATGTCAGACTGTAATGCAGTCAAGACACAAAACTTACGCACACAAGAAGACTTGTCCAGTTTTACATCTTTGCCGATGTGTGTGGAGCAAGTGGTGGTTTGTTGATGTCTCACTAATTGCGTCATCAGGTTCGACGCTTCTATTGGTTTTCTGATTTGATGGTTGTCGTAGGAGAAGTCACACTTCAGGACTGTGCGTCAAATCTTCTGATACTGCCCCAATTTTGTCTGAGGTAAAATTTATCGAATGAACATGTCAAACTAATGATCAAAGACTTTGATTTTAGATTTTGGCCTAGGATCCGAGGAATCTTTTAAGATTCACAAAATCTTTCTCAGACAGCTAAATTGTGGCCAACCTATACAGTGTGAACCCGGGTTTAGTGAAATTGAAGGCGATGGAAAACAGTGGCATGGAGACCTCCCTGAAAGATAACAGCCGCTAGGTACTAATTTGCCAGGTGATGAATGAATCGTCTGTAAATCCTGAATACAGGCAGAACGGTTAATACAGCTGTACTGCATTGCATTAATCAGATGCTGTCACTTGAAGATGCTTTCCAGACCTATGTGAGAATAGAAGGACAGCCTATTCAAGGTATGCAGCTTCATAGAAGTCTTCAACCAGTAAATATGATGCTAGCTGTTTTATCCTCTTGAACTGTCATTCAATGAATGTGGTTTGAATTATTTTGTTATGCTTAAAGTAACTATGGTTGCGCGCACAGTTTTTGGCAGCTTTTCATATCTATCAAATAATGTAAGCAAAACTTGACAGCCACCTCAGGGCAATCACAGCTGAAGTGGATAAATCAGATTTTCTTATACAAAAATTAAAAAGTGCAAGCTATTGTGCTTACAAGAACCAATTGACATCTTTTGTCTGAGCTTTTTTTATGAGCTGCTGTCAGTGTTTTTATCTTTTTTTAATTAAGCCACATTTAACTACAACTTTAAGCCTTAACATACTTAACATTATATTTATTTAGTATGAGTTCCACTTATGAAATTAATTTTGTTTATTCCAAAACATTCATAATTTAGTTTTTTTTTTTTCATGATCGCCTAGGCTGGCACATGGTGCGGCCTCTGCACACCTCAGGGTCCAGTTGCATAAACATAGCCGTTATGTTAAGTCAGTGTGACCCACTAGCAGTTAGTCAAAGGGCAGTCAATCTTACTTTTCGGTATGAAATTAGGCCAATCTACGTTTTTATGTAACTGAGGTTTAAAAGTTATGATCAGTCTTAAAGACAAAAATTTGATGACTGACTTGTAAGACTAATCTTAACGGTTTATGTAACCGGCCACAGATTTCTCTTTCATTCTGTGGCAGTTTCACAGGTTTATGCCCATTTTACGGTTTGCTTGCCTCTTTCATTGAAGCTGAGTTGCGACAAAATGGGTAACGTTTTCCTGAGCATATGATGTTTGAGATCTTTTAGGGCACCATGTGACCCCGAACTGCCACTGCTCTGTCATTTGGAAATTTAAAATATAAAGGCTAATTAGATTTTTTTTTTATATGGCCCTTTAGTTAGATGAAACATTAGGAAATAACTGACATGAGAAGGCAGATGTCATGACAAAAACATTTGGCTAACCCTCTTAACTTAAGTTGTTTTCCTGTCTGCTATAATAACAGCCACTTGAGTTCTGTTTAAATTGTTTCAATCTGTTAAGAATAGTATCATAGTAAGTCATGTTACAATCAACCTAACTTAGGGCAACAGTATCTTAAAAAATTAGGGAAAAGGAAACCTTTGCCCACATGGAAGAAATCCAAAGTTGTTTCCGCTCCTGAAGGGAACCATCTGTAATTTTCTCATTAAAGTCTACCAATGGTAATAATCTAGAATCCACATTGAGAGAAGTGGCCAGTGTGGATTTGAAGGTGGTTAAGAGGTTCAATTTCTTGAATAAACCAGGAAAAGATTAGTGGTTGTATTACAGTCAGGGTCACATGGTGTGAAGCATCCAGATGTGGTCTGGAGAAAAGTCTGAATGTATGATTGCTTAGATTAGCGTGTTCATTACAAGATTATGTCCAGTGAAGGCAGTGGTGGTCAGCATTGGTCTGGGAGATACGTTTGTTCATATGGCTTTAAAAATGTAAACTTTGCTGCCATCTCCTGGTGTATGGAGGTTGTCATTTTGTTGATGCATTTGTGTGTAAATGACAGCCTGTAACATTACCTTTATATGTGCCATTATAGTTCCATTTATTGAGTTTAAATAATAATAGTTTGCAGTCCAATTCTTCAATTCATAACATACATTTTAAAGATGCTGTAATGTTATAAATTGTTATAATTTGGCCTGCTTTACAGCCATGATAAAATCATACTTAAGCACTTCTTGAACTTGTGTATAATTTAATTAATTTGTAATATATTTTTTAAGTCAGTTTGCACAGATTTATTGTTTTTGTTTGATACTTTCCTTTGATCTCAACAATATGCGTCATGAAATCCTAAAACACATTTGAAGTGTTAACATCTCACATTATTACAGTTTTTTTCAGTCGCTAACAAGCGTTTGTCCAACCAGTAGTCACATTTTCAAAACTCTAAACACAATTAGCACGGCATCGGTCTATTGTGGCCATACCATTCACACATTTCATGTCGTTTTCACACAATATGCAGTCAGTGAACACATTTCCACAATGCTTACATTTTCTTAACAGACAAGTTATACCTCCCAACAAAATTATGGATTGTTTTTGTAGTATTTGCGAATGTTAACACACACCATCCCACAATAGCAAAAACAATATTCCAAACCTTAGATACAGTATAAAAACCTCTGCTTTTGCAATGATATCAGATCCAAAAACAATATATCTCAGCAAAATAATAAACAAACAATTGAATAATTGACACACAGCTGATTTATGTTGGGTAAATTGGGCCAACCCAAAATTACCCCATTTTTTTCTATTACATTGACACTTATACAGTAAAATTAGGACTTTGAGGAGTGATGTTTTTGGAAACAGAAACAGAAAAAGACAAACACTGTAATGTCTGGACGAGGAAGAGTAAGAGCAAGGGGCCCAGGGAGAATAGCAGGTGAGAGGTGCAGTGAGATATGCTGTGAGAGGTGCAGTGAGATATGCTGTGAGAGGTGCAGTGAGAGGTGCAGTGAGATATGCTGTGAGAGGTGCAGTGAGAGGTGCAGTGAGATGTGCAGTGAGTGATGCAGTGAGCTATGCAGTGAGAGGTGCAGTGAGATGTGCAGTGAGAGGTGCAGTGAGATGTGCAGTGAGAGGTGCAGTGAGATGTGCAGTGAGAGGTGCAGTGAGATATGCTGTGAGAGGTGCAGTGAGAGGTGCAGTGAGATATGCTGTGAGAGGTGCAGTGAGATGTGCAGTGAGAGGTGCAGTGAGATGTGCAGTGAGATGTGCTGTGAGAGGTGCAGTGAGAGGGGCAGTGAGATGTGCAGTGAGAGGTGCAGTGAGATGTGCAGTGAGATGTGCTGTGAGAGGTGCAGTGAGATGTGCAGTGAGATATGCTGTGAGAGGTGCAGTGAGATGTGCAGTGAGAGGTGCAGTGAGATATGCTGTGAGAGGTGCAATGAGAGGTGCAGTGAGATATGCTGTGAGAGGTGCAGTGAGAGGTGCAGTGAGATGTGCAGTGAGTGATGCAGTGAGCTATGCAGTGAGAGGTGCAGTGAGATGTGCAGTGAGAGGTGCAGTGAGATGTGCAGTGAGAGGTGCAGTGAGATATGCTGTGAGAGGTGCAGTGAGAGGTGCAGTGAGATATGCTGTGAGAGGTGCAGTGAGATGTGCAGTGAGAGGTGCAGTGAGATGTGCAGTGAGATGTGCTGTGAGAGGTGCAGTGAGAGGGGCAGTGAGATGTGCAGTGAGAGGTGCAGTGAGATGTGCAGTGAGATGTGCTGTGAGAGGTGCAGTGAGATGTGCAGTGAGATATGCTGTGAGAGGTGCAGTGAGATGTGCAGTGAGAGGTGCAGTGAGATATGCTGTGAGAGGTGCAGTGAGAGGTGCAGTGAGATATGCTGTGAGAGGTGCAGTGAGATGTGCAGTGAGAGGTGCAGTGAGATATGCTGTGAGAGGTGCAGTGAGAGGTGCAGTGAGATGTGCAGTGAGTGATGCAGTGAGATGTGCAGTGAGTGATGCAGTGAGAGGTCCAGTGAGAGGTGCAGTGAGAGGTGCAGTGAGAGATGCAGTGAGAGGTGCAGTGAGATGTGCTGTGAGAGGTGCAGTGAGAGGTGCAGTGAGAGGTGCAGTGAGAGGTGCAGTGAGATATGCTGTGAGAGGTGCAGTGAGATATGCTGTGAGAGGTGCAGTGAGAGGTGCAGTGAGATATGCTGTGAGAGGTGCAGTGAGAGGTGCAGTGAGATGTGCAGTGAGATATGCTGTGAGAGGTGCAGTGAGATGTGCAGTGAGAGGTGCAGTGAGATATGCTGTGAGAGGTGCAGTGAGAGGTGCAGTGAGAGGTGCAGTGAGATATGCTGTGAGAGGTGCAGTGAGATATGCTGTGAGAGGTGCAGTGAGAGGTGCAGTGAGAGGTGCAGTGAGATATGCTGTGAGAGGTGCAGTGAGAGGTGCAGTGAGATGTGCAGTGAGATATGCTGTGAGAGGTGCAGTGAGATGTGCAGTGAGAGGTGCAGTGAGATATGCTGTGAGAGGTGCAGTGAGAGGTGCAGTGAGATGTGCAGTGAGTGATGAAGTGAGATGTGCAGTGAGATGTGCAGTGAGAGGTGCTGTGAGAGGTGCAGTGAGAGGTGCAGTGAGATGTGCAGTGAGAGATGCAGTGAGAGGTGCAGTGAGAGGTGCAGTGAGAGGTGCAGTGAGAGGTGCAAAAGTGCAATATTTGATGAAAACATGTGGCCTAACCCTGAAGATCGCAGAGATTAGATACAGTAATTTTGTGCTTTTTTTGTAAGCAATACTGTAAAACTTTTTCTGTTCTTTCATACCGTGTTTCTACTGTACCTCCTGTTGTAAACAGTAAAGGGAAAAAACTGATTTGCTTTTTACTAGAATGCTTTTGAATGTGAACATTACTGTACATGTGGACATACAGTTCCCAACCAAGAAATTTAGTGTAAAAAGGTTGGATTGCATGTTTTGCATGCAAATACCTGTAAAACTGAAACATCAAAGTCTATGTAGTTTTTGTAATGTCAACAATAGCCAGTATTTTGAAACCTGGTGTACTTTAATTGACTGCATGTACCATGTGAAGTGAAAACAAGTGTTATTCTTTGACAGAATAATTTCATTTTGAGACAGATTTTCAGTGTTTTGGTAAAGTTAGTGTGTGCAGAGAAAGATGTGTTCTATTTTGAAATGAAGAGTTAGTATATATTTAACAAAATGTGTTTTTGAGAAGAAAATTAACCATTTGGCCAATTGTGTTTTGTAGGTGTGAGTCTGTGTTAAGAGTTTAGAAAAAGTATCTGAAGTATGGGTAAGCACTTGTTAGCGATTGAAAAAAACTGTAATGAGAGTGGGAACTTTCTTCTAATTTCCTTCAATTGCTACAGCACACTTCCTAATACTGTAGCAAGCACACACAGCAGAGGATTCAAAAACAAAATAAATCACTCACAGAAGTCTTGAGAGCAGTTTGTAAGCATTACTCACTGTGCGAATCCTGACCATTGTTTTTTTAATTTTTTTTTATCTAGAGCTGCAAACATGAAACAGCAAAGTTTTGGTGCACATATTTGGTCACTAAATAAAATATATTTGGAAATAATGTATCAGGTTACGACTGTAACCCTAGTTCCCTGAGTAGGGAACTAGACGATGCGTCGATGATGCTTTGGGAACTCACCTGCGTAATTGCGTCTGAAGCACTTATGTCAACTAGTCCAACGGCGAGAGTGAGCGTCACGGGCAGGTGACATTAGGACCAGGAAAGGATTAAAGCACATCCAGTTTAGAACCGCGCTAGCTTCGAAAAAGGCCGAAGCAAGTCGATCACAGGGATGTAGGAAGTATGGCAAAGTGACGCATCGTCTTGTTCACGCCATACGAACAAGAGCCTGCCGCCGCACTCCTATCCTGGTCTAAAACCACCACGGAGGAAACTAGGGAGCTGGGTGTGTGAGGGAGAACCAAAGTGGACATTGCGTCATATCCTGAGACGCGAACCGATCCACTTGTGCCTGGCCATAAACCCCCCAAATGTGCTCCACCACCTCGGTGTGGAGCCTCCATTCCCCGGGCCTCAGCCCCTGCCTCAACAGGATGTCGGCTCCTACATTCTAGGGGTGTCCCCGACTAAGGATTTTCATAGTCGAATCAGATTCGTCAAGTCCTGCCTATAGTCGACTAATAGTCGAATCATGTGTGTGGTGTTGGGGAGGGGGCGGGGCTTTAACATTTTAAAGCCGCGATGTACAGAACATCACACAAAGATATAGAAGAAAATGTATAAAAACGTTTTGGATCAATAAAACTAAGAAATAACATAAATAACTGCAGAAAGGCCACACTGCATTTCACATGCAAATCAAATTAAATCGTCTGAATTGCCTGTACGAGCATGCTCTAAGTAGGCCTACAGCGCAACATCGATGCACCACTGAAAAATAATCAACAATTAAGAACACAATATACATTTATAATAAATAAAAATACAAAACGAAATAAGTCAGAATCAAGTCACAAGAAGCAGAACAAATGTGTGCAAAATGCCTAAAGTGCAGGGGAACAAATAGTTAAATTAGATCACCCTGAGTGATCAATTAATAAAATAAAAATAAAGAAATTATTAAAATAACGAAAGTATGGCCAGGATTGTCAACTTTGTCTTTTTAACTGCAGAAACAACAATAAACGCTAAACTGGAGCAGCAGTCTTTTTAGCTAAACGTGTTCACAGTATCCAAAAAATCTAATTAGAAACGGCTGAAATGTTTTGAAATCACTTGTACCCATACCTGATCGAAAAAAACAAAATCCAGTCTTTCACTCGGCCTGTGTCCGTTTAAGTCTTTTCAAATTGTGTGCGCGGATAAAACACATTATAAAACGCTTGAAAAAACGTGAAAAAACGCTTAACGGCTTTGTCCTAAAACTGTTATATTAAGATCAAATTCTGTACACACCTTATTAATAAAGCATACTATATAGCCTACAGAAAAGCAGATGAGCCCAGAATATGAACGCAACGCGTTTTATTATAGGCTATGTTAAGCATTTTCCTCCCATAGAAAACCGTTAAAGAAAATGTTTTACGTGACTTTCTATAGGAGAAACGCGTTGCGTTCATATTCTGGGTTCATCTGCTTATCTGCACATAGAATGGTTTCTTAAGGTGTGTAGCCTACTTTGTACATACATTAAGCACGTAAAAGTGCCATTTAAGCGTTTTAAAAGCTTTTTTCACGTTAAGCGTTTTAGAACGTCCCGAGGAAAACCAACCTGTTAACGTTGGCCGGCAGAAGTGCGATCATGGTTTTCCTGATGCTAAATCCAGCCTTGGAGAATATCCTTTCTGATGGTGTGCATCTTTAGATTTTCTTATCCCAGACATTTTTAAAGATTTAAATCCCTGCCGACAAGACGCTCCTCTGTCGGTCACGGATCGAAAGTGAAACTTAAATCTGTCACGGGGTGTTTGGATTTTTTCACGCTGCACGCACGTTAAAAAAATTTATTAAAAGCTTCTTTCTTTGCACATTTTTATTGACAGCATTATCATAATAGGCTGTATATTAACGTATTGACAGAAAACCAGTAGTTCTATGTGAAATCAGACATTGAGCACACTCGATATAGCCAAAATGACATAATCCTCGTTTAATAACATATCTGCGAAGATTCGTATGAGATTATGAGATTGGTAGTCGAATCAGGCTCCTCCTATCGAAGCATCGAATCTTCGACTATTCGGGGTCACCCCTACTACATTCTGATGCCTCGGAAAATAAACTGCTTCCCAAGGGACCACAAGAGAATCTGGTGTGCCGGTTTGCATAGTGGATGTGAACGCAGATCCCCTTGATGATTTGTATAGGAGACCACCAATGTGTTGTCTGACCGGACAAGCACATGATGGCCCCTCAGGTCTGGGAGAAAATGTCTCAACACATTGAAGACGGCCATCATCTCCAGGCATTTTATGTGCCAAGAGAGATGATGACTCCTCCACAGACCCTGAGCTAAGCGGCCTTCCATTACCGCTCCCCAGCCGGTGAGGGTCGCATCTGTCGAGATCGCAACTCGATGGCAAAGAGCTCCCAACACCGGACCCTGGGACAGGAACCAATGTTTCCTCCATATAACCAAGGCGCGGAGAAACCGCCGCGTGATCTTGATCGTACGGAGTGGGTTTCCCCTCGGGGAGAACCCTCTGGTCCTGAGCCACCAAAGGTCTCATGTACAGCAGGCCAAAGGGTATCACATTGGACGCTGCTGCCATGAGGCCTAACAGTCTCTCGAACTGTTTCACAGTGCGTGACTGGCCTAGCTTTAGCTCTTTCGTGGCTGTGAGGATAGCAGCTACACGAGCGGGCGATAGGACGGCTCGCATCGTGACCGAATTCCAGACCACACCAAGAAAAGTGGTCCTCTGAACTGGAGAAAGCACACTCTGCTAGGCATTGAGCCTCAACCCCAATTTCTTCATGTGAGCGAGGAAGACATCTCGATGCCGAACCGCTAACTGCTCTGATTCCGCCAGAATCAGCCAGTCGTCGATGTAGTTCAGAATGCGTATGCCCTGCAGCCTGAGCCGGGCCAGAGCTGCATCGAACGCACTTTGTGAATGTGCGGGGTGATAGAGCTAGACCGAATGGAAGTACCCTATATTGGCATTATTTGCCCCCGAAAGAAAACCTGAGGAACTTCCTGTGCTGTGGCAGGATGGGGTAACACTACAATACGGGTGCACTAATATGCATTAATTCATGTTTAACTAATGCACAGATAATCATGAGTTAATGTATGACTCATGAAGAACTAAACCATTAATTAATGATTACTGCATCAGCAACTAATAAAGAGTCTATATGATTAATAGATTAAGTAATAAATGAATTGCTATTAATTAAACGTGTCATTGTGTATTAATTCCTTAATAACATATTTTTTAACTAATAGTATAAATGAATGTGTTAATTACCACAATTAGTCAAAGCTATGCACTTCAACTTCCAGTTGTCTGCTTTAATTAATCATTAGCTAATGATTTGCAAAGGTATCATTATGTTATGATTTTACTTGTTGAGGCACATGACTATTAACTAATTATTAAGTAATATTTCATTATGGTTATGGGTTTTGTCACCCCCACTAAAGGTCTGTGGGGCAGTTGCACATGCAGTGAGTGTAATGTCAGAGAGTGTTTGAAGGATGGGTAAGTTGGGCCGCACACAAATATCAGCACACCAGAATCTGTGAAATACTGACGCTGTTACACCATGTTTAAACTGGACTAGACCATTACAGCTGTCTACACTGGACATGACAGACCATTGCAAGTCCATTTGTCCTTCATAACAGAAGTAGCGCAAGAGAGTTTGTCAGAAATAGAGTGGCATCAGTTTACTGTTGGGGTTTTGTTGTGTAGCATTGTGTCGCATCCAGTGTTGTATCACTGATTATAATGGGTTCTAGTTTCTTTGTCCGGTCTAGACACAGTGGAATGAAATAGCAGAGCCCGGCCTGCATATTTTCAGTGTTCTTCCTTTAAATCCTAGAGCTCAAGCTTAACCTGACACACTCCTTTGCCATGAACTGTTGGATGCGGCGGTTCATCTGGCACAGTGGAATCCCGGTTGTAGAAGGCGGGAAATTGAAATCCATAGTGTGGATGTCAAAACCAAAATTACATATTACTTAACAATTAGTTAATAGTCATGTGCCTCAACAAGTAAAGTCATAACATAATGATAACTTTGCAAATCATCGTAGTAAAGGTAAGATCCAATCGCAGTTTATTAGGGTAATCCGTACTCACAATCCAGCCAGGCAAAAGGTCAAAATCCATAAACGACAGTCCAAAAACAAGAAACAATCAGGAGTGGAACAGAGAAGTGCAACAAGACAATAAACAAGGAATCCACATGAACACAGAAACAGACAGGGTATAATTAGCCAGGTGCAAACGATGTGAGTGGGAACAGCTGTGTGCAATGATCAGATGGTGAGTACAGACAAAGGATTATGGGAATTGCAGTTCATGATGAGTTGTGACGATAAGGGAGAGAGACCTCTAGTGGACATCCAGGGAACCCCAACCAGACACTGTGTCACTACCCAACTCCTCAGAAAAAAAAATAAAAACAGAGTCCAGGAGGGAGGTGGATCGGTGGAGGATCAAGGGGGGGGATGGGGTGCCAGGTCCATGGAGGGGAACAAGAACCGGACTGGATGGCTTAACCGGTGACCAGGGTGGAGCAGGTTGTGCAGGCAGCCAGGGCGTAGCAGACAGTCCATCGGGCGGCCAGGGCGTAGCAGACAGTCCATCGGGCGGCCAGGGCATAACAGACACTCCATCGAGCGGCCAGGAGAGAGCAGACAGTCCATTCGGCGGCCAGGGCAGAACAGACAGTCCATCGGCTGGCCAGGGCGGAGACTTCCCCTCGGGCGGCCAGGGCGGAGACCTCTCCTTGGGTGGCCAGAGCGGAACCTGCCATTCGGGAGACCAGCGCGGAGCAGACTGTGCAGATGGCCAGGGCGGAACCTGCCATTCGGGAGACCAGCGCGGAGCAGACTGTGCAGATGGCCAGGGTGGAACCTGCCATTCCGAAGGTCCTTCGGGTGGCCATGGCACAGGAACAGACACCGGCGCAGGAACATGAACTGACCCCGGCTCAGGAAGAGCAACAGACACCGGCTCAGGAACAAGAACAGACACCGGCTCAGGAACCGGAACCGGAACAGACACCGGCTCAGGAACAGACACTGGCTCAGGAACAGACACCGGCTCAGGAACAAGAACAGACACCGGCTCAGGAACCGGAACCGGAACAGACACCGGCTCAGGAACAGGAACAGACACCGGCTCAGGAACAGACACTGGCTCAGGAACAGACACCGGCTCAGGAACAAGAACAGACACCGGCTCAGGAACCGGAACCGGAACAGACACCGGCTCAGGAACAGGAACAGACACTGGCTCAGGAACAGACACCGGCTCAGGACCAAGAACAGACACCGGCTAAGGAACGGGAACAGACATCGGCTCGCCCTCCTGGGCAGCACTGGCGTGCTCAGGGACAGGCTCGGTTTCGCACTCCGCAGCGGCCTCAGGGACAGCTTCCTCCGTAGCGGCCTCGGGGACAGCTTCCACGTGGACAGTCTCTGACTTGGCAGACGTGATGTGAACAGTCTCTTGCTAGGCAGACGTGACGTGAACCGTCTCTGGACTGGCAGAACCCATGTGCTTCCTCCATGCCTGCAGAACGGCCAATGCGTAGAATGTGAAGACAGCCCTCTTGGCCATGGCAGGACTGATGGTAGAAACAGTAGGCTCAGAAATGGTCTCCATGGACATAGCAGGGAGTTCTGGCACCACAGGACATGAGGGCTCGGGAATCACTGGACCAGGTGAATGGACAGCCTTCTTCCTCCTCCTCGGTCTCCGACCGTGCGGAGGTACAGCAGCCTCGTCGGCCACAACTGGAGCCATGACAGAGAGAGTGGACAGCTCTGGGACACCTGAGTCAGAGACCATCGAAGTCAGATCCCCCTTGACCACCGTGCTTGGGACCACCGAAGTCGGGTCCTCCTGGACCACCGGGCTTGGGACCACCGAAGTCGGGTCCTCCTGGACCACCGGCCTTGGGACCACCGAAATCGGGGTCCTCCGGGACCACTGGGCTTGGGACCACCGAAGTCGGGTCCTCCCGGACCACCGGACTTGAGACCCCCGAACCAGACTCGGAACCGCTGGACATCACAGGGTCTGAGCCACTAGCCAGCACTGGTTCAGGGCTCAACAGAGGTTGAAGTGGGGAATGGCGTGGCGGGTTCCCTCAAAGGATTGTTTGTAGTAAGGAGTGCTAGCTGACCAGGTATCCGTTGTGCTGGCGTAAGGGGGTTCCGGGGAGGTGCTAGTAGCAGTATTGGACCTTCCTCCTCCCACTTGACATCTGGCAGCTATGTTCTCCTCAGTCCTTCGAGCGCGCATAGCAAAAATTTCAAATAATGTCATAGGAGACCCAGATCCTCCTCTCTTTTCCTCCTTGGTGGTAGGGGGAAGGATACAAATCCCCGTGCTGCTGGATCTATGCATAGTGGATCCCTTCTGTCACGTAATGCACACAAGAAAAGGTAAGATCCAAGCGCAGTTTATTAGGGTAATCCGTACTCACAGCCAGGCAAAAGGTCAAAATCCATAAACGACAGTCCAAAAACAAGAAACAATCAGGAGTGGAACAGAGAAGTGCAACAAGACAATAAACAAGGAATCCACAATGAACACAGAAACAGACAGGGTATAAATAGCCAGGTGCAAACTATGTGAGTGGGAACAGCTAGCGCGGTTTTAAACCGGATGTGCTTTTATCCTTTCCTGGTCGTGACGTCACCCGCTCGTGATGCTCATTCTCGCCGTTGGACTAGTTGACCTAAGTGCTTCAGACGCAATCCCACAGGGGTGTTCCCAAACTGTCATCGGCGCATCGCGAGTTCCATCGAAAGGGAACTTCTTTGTTACAGTGGCATGTCTGATCATAGACACAACAGTACAGAAGACAATGGTAGTCTAAAACTGTCATGCTACAACTTGTTTAACCAATATATCATCTGTTCTGTAGTGTCGAAGACCTTTTAAATCGTTTTCATCAGTTTTTCTTCCTTGAAGACTAATATGTAGCGTATGAACAAAAATCATGATTCATTCATTCTGAACGCAATGAACACATTTGTGCTAAGATCCCTAAAGCTCGGAACCTGTGACTCATCCCATCTAAATCACCAGCTTAGAAGTCTGGGGTAGATTGCCTTTTCGACACCTTTTATGGGCCCTTAGAGAATCACCAGAACACACCACACATTCCCCAGCTCTGGGTCCAAGCTTCAAAGAGATCCTAATCAGCTCTCCTAGGTCCAGGAAGGGAGAGTCAGAGACCTCTTCATGTTACAGACATGACACACACACACATACATGGACTTTTCATTAACTTCCTCATATAAAGACCTTACTGAGATATATTTGATATGTTTGTATGTTTGCCTGCTTGCCCATGTCATATTGGGGTATCTATAATTTTATCGTAGTATTAACTGTGAACTATAAGTGCTTGTTATTATGCATTAGAATGTAACTTGGTATTCCTATCCTTTTTACATGTCTTGGTACTGTTTTAATCCTCTCGGTCTAACTGAGTTGGTCATATACAGGAGATTACAGTAAAATGTATGATTCTATGTGCACCAGCTTTCTGGAGTAGAAAGGACAACTTTTAACACCTCTCAAAAACTATGCAGATGAGCCGCCCTTGACAGGACAAAGAAAGGCTTTTGCCGCTCACAGAACTCCAAGCCGATTGGTCAGTTCACCCCGGAAGGTGTGGACCAGCGGTTTCCTCTCTCTCTTCTCTTCAGTCCTCTTCTTTTTGGTCTTCAGTTATTATTCTTCTGTTACACTACAGACTTCCTTTTTTCTTTTGTTTCTTTTGTTTTGCTTTCTTTTGTTTTTCTTGTTTGTCTTCTTCAGTTTTTGTTTTCCCTTTTCGTATTCTCCTTTGTTCATTTCTACTTACGAGTGAAATAAACTTAGCCTGAATTAGCTGGCAAACTTTGCTTTTAATGGACATTTGAACTTCCTGTGACTACGCTCGACCCGGTTGAACCGAAGAGAACGCTAAGCTCTGAAGGAACGACACACACGCTTTCTTTCCTCAGCCACTAAAAGAACCATATGCAAGTATTGTATTTCCTATCGGGATCTAAATGCTGTTAAGTTTGTTTACCCCATTTAGGGTGATTTGATATCTTGGTGTCTCTCTCTCAAGGTTCCTTTTGTCTGTGATTTTGCCATAACTGTTGATCATTCTCCCCCTCTTTCTACCACTCTCTTATTCTCATTCTCTTTCATTGTTGTTGCTTTATTTTGTTGTATATACATTTATTTCTTGTAACGTTAGTCACCGGTATACGTAGTTCTCTTACGAGAGGTTCTCTCGTATTGCATAAGTTTAGCTTACGCTACGGGAAAGATTCATCTTCTCGAGATATTGAAGCCAAAAAATTATCCTTAATTTTGTATTCATTGTCAACGCAGTGCAGCAGCTAGCAGACCTAGAGCAGGCCATATCACATGCTCATTGGCTGCCCTGCGGGCAACTGCTGCAGCCTACCAGTGAGCCCGGCGTGTCATCACGCCCAATGAAGGGTGCCCGCGCCTTCATAGCGTCACAGCCCGCCAGAATGGGCGTGGCTTAGCGTTTAAAATAGGGGCTGTAGGCTGACATCCCTGATTTTTCGTCTCTTCAGCGAGCTCTTCGCATCGTTGGATCTGAGAGAAGCCACCGCCGCCGTCGAACAAGCGAAACAGCAAGCTTAGGACAGCGCTGAGGAAGCCGGCCGTCTTCGCCACCTTCAGCCATCCGTGCGAGCTACGCTATCCGGCGACATATCCTTTTATCTCTGTATTCTGCAGCGAGACGTCTTTTTCAAGATGTCTCGCACTTCCTATGGCTCGTGCAGAGCCGCTCAGCGTTGGAGACCACCCATCTGCGCTCTCTGCCTTGGCCAAGAACACGCAGCCTCGCCCTCTCGTTGGAGGATGCGAGCACTGCGAGGAACTTCCGATGTCGACACTGCGGGCTCGAATCGAAGTCTTTAACCACAGCGCCGCGCAGCTAGCTCTCTTTACGTTACAAGAGAGCTACCCCGCCCTCGCGTCGCCGTTCGTGCGTCATGCAGAGCCCTCTCGAGCTCTCTACATGACCCGGACGGGCATCAACATATGCGACGTACTGGATGCGTGGTAAGAGCAGAAATTTTTATACAGTTCTGCTCGACCAACGAGCACGCGGCTAGCTCTCTTTACGTTACAAGAGAGCTACCCCGCCCTCGCATCGTGCAGAGCCCTCTCGAGCTCTCTGCATGACCCGGACGGGCTTGCGCGCCGCCATCGAAATGTCTCGCCCTGTCAGTCCCCTTAGACAAGGCTACTGCAGCGGTGTATTTGGCAGCCAACGAGCCGGTAATGCAACCCGCTCGCCTGCACACATTCGCCGTTCTCGCGGCGACCCAGAGAAATCTCAAGTGAGTATAATGTCTGGTTATCCGGCTCACGCCGGTGGTGTCTTGAGTGTAGAAAAGGTGCCCACATCTCGGTGTTCACCCTTACACACACAAGCACGATACCCCCCGTGTCTCCCGCAGAGCCCACTCTCATAAAGCTGGCAAATGCCGCTCGAGTGCTAGATGTAGGAAACGTGCCCACAACTCTGTGCTCACGCCTATTTTCTGCCCGCTCTGTCACACGGCCAGAACAGCCTCATACATGTCAGGTTAAGAATGTAAGTTACGTGCCCGCTCACGAGCGCTCATGCTTACTAACAGACACCTCGCCTCCGGCGCTGCTCGCACATTACAAGTTTTCATAAATGTTCCCCGTTTAAAAACAGCCGGGACGTCACATGTAAAACAGCCAGCTGTCGCTGTCAGCGAGCCGCCGTATTTGAGTGCTCATAACTGGTCGGGCTGTGAATGTAAGTCACGTGCCCGCTCACGAGCGCGCACGCTTACTGGCAACACTCACACGGCCATTAAAGACTCATATCAGTCAGGTTATGAATGCAAGTCACGTGCCGCCCACGAGCGTTCACGCTTTCTAACACATACCTCTCCCCGAGCGCCGCCCGCGCATCTAAGAGTGACTATAAAACGCCGCCCATCCCAAGCGATCGGGGCGTCACTTATAACTGTAAGTCCTGTGCCCACTCAGAAGCGCTCAGGCTTACTAATAAACACTCTGCCCATAGCGCCACGCTCGTGTCTCAAGGCGATCATAAAACGCTCCCCATCCAAAGCTATCAGGGCATCACATTCATATGTAAGTCTCGTGCCCGCGCACAAGCGCTCACGTTTACTAATAGACAATTCCCCCAGGGTGCTGCTCGCGCATCACAAAGTGGTAAAAGAACGATCCCCATTCATGGCAATTGGGACGTCACACACAATTCAGCCTGTCACGGTTGTCAGCGAGCTGCCGCCCCCAAGTACCGAGGGCGCGCGCGCCGCGCCCACTCCTCCGGTTCAGTTTCTCGATCCCCCAAAGTGTGGCGATCAGAGCGCGGAGGCCATTCGCCCCCTAGCTGTACATATAAAAGCATGGGAAGCTATCCCAAGGGTTCTTCAGAATGGGTGCTAAGCACAGTAAAGCAGGGCTATTCACGTCAGTTCGTTCACCACCCCCCGCGCTTTCGAGCGCGGACCGCGACGACAGTGAATGCGGAAGTAGCACATCTACTCCACGCAGAAATAGCGAAGCTACTGTGCAAAGGTGCTATAGAGCTGGTACCGCCTTCTCTGAGCGAGTCAGGCTTTTACAGCCGATATTTTTCTCGTGCCCAAGAAGGACGGAGCCCTCAGGCCCATCTTAGATCTGAGACATTTGAACAAAGTGCTTTTGAAAAGGCCGTTCAAAATGCTTACGACCAGGAATATCCTCGCGCACGTTCGCCCGAGGGACTGGTTTATCTCTCTCGATCTGAAAGATGCCTATTTTCAGATTCAGATAATACCCCGTCACAGGCCATTCTTGAGATTCGCCTTCGACGGTCAGGTTTATCAATACACCGTCCTGCCGTTCGGCCTGTCTTTTAGCACCCCGTGCATTTACGAAGTGCATGGACGCGGCGCTCGCCCCCCTGAGGAGTCAGGGGCTGCGAATAATGAACTATCTGGACGATTGGCTGATATTGGCACAGTCAGAGACAGAACTGCTATCTCACAGAACAGTGCTTCTCAGTCACCTGGAAAGCTTGGGTCTCACGGTCAACTGGACCAAGAGCTCATTAATGCCAGCCAGTCGATTTCCTTTTTAGGAATAGAACTGGATTCTGTGGCCATGACGGCTCGTTTATCGACACAGCGCGCGCGCCGTGTTCGCCACCTAGCCGCATCTTTCCAGAAGGGCAGCTTTCTCCCTATGAAAACGTTTCAAAGGATGCTAGGCTGTATGGCATCAGCTGTAGCGGTGCTTCAGCTGGGCCTACTGCGCATGCGCCCGCTCCAACGCTGGTTGAATGCTCGCGCGTCTCGCCGAGCTTGGGTTTCTAGCGGCCAGAAAATCAGAGTGACTCAGACCTGCATAGCGGCTCTGCAGCCTTGGTTAGCAGCCGACTGGTACCAGCAGGGAGTGATGATGGAAACCATCACTTATCGGAAAGTCATTTCGACAGACGTGTCCAACTCGGGGTGGGCGCGCTGTTCGAGGGCAGACCGGTCTTTGGCCAGTGGTCGGACCAAGAGAAGTGTTTTCATATAAACTGTCTGGAAATGATAGCGGTCGAGAACGCGCTGAAGTGCTTCCTCCCATTCATACAGGGCCAACATGTTCTTGTCCGCTCGGACAACATGTCTGTGGTGTCTTATGTAAACCGTCAGGGCGGTGTCAGACCCAGAAATCTCTGCAGTCTGACGGAACGCCTCCTTATTTTGTCCCAGATGCACCTGCGCTCGCTGAGGGCGGCGCATGTGCCTGGCCATCTAAACGACGGCCCAGACAAACTATCCAGGGATAATGTTCCCCCAGGGGAATGGTCCCTGCACCCCCAGATGGTCCAGAAACTGTGGCGCCTATTCGGCAGAGCGGAAGTCGACCTGTTTGCGTCAAGAGACAACGCTCACTGTCCGATGTTCTTTTCAAAGGACGAGGACGCGCTGGCCCAGGTTTGGCCCAGCCTCCCACTATATGCTTTCCCTCCGGTCTCTCTGTTACCACAGGTGATCAAGAGAATCAGGGAAACGCGCCACTCGGTGCTCCTCATAGCCCCGCGTTGGGAGAATCAGATTTGGTTCCCGGAACAAGCACGGCTGTCACATACAGCGCCGTGGCCGATTCCGGTGAGGGCAGATCTCCTCTCTCAGGCTCGCGGTGCGATCTGGCATCCCCATCCAGAGCGCTGGTCTCTGCACGCATGGTTGATCAACGGGTACTCGTTACCCTGCCAGAAGGAGTGATGAACACGATCACGCAGTCTAGAGCTCCTTCCACGAGAAGGCTCTACGCGTCTAAATGGTCGGTGTTCTCCAGATGGTGCACCGACAGAGGTCTGGACCCACGGACATGCGGGGTGGCGCATCTGCTCACTTCCCTACAAGAGCTTTTGGATAAGGGGAGGTCCCCATCCACGCTCAAAGTATATGTGGCGGCCGTGGCAGCGTTCGCAGAATCGACGCACGGCCAGTCACTAGGAAGACATGAGTTGGTCATCCGCTTCCTTAGAGGAGCTAGAAAGATGAACCCGCCGCGCCCCCCGTCGGTTCCTGTGTGGGATATTTCATTGGTCCTCGATGCCCTAAAAGCTTTTCCATTTGAGCCACTAGACTCCATGGGGTTGAAATATCTATCACTAAAAACCGTCTTTCTGACTGCACTGTCGTCAGTAAAACGTGTGGGGGACCTGCACGCGCTGTCTGTCAGCGCATCGTGTCTTGAGCTCGGGCCGAATGACTCTAAAGTCATCCTCAGACCTAGACATGGCTATGTTCCTAAAGTGATGGGCACTCCATTCAGAGCGCAAGTTATTTCACTGTCAGCTCTGCCAGCATCTGACTGCAAAAGTGATGTGAATCCCCTCTGCCCTGTCAGGGCGCTGAGGTGTTACATTACGCGCTCCGCCTCCTTTAGACGTTCTGAACAGCTTTTTGTTTCGTTTGGTGGGCGCACCAAGGGTCTCGCCGCCTCAAAACAAAGCCTGTCCAGATGGATAGTGGACGCTATAGCAACTGCATATGCGTCAACAGGTCTGCAATGCCCTCTGGGCATCAGGGCTCATTCCACGAGGCGCGTTGCCTCATCGTGGGCGTGGTCCAGTGGGATTTCTATCCATGCGTTGACAATGAATACATTAAGTATTATTAAATAAAATGAAGTACATACATTAAGTATTAATAAAATTAAGGATAATTTTTTGGCTTCAATATCTCGAGAAGATAATTCTTTCCTGTAGCGTAAGCTAAACTTACGCAATACTCGTTCCCTCGCTAGAGAGAACCGAGGTTACGTTAAGTAACCGAGTATCGTTTTCCTTTATTAAATCCATTATATTCATTTATTCACTCTGTCTGTTGCTCATATTGCGAAGTCCCTTAAATGTTCGATATAAGCTACAAGCTTTACAATTTGTTGATACTTTAATTAGTATTTTTTATAAAACAGGAAAGTTATTTTTCATGGCCAGAAAGATAGCCTTTCTTGCGAGTCTATAAGGATAACTTCTCTTGAGGGTTGATGAAAGATCGTACGGTCAGTTTGCTGGACGAACAGATTATTCGATAACAAATCAATTCCATAAGGGTTATCCTTGGAATCGATCTATTCTAGACAATTGACATATTAATATTTAATTATAATTCGTTGTGATTGATTATTGATATATACAATTGATCTATTTTTGCCTACCTGTATGGATAATTGATTATAATCCGTTGAATTTAGTTGTCCATACAGGTACATTGGCAACGTATCCCCATTAAGGGGTAATTTTAATCTGTGTATGCGATTCCTGATCATATCCATAATCAGTTATTAAAATTATATTCCCTTTATTTGAGCTAGACTCGTTACAAATATCTCTAAAATGTTAAAATACCCATTTGTTGATATTTGTACCATTTATCTCATGTTTGTCTATGTTGGTTACATTATAAACACGTTCACACATGTGCTATGACTTATGTGGTGATATGTGTACAAGTTTGTGATTGACTGTTAGCTGCAGGGTCCATGGTTGCTGGGCAACAGGGGCGGGGTTATAGAGAGACAGTCATAGAGAGATGACTGATTTTGTTCGACAACTGCGTATGTTAAATAAAAGAGACTCTGAGTTCATCATCAAGTTGTCTGCTCAATATCATGACATGGTGTCAGAATTAAAAGATCTTCACGCACTCCTCTGATTAGCGAAGGAGAACGGAAGGAAAATTTCAAAGTTTAACACACCTGAATCCTTTGATTTCGCACAGCCAGCAAGTTGGCCAGCATGGAGGCAGCGCTTTGCGCGGTTCAGGATTGCAACGAAACTCGACAAGGAAGATGGTGATGTGCAGGTGAATTCAATACTGTATGCAATGGGCAAACAGGCGGAACCTATATTCAGCACATTTACATTTTCTGCAGAGGATGAAAATCAGTACTACAATGCAGTAGTTAAAAAGTTTGATGAATATATCTTGCCCAGACGCAATTTGATGCATGACCGTGCTTGTTTTCATAAAAGAAATCAACAAAGTGGTGAAAGTGTGGAAGCATTTGTCAGGAGTCTACATGAGCTGGCAGAGTTTTGTGATTTTGGGGCCACTAAAGATGAGCAGATTCGCGATCGCATCATGATTGGAATAGCGGATAGCGACGTGTCTGAGAAGCTGCTGCAGCTACAGCCAGATTTGATGCTCGAGAAGGCCATACAGATTGCTCGCCAGTCAGAACTGATTAAAATGAAAAGTGCTGATATGCGAAGTGCATGTGATGTAAGTAAAGTGGGGCACAAGTTTAAGCACACAAAACATGACGCCAAACCATACAGCCTGTCTACCCCTCGTCGAGTTCCTTTTCCGTTACTGCCAAAAGTGGAAGAGGAGCTGCAGCGTATGCTCAGGTCAGGGATCATAACAGAAGTAAGGGAAGCAACAGACTGGTGTGCTCCAATGGTGCTGGTGGTGAAGAAGAACGGTAAAGTG
This sequence comes from Rhinichthys klamathensis goyatoka, assembly GCF_029890125.1. NCBI lineage: Eukaryota > Metazoa > Chordata > Actinopteri > Cypriniformes > Leuciscidae > Rhinichthys > Rhinichthys klamathensis. The sequence goes on from NW_026606840.1 coordinate 3,387,929, forward strand.
AGAATTTGCGTTGACTTTAAGAAATTAAACGAAGCAGTAAAGCATGAGAAATTTATTCTGCCCACTCTTGAGGACATTGCACCACTACTGTCCGGTGCATGTGTATTCTCAACATTAGACACTTCTAGTGGGTTTTGGCAGATACTATTGGACGCAAGCTGCAGGAAACTCACCACCTTCATCACCCCCGTGGGCCGCTTCTGTTTTCAGAGACTACCCTTCAGAATCACTTTCGGCTCTGGAGATATTTCAGAGAGAAATGAGCACTCTTCTTAAAGGCCATGCCGGCACTGTAGCTGTGATGGACGATATACTGGTGTTCGGCAGAGATAAGGAGGAACATGATTAGAACCTCAAGGCAGTTTTAAAGACCATCAGAGAATCTGATCTAAAGTTGAATAAAGATAAGTGCCACTTCGGAAAATCTGAGATTCAGTACTTTGGACATGTCATTGGAAAGGATGGAATCCGGCCTGATACAAATAAAGTGAGGTCCATAGCTGAGCTTCCCAGCCCTAAGAATCTGACTGAACTGCGACAGGTATAGGGTTGATTAATTACCAGGGCAAATTCGTCCCTGCTCTTTCGTCAATTCTTTATCTGATGACTGAGCTACTGAAAGGTGGCACAGAATGGGTCTCGGGTGAGGCTCAGACACAGGCGTTCAATAAGGTCAAAAGGTTGTTGACTACAGCACCAGCACTAGCATTCTATGATGCCAACAGAACCACAGTGGTCAGTGCGGACGCAAGCAGCTATGGCCTCGGAGCTGCCCTGCTGCAGGAGCATGAGAACGGACTACGTCCCATCGCTTTCTGTTCAAGGACATTAACAGAGACAAAGCGCCGTTACTCACAAATCGAGAAGGAGTTCCTGGCTGGAGTGTGTCCATGTGAGCGGTTCTCACAATACCTACAAGGTATGGACAAATTTGAACTTCAGACTGACCATAAGCCTCTTTTGCCCTTGATAAACACATGATATTGACAAAGCTCCCGTAATATGTCAACGACTACTAATGTGCCTGATGAGATTTAATGTGAAAGCAGTGCATGTGCCAGGCAAACAGCTCGTGGTGGCCGACACTCTGTCACGAAACCCGCTGACACATCAGGGCAAGTCTGACACAGAGGATGACGTCAAGGCGTTTTTACAGGCAGTTCTGTCTACTATGCCAATAAGTGAAGACAGGTTAAGTGTCATAAGGAAAGCCACGCAAGATGATTTAGATCTTCAGTCAGTTTGTAAGTACATTCACCAATGGCCCAGTCAGATGTCTCAACTGTCTCAACACTCACTCCACGAGTTTCACACTGTCAGAGCTCATCTCTCTGAAGTTGGTGGACTTTTGTTGTATAAGGACAGAATAGTGATTCCAGGTTCACAGAGACATGAGGAGTTACATCAGCTTCACAGAGGCCATCAAGGTCTTACTAAATGTAGGGAAAGAGCTAACATGTCCGTTTGGTGGCCTGGTTTTTTTAGCAAGAACATCACAAAAATAGTCGAGACATGTGAGTTTTTCCAAGTCAACAAGTCCACACAAAAGAGAGAGCCTCTGACACTTCCCAGCGGTCCATGGCAAAAGATTGAGGCTGAAATCTGTGAACTAAATGGCAAGAAGTACCTAATAGTCGTGGACTATTATTCTCGTCATATTGAGATTGTTCAACTACAAGCCATCAAAAGCCAGCAGCTAATGACACATCTGAAAAACATGTTTGTTCGATGGGGGATCCCATATGAAACTTGTGACAGACAATGCTACTCAGTTCACGGCCACTGAGTTTGCAGAGTTTCAAACGACATACAATTTCACTCATACTACTTCTAGCCCTATCCGCAGGCTAATAGTGTTGCTATTGCAAAGCGGATGCTCAGACAGCCAGATCCACAGCTAGCTCTTATGAGCTATCGTTCTACACCTATCAGTGCTACTGGACTGAGCCCAGCTCAACTTATGATCGGACGCCAGATCAGAACAACAGTTCCGATGCTGCCAAAGAACCTGCTACTAAGTCCCATTGACTATGAACAAGTCAGATGGAAGGATAAACAAACCGAGCAGGTTTACCAGTACTTCTACAACCGACGCTACTCAGCATGTAGTTTACCTGACTTACATCAAGGACAAATCGTGAAAGTCAAGTTGGATGGAGAAAAAGAAAGGAAAACATTGGCAACGGTCGTCGGAAAAGCTCCTGTACCCAGGTCATACATTGTACAAACAAAGGAAGGTAATCTCTCGTCAGAACCGGAGACACATCCAGAGTGTTCCTGAGGTGCCAGAAACACCTGAAACACCGACAGACAGATTGTAAATGGATACAGTGAATTAACTGATGGACCCTCTCTTGAGACTGATTTAACCACAAACTCTATGAATGGGTCTAGTACCTCACCTCCAATCACACCACACACACACGTAGCCTACACCCACCTGCAAAAGAACCCTTGCTGGTAGAGAAGTAAAACAACCTGCAAAGTTTCAGGATTATGTGTTGGGCTAGGTGTTAATAACTACCATGCTGATGTAAAGAGTTTCCTTGCATGCTAATTCTTATAGCATACTGTAAGTGTAGTACACGAGGAAAATGTGAATTAATGAATGCTATAACATGTAATGTTTATTGACAGGTTATGTCAAAGAGATTGGCTGTGGTAAACAGTTGATATTGTTATATTTATCTTACATAATATTTTTATAAATAATCTGCCTCTTTCTTTGTTCCAGGAAACAATAATAATGATGAGGCAGTAGAACTTTAAGGGCTGTACGGTACCTAAGCAAGTGTTCTTTGAAAGCCAAAGAGTGCACGGTAAGTCCAGTTCTCCTGTATAGTCTTTCCAGGCGGCGACCCTCAGTTTTTATCGTTCGTAGTTCAGGAGTGAACCAAGGTCAAGCACGAGTAGATGGAACCAGTCTAGTTTTAACAGGAGCATGCATATTAAGTATTTGAGACAAAGCATTGTTGTATATACAGCAGATCTCTGATGGACAGTTAGATCGTAGACATTCAGACAAGGTAGAATCCCTTGTTGAAGCAGAAAAAGATGGATTCACAGAGTTGATTTTACGATAAGTCAGTGTTTTCTTCAGTGGTGATTATAGCTACTGGAAAACTACAACTGAAGCTTATGAGTTTATGATCAGAGAAAGCAAAGTCCGAACCATTAACACAGATATTATTTAAGCCAGATGTACATGTGAGATCCAGTATATGACCCCTGGAGTGGGTAGCAAAAGTTACATGTTGAGTGAGGTTGAAACAGTCCAGTACAGACATCAATTCATTGCATTGTGCAGTGTTTTCATGTATATTAAAGTCACCAAGCAGAATAACAGATGGATAGCTACCACAGACAAGAGTAAGTAATGCACTAATCTCAGAGAAAAAGTCAGAGTGGCATTTAGGAGGTCGGTAAATTAAGATTACAGCCAGTGGTGTTTGGCCAGTCATTTTCAGCGCTAGGTATTCAAATGCTGAAACATCGTGAAACTCGATCCTGGAAGTTTTAATAGTCTCAAGGCAAACTACAGCCAGCCCTCCACCTCTACAATGAAGACGCGGTTGAGAGAAGTAGATGTACCCAGGCGGAGTTAGGAGGTTCAGGTTGAAAAGGTCATTAGGAACCTGCCAGGTTCATTCATTCAACACTGATGCTTTATCAGTTAGAGAGCGTGTGTTCAACAACGCACATCGCAGGTCTGAAGATGCGTGTCTGCAGGCTCCGAGTTCAGGTTCGAAACACAATGATCTCAGATTTCCAAAGTTAATGGATCGATTTCCCAGCTGTGTTATATCCGACGCACGGGTGTTTTTACAGACAACCGGAATGTTATTAAAAGACGAGCAGTGATAGTTCCGAAGTTTCTTCCGCCACCGGTGTAGATAGCGCGGTCGGCGTAACACTCCAAGTTGTTCACACCATTTATAGATGTCCGAAGCCAACCGTAACGATCCTTTGTATGTTCTGAGATGGGCTGCAGAAAATTGTAACGCCATCTCGGGGGAACAAGTTTGGTTGCCGTCATTCAAAGATAGCACTAACCAAAAAAGACCAAAAAACAAAACCTGCAATCGGATACGTTATGACATGACCAGTAATGTCCAACGCGACGACCTGCACAATAATTTATCGGTTTAACTACGTTAGCCAGAACCGTATCAGACCCACAATCCACAGAAGGGGAGGCTACCCAACCACACCAAGGATTGACACCACAAAATGATAAAGAGAGGGGAGACTCACAGTATCAGATGTCGCGAGGGATAGGGATGCGAAGTGGAGAGGGCTCGTAGCCGATCAGTGTGACAGGATCATGAAACTTCTGAGCGTAGTAAATAATGAATAATCCAAGTGTTGATTGTGTAAGAAGGTTCAGTGAATAATCCAAGAAGATCGATTCCAAGAAAAAACATATCCAAAAAACAGACGTAGAACAACAGACAAACAGATACCAGCGTGAAGCGGCAGCACAAGCGCGCCTAGCGTTCTCACACCGGAAGTGACATTGAAACTATTGACATAAACCAGTCCTCTTGGCAAATCTGCACAAGGATTTTCCTAGTTGTGAGCATTCTGAACTGGCGTTTCACAAGCACTTTGTTCAGCTGTCTTAGATCTAGAATGGGTCTGAGACCCCCGGGGGTCGGGGGTCAAAATTTAAAAATATCTGCTGTACAGACCCCCTTCCCACTGAGCTTGAGATAAAGGCTCTATGGACGTTTTTCACCGTAGTTTCGGCGTCGAGCGAACTGCAGCGAATAGTCTCTTTTTTATAGTGTTCAGCGCCCATTCTGATACCCCGGGAAGCTTTGCCCACGCATTTGCATGAATAGCTAGGGGTAGAATGAGATCTGGGCTCTGGCCGCAACATAGTGGCGACCGGAGAGCTTCGGTGTGCTGTATCATAAACGCTGTGCTTGCAGCGTTTGAGGCAAGGGGCGCGCAGATCACAGCGGGCAGCCTGGCCAAGCTCGACTCCCCTATGGCAGTCTGCTGAGAGAGAGAGAGTTGGCCAAAACCCGTGGGGTTTAACCATAGACTGTAAAAAAAATGGACAAAGTGTCTGTGACGTCACCCATAGACTTTCTGAATAACGGTTTTGAGGCCGTTTAAGGGGGGTATGGGCGGCGCCATCTTTTGAAAATCTTGCGAAATCCTAACCCCGCCCACCTTCTGGCCAATCCATATATAGGTAAAAGGGCGGGATTTGTGTGAGACTGAGCCGGCTGGTGGACGCGCCTCTTCAGCCAAGCAGCCTCAGCTATCTGTAACGTTACAAGATCGACTGGCAGACTAGGCTTTTTACAGTCTATGGCTACTACATTCACTGCAAAGCTGCTGAAGAACACTCCAATGTGGGACATATCAGTCTATTCTTATGTTACATTTATTAATTTGGCAGACGCATTTACAGTGTTTCAAACGTCAGTTATAACCGGTTATAACCATAGGCGTAGTTTGTGGGTGGGACGGGTGGGACATGTCCCCACCACTTTTTGCCAGAATTGATATTGTCCCCACCAATTTTGAACTCGGACGCGCGCTTTAATCCGTTGCGGAGACTCTCTATTCGTTCCGGTGAAATCACAAAGTAAAATGCACACAAACGTGTCCCTGCTTGATATACAACCACTGATAAACATAATCGGTTTTAATGAGAGAGAAAAAAAACAAAAAACTATACATGTGCGGATTAGAACCCAGAACCTCTGACACGCTTGGCAAAAGTTCTGCCACTGGACCATTAAAGTGCATGCATGTAATTGTCGGATTTATGTATTTCTTCACGTGAAATTTCTCACCAACAACAACATATTAGATCTCATTAAACGACAAATTAAACTCTCGTACTGCGTAATATCTTACGCTAGGGGAAAACCTCTTTTCCACGAGATATTGAAGCCAAAAATTATCCTTAATTTTTAATTATTGTGAAACGCGTTGTAGTTGGGGGCCTTAAGCACATTTTCGCGCAAATTCATCTAAAAGTGCCAAATTTGGCACAGATGTAGCTCACATCATACTGAAATGATTTAGCTAGGGCGCCGGAGACAGCAACCCTCGGGGCCAAGATAGCGGCCAAATCCAATATGGCCGCTGCCCGAAAAGGGTTCCGGTTATAACTATTGAACCACATGAGTTACAAATACAAACTTGATATGTTTTTCAGCTTAATTGATCATGGGAAACACATAGGAATGTTTATATTTATGACCCAGTATATCTGGACCTCTTGATCCTCCAATTCCAATATGGCCGCTGTCCAAAAAAGCATTTTGGGCTGTAGTATGGGGCCTTACACCCCATTGTTTGCGCAAATTCATCTACAAGCACCAAATTTGGCACAGATGTAGCTGAGGGCATACTGAAATGATTTAGCCAGGGCGCCCGAGCCAATGGTCCCTGAGACCAAGATGGTGGCCAAATCCAATATGGCCGCCGCCTGAAAAGGATTCGCCTATAGCTTTTGAGCCAGATGAGATACAAATACAAACTTGATGTCTATTTTACCTTTTTTGTCCAAGGGAAACCCATAGGAATACTTACATTTATGATTGGGTATATCAAGAAGACTGGTAAGACTGAAGCCAAAACACTTTTTCGGACAGCGGCCATATTGAATTTAGGGAATTTGGGGGAAATTGCTTAAATTCAATATGGCCGCTGCCCGGAAAAGCGTTTTGGCTACAAATTTTGAATCAAATGCGCTACAAATGAGGATGTGATGTCTATTTTATGTTTATTGACACACAGGAAGTCCATTGGCATATTTATATTTATGCTTTTGTAAGTCTGGAACCTGTATTCTTTTCAAGACTGTGGTTGAAAATCCTTTTTTTTACCACAACTTTTAAGGTTATTCTCAATGTTGATTCATTTCCTTATAAAAGTGAAATGCTTTTCAGCTGACCACAGGTTAATACATTTCAAAGTGTAATCATATAAGAAAGAATAAGACACAATTATTGCAAGGCAATATTTATATTATCTCAAATTGATAAAAGAATAATATAATAATATAGTCAATTTGTCTAAAACTCTTAAAGGTTTGCTTAGCATAACAAAAAAACAGCAATAACATAAAAAAACAACAGTGATTTCTCATAGTCTCTCAGATGAATTATCATCACTCACAATCACCGGATCTCTCATTGTCTCCACCATCATTGTTTGTACAAGCACCCTCACATGCACATATAGAAGTGCAACGAACTCCGGCTTTACAGCACTTACAGTGCCCTTTGCATGCTGTCTTGCAGCCACAGTGGAGGAGAATGGTGCAGGCTTTACTGGCGTCTCCGAGATAAGTCCAGTAAGGTTCCCACGTCTTGCTCGTAGACTCTCGATACCATCCCCATGCATTGAACTCTGGGATATCTTGCTGGACAGCGGTTGCCTGATTCCAGTAGAAGCTGGCCTGCAGCAATGCTCTTTTGATGTGCTGAATCAGTGCAGCTTGGGTAGGAAGCAGGTTTAGTACCTGTATGAATATAGAGAGACTTGGTACCATTCAAGAAAAGGTGATGTCTAGCTTCATCCACGCGGCTGGAACCACAGTTCTTGCTGTAAATGATGACTACCATACATTCCAGTCTTTGGACATGGACATCATTGTTGATCTGTTCAGGCTCCAAGGTGAGGGTAACCAGGGATTCTGTAAGATCTGGTGTTGCCTCCCAAGCTGCCCATGCACTTTTTCCCATGGCCCAGGCAGGCTGAGGTTGTGTCACAGCCTGTTAAACCGTGGAAGAGTGGTAAGGCCAGTGACTTCTGGGGACCAAGATCCTTGCTGATTTCATGAGCGGGAATGTCCCTATAGTTTTTTCCACCTGCAAAGCCGATCCAGAGCTCTGTGAGGCCGAGTGTGTTGAAGAAGCGGATGGCAAGTATGACAACATCGCTGTCGACAGTCCGGACAGATGCCTTTTCATGGCCATTGGCCCCAGCATGTGCAAGATGCAGGGTTATTCTTGTATCTGCTTCTGGATGATTACAAGGCTGAAGGGCAGGCATGTCATACCCTTGTCTGTTGGAGAGTACAGCATCTTTCTTTTACCTGACATGCCATGCTTGTTTATCTCTTCACTGATATATCCAAGTAGTTCATCCTTGTTGTCATCATTTTTTCAGGAAGTCACTATTCCAGTTACGTTTTGGAATTGGAGTTCTCCCATCTACTTTAGTTTTTGATCCGGTTCCTCTGCGTTGGTGAGTTTGTGTTTTGAGGTTCTCCTCTGGATATGTATCAAACACAATATCAAATCGCGTGACAGATTCATAGCTCATGTGTGACCTCACAAACCCAGCAATATTGGTGTTAACATAGTCATGGAATGTTTTTTCAGCAGTTGGCCAGACCATTTGGACCATTACTGCACCATCAAACACAACTACAGTTGCATCTCTAGCTGCTGCTACATGGTTTTTTTTTTTCACCTTCATGCATTCGAGATTTGTACCATTGCGTAAAAGCCCCTGGTTGGAAATGCTGGGTGGTTCCCTTTGATTTTAGAACCTGAAGAATTCTGCCATGTCTGCATCAGGCCTGGACTGAAGGGAAAGGAACAGTTGTGTGACGAGTCAGGGCCTGCCAGCATGAAGAGGGTGAGGGCTTCAGGGTTTTCATAGAGTCCAGCTGCACCACCACAGGATTGCAGGATTTTGTTTGACTGCTCATGGGACTGATCATACACTCACCTAAAGGATTATTACGAACACCATACTAATACTGTGTTTGACCCCCTTTCGCCTTCAGAACTGCCTTAATTCTACATGGCATTGATTCAACAAGGTGCTGAAAGCATTCTTTAGAAATGTTGGCCCATATTGATAGGATAGCATCTTGCAGTTGATGGAGATTTGTGGGATGCACATCCAGGGCACGAATCTCCCGTTCCACCACATCCCAAAGATCCTCTATTGGGTTGAGATCTGGTGACTGTGGGGGCCATTTTAGTACAGTGAACTCATTGTCATGTTCAAGAAACCAATTTGAAATGATTCGAGCTTTGTGACATGGTGCATTATCCTGCTGGAAGTAGCCATCAGAGGATGGGTACATGGTGGCCATAAAGGGATGGACATGGTCAGAAACAATGCTCAGGTAGGCCGTGGCATTTAAACGATGCCCATTTGGCACTAAGGGCCCTAAAGTGTGCCAAGAAAACAACCCCCACCCCATTACACCACCACCACCAGCCTGCACAGTGGTAACAAGGCATGATGGATCCATGTTCTCATTCTGTTTACGCCAAATTCTGACTCTACCATCTGAAAGTCTCAACAGAAACCGAGACTCATCAGACCAGGCAACATTTTTCCAGTCTTCAACTGTCCAATTTTGGTGAGCTCTTGCAAATTGTAGCCTCTTTTTCCTATTTGTAGTGGAGATGAGTGGTACCCGGTGGGGTCTTCTTCTGTTGTAGCCCATCAGCCTCAAGGTTGTGCGTGTTGTGGCTTCACAGATGCTTCGGTTGTAACAAGTGGTTATTTCAGTCAAAGTTGCTCTTCTATCAGCTTGAATCAGTCGGCCCATTCTCCTCTGACCTCTAGCATCAACAAGGCATTTTCGCCCACAGGACTGCCGCATACTGGATGTTTTTCCCATTTCACACCATTCTTTGTAAACCCTAGAAATGGTTGTGCGTGAAAATCCCAGTAACTGAGCAGATTGTGAAATACTCAGACTGGCCCGTCTGGCACCAACAACCATGCCACGCTCAAAATTGCTTAAATCACCTTTCTTTCCCATTCTGACATTCAGTTTGGAGTTCAGGAGATTGTCTTGACCAGGACCACACCCCTAAATGCATTGAAGCAACTGCCATGTGATTGGTTGATTAGATAATTGCATTAATGAGAAATTGAACAGGTGTTCCTAATAATCCTATAGGTGAGTGTATATGTATGTCTATGGATCTTGCTCACAAGCATGGAGTAGCACTAAACAGCTGCTCCACCACAGTCCATACAATCAACTAGTATTCTCAATATTTGCTCAGTATTGCCCAAATCTATGCTGGAATTCTGACTCTCCCTCATATATGCCTTCCCTACATTCCAAATATTCCCACCAATTTTCTAATTGATAAAGTATGAATGATCAGGTAGATGCTTTCTTGTAAATGCAAATGTGGGGTATAAACATAGGCAACCACAAATGTAAGGATTCCCATGTTTTTGTCATGGTAAAAAAAAATTAGACATTAAGTTTTCATTTGGTTCAAAAGTTGTCAAAACCCTTTTTCGGACAGCGGCCATATTGAATTTTAGGGAATTTGGGGGGTCTTGATATACCCAATCATAAATGTAAGTATTCCTATGGGTTTCCCATGGTCAAAAAAGGTAAAATAGACATCAAGTTTGTATTTGTATCTCATCTGGCTCAATAGCTATAGTCGAATCCCTTTCAGGTGGCGGCCATATTGGACTTAGGGAATTTGGGGGGTCTTGATATACCCAATCATAAATGTAAGTATTCCTATGGCTTTCCCATGGTCAAAAAAGGTAAAATAGACATCAAGTTTGTATTTGTATCTCATCTGGCTCAAAAGCTATAGCCGAATCCCTTTCAGGCAGCGGCCATATTGGATTTAGCCGCCATCTTGGTCTCAGGGACCATTGGCTCGGGCACCCTGGCTAGATCATTTCAGTATGCCCTCAGCTACATCTGTGCCAAATTTGGTGCTTGTAGATGAATTTGCGCAAACAATGGGGTGTAAGGCCCCATACTACAGCCCAAAATGCTTTTTTGGACAGCGGCCATATTGGAATTGGAGGATCAAGGGGTCCAGATATACTGGTTCATAAATATAAACATTCCTATGTGTTTCCCATGATCAATTAAGCTGAAAAACATATCAAGTTTATATTTGTAACTCATGTGGTTCAAAAGTTATAGCCGGAACCCTTTTCGGGCAGCGGCCATATTGGATTTGGCCGCCATCTTGGCCCCGAGGGTTGCTGGCTCCGGCGCCCTAGTTAAAACATTTCGGTATGACCTGTGCTATATCTGTGCCAAATTTGGCGCTTTTAGATGAATTTGCGCAAAATCACCTATTTATGTGCTTAAGGCCCCCAACTATTGCGGCAGCATGCAGACATAGGCAAGGCGGCTCGCGTGCCTATTGGCTATCCTGCGGCAACTGCAGCAGCCTATCGAGAGAGGCCCTTGGTGACGTCAGATCAAAGTGGGCGTGGCCTGGGCCTATAAATATAGCTACATGGGCTGATATAATGAGATTTTTCATCTCTTCAGCAAAGCTCACGCATCGTTGGATCCGGAGTGAAGAAGCCGCGCCGTCTGAGAAAAGCTTTCTGCGGGACGAGCCTTTGCATCTGAAGCCGCTGAATACCTGCTACGCTTTCCGGCGTTTATATCCTTTTACTCTGCCGAGTGTGTGTTTGCCGCTGCGACTCACACTCTCTCTCTCTATCTAAAAGAGCAGCGTCTTTTTAAAGATGCCTCGTTCCTGTGGCTCGTGCCGAGTCGCACTCAGCGACGGGGACCGTCATTTCATCTGCGTTTCCTGCCTGGGTAAGGATCATGCAGCTCTTGCGCTCGCTGACGGCGGCTACCATCATTGCGAGCTATTGCCATGGTGACTCTGAGGACTCGCCTGGCATTTTTCTCCGAGTCTGCACTTCCGCCCGCTATAGTGCCGCGCCGTAAAAAGCGCCGTACTCAGCGGGTCCCCGAGCCTTCTCCAGTCGTGAAAGCTCGCCGGTTCGCCCGCCAGCTTCACCAGCTTCACTCGAGTCGCTCACCGACGGACAACGGCCGCCGTCCGCCGCCGCTTCCGCCATTAATGACGACGAGATAGCTGCATCTGTAGAGGAGGCCAGCTGCTCTATCCTGGCGTCGGACAGTGAGGATTGGGCGAGCTCTGTGGACCTCCCCCCTCTGCCCACGAGTCGTCAGGGAAACGGGCCAGCATCGAATCCGAGCTGACGCGTCTACTCTCACAGGCCGTTGGGTGGACGGTGCTAAAGACAGAGGATAACACTCTCTTCCTCCAGTAGAAGCTGTAGCGGCCCATCTTTGTCCGCCCTCTACTGGACGGCGAGCTAAGACGGCGCTACATTCTAAAGCTTGCCGCACTACTTCCGCTTCGCGCCACGAAATCCGCTGCACAGGTCATTGGGCGGGAACATGGCTTCTCTCACCGTTGCTGAGAGACACCTATGGCTGACGTTATCTCAGACGCATCCATCTCCCCAGCTGGCCTCTTTGGATCATCCGTCAAAGATTTCGCGGATAGATTCGCTGAGGTTCAGAAGACGTCACAGGCTATGAAGCACTTCTTACCAAAGCGCTCTAGCTTCGCAGCAGATCGCCCAAAACAGCCGTCTGCTCGGAGCTCCCAGCCACAGCCTCCGCCCGTCGCCGCTTCACAACGCTGTCAAGCCCGGGACCAGAGACCACGCTCTCGCTCTGCCCCCCTCCGCGTGGGCCCCGACAAAAGATTGAGATAAAGCCCGAGGCCTCAAAGTCTTCCTAGTCCTCCTAGGAAAACAACAGTGTTTAAGTCTCACCGAGGCCAGACTTCCACCGAAACTTTTCGCTCGTTCAGTTCCAGAAAATGCGACTGTTCCAGTGTATTTTGCAGTAAACAAGCCGTTATCACGGCCCGCTTGCCTACACACAAATGCCGTTTCCACGGCGACCCAGATAAATCACATAAACAGTGTAATTTCTGGTATTCCGGCCTCAGCCGATGGTGTTATGAGTGTAATAAAAATGCCCACAGCCCAGTGTTCATTTCTACACACAAACACAGCCCGCCACAGTACAGGACTCACACAAATAAAATCGACTCATGTCAATTGTGCATTAAATGTAGTGAATGTGCCCACAACCCAGTGCCCACAAACACTACACACTGCATGTCCCACGGTTTCTGTAAAAACGAAACCAACACACACACAGTCAGCTCAGGCCGATGGTGTTTTTCAGTGCAGGAAATGTGCCCGCTGTCCCGCGCCCACATTCACTCACAGACATGTTAAGCCCCACGGGGCTCGCTCTCTCTCAGCAAACTGCTATAAGGGAATCGAGTGCGGCCCCCCGCCTCAAACGCTGCAAGCACAGTATTTACGTTACAGCACACCAAAGCTCTCCTGTCGCCACTATGTTGCGGCCAGAGCCCAGATCTCATTCTACCCCTAGCTATTCATGCAAATGCGTGGGCAAAGCTTCCCGGGGTATCAGAATGGGTGCCGAACATTATAAAAAGAGGCTATTCGCTGCAGTTCGCTCGACGTCCCCGCCGCTACACGGCGCGGGTCGAAACTACGGTAAAAACCGAAGTAGCCCATCGACTTCAAGCCGAAATAGTGAAACTATTGAGCAAAGGGGCAATAGAGCATTTATCTCAAGCTCAGAGCGAAGGGGGCCTATACAGTAGATATTTTCTGGTACCGAAAAAAGACGGGGGTCTCAGACCCATTCTAGATCTAAGACAGCTTAGTCTCGCGTAGCCAGACCTTCAGACTGACGGCTGAAGGTCTGGAATTCATAGCAGCATTCTTTGGCCAAGGCCCGCCCATAAGGCCGTTTGACCGACATGTTAAACAACCAATTACAGTTCGTTTCGTTCAGCGTCACGTTTCGGTGCGTGGAAATGTCCCCACAACAACTGACCGGCGTGCAACCCGTCAGTCAGCATAGAAAATCAAAGAAGGAGAAGAAAACTTCAAGAGTCTATGCCGTGAACCTCGCATACTTTTGAGAATCCTACGTTTAGCTGATTTTGATAAATGCTCATTGTCACTCATGTAAACACAACAGTTTTTCTTCCGCAATCACACGTCTGCGCTTTGTTTCCCGACGGACCAAAAATAAACGCGACACTCGCGCCCCCCGAAAATCCGATAAAATTCAACCAATCAGATGACGACTTCGACATTCCTGAAGTGTTTCCAGTTAAGTGTACCATATGCATCAGACGTTTAGCCAACGTTCCGTGGGCGTGACGTCTGAGGCTGAGACTAAAGACAGCTGAACAAAGTGCTTGTGAAACGCCAGTTCAGAATGCTCACAACCAGGAAAATCCTCGTGCAGATTTGCCAAGGGGACTGGTTTATGTCAATAGATCTGAAGGACGCGTATTTCCAAATACAAATAGCGTCACGTCACAGGCGATTCTTGAGATTCGCCTTCGAGGGCCAGGCATATCAATACACAGTCCCTACCGTTTGGCCTGTCCCTAGCACCCCGTACATTTACAATGTGCATGGACGCGGCTCTCGCACCCATGAAACTTCGGGGCATGCGAGTTTTGAACTACTTGGACGATTGGCTGATTCTAGCTAGATCACACTTAGAGCTCATAGAACACAGGACCATATTACTCGAACATCTCGAGAATCTAGGTCTCAAAGTCAATTGGGCGAAAAGTTCGCTGTCTCCCAGTCAGAAAATATATTTTCTGGGCACAGAACTGAACTCGCTGTCTATGACAGCGCGACTGTCGCCAGAGCGCAGACTGAACATTCAGCGCATCACGAAATCCTTCCGCTGCGGCACTATAGTCCCGCTCAAAAGGTTTCAGAAAATGCTGGGTCTCATGGCCTCAGCATCATCAGTACTTCAGTTGGGTCTGCTTTGCATGCGCCCGCTGCAGTTATGGCTAAAAGCGCGAGTACCACCTCGGGCATGGGCCTCCGGTCTGTTTCGCCTCAAGGTCGATCAGAAATGCGAATCAAGATCGATTCACAGCTCTGAAACCTTGGAGAGCAATCGACTGGTACCAGTCAGGTGTAAACCTGGGGACTTCCTCGAGTGTGAGTGGTGTCCACGGATGCCTCCACCTCGGGATGGGCAGCGCTGCTCGAGGGCAGACTGTTCTTTGGCCAGTGGTCATAACGGGAGAAGCTCCTACACATAAACTGTCTAGAAATGATGGCAGTCGACAATGCGCTGAGGCGCTTTTATCCCCGAATAAAAGGTCACCACGTCTTGGTCCGCTCGGACAACATGTCAGTGGTGGCCTACATAAATCGCCAGGGTGGCGTCAGGTCCCAAAACCTTTACAGGCTGACGGAACACCTCCTGGTCTGGGCTCAGCACAATCTGCGCTCATTGAGAGCAGCACATGTGTCTGGTCACCTGAATTTGGGACCAGACAGACTGTCCAGAAACAATGTTCCAGCAGGAGAATGGTCTCTGCACCCGCAAACGGTCCTACTGCTGTGGGAGACATTCGGCAGAGCGCAGGTAGACCTGTTTGCGTCCCAAGAAAACGCTCACTGTCCAAGTTTTTCTCCAAGAGCAGGGATGCGCTGGCCCACGTCTGGCCCCGCTGCCCACTCTATGCTTTTCCCCCCGTCTCGCGCCTGCCTCAGGTATTGGAACGAGTCAGGTTGCTCAGTGCTACTTGTGGCTCCGCTCTGGAAAAACCAGGTTTGGTTCCCAGTTCTGATGCAGCTGACAAGCACTGCCCCATGGCCAATACCGACGAGGAAAGACCTCCTCTCTCAGGCCAAGGGCTCGATTTGGCATCCTCGCCCGGAGCTGTGGTCCCTGCACGCAAGGGCCATAAACGTGTATCCGCAAACCTCCCAGAGGGAGTGTTAAACACGATCACGCAGGCTAGAGCGCCGTCTACTAGACGGCTCTATTCCTCAAAATGGTCTGTGTTTTCTGGCTGGTTCAAAGCCCGAGGCTTTTCACACCTAGACTGTGGGGTTACGGAAGTTCTCTCCTTCCTTCAAGAGCCAATCAACTTGTCGGACATGAAACATCTGTCATTCAAGACAGTGTTTCTTATTGCTCTTGCTTCAGTGAAGTGCATAGGGAATTTACAAGCGCTCTCAGTAAGCGCGGCGTGAATGGAATTTGGGCCAAATGACTCGAAAGTCATCCTCAAACCAAGACACGGATACGTGCCTAAATCCCTCAACACACCGTTCAGGGCTCAGGTTAGTTCCCTGTCTGCCCTGCCGGTTTACAACGAGGAAAAGGACGCGAGCTTCCTTTGCCCAGTGAGGGCATTAAGAGCTTATGTGTCTCGCTCGTCTGTTTTCAGACAGACTGAGCAGCTCTTCGTTTCGTTCAGCAGACGTGCTAAGGGACTTGCCGAAACAGAGCCTATCCAGGTGGATAGTTGATGCCATAGCGCTGGCATACACGTCTAAAGGCTTGAAGTGTCCTTTAGGTGTTAGAGCGCACTCCACAAGAGGCATGGCCTCGTCGTGGGCTTAGTCTAGCGGGATTACCTTGCAGGATATCTGTATGGCGGCAGGCTGGGCCTCCCCGTCTACATTTATAAGGTTTTATAACCTAGAGGTTCCCGCCTTACAGGCTAAACTACTTTCAGTCTAAAATCAGTATTGTCTGCCCCGTTGCTTCGGCTCAGCATACTACAACCGCTTGAGCACCGCTCGCTGATCGATAAAATGACTCCATGGGCAAAAGTAAGAACCATACTGTTACACAGTTCAGGCCGAACATTTTCACCCTGACTGTGTGGAACACTGTTAATGTGATTAGCTCCCTTAGGACGCTAACTTATTGGGAATGACGCTTCTAGCCTCTCTTCTCAGACTCTTTGTGAGTCCCTGGTGATTATGCACTATATGAGCCCAGGGCACCTGTCCTTGGGACTTTGGTGTTGGATCCCAGCACGCACGGCGTTTTACACTGTGTTCCCCTATCGTAAGATATGACGCAGTACGAGAGAACCTCTCGTAAGAGAATGTACTCGGTTACTAACGTAACCTCGGTTCTCTCTAGAAGAGGGAACAAGTACTGCGTATCTTTGCCGTGCCTGCAACACGCTCTGGTTCGCTTCGGCGATGAAAAACCAGTTTATTTGTGTTTGTAATAGTTTTATATAATTAGTTTATTAATTAAATTAAAGGGGTCATATAATGCCATTTTTGTACAAGCTAATATGATTCTTTAGGGTCTAAATTAAAAGTTTGTAATATACTTTAATTAAAAATTCTCATTAGTATTGTAAGAAAACACTTATTTTAGCTGGTAAAAAACAGCTCTGTTTTCAGCACGCCGTTTCAGTGTATATGACTTTAAATGATCTTGAGCTTTGCTGACTCAGCCCCTCTGTTCTGTGCGTACACCAGAGCCGGCTCTGGCGTACACCGTTTGTAACACAATAACCATAATGCGTTGTTCAGTATAAATGTGGGATTATGCATTATATTGAGAACGTCATACATAGAAAACATGCCGTAATGTACCCTGAGTGTAAACCTTAGACGCATTCATTGTGAAGCGTGCAGCTAGCGATTTACAAGGATTAATATAAATATTATTATAAAGTTTAATAAAACGTTACACTCACTTCCGTTCTTCTGGAGCAGCTGCAGGAACACGAATAGCTGGTACCGATCCTGTTTTCATCAGGAGCAGCTTCTTAGCAAAACCAGCTTTATACCTCCTCGTTTATAAAGCAGTCTGTGGTGTGAAATGATTCGCGCAAACATGAGAGCATTGACGTTGCTCGTGGGGAATATTCCCTTCGAAAAACAAACTCAGCCACTGCGTCTTCAGCGGTTCAGATTTAGGAACATCAAAATGACTGCTGTGTTCGTTATTACACCCAAGAACAGAACACCACAATCGCTTTGACGCCATTCTGCTCATAGACAGTGCTCCAGCATATCAACAATGACCGCGCCGGTCCGCGCAGACTATGATTGACAGCTGGCTCACGAGCGAGGGCGGGTCTGTGTTGAAACCCTTCTGTCAGTCAACACTCGTGGGAGGGGCTTCCGAGCGTGTGACGTCACAGGCTCGAACGGCTCGATTTGAGGCAGGGGAAAACATATAAGGAGATTAAAACAAAACCACTGGATGGATTTTTATCATTATATGATGGCTGTGTCAGGCACTGCCAACACACATTTCAGTGCAATCAACTTGTAAAAGTGCATGTACCATTATATGACCCCTTTAATAAAAAGACAAAAAGACCTTGCGATATGTTTGGTAATTGTACCTGAATTAATTTAAAATTAATTTGCTATATTTCAGATCAATATATTTGTTTTCCTTAATTTTAATTAAGATTATTAATTAACAATGTAACATTATTCTCATCTGAATTATAAATAATTGATTTCTGTATAAAATAATACTACCATTAATAACGCATTCGATTTTCTTTTTTAATCAATGTAGAATGTTTAAGATTAGTGCTCCGAGGACGAGAAATGAAAACCAATGCGATGAATGTCCAAAAGATGGGACCCACAGTCTGTTTTGAAATGGAGTTGGATAAATATGTTTTGCTTTTAAAACAGTGTGTGTGTGTGTGTGTGTGTGTGTGTGTGTGTGTGTGTGTGTGTGTGTGTGTGTGTGTGTGTGTGTGTGTGTGTGTGTGTGTGTGTGTGTGTGTGTGTGTGTGTGTGTGTGTGTGATTTTGGTTTGGTGACAGTTGTAGGTTACAGTTTGACAAGAGTTTACAGTGTGACAAAAGCACAATGTTGTGTTTTATTGCGAGTGTACACAAATATGAGTAAACACTTTGCAGGTTTAATGATCTGTATGAACAAAATGACAGAGTATGTTTTTTATGTTTCCACTGTTCGATCGCGGCCGCGCCTCACTCTCACACACACACACACACAAACACACACACTCCAGCATTGAAATCTTGACATTGCAGCCTGTTCATTATGCGGTCACACCAAAAGCGAATAGAGCGTTAAATTCGCGTCTATCGCGTTTAGATCGACGCTAGTCCAAAGCGAATAGGACGTGCGTATAAGCCAACGTTTGAAGTGAACGCGCGTTCAGAGCTAAGCCGATGGTACAGATTATGTGTCCCTAAAGAACCCGCGTATCTAACAGTAGTTTCGCATTACATTATTAATGTAATTAACATTACATTAATTAATTTTCACGCGAGTTTTATTTATTTTTATACCGTGTATTCTCCGTGTAAATTCGTGCACCGAACCGTGACGCCCGTACCGTTTCGGTTCGGTACGAATACATGTACCGTTCCACCCCTAATATTTATAGGCCCAGGCCACGCCCGCTTTGGTGGGAGGTGACGTAGTGGGCGCGAAGCGCCCCCATTGGATCTGACGTCACCAAGGGCCTCTCTCGATAGGCTGCTGCAGTTGCCGCAGGACAGCCAATAGGCACGCGAGCCGCCTTGCCTATATCTGCATGCTGCCGCAACGCGTTTTACATTAATTCAAAATTAAGGATCATTTTTGGCTTCAATATCTCGTGGAAAGAGGTTTTCCCCTAGCGTAAGTTATTACGCAGTACTCGTTCCCTCTTCTAGAGAGAACCAAGGTTACGTTAGTAACCGAATACGTTATATAAACAATTGTATAGAATATATATTTTCTGTATTATTTGTCATTTAATTAATAAAAAATGTGATTTTGTGTCTGTCCCTACGTTCTGGTCAACTCTGTTCCCTCTGTTATAAAACAAAACAAAAAACCCTTCAAAGCATTTGTTGAAAAAGCATGTGACTTGCACCAAGTGATGTCACTTCCTCTGGCGGGAAACTCTGGAAAGCAGTGAAGTATGTCATTATTCTTCTCTCGTTAATTTGTACAAAATGTTTAGGATACACCAATAGTAGATTTTTATTTTTTTTTAATAATTAAATTATTTGTCAAAACTATTATTGTGATATTGCAGTGAATCTCTCATTCACTTTTTAAAAAACGATACTATGGCGAAAACCCATAAAATTCCGTTTTTAGACATGTCATGTGGTATCTGGTTTGAGGCTAGCATTTTGAGCTAAAGCAAAAAATGGTGTAAAATGTCAACTCTGTTATCGTCAACCCAATTTGTCTATAACAGAGTTGAAAGATTTTTCTGTTAGTACATTGATGTTCAGTATTAATATTTTAAATCTGACAAGTTTAAGATCAGCAAATAATGAAAATGTTAAATTTAAAGTGCATTCTATGAAAATAAAAAAGTTTAACAGAAAAAAAAATCCTATTTTTTATTTTCTTTCTCTACTTGAAATGTACCCGCAATTCTGAAATGAGTCATGTGTACAAGTTTGTGATTGACTGTTAGCTGCAGGGTCTAGGGTTGCTGGGCAACAGGGGCGGGGTTATAGAGAAACGACTGTGAGTTTGTTCGACAACTGCGTATGTTAAATAAAAGAGACTCTGAGTTCATCACTGATATAGAGCAATGTCTCGGCTCACGCTGTAGTGTCCATCTCTGAATGTTGTGTTGCTCTGGAAGTGAGTGAGTTGTTGGTCTCCTTCCCTCTTCCCATTTTCTGCCCTCCCATGTTTTCACAGCTTTTCACACTCGTTTCTTGAATATTTTTCAAAATTGAGTTGTGATAAACTTCTGCTGAAAAAGGAATGTTTCACAACCCTTTAACATTGTCCAATTTCTTAGTTTTATTTTACTTTATTTTACTGTCACCCTTGTGCATGTCACTTTACAGATTTCTGTAGTTTTTATTACCTGAGGGAATGTTTTCTATCATCTTCATTTGAGGCCATCTCTACTCTGAGTTGAGTGCTTCTGCTTTGTGTCTTGAGGGTTAGTTTAGTGCCTTTACATGCTTATGAATGCTTATGGCTTTCTCATTTTCCTCCGCTTCTGCACCATTTGCTTCATAATTTCTGCAGCAAGTGGAAGGGATTGCTTATTAGATGCCTCCACTAATCAGACCCTAATGGACACAAAGACACTTTGCCAGCAAGCCGGAACTTCAGGAAAGGGACATTGATTTTAATTGAACATGGAAAACTTCCATTTGATTCTGCAGTTAATTTTCACAGCGGGAAACACAGAAGGGCGTACACAGTGCTTGGTTAATTCAATTTGCTTCATAGATTAAAGGTTCCACTTTTTTTCCACTTTTGCATGTGCAAAGGGGTCACAGAAAGACATTCAACTCGGTCTTTTGTAAATTTTATTATGTACTGTAGCGACAAACAGTCTCATATAGGTTATTGGCTGGTGTTGGAGTCTTGCTCGTCTCACCTGTTTTTACATTTAAACTAAGTACTGTGATCTAACGCTAACTTCAAGTTAATCTTTAAAACACTAATCTTTTTTATAAAAAAAACTTTTTGAAAAAATGTATACTATAATATAATGGCTAAACAATTGTTTTCAGTTTTTAGTGTTTTATTTTTAATTTTAGACAAAATATATAAAAAAAATTATTGCTTATTGACCGTAGCATGAAATTAATTCACTATTTATCAAATTTGTCAGAATTTAATATCAGCATCTCTAACAACACTGTCATTGTTGCTATACATGTGGTAAGAACATGTTTATTCAAAGAGTCAATTACAAACAGATTCATAATGTAAGCTAATGCTCAACAACGTGCCCTTTAAACGGAACAGACCAGGTCTGATTTATACTATTGTATTTATTCTCATGCAAATGTTTATTTAGAATCCTATATGTGATGTATCTACAGCTAATGTGGAGATGACACTGAATAAATACATTTCTTCTTTATTAGGTTTCCTCACCCCAAATGTATCTTACTGGTGGTGCTGTCAAAGCAGCAGTTGTTTGAATTAGGCAATAATGTTGTCCAAAGATAAATGCTCATCTCGGGTGGGCGGTAACCCAGGAATCGTGATGTACCAGTGTGCCCTGATGCCAGAAGCACAGGAGGAGAGCTCAGCGCCCTGCTGCTCACTCTTAGGGACCGGGCTTTGGTGCGGCACCAGCGCAAAGCTACGGCTGGCTTACCACCCTGTTTTTCTGGGGTTAAGGATTTGTCCACTAACTCGTTGGCACGTGCTGCGTGGTGTTTAATCATCGATAGTCTGTGCCCAGTCATATTCAGGATTATTTTCTTCCACTGCATTAAATCATCATAAGCAATAGAGCTTTTGTACTGTATGTTATCTAGTTATTATAAAAGTGGGCCAGCAATCAGAAATCTTTTTGTGGTCGAAGAATAAGCTGTAGTTTGAAACAAGGCTTGTAGTTTGAACACTTTATTCAGCAAATTTGATGGCGGCAACACGTACCAGTAAATGCTTATTGCCTTTTTACAATTTCAATTGTTCATAATGTTACCTTGCTAAAGTTATTGCCATTGTGCCTGTACTATCATTCTTACAGCTCACAATAATTAAATTCAAAATAACAGACTGAGAGAGCGAATAAATAGCACCTTGTTTCATCCATGAAGGGCATTTGCAGTTTACTGAACTGATTGTTCACGAAAAAATGGTGAGGTTGATTGAAAAATACTTATCTGACGAGTCCAATCACACTTGTTTACCTGCCAATTTGCATTCGCACAAGCTGCGATGGGAGTTGCTAAATGTCCCTTTAGTGCAGTAATTTGTCTGTCATTTAGTATTAGTTCATTTGTCAGATTTGACCATGCTGGACATTTTCAGAAGCTTTTGTGCAGCTCACATTTCTTTCACTTTTTATTCACTAACTGAATGGATGTCAGACTGGTAATTGTTTGAAAGAAGCATTGTAATTGCATTACAGTGTATCATGATGTTGTCTTCTATTTTCTTTTCATATTTTTTTAAACCAATGCATGTTGTGGTTATTTCAAACATAAATCTACAAACACACCTGCAGTATTCTGTATAAAGTAATGTATTGAGCTGCTTCAACGTTTGCTCTCTTAATTTTTTTTCCCCCTCACTGCAATTGATCTTGTGCAGTCTCTGCATCTTGAGTTTCTACATGCGTGACGGATCAATCCGGTCACGCCTGTCAGTTTGCAGCTTAGCAAAATCATGAAACCTTTCACTGAAGATGAAGGCGGATTGAATATTCACTCGACGGGCACGGCATCAACGGCTCTTCCTCTTCCTCTTATTGCTAGGAAATACTCGCATGAAAACCGGAACGGCCTGACAAGAACACACGTTCTACCCTTTGAGCAGCCTCCTCCCGTGTCATGCCAGTCAAGCCGTGAGAGTTGAGATGGAGAGTGGGGCCTGATCAGACCTGTTTTACAAGTCTTATGGCAGTGCAGGCGGATCCGCACCACAACACCATTCTCTGCTCCCACAGCGCCCGTCAGGATGGACCGATGCTGGAGAGAGCCATCTTTTCTCCACTGTTCAGGCATTTAACAAACAGGCTCCAAAGACTTGCATCTTAGCTCTGCTTTTGAAAGCGCTCTCCTAGTTTCACCTCTGGAGAGGCACTTGCTTTAAATTTTTGAAGAAGTCTGTTTGAAATTTTCTCAGAAGTAAAAACAGCTCACCACATAAAGGTATTAAGAAGGTTTCATTTATTTTTTGTGTACATTTTAAGAGGTTACAGGTTCTGCTTACAGAGGCATAGTAGAAGCATGTCAGTTCTGAGCCTTTTTTTTTTTTTCATGTGTGTAGCACAGAAAATGCATTAAAAATCACTATAAACCTATTTAGCAACACAGTCTGTTACAATATAGACGTCCATGAAGTCTTAAATGCTGAAATGAACTACATATATATTTATTCATTTAGCAGATAATCAAATAGTATGTTTGGGGGGATGAATCCAGATTCCTTTCGATGAAGATTAAATTACCATGTTATATTTCTTGACAATCACGTTTGTTGTATACTCTCTTTTAAATATCACATTTCCAATAACCATTTAATTTAAAAATACTCTAAAATAAATGAATGCTCCATTTACATTTAATGTTGACATGCTTTTTAGGATAAAGGAACTAACATAGCGGTTAAAAAATACTCTCATATAAATTGATGCTCCATTAACATTTAATGTTTAAAAGTTTTTTTAGGACAAAGGAACTAAATATGGATTAAAAAATACTCTCATGTAAATGTATGCTCCATTTACTTTAATGTTTACATGGTTTATGGAACAGAACTTTTGATGTTAGTTAATTTAAGATTAATTTTAGTATGCATTTAATTTTTTAGGCCATATACCCCCGGTTTCACAGACAAAATGAATGTTCCTTGTTTCAGACTAAAATGTATGTTTGAGCTGTTTTAACTGAAAGCAACTTGTCTCAAGATGCACAACAGTAATGTTTTTGTCTAAGGCATGTTTATAAAAGCTACTTAAATGTCATAATTGAACTAAGGCCTAATCCTGGCTTAGTCTAAGTCCAGTCTGTGAAACCAGGCCTTAATTGCGTAATTGGTAAAAATTATTATAATACACTAAGACTTTTTTTTTTTTTTACTAAGAGCTCAATGAGAAGCTCAAGGGAGTCAAGAGACACTGCATCACTATGAAACTTCATCATCGACAAACAATGTTTTGTGCTGTAGATTTTTTCTCCTCTGAATTTCGTGGCACCATTGCTTCCCTTGCCTTCTTGGACAAAATGCCCAGCTTGCTGTGTGAAACAGGCCAAATACTGCAGTAGAGTGTCGGCAAAACCTGTGCTGGCATCCTTGTCAGAAAATGATGTGACCCATAGATCAAGCCCATAGGGCTTGTGCTTTTGAATCTAAAAGCATCAAGTCACTGTATAAGAACTTTGCTGACACAAAAATTAAATATCATCCCATTACAGCAAAGGTCATCGGGTGTGAAACAAGCCAAATAAACAGAATGGGGCTGTTGACAAAAGGTGACCATAGACTAGTTTACTAGTTTTTACAGACTTCTCATAAAATCCACCACATGCTCCTGTCTACGGGGGAAAGGCCTGGTGTAATATGCATTATGCATGAGCGGTGCCTCTAAAGACAGCTCATTGTGTTCAGAGGGGAGCGGTAGTCCTGGACTTTATTGTATGTTTATTGTTCAGACAGATTTAAGTGTAATAAAATAAAATGCACGGGCAGACACACCCCAGGTGAAGGTGACGAAGTATGCAGATTAAAAGTTCATGTTAATAGCATGTACTCGGATGTCACAAATATCATTAAAGCTTTTCAGAATATTTAATCAATTCCGTTGACATCCTGCAGTTGCTCCATTTCAGCTTGCTTTTATTTTTATTTTTCATGCCTTCCACTGTTGCTAAACTAATCTGAGGAGAATCAAGACCTTGTTAAATAACAGCGGCAGCTTTGTACATTTATATTTAAGTGCAGATAATTATGATAAGTGAAGAACGAAGAGACATTTTTCGCTTGACTCTTCCTTTTGACGACTGTGGTAGGTAGTAATAAGTGGCTGAAAATTTTAGCCCGTGGACCATATCTTCTCTGTCTTGTTATCCCAGCTCTAAATCTCTAGTATGTTGGCAGTCCAGGAGATGTGTATTCCCAAACACGCTCCCTAACTACCTCCCCCAATGGTAACCATCATCATGGCACACTCTCTTAAGTACTCCTACACACACACACACACACACAGACACAGCATCTCGGCTATATTTAGTAAGACTAATTGGGTGTGTTGGAAATCACTGTCGACCACGAGTGACACCGATGAAGTTGAAATGAATCTCGGGTGCATTGTTTTATTTTTGTTTTATTATTATGTTTTTTTTTTTCTTCCCCTCGTTCTTTGTTGTGGATGCTTCGCTGCATGGGAAAGTTAGAGCAAATGAAGTGGTGGTTTATGTGACAGCTCATTTAAAGAAAAAAGGAGTGAGAAACTGAAGAAGAGATGAAACGATGTTTCTATAAATGACTTGCTTGTCCTTTTTTATCAAGAGGGCCCTGGGCAGCTTTAGTCCCATAAGGTGTCAGACAGGTGCGTCTCGCTCTTCATGTCGGAAATAAGTGACTTGTCACCAGGGAGGTAAACAAGCACAGCATCTCTCATGTGTGCGAGCCGCTGATTGTGTTGCGGGTCAACAGGCCGAGACGAAAGTGACTCTGATTGTGAGACCGTGATGTGTCATTGACAGCCATTTGCATGCAGGTCATCGCATTTATTGAGTTGCCTGTTTATCAAATAACTAAAGCGGGCATTTTCATGCCTGTAAAAAAAACAGATTAGGTTGCAGTGAATGGTGAATAAATTATTTGTTCTCTAGGTGTTCACAGGCAGTTGCTGTGTAACTGTAAATATGTGTCTGTTAAAGGCACACTATGCAAGAATTGTACCTTAATATAACAGCTTCAAAGTCATTTTGGTGGTAAACAAACTCATAGTAGGGCGAATCATCCTGGTAGTAAAGCTTGGGGGGGATGCCGCTGGAAAAACCAGCAATGCAAGTTTGAGAGGGGCGCCCCCGACAAATCTCGCGAGAATCAGGACATGCTTTACGGCAACGACGTCACACACATCAACCACAACATGAAGCACGAAGACACTTGCGCACATTTCAGACGTGATACTCGACGATGGAAAAAGCAAAGAAAACGCGGTCGGAGACTAGGAAAAGGAAAAGAGAATGAGCCTCTCTGCTCAACCCGTAAATAAATGCATCAATCCGCAAGTTTTGTTTGAGTTCTTTAATGGTTTAGTGGTAAATCTTTTGCCAAGCGTGTCAGAGGTTACAGGTTCTAAGTTTTTTCTCTCTCATCAAAACTGAATATGTTCATCAGTGGTTACAATCTATATCAAGCAGGGACCAACACATTCTCATCCCAAGGCGTCATCTAACTGACACTTTTGACCATGCGTCAACATGCCGACGCACATGGTACCCCTTAAGCGTCAATATGTGACGCTCATCCTCGGGCGTCATCTAACTGACGCTTTTGACCATGCGTCTCAATCCGACGCACGTGGCACCCTTTAGCGTCAGTTAGATGACGCTTCCGTTATGGGTAGGTTTAGGTCTGGGGTAGGGTTAGGGTTAGACCACTAGGAGGCGCGTCTCATATTGACGCTTAAGGGGTACCATGTGCGTCGGCATGTTGACGCATGGTCAAAAGCGTCAGTGAGATGACGCCTTGGGATGAGAACGGGCTGCAGGGACACGTTTTTGTGCATTTTATTTTGTGATTTCACTGGAATTAATAAAGTCTCCGCAACGGCGATAAATTGAAGAGCGCGTCCGAGTGAAGACTGCACGCCACAGAGAACACTGTATCCATGACACTGATAGCAGCGGACATGAGCGCTCAGCTTGAGTTCAAAAGCACATTTTAGCGCTAGATCTCTTATTTAATGAAAAAAATGCACACTATGCAAGATTTGTACCTTAATATAACAGCTTCAAAGGGGTATCAGGCCGTGAGTGCAGAGACCAGTCTATATGGCAGAGACGCTCTGCGTGAATGGTATTTACGGCAGTAACGTTAAATACAAGTACTCCACAGCGACTCTAGGGGTCGCTGTTTGACAAAAACGGAATTCCTGCATAGTGTGCCTTTAAATCATGTTTTAAATGTTTTAAGCAGTGCAGCAATATGCCAGTACAAATTAATGTGATTTTTAGCCTAATGAAATTTGGTAAAGAGTTACACGTGTTAAAATGCTTATTCTTTTTTTTTTTTTTAAATTCTTTTTTTTAACAAAAAGATTTCTGTAAGTTAAATTGGAAAAATTGGAGAAACATGAATTTCAGAATATTATTATATTAATACTTCTTAGTAACTCCACAAGTTTGTATAAAACCTGATCATGTTATCCAGTACTTCAGTGCTATCCTGTACTTCAGTAAAAAAAAAAGTTTTACAAAGATAACAGCCAATTTCACATTTTTTAATTTATGAAGTGATCTAGAAATAGGGCTAGAGTCTTAAATATTTATTTTTCACTTTGTCAAAGTTTATTTTATTTTTAATCCTAAAATCTGTTTATTTAAAATTTTAAAGTAAATGTAAATTATTATTTTTTAACCTGGCTGTATCTGTTTGGAATTGTACTCCTAAATATTTTTATTTTATTTTATTTATTTAAATTGATATCAAGTTGCAGAGTTTGGATCATGCCTTGCAGTGAGCTGTTCCTTTCTTATGGCCTAGTCGTACAGACAGGATTAGTGAGCGTATGTGTTCATACATGTTCACCTTAGTATGCATTTGATTGTATGTGGGTGCACAGTAAATTCTCCTTGTGTTTTTACTGGGGAAACACATGGATTGAAACATCAGCCTTTTCTCCATGTGTGAATGTAACCTTCCTCTATCCGGTCATGTGTCTAAGCCTCCTGATAAGTGCTGAGAGGCCTCTCTCCAATCATCATGGTGACAAGAGCAAACCTTACCCGTCCACAGAGACTTAATCACACCCTCTTTACCTGTCCTAATACCCACGGCCACAACCTTTTCTGCAATAAGAGCACATCATCCATGGTTTGCTGATTAGATGAGAGTCTGTTCCTCCAGGCTCCAGGAGAGGGCACAAGAGGACATTCAATAGTGTGTTAAGCATCAGCAGACTCAAGGAATCAAAAATGAGCCTCGCATTCCAATTCCATGCACACCCTTTGTTTGGATTTTAAAAGCAGTTTTAATGGTTTTGCATTTGTGTGGTGTCGTTTTACCTAATTATTTTAGAACTTGAAAAAAAATATATACATTTTTAATCTTGTTCTTTCCTTTCAATTACGATAAACATCCTTAAAGTCTTAACATTCTTATAAAGAGATCATTTTATTTTGAGTAAAATTGCATAAGATATTAGGAATTGTTCAATTTTTCTTAAATCATTGGCATTTTTAAGCACTATTTTACAATTTTATATTTGTTCAAACCTAAAAAAAAATGCAAATGGGCTATGAAAGGGAATCTTGAATTAGGTTTATTTATCTAAGATTCTTAAAAGGATGTTTAAATATAATTTCTTTAAATAAGACACAAATTGTCTGTAATCTTAATTTCTTTTTTATATTAGAATTAGTTTTTTAAACAATGGAATAGAAGTTGCATACAGATGCATAAATATGTGTTTGAGTGACTGTGTTGGCTGTTTTTTTAGAAACGGGTACTTTGTTTTCTTAATATTCCCTCGTACTCTAAGTCAGCTTCTTTTTTCTTTTTCTTGTTTTTTTTTTACCATATGTCAAACAACAAATATCAGTGAGAGTGTCCATCAATACACAAACAGATATATGATGGGTGATGCATCCTTTACCAACACAGAAGCATATGTCAGCAGGGCAGAGATAGCTCATCTTGTCAGCCACTGAATCATAACGGGAAAAAAAATCTGAAGAATATTTCTATTTTTTACTTGTCGGTGCATTTCTCTAAATAAGCTCTTCTTGTTTGGAAGGACGAGTTGGTAAAAACCAGGCCAGCCACACAAACTTCTTTTTTATTGGATGTTCCGTAACAAGGTATTGCTTGTAATCAGCAGTATCGGAGAACACGAATGTCATTGTCTCTTCCCTCATTTCCCATCCGGTTTATATGGTCAAAGTGAGGCAAATATTAGATCAACAAGATGTATGGAAATATATGATTACAAAGACAAGCTGTTACACTGTGGATACCTCCGCAAGTCAGGGCTGATGTTAGTTCTCCTGTTTCATTATTCATCTCACAAATACAATTTTACATCATATTTTATTCACAAGTTCCTCTGCGCTTAAAAACGACACCGTAACATTTAATTGCAGTGAAGTTTTTGAAGAACGCTCACAAGGGCAAACGTGTGTTTATGGAAAACATCTTCGGTCTATTTTTTCTTGCCTATTTGCTCTTTTTTTTACAATATTGATCTGAATGAAAGATTATCAATGAAATGAGCATGCCCTTTTAAAATATAGCCTCATCCATCATAAATGCCCTTTATAAGACATTCATCGTGTTTCTCTTTCCTTTGTTCTTTGTGCGGCTCTCTTTTTTTTGAAAGTGTCTATTTTATCATCATTTGCCCCCTAACCCCCCCCCCCCCCCCCCCCCCCCCCCTTTTTAATGCCCGTCCTCACCATTAGCAAAACACTTGACACATCCTGCGTTTGTTATAAGACTGTCTGCAGGCTGTGAAAATGCTAAAGACAATTTTGTTTCTCACTAGTCCTGTGAGATTTGTGAACCGCTGCTGCAAAGAAAAGGACCTCTGGGGTCGAGGCGGACTAATATGTTAACTTATTTGGAGCAATAAATTTATTGCACATATAACTTTGAATTAGGTGAGCATATGTCTCTCTCTCTCTCTCTCTCTCTCTCTCTCTCTCTCTCTCTCTCTCTCTCTCTCTCTCTCTCTCTCTCTCTCTCTCTCTCTCTCACATACACAGGTGGCTGTACATTCACATCAAGGCATGTTTAATAACATGGGGAGACACGCAACTTCTGCCGCTCTCTGCCGTCCTAATTACATTCCTCTTTCTGACTTCTTTGAAAGCCTCTCTGAAACTCATTTTACTGGAGACAAGGAAACACGAGCTGGCAGCTTTGACGGAGCTCTCATTTTGGCTGTCTATAAAAGGGCAGAGAGGCCTCTTGTTTGAAACAAAGAGCACTAAATTACAGCGTGTCATCACCTCTCTCCAGAAATTCTTGATTGTGGCCAGGGCGGCTGTGGACGTCCAAGGCATTAATGGCAAAAATATATGCCATCAGCTCCCACTGACGAAGCAAGGAAGCTACCTGAATAGCCATTTACTGGAATAAAAGGAACTCCACGCCAATGAGTTGTGATTGCTTCCATAATAATGGAATGTTCCTGAATTGTTCTGATTGGCACAGCTATTGGATGCTCATTTAAGTGTGACCAATTACACCCATCATCCCGTCACATTATTTTTTATTTATTCATTTTCACATTTTTCTACCCCAAACTGCCAGATTAATTGGAAAGTTGAGTCCCCTTTTCAGAGTTTCAAAACTTGTTACAACTCGTAACAATAACGGGAGTACTTTTGCAGACTTTGATAGCAGCACGCTTCTGCATGACGGCTGATACAGAGTAGTCATCTTCCGTCCACTTTGACTCTCCACACCATGGCATTAACAGCCACCTAAGCGTGGAAAGAGCCGTGCGCTTTGTGAAGGTTTCCCGTGTGGACAATTGCAGGTCATGGCTCAAAGCTCTCGCGGCCTGTCGGTCTGATGACGGGGGAGTATGAGGTTCTTGTGCGCCGTTTACAGAGCATTTGAACTGCTGGGCACTCGCCCGCTTACCTGACAACACCGACTGAGTCGCAACCACTGGGGCGGTGGCTCTGCTGTGCTCAGTAGTATAAAATAAAATCCATGGCAAATGTTTGCAGCTTACGGCTTGTTGTAACAGCGCCGAAGTTGCTTTGCTTTGTGTTTCTGATTTTTTTCCTTTCCTTCTTTAAAAATAAATCAATAATGTATTTTTGCTGTAGTGACATGAATGTTTATTATATTTGATATCTAATAAAGTGAGGAGAGTAACTCCTTATCTCAAGCAAGTAAGAATGATTCCCCCCCCCCCCCCCCCCCCCCCCCCCGCCTTTAATTTCACCAAACTATTCACAATTGTTAATTTGGATTCTTTGTAGCTTATTGTTGACTGTTTTCCCCCTGCACTTCAATTCGTCTTTAATTAAGAAAAAATGTTTAGGCTGAAGGTGAATTGCAGTTAATGAGCGGCAAGGTTGGCCTGTTTTTTCCCCTTTCCCTTCGTGCGCCCTGTAAACCGCTCTTTATTTTCGCTGTCAACGGTGGCTGCTCCTCCAGGACAGCTAGAAGCCTAATGAGCTACAGGGGAGACAATAAAAGACTTTCCTCCCTCCCTATCTCTCTCTCTTTCCTTTTTCTTACCGTGTCTCTAGATGTGACAGTGGGCCAATGCCAGTCACTGGCTAGGAACCTGCTTCTGTAAAGGTGAGTTTAGACTAGTTATGAATTTAATCAAACCATGATTAGATGAGGATTTAATCTCCATTCTTGGAGAACATTTTTATTTCAGGTTGGTACAAGAGTTGTCAAAAGGTGCAATGATTTTATTATTTTTCTGAGAAAAAGTTGTAAAGATGAGCTAATAGCTGGTTTCTAAGCTGATAATTAGTTGGTCCAAACTGTTTTTAACTGGTGCATGGAAGCATGTCATCAGGTGGTTGTCCAGTGTCCATGTTCTCAAATCCAGCTTGCCCACCTTAAGCTGGTGAGATCAGCTAGTAGCTAGGATTGGTCCTGGTTTTAAGTTGCCAGCCACCGCCAGCATTTTTGATCAAGTTTCATGCCCCTCATAATATTTTGTTGTATAAATATCTGAACATGCAATATATCAAAAGAAAGAACAGACCCCCTGCTTAAAAAAAAATAAAAATTTAGACACATGAATGTGGGTAGGTTTCATTAAAAAAACAGTAACATTTTAAGCAAAAAGCTGATAAAATCACATTTTTGTCGAAGACTACATCCAGATCGGATTCAGAACGATGATCAAAACACAGATTGAGTAGATAGAGACCAACATCCCTAATGCTTGCACAGTCCTATACCTCGTCCTGTGTCATTTCATTCAGTAGCATTAGGCAGTTTTGATTTATATCCTGTTTAATATTGATGACCGCGTTATTTTACATATGCATATGATTGCTAATATGCCATCGCTTGTTTCTGCCTCTTCTTCGCATGTGTTTTGATCAGGAGATGTGTAATTGTGCCCCTTATCGTATAAGAGTGAAAACACGGAAAGCCGGAAAATTCCATCAATTGCGGGGAAAGAATTAAGATGGATTTTCTGGTGAGGTTAGGCAAAGAAATGTGATTGTGATTTCATTGTATTTTTCCATCATGCAATTGAGAGTCAAGTAAAAAAAAAAAAAAAGGTTGAATCTTTCTTTACATTTAAAGAGAATGTTTTTGATAAGTAAAAAAAACTGCATTATCAAGGTCTGGAGAACCCGATTTCTCTCTTTGGGAACTGTAGTTGCTACGTGCACTCAATTCATTGACTTTGTTGTAGTGGTAGCATAATGCCAGTTAATAGTTGCATTCAGTGTTCAAAAATATAGTGTTTAACTGAAAAGTTTAATTGTAGTTTGACTATGCCTCTGTATATTGGTGTCCTTTTACTTTCCGATTAATGTCTTGTTACCCTGCCCTTTATCTTTACAGGGTGAAAATCTCTGATCTTGCTTTTTTCACAAGAATGTGGGTACTTTAGATATCCTTGTGTTTGATACCTCAGAGCATGCTCCAGGCAAGGTTAGCATCTTGTAAACCTGAATAAAGGGACTAAATGCAGCCTCAAGGACTCAATGCCATTTTTTTTTTAAAGCAAACCATTTTCAGAGATGTTCTCTTGCCCATTCTTCTCATATTGAAAACCAAATAGTGTTGTGGAACAAGCAGTGGCAGTGTGTACCCATTGAAGCATCTATTAACTTTGGGAACTTCTGACCCCGTAGCGTAGACTCTTAAAACACACTCTTATTTATTGTATTTTGTCTACTAACAGTGAATTGTTTACATGCATCACAGGAGAATTCTGTCATTCAGTTTTTTCTTCATGAATGTCATGATTATTTCCACCACATCAAATTATGTTATGTGTTTAATAGTATTTTTTAGTAACTGGAAAATAAAAAAATTATTTGATACATATAGTATATATAATTATTATTTCTTTGCTTAACACACATCTCAAGCTTGCTCTTCTCTGACAAAGTTGTATGGTAACATAAGCACACTAACCTTTGAGGTAGAGAGGATGCCATAACCGTGGGAGAGCTATATATATATATATATATATATATATATATATACTGTATATATATTTAATTTATAAATAATTTTCACATAAAAAATATGTTTGACCCATCAAATCGTCATAGTTTATATACACTGTATGTAATTGTTTTTGTAATATACTTTATTTCTTAACAGTAGCCAAACTCAAGTTGGCAGTAAAAATGTAGTTTCCTATGAAATGTTTTATTTTTTCCCAAATTCCATTTATTTTTTTCCCAAATCCTGTGCTTTCCATTTTAATTGTTTTGGATTTTTGTTATAATGGTTTATTTAAATTAGGTATGCACTGAAGTATCAGTATAAAAGCAATTATTTTCACTGTTGACCATCGGCCAATTGTTTAACCATCTGTTATTGTTTATTTGGGAGTCACACTTGTGTTGTTAATGGTCAAAAATGACCGAACACCTGAAATGTAACTTTTTATTTTGAGTAAAATAAATGTAAACATATTGCGATTTGATTAAGTACACAGTGTACTATTTATTCATCTATGACATTCCATGCTATACAGTAAATTCCATTTTTATGACTGCACTGTGCAATTCAGTCTGCGTTTTTTTAGTGTGCAAATCAAAGGGCCTAAAACGTGTACAAATCCTCATTCTGTTCCTACTCTTGAGGAGACTTTGAAGCCAATCTCTAACTGAATTGCTAACGGGATCAGGGAGGTTGTGGCAGTCTTGACCTTTTTGGCGATTCAGGTGTCATTCACAGAGCGTGTGTTTGAGCAGTCAGGCTTGCCGTGTCTGTATGGGAGAGAGAGATGACACGCTGCAGCCGACAGTGTTAATAAGTGGACGGACATGGAGATGTGGCTGGGTGTAAATGAGAATGAGTCTTTCTCTTGCTCCTTTTTCTCTCTGAATGATTACTGGTAGATCTGGCAGGAGAAATGTGGCTGATTGGCTCCATGTATCCTCCTTTGATAAGTACTAGCTGTTTCATTGCCCTGCATATGGAAAGATTTCCTTCAGCCACAATGATTTTGCTCATCTGCCTTATGGGGTGCGCTGCTTACACAACATAATTAATAAATAAATCATCCAATTAGGTATTAAGTTAATGTAAGGAATCCTGTTTACCAAGTTTTGACCTTTGTAAAAAATATGTATATTTAGATAAATATATAGATTTTTAAAGCAAATTATGAAATAGTGAGGTATGTTGTAGGGCTAATCTAGATATATTTTTCGTTTGGACATTAGAGCACTCTAATGGAGAGAAGAAAATTAAATGAATGGTTCAACCAAAATCTTTGTTTTTCCTAACATATATATTTTTTTCCCTCAGAAGCATAACATTTATTTTTAAAAAAAACTCTTAATCCAGTATTTACTCATCATGAAAAAGCTGTGCAAACATTTCTGATTTTGTGTTCCACATTTAAAAAAAAAATAGGAAATAAAAGTGATGGATACAGATTCATTTGGGAACCTGATCTCCATTAAGTTGTCCTTGGATATTTTTGGCATTGAATTACCATCTAATGCACAAATGCCAATAAGTTCACTTCACTATTTGCTGCATTATGACTGTCACAGCAAATTATCAGAAGGATTTTTTTTTTCTTTGCGAATGTACAAATGAGGACAGACTGTTTAAATGTACAAATTCTGATCAGTTGAGATAATCACACTGTGGGTGATTTTAAAGCTCTAAAGCAGGCGTCTTCAACAGGGGGTCTGTGGCAGTGCTGCATGGGGCAACCAATTATTTTTTGATATCAGACAAATTTTTGTGATAAATTGAAATAATTCTAAACTACCATATTAAGACAACTTCAACCAAAATTAAAGTTTAGATAAATGTTTCATTTGACCTCCT
This sequence comes from Rhinichthys klamathensis goyatoka, assembly GCF_029890125.1. Lineage (NCBI taxonomy): Eukaryota > Metazoa > Chordata > Actinopteri > Cypriniformes > Leuciscidae > Rhinichthys > Rhinichthys klamathensis. The sequence goes on from NW_026606840.1 coordinate 3,423,176, forward strand.
ATGTTAAAATGTATTAAGTGTAATGGAAATATACATGACTCTGTACATATATTGATTAATCACTTAGCAATGTAGTTGCATCAAGTATGTCAATATATTAATGTACTACTGTATATGTATTAATTTATAGACCCAATTTAAAATCTAATGCTCAGTGCCTAATAAGGGGTCCCTGCAATGATCATTTAGATGATTTTGTCTGCTGAGATATGCCATTTTACGAGGGTCTGGGGAACATGTATAAAATGCATTATCGATTAATATTTTGAAAACAAAGTGAGCGAAACAAGTGTTTTGAGAACAAGTCTGCAAACTTAATCAGTGATATAATTATTTGGCTGAATTTGTGCCTAAGCCGTGGGGACGTTGCATAAACAGCTATTTATTACAAAGTACCCAGCACTGAATAGTTGTAATTAATATAAATTATAATCATTTCATGCATAGAACAATCGATGACTGTATTACATCTTAAAGAACCTGTCATGCATAAATGTTGTTAAATCTCCCAAAATGAAAAACAAAATCAGTGGCATACAATACTGTGTTAGAAATATAAAGCAGTTACAAGGTTTTCCACATATTGACCTGAATAAAATATGAAAAATACCCCTATTCTCTCTCTGTGCTGCACAATGAATATTCATATTTTACTTGTCCAGATAGCACATACTTCCAGCTGTTGAGAATTATTTTTCTCTGCTGGTCCCTCTACTTGTGCATTACAGAGCTTCGGGCAGAAAGAGGCTCTGACTTCATTTTATCTATATTCATTCTTTTTTTTCCCGTAGAGCCTGTGCTAATGTTTATCCTCAGCTTAACGGCACGGTAATGTCGTGCTGTCAGAAAAGGAGGGCGTGAAAGGGCTCTGTCTCAATGATTTGGTAGAAGAGAAATGCAATTAGCCTACCAGATCCACCACTAACTGCTTCCATCCAAATCTGCAATCCACGGCACACTATGACAACAGCATTATATGCCATGACTACAAATGTGTCCCATGCTCTTCTCCCAGGCTCCATTAGTAATTGTAATGAATGTAATGTATCACAAGTAAGTGCTGGAGGTTAAGACATAAATCCACAAGCTGAAAAAAGAAAAGAAAGAAAAAGAAAAAAAGAACAGTAAACATATCGAAGAGAGTGTTGCATGAATAATGCAGCTGCCTACACTGAAATCAAAGCAATATCCAGTTTGTAAATTTGTGTCAGTGCAAGTCCTTTTAGCCAAAGTCTAGAAATCTGACATGCCATTCCATTTCTGCCTCCTTCACTTCAGAATAAGAAATGCTCTCAGAAAGGATAAAAAAATTCATAAATGTTAATGAAACTTCTTGAGTGGAAACTTTTTGTACATTTTTTTGTGTCTCATATCCTGCCTGCAGGCAGACAGCTTATTAAAATGACCCCCCACCTTCGCTTGTGACTTTGCCTGACTTGGTCATTGTGTGACTTTTCCTTCCCGACTTTGTGCCTGTGGCAATGTCATTAATGAAAAGACAGCCTTCAGAGAAGAATATTTTTTTATTCATGTGTGTTGTTTACTAGAAGTTGAAAGGACATAAACTGTGGTTTGTGTAGTGGTGACCGTCAGGCACTCTTTTGTAACTCCTTTTGGCTGGTATGAGGTTTAATATCATTGCAGAGTTGTTGTTCATAAACAGTGGGTTAGTGTTTATATTTATACCAATATTCAAATCAAACTGTGCTGCCCAGAGGCGTACACAGTATCATAATGTGCACCCTGGGGCAACTTTGCTTCCTACAAGGAAAGATCCATCAATAATTCATAAAATCACCAAAATGACCTTAACAGAAGTGTATTTGTTGGATAGGGACGGAGTTTGTGACATCTTAGACCTTCAAAGAATTGACGATAGCGAGAGGTGTGTGGGAATGTTGGCTCAGCATTGAACATCTCAGGCATTTTCCTTCTCCAGTTCCTAATTTCTGACCATGGATTTATTTACAATGCTCAGCATTTAGCTATTAAGAATAGTTTTTTTTCTTTTCAGCATGCCTGGTATGCTCTTTTCTGTAAACCTTGGTGCTTGAGATGAAAAGAACACTGAATAACATGTGTAATCCCTTCAGAAATCAGTGCTTGCGGGTTTTCAGTACCACCAACCAACCATACCATAATCACCCCCTCCAGGGCGAGATAATAAATCTCATATGACGAAATAACTATGTAAACACTATTCCCAGACCTTGTCAAGCAGTGCAGATGTTTCTGGAACGTCCATGGGTGGCTGCTGATTTAATGACTGGACTTGTTCTAGAGGAGAGGCCCCAGTGTGGCATCTCAGAACTCAGCCTTGATGACATTTAAGAAAGGTTGAAATAATTACTGGCATGAAAGCCTCCAAATCAGACAAATTTAACCCAGATGTTATGGAAAGGCTAAGTGGGAAATGCCAGCCCCTATTAAGTGCTTAATCAGAGAGGTGTTGAAACAGATAGGCTAGTTTGATGTCTAAGCTGAAAAGCTCATTAAAGATGTGTCATTTGACCCCTGTTCCTTAATCTCCCTCAAGAATTACACCCCACTGTCCAATGAAGGAAGTAATAAAGGGTCTAGTCTGATAAAAGGTACATCAAAATACCACCTCAGTTATACTACTGCTATATAGTATATATATATATATATATATATCAAATTATGCTTCAAATGCTGTGCATGGTGTTTAGGAACAATATGTGTGTATGAGAGAAGCTGATAACTTGAGATGTATCCGTATGTGCATACCACCTGTTTATTCACAGAACAAGAAAGCATTAGCTGGACCATCAATCCATCCATCAATCCATCAATCCATCAATCCATCAATCCATCAATCCATCAATCCATCAATCAATCAATCTATCAATCCATCAATCAACCAATCAATCAATCAATCAATCAATCAATCAATCAATCAATCAATCCATCAATCAATCAACCATCAATCCATTCATCCATCCATTGGCTAGTCATTTTGGTAAAGGTCAAGTTTAGGGATGCACTGATCATGATTTTTGATGATTCTATTTTTTACAAGCAAATTGGCCAATTCTGATACCAGTAGCTGAATATTTTTTTTCTTTAGGTACATTTATTTGCTGTTTATTTGCTCTATTACAGGCCAAATGCAAACAAAGATGCTAGACACATGCTGCATGAGCAGTTGTTTTTTGTTTAAATAAGATTGGATAATTTCGAAATTGAAAGCAAAAACAGAATGGTCTGACTCTGTGAAATTATGCTACATACATAAAACATACCTGCACAAAACAAAAACAGCACACGTACTGAATGAAAATGCAAATTCACTATCTGCCAGTAGGTGGCGCTTATGGAACAGCAGCGATATAACGTTTTCTTTGTTACCACTGTACACAAAGCAGTGCTGTGCTTACTTTATACAGAGGTAAGAAGAAAAGAAAATGTCATCGAACCTTTTCTGAAGAGAGTCAGTTGCATTCAGAGATTAATTTATGTAAACCTAACCAATTAAATATCTATTTTTCTTCCTAAATTTTGAGCATCATGGACAGTTAGCTGGTACAATATTTTCTCTGCTGGCGTGTCTCTGTTCTCCTCTTTACGTCCGTCTTCGGCATGTCCCGTATCCGGCCTGTGTCAATGTCCTGTTTACAGACTTCGTAATATTTCCACACAAATTACATTTTGGGAAATTATTGCAATGCAGTTTGTGTGCAAGTCTGGAATAGAGATTGGCCAAAATAAATCTAAAAACTGTTCTGATTTATGTCTGGTTGACTGGTGCATCTCTAGTCAAGTTATTGAAGTAAGTAAAATCATTAATCAAGCAAAATCAAATTTAGTTTATTGAAAAGTGAAGTTTAAATCATTTGAGTCTCTTTAAATTCATTGTGACATTTGATAAAATCCCTCATTGATTTAATAAGAAATGAGATGTGACATCCATCAAACTATTTTCAAAACGTGTCCTAAACTTGTCTGCTTGTCCTATATCTGGAGCATATCCAACCCGATCTCACGGCAATTCGTACGAATTTTACGAGGTGGCTAATCCGTACAAATTCATACGACCTCACTCATATGAATTTGTACGATTTTTGCTATATCGTACATATTTTACGAGTTGCCCAATTCGTATGAATTCAAACGAATGACCTATCCCTGGCCCCACCCCTAAACCTAACCATTACGTGGGTTTAGACAAATCGTACGAATTCGTACGAGTGAGGTCGTACGAATTAGCCACCTTTTAATCACTCATACGAATTTGTATGAATTGGTCGTGAGATAGCGTTGGCATATCCCACCATCTTAGGCTGTTGGCAGGGAAACACCCTGAATGGATGGATGAGAGGTGCTATTTAATGCCATATGTGACATCTGCTGACATGAATTTCTCATACAATATTGTACTGTAGTTTAAAGTGTGTCATCAAGTATGTTTTCTATACCATGGTCACAGTGACCATCTAGTACTCTGCCTGGAGACAAGTTTAACCATGTATTTGTCTCCAACATAATTTCCCCTTTCTCATTCTGTTTCCACCTCTCAGTCTTTTCTCTCTCCTCCGAGCATGTATTGTTTTCCATATGCCATCCACATGCCCCTGCTGGGCACGGAGCATTTTTCCCTCTCAGCACATTCAGCACAATCAGTTGTGTTTTCACCGCGCCACATGCAGCAAAACACACAAGCAAGACAATGAAGAAGAGAGAGGGGAATGGGTGCCATAAATGGAACCAATTTGCCTTCTCCTTCTGTCTTTGTTTTTTAATGAGCACATTTTCCCACCAGCAGGTTAAAAATATCAAGCCGCCCCTAAATGATCATATTCACCATTGCCTTGCCGTTCCAGCCCACTTTGCCAGGCTGGTGACATTTTCTCTAGACGCAAGGAGTGCTGCTGCCTTCCATACACACACATGCAGAGACACAAGCATGTAAAATGCTTATAAATGAGACATGTGTGCTGGCAGCTGTGTGCAGCATTTCCTGTTTTGGAGAGGAGAAACTCTAGGATTGCTCCAATGGCTCTGCCCACCTGCTCCTCTGTGTTGACTTGTCCTTCCACATTCCCAGTCTCTTTATTTCCTATTTCTCTTTCTTTTATCTTCACTTCTCACTCCTCCTTTTCTAAGTATTTTTTTGTTCCGTTCCTAACTTCTCTTCTCTCTAACTGTCATTTGGAATGTGGCAGTGCTGTAATCACCATAAACACTGAGAGGGACAAATCCCCCAAGTTGTCCCCCCCATATTTGACATTCTTGATGCTGCAGCGTGTTAGTGTAAAAAAAATTTTAAATGGCTAATCAATTAAAAGAAGACTGTTCACAAAAGCCGTGAATTTGAGTGCACTGCATCACTTTTAAAGGTAAAAGAGTGAGAGGTAAAATGAAAGCAGATAAGCATAGACAACTGTCTTACAATAGAAACCACTGATAGTAGTACTAAAGTGATTCAAACAACTTGACTTTTTTATTAAATTTAGTTTTGAATTGGAATATATAGGCTATCATTAACATAATTCATGTAATTCATAATTGAATGTGATGATACAAGAACCATGAACAGCGGTTTCCGGCATATGGATATGACAAATTGATTACTTTACAATACATCTAGTACTTTTCACGAGTTCACACTTAGAGTAAAGTTGAATGCGTATTTGGCGTGCTGTTCAAACCCCCCAAGCCCATTACTACCTCCTTCAAAACAATTGGTTTGATCAATGTTCAAGACTTGTTTATGGCCTTGGAATGTGGTAGATGGTTTCTAGCTAGTCCAAGCTAGTAGACTATTTTAGACCACCAACAAACCATGTATCAGATGACTTATATTAGCAGCATAAGGCTGGATTTTCCAACAAGCTTCGTCAACCACAATTGTTCCACATTTACTTTTTTCCCTCTATCAATCTTCCATTCTCTCTCACACTGCTCGTATTTCCTCTTATCGGAACAACAGTGAGGATGTTCAGTAAATTGCAAAGAACTGTCCTCTTGCTGAAGTGCATCTGACAGCCCATGATCACACACAAAGCCTGTGAATAATTCTGTTTGTCCTGACTCTCAGACATGATAATGCAGCCCTGATGTCTTTGCCCAGCTATTGGATTACTTAACAAGCAGATAGGATTTCTGACACGCAGGTTATAAAACAACACAATAAGAGACATGGTGCGGATAATTGATCTTGTTAAACCATTTGTTCCAGATGTCAAAAGTCTTGGGTGGACTTGTGCTGAAGAATACGTCTTAATACTTCAAAGTAGATCCGGCTTAGACATTACACAATAAAAGCAATATAAACTGAGTAAATGCTTTGTAAACTCTGTGTGACTGAGCTACTCATATCAGGGTCATTATAGGGTATGAATGAGGTGCTGAATAGGTGCCTGTGCTGTTCTCCCACACGTCAGCGGCACTTATTTTCTCCTCGAGGCAGCAATATGACTCCTCTAAATCTATTTGCAACATCTGTTTTGATCAGCTTAAGAAATTTCACTGTAGCTCGCACTGAATATATCACAGCCTTCTATGAGGCAGCGTCATGGTTACAAGAAGCCCAATTAGAGTCACTAAAAGGCTTTTATGCCTTACGTAGAGTGAGATAAATGACACTGTGCATTTTAGATTTCTTTTATCACTATATCCATTCTGGAGTCACTCTCTGTCTCACAGCAGGATGCTGTGGTTTAGCGGCAGGGTCGAGTCATGTTGCCAGTATGTGAAACAGCTCCGCTCAGGTGTTGGTCTCATATATGCATTCTCACGCAGTGGTTGGCTTTATATCAACAGACTAGGACTTTTCTCTCTTTATCTGCCCGCATCGTTGTGAATCCCCTAGGTTGGCAAAAAAAGTCTAAGAGCCTTGTTACGCTGAGCAAATAGTCATTAAAAGCAAATGAAAAGCAACCGTGGAGGCCAGACATGGACCAGTACATCAGTCATTGTGGGTGGTGTAGAATAACTTATACAAATACACGGGATGAATTGAGGAACTACAGTATATTCATGAAAGATGTCTTTTCAGTCTTTCAGTCAAACTTGTCTGAGGCACAAACCAATTCAGACATACTGACAAAATGCAGCATTTTGGTGTGCCAAATATGAGCTTTATGGTTTCCATACACTCATGATAAATGTTTCTTATTCTCACTAAGAATGAATTGTGCTGTCTATTGTACCAGATTTTATTTTTCTTAATTGCTCGGTATCAGCTGATACTGGATATTTGATTGTGCATGCTAATTTCCACTTTACATTTAGATTACTTCTGCCATCACTTCAACTTAATTTATTTAAACTAAATAGTATAAAATTTGTATATAGACTGTTGCTGACCAGAATCATAATATATGTGTGTTAGTTGACAATTGCAGCAGATAAATAACACTTTTTATTTTTTTATTTTTTGAACATTGTATTTATTGGGTTTTTTCTTCAAAAAAGAAAAACAAAGAAGAAACAATACAAAATACAAATTGAATAATTCTTCCATATCACAACCCTATATCACACCCCAAACCTCCCTCCCACAGTGCCACTAATAAACCATAAACAGATTAAAAAAGAAAAACGTTTGTTTTTTTATTAAACGTTGAAGGTAAGATTTTCTTCAGCATTATTGCTCAGAGATTGTCCACCTAGCTATTAAAGAATGGCTTCATTGACACTTCAGTTCAAAAAGCGGGCATTCCAGGGTTCTCAGGATGCTTAGAACACATCAATGTTATCTGGCAATGAGTTCAATCAGCTAAAAAGGAGAGGAAGGAGCTCCATGTGACATTCCTGGATTTGGCTAATGCATATGGTTCAGTGCCACATGAGCTTCTTTGGGTAGCATTTGATTTTTTCAGAGTACCAATGTCAATAACAAATTTAGTGAAAGCCTATTTTGGAGATTTGCAATTTAGTTTCTCAACTCCAGAATTCAGCACTGCATTGCAATGCTTAGAGGTTGGAATAATGGCAGGATGCACCATTTCTTCACTGGCTTTTACCATGGCAATGGAAGTAATCATTAGGGCATCGAGATGGGTAGTAGGAGGAGAGCGCTTGGCTTCTCGGATGCGACTACCACCAATCAGAGCATACATGGATGACATGACAACCATGAATACAACAGTAGCCTGCACTAATCGGTTATTGGGTAAGTTAATCGATAATATTGAATGGGCACGAATGCAATTTAAGCCCTCTAAATCAAGGAGCATCTCGATAGTTAAAGGAAAGGTAAGGTAGTAGATAAAACATTCTTCATTAATGGTGAGGCAATACCAACAGTTTCTGAGAAGCCAGTGAAGAGTCTTGGGAGATGGTACGATGGGGATCTAAAGGACACAGTTCGAGTGGGAGAAGTTAGACGACAAGCAGTGGAAGGGTTGAAAAGCATAAACAGCTGTGCTCTACCAGGCAAACTAAAGCTCTGGTGCTTTCAGTTTGGTCTATTGCCGAGGTTGCTGTGGCCACTGACTGTGTACGAGGTTTCTTTGACAACAGTGGATAAGCTGGAAGCGTTAATAAGTTCATACATTAGGAAATGGTTGGGAGTTCCACGCTGCCTCAGCAGAGTGGGACTTTATAGTAAAGGAATATTGCAGCTGCCAGTCTCTCCTTAAACCGAGGAGTTTAAGTGCGCCAAGGTCAGACTGGAAATGTCCTTAGTAGAGTCACGCGACAAATGTGTAAGGGAGGCAGCACCTGTGTTAAAAACTGGTAGAAAGTGGTCAGCAAAGAAATCTGTGGTAGAGGCAAAGGCTGCCCTTCAAATTGGTGATATCGTGGGACAGGTACAGCATGGAAGAGGGGGTTTTGGGCTTAGTTTAGCTCCTCCTAAATGGCACAAGGCAGGCCCAGCTCAAAGGAGGAAGCTGGTAGTCAACGAGGTGCGAAAGCAGGAGGAGAGGATGAGGTGTATAAAGGCCATTTCCCAGGCCAAGCAGGGAGAGTGGATGAGATGGGAGAGTGTGGAACAATGCAAGATGGGCTGGCAAGACCTTTGGTCAATGGAAGAGAGTAGGATCAGTTTCCTTATCAGGTCAACATATGATGTTCTCCCATCACCACAGTAGACTTGTAGTCAAGACCGCCTAAACCGAGATCAAGACACTACCAAGACCAGAGGGTATCGAGACCAAGACAAGACCAAGACCAAGACAGACCAAGTCGAGACTAAGACCAAGACCAAGTCGAGACCGGAGGGGGGGAAAAAACAGACTAGTGTTGTTGAAGCTAAGCAATAACTTGTGAGATTTTGTTTAGCATTGCCTGCCTATCTCTGCCGATTTCGAAGTCTCCAAATGAACCCATTCTGCAACTTTTAAATACATAATTATATTTTTAAAAACGAAATTATAAGCTAAAGTCCAGGATCCGAAAGTTGGTTGTTTTGTCGCTATGGTTACACACACACACCGTTGGCGGTGCGTTCAAAGTCATCTGTCAGTTGTGCAGTTACCCAAAATATCCTGAATTAAAATTTTAAGTTAAGTTAAAAGTTAAGTTAAAACCCATCATGTCACTGATATGTGTTTTACTAAATATTAATACATCAAAAACTGTACATGATATGTGTTTTTTAAATCAAGTGATCAAAGTGCTCGTTGCCGCTGCGATCAGTGGCGCGGATACGGCTCACGCACCGCACTGTCTTCACTCGGACGCGCGCTTCAATCCATTGCGGATATCGTCGTGGATATTGATATTGCTAAATCCCCCGACCACTATGTCGGTCTGAGACAACGAGACCTAGACAAGACCGAGAGGTCCGAGACCAAGACAAGACCAAAGACCGTCAAGGCCGTGACAAGACCGAGACCACGTAAAAGTGGTCTCGAGACCGATCTCGAGACCAAGACCGGTCTCGAGACATACATCACTACACCACAGAACCTAAACCTCTGGGTAGGAGAGGATCCCTCTTGTCCTTTGTGTTCATCACCTGCCACATTAAGGCACATTTTGACAGGATGTAAGGTGGCTCTTAGCCAAGGTCGGTTTACTTGGCACCATGACCAAGTACTGCGATGTTTGGCTTTAGCATTGGAAGGCAAGCGTAACATGACCAATAAGTTGCCACCTGTTTTAGCAAAACATTACACACAGAAGACAATATTCCTCCGCCCAGGCGAGCAACCACCAAGAAAAGGTGTTAAAACCAATTCTCGCCCAGGACAACTCTGTCCTACAAAGGCAAAAGACCTTAACTCGGTAGAGTGTGGAACTGAGAAAAATGACTTTAAAGATTTTTAGTTGTCCCGCCAAATTAATTATAGGTAGGACACTGAAAATCTGGCAATTAGATGTTTAAGTAATGCAAATTATCTACATAACAAAATTTTGAGCTCAAACTTGACTTTTGACCACTATTTTAAAGTTACTGTACTCTGCCTTTGTATTGTCAGCAAAAAGTGAGAAGTCATGCCAAGGCAAAAGGCAGTAACTTCCACATTATCAATATTTGGTTGCTGATCACCATTAACAAAATCATTATAGTAACACCTGTATAAAATCTAGTGATCATGGCATTTATTTTGTATGATTTACAATTACCTAGCCTTCTAGTTATTGTGCTTTGGTTGCATTCTGGTGGCCCTATTAATACATTAGACACATGGCCGTAGCCAGCTATGAGGTCACCGAGGTCCGGACCTCGGTCATTTTTTTTACATTCAAAAATAAAATGTCAAGCTCTCTGAATGATTAATTAGCAGTGTTTAAACCACCTCATATGAGTGTTTGCAATTCATGTTGCTGCGAGAAGCTGGCGCAGTGAACTGAACGGGGCTTGAGAGCGCGTTGTGAACGCGGGTGCAGCCTCCGTGTTGCCAGATCCACCTAATAGAAAGGTGGCAGTAGTCACCTGTTTTTCTGATTTAATGTGACACTTTAGGAAGTTATTAATGTGGAAAGGTTTAGTGATATATTAACCTTATTTCCAAAACACAAGCTTTGAACTTATTTCGGATTATTATTATTATTTTGTTTTGCTTGTTTTTCGTAGCAATATCTGGCAACATTTAACTGTCGGCATTAATACATTTAAAAAAAAAGAAGCTTATAGACAAACTGTAATTGCATAAAGCTACCACATTCGGTAAGACAAACGCAATGACAATCGATTATCTGTAAGAAATGTATAACACTATCAAAAACAATAGCATAAAACAGATCTGTATGTTAGCCTACAGAATGAAATTTGCCAAATAACTTACTGGCCAGCTGGAAGACGGCTCATGCTGTTTAGTTAACCTTTCACAAAGCCATCATAAAAACATTAATTAAAGCAGTGTTTCTCAACTAGCAATCTATTCAGTCAGCATATTTGTGTTTGATCTGTGTGAATTTCGTCCGAATTTGACGAGTGATTAAAAGATGGCTAATTCGTAACAGTTCGTACGACCTCACTCGTACGAATTAGTACGATTTTTGCTAAAACGTACATATTTGACGAGTTGCCCAATTCGTATGAATTCGTACGAATGACCCTGACCCCGCCCCTAAACCTACCCATCACGTGGGTTTAGACAAATGTACAAATTCCTACGAATGAGGTCGTACGAATTCGTACGAATTAGCCATCTTTTAATCACTCGTCAAATTCGGACGAATTGGTCGTGAGATTGCGTTGCACTTGCTAGACCTACTTTTTCTTTGCACAAAACTCTCCAGAAAGTGCCATTTTGGTTTATTTTTCACAAAAAAATCCCGGGGGGGCAAACCCTCGGACCCCCCTAGTGAGAGACTACCCCACACATAATTAAATCCAAATTTAACCCCTGTATATATATATATATATATATATATATATATATATATATATATATATATATATATATATATATATGCCAAATTCCATTAAAAAAAAGGGTCACAGCTTAATGTCCATTGGGAAATGTGGGTCCAATGTCCAAACCATTATTATAGCAAAATTCTTTACACAACACCCCGGACCTCACTAATTTTCAAACCCTGGTTACGGCCTTGATTAGACATGACAAAATACCTCCATAGCGGTAAAGACTAAAGATCTTCAAGTGGTACCGAGTGGCATAAGACTTGCTAAACACGCGTTATAATGTAATGTAATGATCACGATAAAACAGATCCTCGCGCACATTCGACCCGGAGACTGGTTTATAGCGGTGGATCTGAAAGACGCATACTTTCACAGGCGTTTTACCGAGATTCGTGTTCGAAGGTGTCAAGCTCCGTTCACGAAAAGTAGCCTATGTAGTGCTTTACCCCTTAGGACTCAGTAGGGAGCGCGTTCTTGACTACTTAGACGACTAATGCATTTATAGCACAACCTTCTGTGTTCTGCGTCCTGCGTCTTTTCAGTATGCGTTGGTTTCACTTTCAGCTGTCTGCCCTATTATTATTGCCCTATATATTCGCTCGTACGGTGGCCGAGACAGTTCAACGCGCTGCAACTTAAGCAAACACATGCAAATAGAAAAAAACGCGTGCAAATAGAAAAAAACACCTGCAAATAAAAAAAAAAAAACTTGCATCAGTTTCACAACACATGTGTGCTCCAAATCCAAAAACGCGCTGCAAAAGTTCACAACACAACCAAATACATAAACGCGCTGCAAATAACACAGACCACAACGGAAATGTTTCCAGGGGAACCAAATAAGTGACGAACCCGGCTGGGACGTGCTTACTGCTCGTGAGCGTCTCTGTGCCCAACTCCCTTCGAAGGGCAGACGGCAGAGCCCTTAAAGTGGGACTTTGGAGTGAGCAGGGCTCTAGTGTGCCATTATAGCCGTGTGGAACGCACTTGATGAAGGAGCAACTAAAGACAACGTAATTCCTCATTATTTTCACCTGGGATGTTCCCATGACAACGCAGCACGCCGTCCATCAGCTGAAGAGCTGGTCTTACCACAGAAATATAATGCTGTTAACATAACGGTTGCAAATACATTTGTATTTTTACTTTTTTTTAAAAAAGCTTTTAAAATATGCGTTATATATCTGTGTGTCTCAACTTTAAAATTTTGGACCCTACATTACCTAACATTTCTTACGAAACTTTTCTCTATGAAAATGTAAACATAACATGAAACAATTTGTACAGTGTAACTGATGTATAGATAAATATCTTTCCTTCATGTTTTTCTTCTTTATCTTTTTTATTTATTTATTTTAGTTTCCAGTTCATTGTTCTTTTCTCATTTGTATTCTGATGACATTGAACATATTGTTAATACATTTTGTACATTGTATACAAGTTGTATGTCATAAAAAAAATTAAACTCTGTATGTTTTGCACAAATAAATAAATAAAGTAGAATTTTAAGCTGTAAGCACCAACAAGCATAGATTTATGGATATCTATGCCAGCACGTCCCAGCCGGGTTCGTCACTTATTTGGTTCCCCTGGAAACATTTCCGTTGTGGTCTGTGTTATTTGCAGCGCGTTTATGTATTTGTGTTGTGAGCTTTTGCAGCGCGTTTCTGTATTTGGTGGTGTTGTGAGTATTTGGAGCACACGTGGGTTGTGAAACTGATGAAGATGTTTTCTTAATTTGCGGGTGTTTTTTTTATTTGCATGTGTCTTTTTCTATTTGCATGCGTTTTTTTCTATTTGTATGTGTTTTCTTCTGTTGCAGCGTGTTGAGCTCTCTCGGCCACCGTACGCTCGTCCCGCGGATTTATTCCGGACACTGTGTTTTGTATGGATGCTTTTAACGGCTGTTCTGATGTTGTATGCACCAGCACTTCTTGCTTCATTATGTTGTATGCACCAATATACCCTTGTTGCATCATTATTATCACTCTGTGATATATTAGTCCCGCGTCGGCTCGACTGTGTTCAGGGCGGAGCTGAAGGCGCCGGCGAAGTTTTGGCACTCTGCCAGCTAGATGCATGATTGTTTCAACTAGGTCCGGTACCCGAACTGGGTGAGGCGGGGCTTTAATTCTTTGTTGTATTGACCTGCTTCGGCATGTGTAACATTTTTCTGTCAACTCTGCATATATCCTTCGCGATCGATATCGCACGTTTGTCGATGTAGCGGATTAAGAGCATACTAAATGTTCTGACCGCATTAGTGCAGGACAAAGCTCTGAGGACATCAGAAGTTACAGGGACGGATGGAAGCTGTACAAAGTACACAGGCTACATCGTAATTTCAATTTTAATGGAGAGTAAAACAAAGGCAGAACACCGTATAATCTGATTGGTAGCATTATTTGATAGAACGCCAGCACCGTAACTTCATATTGACACGCGTCTAAACAAAGGCAGAGTGCTGTAACTCAATATGAGCGTTCCAAAACTAAGCCAAAGAGCCATAACTGGTGTTACGGTGTTCTGCCTTGGTTTCTCATGGGCTTTTGGAAGTTACGGTTAAGACAAACCATTATTTTCTCGAAAAAACAACGGAATTGACTCAAGATACTTATCCACATGATAAAGGAGGTCTTGAATGTGCCAAAAATATCAATAACTCATTTTCGACCAAAAAACGAAGTTACGGTCTTTTGCCTTTGCACGGCAGAACTGGAAGCTGCTAGGGACTGGAAAATGCTGGCTGATCTTGATCAACGGCTTATTTTTCCACCTGAGATTGCCACCACTAACCTCCGACCAGATATTGTTTTGTGGTCTGGATCAGCACGCATTGTTCAACTGATAGAGTTAACAGTGCCATGGGAGGATGCTGTAGATGAGGCATATAAGAGGAAGAAACTGCGGTATGCTCATCTGGCCACTGAAGCAGAACAGCGAGGATGGAGACTGAGGTGTCGTGGGCTAGTCGACGAAACACTGAGGACGGAAGGTGCCCACTTGAAGACCCTAGAGATGTCCCCTACTCGGCTCAATCCAGACGGTTGTCGTGCTGGTCCACTGGGGAGACCACACTGTAGTTGCAGCCGTTGTGTGTGCTGATGCGCCAAGTACACTGCAGCCGTTAACGCTGGACAGAAGGAGATTCACATCACCATATGGAAGGAAGCGTAAATGGATGGAGGAGCATAGGTAACTGTAAAGCAACCTACGTCTTAGTTTGTGCACATAGTTAACAAACTACGTCTTAGTTTGTGCTTATCTTGGCGAAAGCCGAGTACAAATCAGCATGAAGTTTTAACATCTACTCTCGTGTAATGGAAATCATGTCCTGTTGTTGTTATACCCATATAAGAAAGGAAACTGCCCCAGTGTTTTACAAACAGATCTTGACTTTTCTTCAAACAAAATGCAATTTTGTCAAGAGATACATATGATGATACTTCTGCAGTCCACATAGAAGTAGTAGGTGGTTTAGAGTCCTTCCACCTCAAAGTTATGCATTTTATTGCTGCTAAAAGAGCTAATCTAACAAACCTCAGATTAATCCCCTTCGTTCATTCAGTAATTAAGTGTCCCCCAACAAGATAAGTCTGGGCTCCCTGAGTATATTAGTACCGACAACTGTGCCAATGATCTCTAAGACCCCTTCCCAGTATACTGCCCTACAAAGGCAAAGTGCAGTAACTACATATTTGGTCAAAATTGAGTTTAGACTGAAAATGGGCTTCATAACACCTCCTTTGTCTTGGGACAAAAGCTCTTGGTCCAACTGGGTCCCGTTTTAGAGAAATCACTATGTCAAATTTGCAGTAACTACGAAATCCAACCTAATACCGAGGCTAACCGCAGTAAGTGTAGATACTACGTTCTGCCTGTGTTTACCTGGCTTTGACGCAGATACTGCGGTCTGCCTAGTAGCCCCATCCAAAACATTCCATCACACACACCAAAAACACGATAGCTGCTAGAAATATATGGTAAAACTGACACAAATATCATGGCACAATCCCGAGGAAAAACCATGGTGGAACTTGCTTTGAAACGCAAGTATCCAAACAACGGTAGGAAGATGGATAACATATGAACAACTAACCAGTCAAATAACATCTAAATCTATTAATTATCATAAGCCGGTTTAATAGCGAGCCGCTAGCATATTAAACCATTTTAGCCTACCTGCTCCCTTGAAGACTGTAACATCTATCCAGTCTGGAAATGCTGTCATAATCCAAATACGATCCCGTCACTGTTCTGTTTCTTGCCTTCATTTCTTCTTAAGCTATTTTCGTTTCAGGCAGCTAGTCCAATTGTTGTGAAGTTAACAAGATTACATTTAGTTAGTCGACTGGAGCAAAGTCACTGTTAGTTTAGCATTCTAGTGCTAGCCGATCTCCTGAGGAGAGCCGTGTAGCACCTGCAGCCGCAAGGACGGTCTTGAATTAAATGTCACTTTATCTTGGTTGTTTACTTCTCATTACACACGCTACATCACATGGTTTAGGTAAAATATCGCGTTGTTTAATTGATAGCCAATGAAGTTCAAGCTGAAAGTCATGGGTTGCGAAATAACCATCGAGATCAGTCGACTTTTTCCGTTCATATCTTCTACTCTCAATGATTACATTGGCAGTCACTTATTTTGACGTTAATAATTAACGGTTAGATCTAGGCTGTTCTGTTTATTGTTCTGTTTATTGTTCTGTTTTGGTATTTAATTAATGAATTTTCTATTAAAATGAAAATCCACAAACCAAAATACCATTGATTGTGTGTAAAATGTTAAGGATGTTTGGAAAAATGACAATGTTGATGACAAAAAAATTTTTAGGACTGCAATGTGACAGGGACATTAGGACAAAAAATTATTGTTGAAGGTTACAAGCAATTTCAATACTCTCAACCTATTATAAACATCTATAAGCAAACCACAAAACAGATTAAAAGACATAAGGAATACAAAAATGTGGAAGTCTGAACACATCTAAATTGTAGATACTGCACTTTGCTTTTGTAATAGTGTTCTAGTTGATCAAGGTAATTCAAAGGCAGAGTGCAGTATCTACATTTTTGGGGTCAAAGGTCATATCATTGGTCTTTTTTTATATATATATAATTTTCCTTCCTAAAAAGGTATTAATTGAAAGTATCAACACTATTGGACCTGCTACATGTTGGACTGGCCAGTATGAAAACTTTAGAGGCATTTTTCTCAGTTTCAATGGTGGCGTAGTTACTGCACTTAGCCTTTGTAGGGCAGTATACCTCAAGGTCAGGAAAAGACCACAACATGTGTAAAAGTGTCCCTCTCTGCACTTTACATCTGGGACATAGCTCTGAATAGTTACTTTTAAAGGCGTGTAGTCTTACTGGGGTATAATAGACTCTGTGTATCACATTAAAATGAATGCGTTTATGGCGGCTATTGACCGACCGAGTCTGAGCTTTCTCACATATGGTTTCCCATTCATCATCACTGAATGAGCACTCCACTCCAGGTCTTTTTCCCATTTAGATTTAACATTGCAAAGATTGCCAGCCATCAACTGGGACAGTTTACCATAAATAAATGATATAAGACCTTTAGGGTCTTTTTTATCAGATAAGATGTCCTCCAGGGGGGAAAGGGAAAGGTTAGATAGGCGACCACCTTGCTGAGTCTGAATGTAGTGTCTAACTTTTAGGTATTTGAAGAAAAATTTAGAAGGGAAGCAAAATTTCTGTTGTAGCTGCTCAAAAGACATGAGTGTATCCCCATCGTAAAGTTCTTCGAAAGTTTGAATACCACAGTCATACCATTGTTTGGTTATGCCATCTTTAAGAGCTGAGGGTAGGAAAAGATTATAATAAAAGGCAGTGGATCTGAACAAAGTTTGTTTACATTTCATCTTTTTCCTGAGGTCTGTACAAATTTTACAAGTACCCACGATCAGAGGATTAGAATTACAATTTCTTTAAGCAATTCAGAGGGACAAAAGGCATTGCAGCAAGAGCTATACCCTGTACTTGTGCTTCCTCTATTTGTCGCCACTCCCGGAAGAGAGGCGCATTTTGATCGCCAAATCCAAATTGAGCGCAGCTGAGCTGCACAGTAATACAAATAGAAATTGAGCAACTTTAATCCACCATTCCGGAATGTCATGCATAGTGAACTTAGCTTGACCCGTGGCACTTTCCCTTTCCATAAGAACCTCGAAATAATACTATTAAGTTCCTTAAAAAAACTTTGGCAAAACAGGGGGAAGCGCCTGAAACAAATATAAAAACTTTGGTAGTATAGTCATTTTGATAGAATTTAGCCGGCCAATTAACGAAATAGGGAGAGATTTCCACCTATCTAAATCCCCTTCTACTTTTTTAAGTAAAGGAGCATAATTTAAGTTATATAACTGAGACAGTTATATATCTCTGGATATTTGTAGTCCTAGATATGTGAATCTATCCATATCCCAGGTGAAGGGAAAATTTCTAAGAGATAATCGAGTAGCAGCTAAGGGGCATAGAGACACTCTTGTTTACATTAATTTTATAACCAGATATGATTCCATAATCGTGTAGTAGAGTTGTCAATGCTGGTATAGTAGAGTTTACATTAATCAAATACAAAATGATATTGTCTGCGTATAGTGAGATTATATACCGAGATTGAAGGGTTGTAAAACAACTAATAACGTCATGCGAGGGAATTGCAATAGCTAAAGGCTCTATTGCGAGCGCGAATAAAAGGGGAGACAGTGGACAACCCTGTCTCGTACCCCGCTCCAAGGAAAATATCGAGATTTCACTATTGGTCAGAATGACTGCTGTTGGATGGTTATAAAGCATCTTAACCATATTAATAAATTTAGGGCCAAAATTCATCTTTTGGATGACCGAAAGCAGATATAGCCACTCAACTCGGTCAAAGGCCTTTTCGGCGTCTAAAGAAACGGCAATGGATAGTCCACCTGGGAGATGGAAAAAATTCCATTTAGAAGTCTGCGAACGTTGTCAAAAAGGCATCGATTTTGAATAAATCCTGTCTGATCCATATGTACTAACTGTGAGATTACTTTTTCCAATCTTAAGGCAATAATTTTGGCAAACACCTTGTAATCTGAATTGAGTAATGAAATTTGCCTATATGAGCCACACAGACAAGGGTCTTTACCAGGCTTAAGTAGAAGAGTTATCATAGCCTGTTCGAGAGAGTCTGGTAGACGTTGAGACTATATCTTGCATATACATTTCCTGCAATGGCTTAATTAATTTGGGTATAAATACTTAAAAAAAATCCATAGAAAAACCATCCAAACCAGGCGATTTGCCAGCAGCTAGGCATGATATGGCCTCTTGTATTTCGACCTTAGTGATGTCCCCCTCCAAATTGTCCCTGGAAACTTTAGTAAGAGATGGAATGTCCAATTTATCAAGGAAAGTATGTGTTTTCACCATATAAGTACCTTGGGGGTATATAACAATTTATAGAATCGCATAAATTCCTGATTGATAAGAGTAGGATCTCTGATAACAGTATTGTCAACTCGACGTATTGCATTAATAGACCTCACTGCATCTTCTTTTCGTATTTGCCACGCCAACAATTTGCCAATTTTTTCCCCATGCTCATAATATCGTTGTTTGGATCTAAGGAGGACACACTCTGCTTCTTTAGAGGACAGCATATCGTACTCAAGCCGCAGTGAGCTTAGTTTCTGAAACATATTTTCATCTCCACGGACAGAACAATCCTGTTCCAATTTTTTGATGTCTTTAGAAAGTAGATTCAGTTGTCTCAGATATTTTTTTCTTTTTACCAGATGAGTATGATATAATTATTCCCCTTAGATAGGCCTTTAATGACTCCCAACCTGAGTGAGAACTATATGAAGCAAAAAAGACTTGTCCAGGCCTGACATGATAGCTTACAATGATCCTCCTCAGTCAAATGGGTCTCTTGTAAAAGAGCAATGTCTATCTTATTTTTCTTTAAAAACAACAGTATTTTCTTTCTCTTTAAATTGTTATTAATCCCATTAACATTCCAGGAAAAATAGTTATATTTATCTCTTTCAGTTATAAGTCAAAATAAAAGAAACTCAAAAAGATAGAGAAAAAAAAGCAAGAAAATGGCAAATCCAAATCCGTCTTGGCGTGATTCGAGTTCGCACAGTTTTCGCCTCGTTTCCTGAAGGTCACTGTGTACTTTGTCTACTGAGTCCCGTATTTCGCACAGACGCCCGTCTAGCATGACTTGAATTTTCGCGAAACCTTTCTCCAGTTCTGACTGGAACCATTCAGGATGCGACTCCAAGCTAGCCGTCAAAGCTGAAGGGCTGTCATCGGTGCCGTTAGTTGTTTCCTTCTTGTTCTCGATGAGTTTTTTAGGGGCATCCTCAAAAGTTGCCAAAACAAGAGTATCCAGTTTAAATGAAAGAAAATACAAGCGTAGCCGGGTTTTACTCAAGTTAATGCAATATAAACAGGATTTTCTGTGGGAGCGATGCTTTCCGCGTCTTACTCTATGGCGGCCATAACCGGAAGCCTCCACACTTTTTATTTTCAGTGATTTACCAATTATTGCCTGGTTAAACTGAATTATGAATAGTTGATACACATCATGCAGTGTTTTGGGGATTGAAATTGAGTGAATTCTCCCTTTATGCTTTGTCTGCTTTGTTAATAAATAATGCTATTGGCAGAGGACTAGTATGTAAGAAGAATTCCAGAAACAGGGCTTATTGTATTGATTTCTTGTCGAAAGAGTAGTCACGTGCCTTTGATTACAGGTGCAAATGTACGAAAGCAGTGGAAAAACTGCAGGTGTGTGTGTGTGTGTGTGTGTGCGCATGAGAGAGGCGAGTCTGTAGAAAGTACTTCCCTACGGGTTGTGGTTTCACCCCGCTCTGGAGTTAATAGCGGTCACTGCCACTGGTCAGGAGACTGAGCCTCCATTTTCTTCCACTGAGGAGAAATGATAGCCGAAGCTCAAGTCACTACCCTTCTGGATATGACCTTAGTCTCACCCACACATGCTTCAAAATCAACATCCTCATCCTCGTCACGGAGTAGTTATTAATTTGTATTTCCCATTAAGAGTAATTACAAGAATTCTGTTATTATGTTATTTCACCCTATGTTAAATCACCCTTATGCATTAATTTTTTAAACCCATATGGTGACCATGTCTATAAAATGACATAAAAAACACATCAAAGCAGTCTATAAAGCAGTGTCATCCACTCACAGTAATTTTAAGCTGTACAAAACAGCTCTTTGGTTGATATTGCAAACTGGTATTTCTTACATGCTTTTAATTGATTGTCATAATTAAACACTCTGTGATTGTAGTGCAAATAATTTGACCATTTACTGCATTTAGATTTTTACCAATAGGGCTAACAAATAATAAGTCTCGCATATTCACAGAAAATAGCTTTCTTCCACGTTGCTAAATGAGGTGGATAACACACAGTTCAAAATAGTTATATTTTATATACAGGTCATTTCACTCGGCAGCCATCTTTGAAATGCCTCTTGGCCAGCTATTTCAGGAATGCAAGTACCTCTTTGAATGGGGAAACATCAAATTCTCCAAAGCTGTTCACCAACTTTACAATTAAATTTCCTATTTGAAATCACCAATGATATCTGACAACAACTGTCTCATAAATTTTGTTTCTAAACGCATAAATCATGACAGAAAATTGCATTTGTCAGGCTTGGCCAGCCAATGCGCATATGCAGTCATAAGCGCGCAACTCAGAACACTGACTGTTTCTACAGCAACCAAAGCTTCTACTGGCTGCTGCATTGACACAATGACTTTACCAATGACTTGTCAATTGGCTTTTCTATTTAGATGTCGGGACTTCTGCATTCTCTTCAATTTTTAATATGAGTGCACCATCTTTGTAGTCTAAAGCCTTGTGAACAGACCAAAATTTAGGTTGATATTTGTTAAATCGTTCTCCAGCTGTTGACTCAAGAACAGCTCTGACATTGAGTCACTAAGTTAATCCTAGAACCAGATTGGTCCGATTTGTAAATGAATCATCACTTTTGAGCTGATTCTTCAATATTTCATCTGATTCACAAATCTTTAATATGTGGTGTCTGTCATGAACAGTTTTGAAAGAACAGTTTAATGAATCTTAAAAATCCTCCTTTTGTGAAAAAAAACCCCCGTCCGTCACAAGGGTGAGGACGTAAAGAGATTATTTGTAGTTATAGTTTAATTAAAAGTAAATTAAAATACACAGAAAATACATGGCAAAAAAATTATAATTGTGAAATATTTTTTTTCTCTTCATGATAATTGATCTCAGGAGCACTTTCTCAGGAGGTAATGAAATAACTTTCCAAGTCTCACCAGACTGCTCCCGCTTCATCCCTGAATTAACCTTTAATTCAGAAATTGTTAGTGAAGTATGTCTGTTATCTTGGCTGCAGCCCCCTACCTTGAGGGACTCGTTGAGAGTGCATTCGTCAGTCCGATATTTGGCAATAGAATATTTCCTCTCCATTGTTTTTTTTTTTTTGTTTTTTTATAATTCGCATACTCTTTGCAAATGAACTGTGATGAAGTCTCAGTTGTCTGGCATAATTAGTCCTGAATAGCCCTGCTGACATAAACTCATAATTAGTTTGAAACCATAGAACCAACTGGTCACCCATTTCATAGTTACAATATGATTTTCAAGCTCTAATTGCTTAAGAAAAAAAACAATGGTAATAGAGAGTCATTTAAAATCAATGCATTTCCATCTAATCAGTTATTTAAATAATATAACATTGCTGTTGATAACAAGGGATTGAGCCATGTGTACACTATGCAGGGGAAAAAAATCTTTCAGACTTGATGCATTAAGCCACAGCCAATTTTTAAACTTTGCAGTTTCTTTTGCAGATGGAAGAGTTTTTAAAGACTTAAATAAACCGTCTTCACCCCGTAGCGTCGCCTGCCCTCATTAAACACAACAATTACATTTGTGTATCAAATCAACACCCAATTCATGCAGTGTGACATTATCATCTGTATGAGGCTCGGCGCTTTTACTGAGCAGGAAGCGAGTTAAAGAACAATTAGTGGCATGATGGGAGGAGATATTTAATGCCTAATCTTCCTTTTTTGCAAAACACAAAGAGATAACAGGGCCACCGATGGCAGCTGTGACTGCAGTTCTGCTGAGCTCGTAAAGCGATCACAGAGAGAAGGAAGGGGGTCGAGAATAAAAGATAAGCATGCAAAACCATGAAGCTGGGCCCAGCCCGCCGACTTGGGCTGAAATATATCAGTGTGTCTGACACAGATTTTGTTTACGGTAATTAACATTATTTCCTTTTCCCGTACAATTTCTTTTTGGGCATGAATGTGGGCCGCCATCTGGGGAGTTCATTCAGCCTGTTGTATCTGCCCATGCTTTCCCCATGTGAGCAGTACATGCATTTATGACTGTACAATATGGCCTGATTGAATGAAGGTGTATGAATGTGGTACAATGTGTATTATGAGTGATTACACCTGCCAGCTCTTACAATGGCAGCTTTGGAAAGCGCTGGATATCACAGGAGAGAGATTGTGAGGAAAAATAAAACTGATGGTTTCTAAGAAACTTACACATCTGTTTCTGATTTCTAAACTGTGGTGTAGACAAATGTTACCTATAGAATTTATTTTGATACTTTTACAAATTTTCATCACGTGCCACATACAACACTATCCTAAATGATTTAGTTCATCTAAACTTTAAATGGATATTGTCTTTATTTACACTCATGAATATTCACATTATGACTCATTCAAAGTTAATAGGTGGTTAGCCTAGACAAACACAGTGATCTCGTTCAAGGACACGGCAAAGAGTCTGGCACTGGTATCAGAACAGCTTCCTCTGTTTTAGGTGTGCCATTGAATCACGCTTTCAAAGGACGAAGCTAGAAGGAAAGCCTTACTGCAGATGAGAGAACTCCTCTAACAACTGTCTTCAAAACAGAGTGGCCTCTTTGGAGGATTCTCTGGGAAATGCGTATTTTGAATATCGTCTTTGAGACAGAGGCCCTCATACAGAACAATGAAAATGAAGCTTAACTTTGAATGCATTTTTGATGTTATTGTGGCCTCTCCAAACAATTCATTGTTTGCTAACTAGGTTTGTGCACAATTCTCAAATGTATTTTTAAATTCCAAATCAATTTTCAAATTTGAATTGAGGTAGCAAACAGGGTTCAGAATTTTACATTTTATTGAAAGGAAGTAGAATGAAAATGGATTGAAATTTCAGTTTTAGTTAGAAAAGCACTTTTTTGAAACAGAAAAGCTATACCCTCGAATTTTAACGTTCATTCAGTGGCTCAATAAAGCAAAATGTTTGTTGTGAAATATTGTTTATAGTTGTTTTGATAAAAAAGCTCAAATTGTAAATTCAAAATAGAAATTCTGTGATCAATTAAAAAAAGTCATGTCATTACAGTTGTTTACGGTGCCAAAAAGCTGCAAAAATGACCAAAAAGCACTATAAAAGCCCAAATTTACTTGGTTATTTGCTTAAAATCACTCCTTCCACCGTAGACATAAAATTGTATTTAAACATGGCACCTGAAACGCTTTGGGACAGATTTGACGTCAGTAATGTAAAACATGACAAGAAAAGAAAACTTTCAGCAAAAAAAAAAAAGTATGTCCTTTTTTTGTAGTTCATGGAAGGAAGAAAATCATATGAGTGTGGAAATGATGACTGAGTTTTCAGCTTTGATTTAACTATTCCTATAATGAAGCTATTGATCCTTTGACCCTTATGTTTGGTCTGTCAAATTCCCAAGAGTAAAGAACATGACCTTCAAAGTAATGTTATTTTGCTTCTGTCCTGTAGATATGAGTTTCAGCCATATGTCATGGAGTTTCAGCC
This sequence comes from Rhinichthys klamathensis goyatoka, assembly GCF_029890125.1. Classification (NCBI taxonomy): domain Eukaryota; kingdom Metazoa; phylum Chordata; class Actinopteri; order Cypriniformes; family Leuciscidae; genus Rhinichthys; species Rhinichthys klamathensis. The sequence continues at coordinate 3,447,851 of NW_026606840.1, forward strand.
ATATGTCATGGGCAGAATGCTTAAAGATGTGGGTAATATTCTCCAGGGTTGTATAACTGGTTTATGTTGGTAGTGAATTATTTGTGCGATAATAATTTTTCTTTAAATGTTTCTTTTGAATTGTTTTTTTCTTTTCTATTTTTTGAAAGACACCCAACTTTTTGAGGTAACATTATCTCACTGACATTTACAGACATTTGTCCTACAATTTCAGGTGCCAAAAAACATCTCTAACATAAAATTAGAAGATGTTGTCTGCCCTCGTGACTTCCCAAAGGTTCTTGTAGTGCCTTTGGTATTTCGGTAAAAAGTTTCTTTGTGTATTTTTAAACCTTCTTGTCAGGTTGACAAGTTTATTCAAGTATACTTGGGCAACACCCCTTTGTGCTTTTATACTGTGATAAATATACCCCCTTCACTTAAATGAATTGTTGTGCTTTTTCACAAGAAATTCCAAGTAAATTCAACATGTTTTGGTTCTGATGCCATCTGTTCCTTAAAGACCGCAGAGATGTAACTTTTTTGTAATGCTTTGTTTTTGAACAAAGAGAAACATTGTGTCCTTTCTCCTCTAGTTTCGAGAAAATAATGTTCCTACAGGATGTTCTTGATGGCATTTGCATTGAGGACACTGCAGTTTAAAGTGGCAAATTGCAATTTAGAATCTTTTGTGTGTGTGTGTGTGTGTGTGCGTGTGTGACAGTTTCCAAAGTGGTTGTCCTTTTGGCAACACAGGCTCATTGCAAAAACGTTACTGTGGCAACATTTTGGCAAAACGCAAAAAGCAGTAAAACAGCAAGCACTTTCAATCGTTTTCAGACACAATTATGATTACAGGGGCAGATTATGGATTAATAATGACTAGTTTTCACATGGCTCCTTGCACAACTATGTTATGACCTCAAAACACTTTTTACCATAGTGTTTTACCATAGTTTTACTGACTATGCTCAGCTGGTACAGAATTGTACTTGTGATGCGGAAAGCTCGGGTACGAACCCCATGAAAGATGAGTCATGATACAAGAGCTCAAAGTTCAAAAACAAGCTAAAATGCCATGGTTACGACGAGTACGTTATGATGTCGCATTTGTTTTTGTTAACACTATCGGGTAGGTTTAGGGTTTAGGTGTATGTTATTTTAAAATGTGATGGAGCATTACGATTAGCGCCACTCACCGGACATTTCAATTCAGAACTGCAGTGATATGTACAAGCTTAGACTTATTAATAAAACGTTGCCACATTCACATTAATCTGTTCTGGAAAAAACTAAACACGCGTTTAGCGCCACTCACTGGACATTTCACTTTGAAACTGTCGCGAAACGTGCACAACGCAACGTATTTAGCGTTTTGCAAAAATGTTGCCACAGGTATGTTTTATGAATGAGCCTGGGCTGCCTTTTGAATATGAGTATGTGTGTGGGTAGGCCTATATACCTACCCAAAGGGATAGTTTACCCAAAAATTATAATACTGTCATCATTTAATCACCCTCATGTCATTCCAAATCCATAACACCTTTATTCATCTTCAAAGCAGAAATTAAGATGTTAGTTTCTGTGAGCGAATAATTGAGTCATAATTCAACCGATTTGTTCAAACCGACTTTCTTAATGTGTGAGTCATTGAATCATTCATTCAACCAATTTGTTCAACTGGACTGATTAATTCGGTAACAAAACAGTGCTGTGACAGTGCAAAACAAGCAATAGTGTGTCCAAAATGTAAGTCACATAATTGTTTATTAAAATGGTGTATAAAATCAATATCGCATTTGTAATCGTGCTATTGTTTGGAGAAAAATTCAGCAAACATTTGTCTCTAAAAGACAAATACTCATGCATTTTTACTGCATTTTAATAAAGTAAATCACTCAGAGAGAGTGTGCACTCTAAGTGCGCACATGCAGTAGTCTGACCTTGACCGAAAATGCTACATCAAACAGTTTATCAAACACTCTCTAGGTGTATTTTTGTTTGTTTTTTGCAAAGTGAGGTACATACTTGAAAATGTCAGATAGCACATCGTTAAAACAACAATTACGATATTATCGTAGACAATATATATCACACACCCCTAGTTGGAACATGATTGTGGGGATTTGCTCCCATTCAGACACAGGAATCAGTGAGGTCAGGCACTGATGTTGGCCGATGGGATCTGTCCCGCAGTCAGTTTTTCTCTTCATCCCAAAAAAGTGTTTAGAGAAGATCAGGTTTGGGTTTGATGCAGGCCAGTCTAGTTCTTCTAAACCAGACTCTGTTAATCATTTCATAATGTACCTTGCTTTGTGCACAGGAGCAATGGCATGCTGCATAGGACGGAAAGGGTCCCTCCACAAACTCTTACCTGCAAACTATAAGTATTGTAGAAAGTTTTAGGCATTAAGCTAGTCATAGTTTTTATTTATCAATAAACTTGATAAACAAATAACTATTCATGAAATTATTAACTTCTATTTTTAAAAATCATATTTATATTTGGTGTAATATTTAGTCACCCTTTGCTTTTAAAGCTGCTTTATCATTAGGTACACTTGCTCATAGGTAGTTCTACATCTACATCATATACTATACTGTAAAAAAGCACCGTCCTTTGGATGAGACGTTAAACCGAGGTCCTGACTCTCTGTGGTCATTAAAAATCCCCCCAAAAAGTTGCCCATTGGCTTCTGTCCATCCTGGCCTCCTAACCATGGTGTGTCACATCTACATCGACTGAATTCTACAGTTGCATCGGTAACTGAAACCTTTTGCATTCCACTATAGGTTTCAGTATAAGTGCAAGACAATATCCATAATGGCAATGCAACAAATACACTCAGTAATGTTTCGTTTATTTAAGATTCAGGTAATCTGAATCAGCAATGATCAGTAATGATTTGTTTTATTAAGATTTGTCTGCAGTGAAATTAAAGGGCTTAGAAATTGAGATATTTGATCTGCCTCCATGCTGACAAGACTGTAGCAAATCTTTAGGAAATGAACTCTGCATAGTCTCAGAGTTGATCCTTCCACTGTGATCCCCTCCTCTCCCTCCTCTGTTAAAGGTGCTGTGGGTGATTACAGCTCCTGGGGGTCTACTGCTGGATGTTCCCCTGGGGACAGCTGTCCACAAGGGAGCAGCCTCTCTAGAGAGCCCAAATTAGAGGGTGTGTGACAGGTGCGGCAAGGGGGGCATGACGGCCGCCAAATTCCTCTGTGCATTAGATGGATAGAGAGAGAGGGAGGGAGAGAGAGAGGGAGTGTGAGAGAGGGCTGAAATATTTATGATCAACGACTTCACAGGGCAGTGCAGGGCTTCAGCACTGTCCCCCTGGGGAGCAAGTGGACTCAGTCAGTGTGCCCGCCGGTCCAAGCTGACAGCCCCCCGATGGGTCATTAGTGAGCATTACCTGAATGTGCACACACACACTTACACATTCTATATATATTCTGTATATATCTTGTTCACTCTCTCTCTTCTACAGTAATGCCGTTTTGCCCTCCGCTGGCATGAGCAATATGGATAGACTTTTGTAAATGCTGTTTGATTTTTATTGTGTCTGTCACATTGGGATGTTGATTAGCACACGGACCAGTGCCCAGAATGGCCAGAGGAGAAAGCGACAGCAACCTTATCTGACACGATTTAGTTGTACATTGCAAGATGGCTGGTGCCAGAGATAAAATATTGGCCATGTTTATCCCATTAACCAGCTTGGATTTTTATTGAATAGATCTTTAATTTGTGTCCCCCCTTGATATGCTTTGATCCAGGTATCTTTGTGCTGTGGCGTTGTGACCAGGTTCCAAGAAATCCATTTACTCTTTTAAAATTGACACTGAAAAGGCTTGTTCACGCTAAACAACACATTCTTTGGACCACTCTATAGATGAGGTGTGTGATCAGTCTTACGAAAAACACACATCCCCGCACATTCAAGCACAGATTTTGTCCCTGCTGCCTGAGACTCCCTGCCAGCACTTGGCTGCATACCGTACCATGCCATTTTCATCCAAAAGCTCTTTCTCTTGCTGTGCATCAAACAACTTGGTGTGCAATTACACACAATAAGTTCAAGATGCACTTGAGACCATTATGACGCCTAGCTGAACACATTGGAATCGCCGGGTTTGCGCCCACTACACCCGTTCAGCTCTGGATCCAATTAAAAAAAAATTAATTTGCCCCAAAACAATGGAACGGTGACCATTGGGTCAAAAAGAAGCAGTACTCCATGAAAGGTGTCCCAGATGTAGGGTGAGAAGCCCCACCTCTTACCTTGAATTTTTCTGTTGACCATTGAATGCCATCTCAACACATTTATTAAGGGGTTTCTCTTATTAAATTTGACTTTTTTTATTTGAACATTAACATTTGGGAGCTTTATTGCAGCAGTTTTGAGGATAAATTATCTTTTTTTGGTATTGGATAAGTGATTTGTGATGTTTTTATGTTTATTTGTTATAATATGGTTTTTACTTTGAATTGAACAATTAAAGTTAGACTTGAATTGAGATAGAAGGCCTTGAGTGGCATGATGTCAGGGCTGGACTGGCCCATACCTGGGGTCTCATTTATAAAACTGTGCGTAGGATCCTCCTTACTAAAAGTGTACGTGCGCCCGAAAGCCTAAAATGGCGTACGCTTAAAAATATTCAGACTTATAAAACCGTTCGTACGCCAGAATGCGCAGAATTCACTTTATAAATCCCAGTCAGCAGAAGAATGTGCGCAGATGCGTCTCCTCCCCGAAATAACCATATATGGAGCTTACAACGCCTAGTTTTACTATGCATATCCTCATCTGCATATCATTTGCATATGATTATTCATCCACGTGATACCATGTTTAACGATACAAGATATTAGGAAAATATGAAATACGGAATTGCTGTCACATTAGGCTACATTAATAAAAATCATAAGCCTATCCTTGGCTTGTTTTTGAATAAATAAATCAAATAGTGTAAAATACATTTCAGAGAAAGTTTCTCAATTTCACTAGCCAAATAGTATTTTTAATTTATTATATTTTTAATGGAAACAGATAGATCTTGTGCATTATTTGCACGAAACTATTTTCTCAGACAATCTGCTATTATCATGATAAGCAATTATGTATGTAAAACATTAAAACACAGAATGCCAGAGGAAAAGGGTTCAAAAGCATTGCATCCACAACAAATATTTCTATTTATTGAATATAAAAAAAATGTTGTAACTTCTCAGTAATGATTTCATGTAGGCTAGTTTAAGTGTTTAACTGCATTAATGGGAATGGCATATTTAATCTAAATGTTTATATCAAAAGTAAAACATAGTTTAAATCATAATTTTATTTATTTAAAGTGTCATTGTGAACACGCACTCTATTTATGAAGTTTTATGTAAACAAAGTTCGGGAGGAGCATGTTCAGGTAATCATCCAATCAGCGCAAAAAGAAGCCAGTATAAATAAAGCCTTCCCTTACCTCCTGTCTCATGACTAATTTCTCAGCATCTGACTCCGCCTCCGTGCAGTCATGTCCGAGTTAGAGCTCTTCCCCTCCGACGATGAATCTTTCATCACGGAGTCATCTCAACCGCAAAATGCAGATCCAGCAACCCTTCCTTCTCCAGCAGCCAATGGCAACATCGAGCCTCCATCCTCAACCAGGGGACGTCGGCCCTCCAGATCCTCTCCGCATACTCCAAGGCGCCGAAGACTCCCCTCACCACCGCCAGCGAGGAACTCATCATCTTCATCATTGTCTTCCTCCGCGCCTTCCCACCTTCCAGCTCCCCCTAACATCCCTCCCATAGGGAAGTGGACAGTTAAGGGGCTAAGACAAGCCCTAATTAATTCTGATGCAAATTTCTCCCGCAGGATATAAAAAGCAGAATTATTTAATTTATATGTCACCTTACAATCTTCTCACCTTTCTGTTTCAGCTCCAATTCCTTCGGCTCGAACGAGCAAGGCTCGCCGGGCCCCGATCGCTCGTCCCGCAGTACCTCCTTCCTCACTTGCAGCGCTAGGCTCCGCCCCCAGCGCCACGGCGTCACAGACCTTCCGCTAGCCTGGGCCGCGCCCCGGAACCAGTCACGGATGGGCGCCAATCTCCTCCAGGTCAACTCCCCTCCTCAGCCCCTCCCATCGTGGTACCTCACACTCTAGATCCCGGCAGTTCCACTTTCTTACACGATCCCCAAACGTTTTTCTTCCCTTCTACATCTTTCAGTTTTCCTCCTTCCCAAGCGTCACGTGCTTACCCTAACGTGAGGATGCCTCCGTTAGCCGGTCAATCCCCGGCGCATTTATTTCCCCTTCCACACTATGCTCTTCCTATTCCTCCTCCTCCACCTAACCCGGGGGCCAATCTCCGCGTGAGGATGCCTCCGCAAACGGCCACAGCCCCGATTTTCCATCCCTTTAACCCTCTCCAAGTGCGTTCTCCTTTCTCTCTCTTCTCAGCCACTCCTCAACCAGCCCCTCCGAATGCAGTAGCATCTGAACCTCCTCCAGTGACGAACAACATCAGAGCTCAAATCCTAGCAGGTGCAGATGTTGATTTGGGTTCTCTCCTGTCCTTGTTTCCTCCGGCTGAGTCCAATCGCCAAGTAGACTGCGGCGACATTTCAGTCACTCTAAAAAATAACTCACAGGTTACATCACGTTCATTGTCACTAGCCGAATTCTGTATTGCCTTCAGCCGTTATACAGAAATCATATGCTCGTCTTTTCCCCATAGACGGCGCGAGCTGAACGACTATCTGTCTTTTATAGCGGAGCTCGCGTTGTCTTACGGGGGTAGTCATTTTTATACGTACCACAAGCTGTTTTCCGCAAAATGCGCCGTCCGCGTTTCCCAATGGAATCAGTGTCCCTATTGGGGAGCGTTGGACACCGATCTCCATAACCGAGTCTTCCTCGGGTGCAGAAATATCTCCTGCGCAATCTGCAGATCCACAATCCATGCCACCACGGCATGCCCCCAAATTAATCCGTCGATCCCTCCCTGCCCAGAGCAGAATGCCATAAAATCCACAAGTTACGTTCTGCGTCACGCAAGAGAAGATTTTTCAATCAGAGCACCATACTCGGCACCCGATAGACAAGTTTGTAGGAACTTCAACGAAGGGAGATGCCCAAGACAACGCTGTCGTTTTCTCCACGTCTGCGATTTCTGCGGCGGCGCACACGCCCGCGTGATATGCCCAGTCAAAAAATCTGTCAATAAAAATGCAAAAAACTATCTCTCGACTCCTGTGAATGTTTTCCGTCTAGCCGAAGAATTATCACACCACCCAGATGCCAACTTCACAAATTATTTACTGAAAGGTCTCAATCAAGGCTTTAAACCCGGTGTAGAAAGCCATCCCACGCAAAATATTATCTGCGCTTACCTTCAGTCCGCCTTAGCAGAGCCCGGAGTAGTAGATAAGCTAATTAAAAAAAGAAATTGAATCCGGTTTCATGATCGGTCCATTCGAGGCCCCCCCGTTCGACAAATTTCGCATCAGCCCCATAGGCGTGGCTACCAGGAAATTCTCTGGAAAAAAGCGGCTGATAATCGACCTTTCAGCCCCCCCATAATTCTCCATATCCGAGCATCAATAGTCTCATCCCTCTCGAAGAGTATTCTCTTAACTATCATGATATCGAACAAGCCATAACCATGATTAAAATAGCTGGACGAGGTGCATGGCTTGCAAAAGTAGATATCTCCTCTGCTTTTAAAGTAATGCCAATCCACCCCGATTCATGGCACTTATTCAGCGTAAACTGGCAGAAAAAGTATTATTTCGCTGTGCGCTTAACTTTCGGCTGCAAAAGCAGCCCAAAAATCTTTGACACTCTCTCTGAAGCCATATGTTGGATCCTTTCCAATAATTATGCAATTCCTCATCTTCTCCATCTGCTCGACGATTTCCTAATAATTTCACCTCACGACATCATCCCCGAGGCTCACCTCCTCATAGTGAAAAAAGTTTTCGCCGAACTAGGGATTCCGTTAGCCCACGAGAAAACATCGGGTCCAACTACATCCATCGAGTTCTTGGGCATCAATCTGGACTCAGCAAAATTCCAGGCCTCACTGCCTAAGGAAAAAATCGATCGCATCATTTTAATCGCTTCCAATTTTACAGACAGCACAGATTGTTCAAAACGCGAACTTCTCTCGCTGCTGGGCCACCTAAATTATGCGATGCGCATTATTCCACAGGGCCGACCTTTTATCGCGCATCTCCTAGCCCTCTCTTCATCCGTTCATGGGCTGGAAGATCGGATCATCCTTTCCGACGAGTCAAAAAACGAGCTAAAATTATGGATTAATTTCCTCAATCAGTGGAACGGCTTAACTTTTTTTTACGACGACTTTATCTCTCTCCCCCTCGATATCAAACTGTTCACAGACGCAGCTCCCTCGATCGGCTTCGGCGGCTATTACCAAGGACGCTGGTTCGCGTCTCCCTGGCCCCCCCAGCTCCTGGACACACCCCAGTCTTCAGCCTCCTCTGCCCTTTTCGAGCTCTACCCAATCGTCGTCGCAGCTTCCCAATGGGGGAAAGAATGGTCAACCAAAAGCATCCAAATCCATTGCGACAACGAAGCAACTGTTCACTGTATCAACAAAGGTCGTTCTCGCTCACCTGCGCTGATGCCACTCCTCAGACGCCTCATATGGATCTCCGCATGCGACCAGTTCTTAATAACTGCAAATCACGTTCCAGGGGCTCAAAATCAAATCGCTGACTCTCTCTCCCGTTTCTCTTTTCAGAAATTCAGGATGCTGGCCCCAGAAGCAGACCCCACTCCAACTCCAGTACCTCCTTATTTGCAGCTGATCTTCCCATAAACCATCCGCTAAAATCCCTCCTGGACACGTCCATCGAATCCATCCTCCAAGCCGTCTCTCCCAGAACCCTGCAAACTTATTACACCGCATGGAAATCGTTCAAATCATTCCACCTCTCTCACAACCTGTCGTTTCCCGAATTTTCTCTTTTAACAGTTACTTCATTCATATCTCATCTGCATAGTATTAAAGGTCTCCAAGCCGGATCCATTAAAAGCTATCTAAGCGGCATTCAATTCTTCCATAAATTAATCCACGGTAAACCTACACCCGCAATAAATAACTCCCAAACGTCCCTTCTAGTTAAAGGAATCCAAAGATCCCGCCCCACGCGCCCAGATACCAGACAACCAATCACAATCGATATACTCACCAGATGCATCTCATTACTCCGTCTTGGATACCACTCCATCAACACCGCATATACATTAGAAGCTATGTTCATCCTAGCATTCTTCGGTCTCCTCCGCTGTTCCGAACTGACCATTACTTCCTTATTCGACCCAAATGTCCATCCCTCCATTACAGACCTCCAGATCGTAGATAATGAAACCATATCATTTTTCATTAAACAACGCAAAACGAACAGAGATAAAAGAGGTCACTTCGTTTATATTTTCAATCTACAAACTCCCATCCAACCGTACCATGCCCTTTTTAATTACCTGCAGTATAAACTTTCCTCGTCCAAATCCCCACTCGACCCTCTTTTCACTAACGACTCCAATCATCCAGCGACGAGATTCTGGTTCCAAAAGCATCTTAAAGCAGTCCTCATCAAATCCGGCGTCTCAGCAGAGCATTTCTCTAGCCACTCATTCCGCATCGGAGCAGCTACCACAGCCGCTCAAAAAGGTCTCTCCCAACAACAAATCAAAACCCTCGGTCGCTGGTCATCGAATGCCTTCAAAACCTATATTAGGTCTAGCCGGTTTTTCATCAGAAATGCTCACCAAGCCCTAACTAATTAATTAATTATAATTATCACCTGCTGCGCCTCATTTCAGTTACATCCGTTTACACCAAACCTTCCGATTACATCTGGGCTCGCCGCTTGCACGCTCGCTTAATATTCATAGTGTACGTGTCACGTTCGTATTAAGGACAGGAAGCAATAGCGAGTCAACAAGTTTAATGTAGAATATTGGACAGTACAAGTAGATGGTGATCAGGTGACGCAGGGACTCAGACGGTCAGAGCTGGTGCAGACAAACAGTGCAGCGGTGACGATGGTGAGACAAGCAATCCAGTAGACGAACACGACGACGACGACGATGAACCGGAACACCAGGCAGGGAGACAGAACTGGAACCAACAAGACACACATCCAACAACAACGATCTGACAAGGAAGATGAAACAGCAGTGAGTATATATAGAGAGGTGAAATGGACTGCAGCTGGTGATGATAATGATGATCAGCTGGAGTGGATTTGGTAATGACATACATTCACGCCCACTACACACGTGCATTCACACAACAACATAAACACGAGACTAAAAGGAAGTAGAGAATACATCTACCGTGACAGTACCCCTCCTCCTAAGAATGCCTCCTGGCATTCTCAGACTCCCTTACCTGTCGATTGTAATCATCGATAAGGGAGTGATCCAGGATGTCTCTAGCAGGTACCCAACTTCTCTCCTCCGGACCGTAACCTTCCCAGTCCACCAAGTACTGAAATCCGCGTCCCCTCCGCCTCGAGTCCAGAATACGGTTGACCGAATATGTGGTCTCCCCATCTACGAGTCGCGGTGGGGGAGGAACCGGGACTGGCGAATTAATGTGAGAATGAAACACGGGCTTAATCTTAGACACATGGAAGGCGGGATGGATCCTTCTGTACGCAGGAGGTAGTTTGAGGCGGACTGTCACCGGACTAATAATCTTGGTGACAGTAAACGGGCCAATGAATTTAGGAGCAAGTTTATTAGACACGGTGCGGAGAGGAATGTTCTTAGTAGAAAGCCACACTTTTTGACCAACGACGTATACGGGAGGCCTTGACCTGTGGCGATCGGCCTTGGCCTTGGTGCGCGCCCCCACCTGGAGTAGAGTCTCACGGGCTCTAGTCCAAGTGCGGTGACACCTCTGGACAAAGGCGTGAGCGGAGGGGACCGCAACTTCGGATTCCAGACTGGGAAAAATTGGTGGCTGGTACCCTACGCTACACTCAAACGGAGATAGGCCCGTGGCCGACACTGGCAACGAATTGTGTGCTTACTCCACCATAGAGAGTTGCTGACTCCAAGAGGAAGGATTCTTGGAAACCAAACATCGCAACACTCTTTCCAGATCTTGGTTGGCTCTCTCTGTCTGACCATTGCTCTGGGGGTGAAACCCAGAAGAAAGACTAACAGTCGCTCCCAGCAATCTACAAAATTCTCGCCAAAATTTGGACACAAACTGGGGACCCCTGTCAGAGACCACGTCTATCGGGAGGCCATGTAAACGAAATACGTGATCTACGACAGCTACCGCTGTCTCCTTAGCTGAGGGTAATTTGGGTAAGGGAATGAAATGTGCCGCCTTCGAGAATCGGTCCACTACAGTCAAAACGACTGTGTTACCCTGAGAGGGTGGGAGGGCGGTAATAAAATCTAGAGCGATATGGGACCAGGGTCTCGAAGGGACAGGCAGCGGCTGAAGTAACCCATCTGGAGGTTGATTGGAAGTCTTACCAGTGGCACAGACCGAGCAAGCCAAAACAAAATTGTGAATGTCACGAGCCATACGTGGCCACCAGAATCGTTGCTTGACTAAAAAGCTAGTGCGCTTAACTCCTGGATGGCACGCCACGTTGGAACAATGACCCCACTGGATGACGTCAGACCGTACTCCCTCCGGCACAAACAAACGACTCGGTGGGCAACCGGGCGGAGGCGTTACCCCTTCTAAGGCCTTCTTGACCTTCGATTCGACCTCCCATCTGAGAGTGGAGACCAGTAATGTCTCGGGTAAAATACACTCGGGAGTAGACGGGCGTTCGGATTGGTCAAAAATACGAGATAAAGAATCGGGTTTGATGTTTTTGGAACCCGGGCGGTACGAGAGAGTAAAATCAAAACGACCGAAAAAAAGTGCCCACCGAGCCTGCCTGGAATTTAATCTTTTGGCTGTTCTAATATACTCTAAGTTCTTGTGATCGGTCCAGACGATAAAGGGAACCCCTGATCCCTCTAACCAGTGGCGCCATTCCTCCAAGGCTAACTTGACTGCCAACAACTCTCTGTTACCAATGTCGTAATTGCGTTCGGCTGGGGATAAACGATGAGAGAAAAACGCGCAGGGATGCATCTTGTCGTCTACAGAAGAGCGTTGGGACAACACTGCACCTACTCCCACCTCTGACGCGTCGACCTCCACCACGAACTGACGTGATGGATCAGGGGCGATGAGGATAGGGGCTGAAACAAAGCGGCCTTTCAGTTTGTTGAACACAGCTTCCGCTGTGTCCGACCACCTGAACGTCGTTCGGGGGGAGGTCAAGGCAGTCAGAGGCGTGACTAGTTGGCTGAAGTTGCGAATAAAACGCCGGTAGAAATTGGCGAACCCCAGAAACCTCTGTAGGGCCTTACGGGAATCTGGACTTGGCCATTCTACCACAGCCTTAATCTTCTCAGGGTCCATTCGCACTCCTTCAGACGAAATGATGTACCCGAGGAAAGGAACAGACTGTGCATGAAAATCGCATTTCTCCGCCTTGACAAAAAGCCCATTCTCTAGCAATCTCTGAAGCACTCGTCGGACGTGTTGCACATGTTCCTGGAGAGAAGAAGAAAAAATCAATATGTCGTCCAGGTAAACATATATGAATTGGTCTATCATATCTCGCAACACGTCATTGACCAGTGCCTGGAAGACTGCTGGGGAGTTGGACAGCCCAAACGGCATGACCAAGTATTCAAAGTGCCCCCTGGGGGTATTAAAAGCAGTCTTCCACTCATCCCCCTCCCTAATGCGAACCAAATGATAAGCGTTACGCAAGTCCAATTTTGTGAAGATGGACGCTCCCTGTAACCTCTCGAAGGCTGAAGACATCAACGGCAAAGGATAAGTATTCTTAACCGTGATGTTGTTCAACCCTCAGTAATCAATACAAGGTCGCAGAGATCCGTCCTTCTTCCCCACAAAAAAGAACCCCGCCCCCGCTGGAGAAGAGGAAGGCCGGATGAACTTGGTTGCTAGAGAATCAGAAATGTATTTCTCCATAGCCTCCCTCTCTGGAACAGAAAGTGAATATAATTTGCCCTTAGGCGGAGACTTACTTGGCAATAAATCTATAGCACAATCATAGGGACGATGCGGAGGAAGAGAAGCAGCCCGAGACTTACTGAACACCTCCTTCAGGTCCAGATACTCCGCGGGCACGTTAGATAAATCCCCTACTTCCTCCTGAAACACAGACACAGGTACAGACGGACAAGCAGACATGAGACAAGATATGGCATTTCCTTTGCCACTTATGGCATTACTTGCTCCACTCCAGCACAGACTTCTGTTGCCAGTCTACTCGAGGGTTGTGACGGATGAGCCAAGGATGTCCAAGGACGACGGGTGACAGTGGTGAATCCAGGATGTAAAATGACAAAGTCTCAGAGTGGTTACCGGAAGTGATGAGGGTGATGTCTTCGGTGGAAAAGGATATGGTGGGAAGTTCCTGACCGTTAAGTGCGTGAACAGCGATGTTGTCTGAATCTGAAACTTGAGTGCAAAACTGTAGTCCATAAAATTACCCTCAGCCCCGGAATCCAAAAGTGCAAGACAGTTGTGCTGGTGAATTGACCATCTGAGTCTTACCGGGAGGAGCGTGGAGGTAGATGTTAACGTAGATGAGGTCTTCCTGGCGGAGATCCCACCCGATAGTAGCCTCGTGTTTACTATCGGGCTGGGCCCTTTTACTGGACAGTTGTATGCATAGTGTTCTGATCCTCCGCAGTAGAGACAAAGGCCCTGAGACCTCCGCCTTTCCCTCTCCTCCCGGGAAAGCCGAGCTCGACCAACCTGCATGGGCTCGTGATCGTAGACAGGGCTGACCACGTCCCTGCCGCTGGATCGGGAACTGTCGCCTCCTCCTGGTGTGCGGGTGGACCCGCAATGCTAGGTCGATCAGTCCCGTCAAGGTGGTAGGAAGATCCAGGGCGTAGATTTCCCTCTGGACGTGGTCAGCCAACCCATGCAGGAACATGTCCCACTGCGCCTCCTCGTTCCATCTGCACTCCGCCGCCAAGGTTCGAAACTCAATCGAGTAATCAGAAACTGATCTTTCACCTTGCTTCAATTCCGCAAGCGCTCTAGCTGCTTCTCTCCCGGAGACGGCAGGATCGAAGACTTCCTTAAGGGCGACGGAGAGAGATTGGAACGAGTTGCAGCATGAGTCTTGATTCTCCCACACCGCCGTTCCCCAAAGCGCCGCTCTCCCAGTCAGCAAAATCAGGACAAAAGCCACCTTGGCTTGTTCAGTATTGAATGTACGTGGTTGGAGTGCAAAATGCATCGAGCAACGGGTCAAGAAAGATCTGCAGAGTGATGGTTCACCTGAATAGGCTTCGGGAACAGGCAGGCGTGGTTCTGACTGGGAGAGGTTCTCAGGTGGTGTGGGAGGAATGGCTGGTGTGGGCGGCGCAGCGGGAACACGTAGGCGTTGGATCTGCTGGGTGAGCTCGGACACCTGCGCCACCAGAGCTTGTACTGCCCCTCCTGTGTCGCTGATGTCCTTCTCCTGCGAATTCATTCTTCGTATACTGTTGTGGACAAATTCCTCCAAGGACGATGAAGCTCCGCTCGCTGCTTCCATAGCTGGTCAGATCGTTCTGTCACGTTCGTATTAAGGACAGGAAGCAATAGCGAGTCAACAAGTTTAATGTAGAATATTGGACAGTACAAGTAGATGGTGATCAGGTGACGCAGGGACTCAGACGGTCAGAGCTGGTGCAGACAAACAGTGCAGCGGTGACGATGGTGAGACAAGCAATCCAGTAGACAAACACGACGACGACGACGATGAACCGGAACACCAGGCAGGGAGACAGAACTGGAACCAACAAGACACACATCCAACAACAACGATCTGACAAGGAAGATGAAACAGCAGTGAGTATATATAGAGAGGTGAAATGGACTGCAGCTGGTGATGATAATGATGATCAGCTGGAGTGGATTTGGTAATGACATACATTCACGCCCACTACACACGTGCATTCACACAACAACATAAACACGAGACTAAAAGGAAGTAGAGAATACATCTACAGTGACAGTACATTTTTCAATCATATGCAGACTCCCCCGTTCGCACGCAGCGATGACTCACCCGTTCGAAGGCCGGGTTCCGTCCCCCTTCCAAAACGCTGGTTGAACCCTCCCATTCGAATTGCAGTGAGAGTCTGCCCGTCTTAGTCGTCGCCGGACGACCGCGCTCGTGTTGCCAGGCGGGCTCCCCATTCGTCGGGACGTGAGGGGTCTTTCCCGTGCCCCAGCCCCCCTTCGAAGCGCCGGTTGAGCCCTCCCGACCGAGTCCAGCGGGCGCCCTCCGTCCAACCTGGCGAGGCTTACCCGTCCGATGCCGTGAGCATATAAGTTCCCGTCGGACGCTGCGAGAGCCCTCCCGGGTGAACGGTTAAACTCGTCCACAAATTCACGCTCGCATAATTCTTGCGTCAGCGAGCTGTCAGTTCAACTGCAGAATGGGCTTATCCGTCCGATGCCGTGAGCATCCAAGTTCCCGACGGTCGTTGCGAGAGCCTTCCTAGTCGAACAGGCAAGCTCGTTCCTTGGTAAATACATACCCTTCACTTTTTGGGGGGTTAAATTCTACGCTCGCTGTCCTTCGTTTATCTGGCATTTTGGGGAGTACTCTATGGTCGGGCCGAATTCTGAGCTCGGAGCCCTCCCCCCGGACAGCAAGCCAAATACGCATTATAATATTACATCAGATTTCATTAACATGTAAACTCGTGAAATGAAGTTTTATGTAAACAAAGTTCGGGAGGAGCATGTTCAGGTAATCATCCAATCAGTGCAAGAAGAAGCCAGTATAAATAAAGCCTTCCCTTACCTCCTGTCTCATGACTAATTTCTCAGCATCCCACCACCACCCCTTCACCCCACATTCGGCTGGGTCCGCTCATAGTTACCTATGCTCTCTAAGGTTATGGGGGGAGTACTCTGGGGTCGGGCCGAATTCTGAGCTCGGAGCCCTCCCCCCGGACAGCAAGCCAAATACGCATTATAATATTACATCAGATTTCATTAACATGTAAACTCGTGAAATGATTATGACTCATAATAAAGATTTACGGTTTTACTTCATCTGCCGTTAGATAGGCTATATATGCGTCAGTTTCACTAAACGGCCCAACGCGCTCGCTGGCGCGGACATTTAAGAAGGGATGGATATTTGCTTCAAGTGATAGGCTTGGTGAGTGAAATTATATTTGTATTATCTTTCTGTATATGTATCATTTTCTTTAGATTTTCTGTCTAAAAGTGACCAAAAAGACATTTAACTCAAACTCACCATCTGTGTCGCCAATTCCCTTTGTCTCCAGAATGTGCGTACGCACGGCTCAAAGTTTGCTTAAAGGTGCGCACATTCTCCCGTCAAGTTTGTTTTTTATAGATCACAACCTTTGTGTGGAAACTGGCGTACGTACGTTTCCAGCCCCGTTTTGTGCGTACGCACGCTTTATAAATGAGACCCCAGGCATTTTCCCGGTGGGCCGACGTGCTTTGTGGGCCGATACATCTCGTACTTTAATTTTTTTAAACAATTTTTTGTCTGAACGGCCCATAAAACTCATACATCGGCGGCCCATTGCGTTTAGTTTTGTTTAATTGGCGGCTCTGGGATCTTTGTGCCGGTGTAATGCATTGGACAAAAAAGTGAGGAGGATAAGGAGAGAAATAAGTGAGTGTAGAGAACTGTGGTAAGCAGAACTAGGCTACTTTCAGAACACTTAGGCTATGTTGGAACCCACTACCCAGTTACGCATTATTTCCACATCTGCATATTTGATGATTTTATTAGAATTGTAATGAGACGAGTTTGTAAACCATGTTTTTCGCCAAAATAAAAGCTTGATGCCGTTTCCGTCAAAATAAAAGATCATGTGTTTATCTCTTTCAAGTAAAGAAATTAGTATGAGACTAATTCTGAAAGTTGCTTTTATTTTTCAGTGCATTTGTTTTACAACATATGGCTATTACTGCCATAGGATTAATATTATAACTATATAGTGTAATGTATAGACACTATATCACAACTAAAAGAGTTTTGAGTTTTTCTTTGTTCAATTTGCACACTGAAAATGGGATGGAGCTCTTTATTTTGAACTCTCAAAGTGTACCAGATTCATGAATTTAACATTAAAAAGCACAACATTTTCTTACGGGGGAGCATGCCCCCCAACCCCCCTAGAGGGACAGAGGTGCACTCACCACAGATTTCACTAAATCCTGATTCAGTTATTACATGGCATTACTGGTTTTAATAGGAGTTGGTATACATATTCAAGGGCGTGCAAAGTTCGGTTGTGTTTATGATCTTATGTAGTGGGCCGGTCTGGGTCAAAATGCCCGGGCCGATTTTTTGTCCCAGTCCAGCCCTGCATGATGTTACTGTTTTTTTTTTTTTAATAATTAAATTTAGCAATTATTATAATTCATGGAGTTATTATTCAGTGATTCCATTAATTCGATTTCGAACGTTATTTCTCATGACAGTTGAGCAGAATCATATGTTTATTGAAAATACCTTCATTTTATTCTGGGATTCTGTTATTTTATTTACTTGTCATTCTTCAGTTGTTTTAACTAAACTTTAAAAATGACAGTAGGTCAAGTAGGACAAAATTATTGCTTTTCAATTATATAAGAACTATGCTAAACTCATGTTTAAATATGTTAGAATTTAGCAGTGAATACACACTCATTTTACCCTACATACCCTGCTTGAAAATAAATCCGGCATCCTTAATCTCTGTCTCAAACAGGTACTACTTTTTCAAAGTGGCGCATGGGGATTTTCCATTTATTTATTTTTTGAATATGAGATGTCTCTGGGCTGTGAGGGCCACTGAATCCCTCTCCCTCTGGCCATGCATGTGCGCCAGTTGCACTCTTTAGCAAGTGACCCATAAAGTGTGCCAATCCCATCAAATGCCCAGTCTCTCTCAGTGCTGTGCTGCCAGTTGGCACGCCTGGATGGAGGCAACATATTGCAGCACTGAATGTCCTCAAGTAGACTATGGTACATTGGACATTAATCAGACGGCTCTCTGCTTCCCTGTCCGTATTTGGACGCCGAGGTGCCAAAAATCACAGCCAGACAGTTTAAAGTGAGAAGAATTGCTCTTCGGGGAGCCAAGAGCCAAGCGTATTTCATCCTGGCGGGAACTTAGTCCTATTGTGTCTTGATTGAGTAGTCGCTGTCCTCTCCCTTAATGTCCCTTAAGTAAGCAAAGGTTACAATAATGTGAGCTTGTACATCTGAATGATTGATTCTTCTGATTGATGTCTCAAATTTGATTTTCTGTTTTCGTGTGTTGGATTTTTTGAGAGCAAAACAATCAAGTTAAGCTGGATGAGAGGAAACATCCATATTAATATTTCAACTTAAAACGCTCGTAATGCGCTCTCCAAACACACCCCATTCAGTAATGTCAAATCGGAGGCGATCACTAGCTCATTTCTTTGTTCCTTCTGGGAGGAGGGAGGAGCGACCGCTGTATATACATGGATAATATGATTGATTCGCATCGTTTACACCAATTTCCCCTTCAGTCCACAGTGCAATTCGTTCAGTGTGACCCCCCTCCTCCTCCCCCCCCCCCCCTGCCAAATGATAAGTGAAGCCATTAGAGTAAAGAAGGCAATCTGCGCACAGGGTTCGGTTTGCAGGGTCAAGCCACCTTCCAACTCATTTATCAGCTTTATTCTTCTTACTTCTTAGTTAAAAAAAATAAAGAGGTCTCATTCTCTTTCTTTGAGATATTTTTTATTTATTTTTTGGTACATCTGTAGGCTTTTTTTGAGATTTTGTGCACTATTTTCTTGCATTGCCCCTTGATAGCCTATAGACATCTTAAAAATTTGATCTGAAAACCATATATTCTCTGCGGGCCTGTCTTTATTGAAACCCAACTGAAATTAATCAGATGCCGAAGATGAAATTGCAGGTGTCTTTGTTTAATGTTTTTTCTAAAATATTGATGTGTTTTAAACCCTTCAACTTTTGAAAGTCTGTACTATGCAAATCAAACAGAAACGCATGAAAACTGAGACAATAAACCCATCAAATTCCGTCCAATGCCACGTGGCTGTGTGTGTGTCCATGAAAGCGCTTGGCTTATTCTTGCACGGGTTTTGTGCCGGGCCTCTCTAATCTAAGATTTATTGACCATTAGTGAACTCAGAAAGTCATTACAGTTCATTCTGCTTGGGGCCTGACGTTTTATTAGGACAAATTTCCCCGCTGAGAATGCGCACCAGCGCTGAACTGCTCACGCTTACCACCGCGTGAGGTCACGTGACCCCCGGCTCTTCTTTCCTCTTCCCCCTCCTCGCACACTAAAAGCACAATGTTACTGAACACCAGTCCATTACCAGGGTGCGGGACCCGCCATCGAGAAGGATGGTGGGAAGAGATGCCATCTCACGCTCCATGACTAATTATGTGAGGATGCAAATCGTTTTGCTACACTCCCTTTCTCCCCAATCATTATGTAAGGGTTTGATTTGTGCTTTTCAACCAGAGAGGTGACACAAAAGTTGTGGAGTGTGCAAGACTGAAGTTCACTAAAAGAGATGAATAAATGAGTTTAGTCAAGTTGTATCCTTTTTAGAATATATCTGTGTGAATACGATTACAGAGACAATTAGTATGTTTTTGGTTCTACTTTGATTTTGCATTGTTTAGTTTTGCAGCAAACCTTGTTTTTTATAATATGCATGGGCTTAATGACAAAATTGACATATGGCAGATCATTTAGTTTGGACTGACTTTTACACATTCTCTTCTTTTTTCAAAAGTTTTTCTTGAAATATAATTGCATCTAAGTGTTTCACAAGTAGGGATGAAGAATATATCTGTGCCATACTGAGAAAATAAAACATTTTGATTACATTTGCTGTCTTATAAGGCCCTCTTAAAGTTAATATTATATCACATTTCCACAAAAAAGTGTAGAATTTTTACATATTTTTTTGTTTATTAGCCATTACATGGAAATAAGTATTGGCTTACCAGTATTGACTACAATTTTAAAATTGGTGCATCCCTATTCTGAACTTTTTTTTTCATTCCATCAACTTGTTTTCAGCTTTTTGAGTTGCTTATAGATTTTTCTCAGACACTGCAGAAATGACCTAAATGGTCAGAGCAAGTGCATTGCAGTCATCTATTCATATTCATACAATTATATTTAGGCTCTCTTGCATCTCTTTTTATTTTCCATGGCTTTTTTTTCCATTGAAGTCTGGTTGCAGAACTATTATTAGAATAGATGCTAGGACATGGATATTAGGATACTTTTATATTGGACATGTCTACATACTGTATGTAAGAGGTTAGTATAAATCAGGCTCTGTAAATTTACAATGTAACCAATGTGCATTGAGGCTCTCTGGTCTGTTATCGCCATTGATCGGGCAACATGCCTAAATCGCAATCTGCACTTTCCTGTACAAAGAACAGACATGAAAGATACAGGCAGGGTAACAGTGTTAAGTTTGTTCCGTTCAACGATCACAAACGAGGTCCTACACCGTTAATGAAAATAGATGCCGAGGGGATTGGGCCCAATAGGGCTAAATGAGCAGCAGTGTAGTGTATTTCTTTTTGTGTGTGTGTGAGGAGTGGATTGAGTTACTGTCAGTGTCAGCTTGACTTTATGCCATCCTTCCTCTCCATTTGGTCAGACAGTTCACTTTATGAAACCATCATTCTGCCTCCTACCCTCTGTGTCTTTAGTGCCATAGGGGGGAAAAGGAGAATTCCATTTTACTCGTGTCACCCATTCCTCTCAGTGAAAGTGAGGGGGAGCAAGAGAGGATATGGAAGCCCAAATGGGACTCTTTTTCATTTGGAGTGATGCAGGGATGTTCTGCACTTGTATTTAGATGTTTGCATGCACAGCACACGGCCTCTCATCGACCCTTCGCATGCGGTCATACACGTCTGTGCCTTTGACGGCCCCTTGCCTGCTTTTTGTTGTTACCCTCAGTTTCCAGTGGCACTTTGGGCCAATAAATTGGGATTTCCCTCCAATTAAAGGCCATCTGCCGGTGTGCATCTGTAGAGGCATGGTGTGCCGTATCCTTCCACCCAGGGGCTAGTGTAACTGTCTTTTTTTCCTTCTCACACCCTGTCACCATCAGTCTGCTGTTTGCTCCTCTTAGGCAGCATTATACCAACATTTTGTCAGCAACCCCCTGATGTCTCCCACTCTCTCGCTTTCTGTTCACCACGCTTGGTTTCTCTGGCCGTGCCCTCTGTTAGAAGTCTGACCTTGCTAATTGCTCTGGACCCTAGTGTGTGTGTGTGTGCATGCGTGTGGTCACTGTCAGAGCCATGACTAATAAGAGAGAGCAGATCGGAGCTGGGGAGATGGGCCAACAGCATAGTGTGTTCCTGTTATGGGGTTAGAAAAGAAAAAGAAAAACATGGAAGGAAGGCTGAACTTGAAAGGCCACCAACTGCTCTTTCAGCCACAAAAAAAGGCTTTGTTCAATTACATTGTCTTGCACAAATGTCATCATTTACACAACATCATGTCATTCTAAACCTGCATGCTTTCCTTGTTTGAATGCAACTGGAGAATATATGGTTTCTAATCTTTTTTTTTTTTTTTTGCAATAATCAGAGACCGAATCTTTGGAACTTCAAAAAGGAAACAAAAGCACCATAAAACTGTTGTACATGCACTTTATTCTAGGTTGTTTAAAGTCAAACGACAGCTTTATGTGGGAAACAGTTGGGAATTTGTTATTTAAAAGAAAATCTTTGTTCATAAGAATTCATTAGAAATGGCTTTATTCACATCAGCCATTTTTAAATTATTGGTGCTTTTGAGTCCTTTATTGAATCTTGAAACATTCAGTTCCCATTCATTGTTATTGCATGGAAAAGTGTCTTTAAAATTGCTCCTTTCAACATGAGGGTGGGTAAATAATGGTGTTTCTGTCCCGGAGTTGCTGTCATAGCAACAGGTCCGTAAGCTCAAACCTGCGGAGCAGGCTTATTTCATGTAAACAGGATTAGATATTGTTAAAGGCGTAGTAAGTGATTCTGGTAAACGCTGTTGATATTTGAATCACCAAAACAAACACGCCCCTACCCAAAAGGATCACACCCCTATCTTGATGCCTCCGATCCCACATTCAAGTTCACTCTATGCAACACAGTCAACGACTATGGCTGAATCTGCTCTGCCTGCCGCACAAGGGTATGATTTCATCAATATGTGAAAGCAATTTGTGTTCCCAAGGGAAAAATAAATACTGTATTTGAAATACATTTATTTTATGCTAAATATACGACAAATACATTTATATATTTATGTACTTAATATAAATACCCAGCAATTGTACTTTTGGTATACTAAATTAATATATTTAAAGTCTGCTAAATTGGAACAACTAATTTTGAACTTAATGCACTTTAGTTATCCGGAAGTAGTGCTGAATGCAACTAAAGGGTAACACTTTAGAATACGGTTCCTTCGTTAATGAATAACTACACAAAAACCAATGAGTAACACAATATTAACAATCTAGTAAATATTATTAAATAACAAGAAACTCTGATTAACGAACTAGTAAGTAATAGCGCACAGATGAAAGTGGTAGTTCACTATTAACTAATCAATAACTACTATTTTTTTAATGCTTCCCAGAGAACTACTGAAAAAGTTTATTAACAATCTAGTAACTACTATTAACTAAAAATAAACTCTGATTAACTAATTAGTAAGTAATAGTGCACAGATGAAAGTGGTACTTCATACTTCTATGGGAATTACTAATTATTTGGATCCGTATTCTAAAGTGAAGATCATGGGAACTAACTAGTAATGACTCAAGTGTGACTACATGATCTAGTCATGATTTGTGCAACCAAAAACAAAAGTCATTTCAAGCGTTTGAGATTTTTGGTGAACTTTAGAACCCTAGTATACTTTTAGAAAATTTCTTTAGAAGTATGTAGTAACACTTGAGTCATTACTAGTTAGTTCCCATGATCTTCACTTTAGAATACGGATCCAAATAATTCGTAATTCCCATAGAAGTATGTAGTAACACTTGAGTAATTACTAGTTTGTTCCCATGATTCTTTCAGTAGTTACTAATGAAAAGCCAATAAAGTGTAGAATATTCTCACTCACAAGATCTGCACACACACACACACACACACACACACACATATATATATATATATATATATATATATATATATATATATATATATATATATATATATATATATATATATATATATATATGAGCTAGGAGACATACATAAAAACATATTTTTTGGGGAGGTAGGTTAAATAATAAAATAACTGTATAAGGTATTTGGGTGGCTGAAGACTCAGTATATGATACCAGTACTCACCGTGACTCTAGTGATTCAATGCCAGTCCAGAGGAATGCCGGAAAATTGGCCACAGGAAAAGTAAGGTCCCGACAACTGCATTTAAAAATCAATTTCTTTAAAATTATTCAGTTGATAAATAGACAGCATAGGCCAATTATTAACAGCTTTCCCAAATCATAAGTCTGCTATGCTATTACAAATTAATCATGTAAACAACCTTGTGTATTGTTTACAGTAGCAGTTAAAATGTTAGTGTAGTGCTAGTCATTTGTCCTGCACTGGTTATTGATTAGTTTTGCATAAATTATGAACATTTTCAGTAGTTCTCTGGGAAGCATTAAATTAAATTACTTACTAATTCGTTAATCAGTGTTTCTTTTTAGTTAATATTAGTTACTAGATTGTTAATAAACTTTTTCAGTAGTTCTCTGGGAAGCATTAAAAAAATAGTAGTTATTGATTAGTTAATAGTGAACTACCACTTTCATCTGTGCGCTATTACTTACTAGTTTGTTAATCAGAGTTTCTTGTTAGTTAATAATAGTTACTAGATTGTTAATATGGTGTTACTCATTGGTTCTTGTGTAGTTATTCATTAACGAGGGAACCGTATTCTAAAGTGTTACCCAACTAAAGATATACTAAGTATATTTGATTGCGCTAAAGTGGAACTATTGCAAGTATCATTTAGGTACACATTTTAAAGCTACAATATGTAAAAAAATTCCGCTAGGGGTCGCTAACCTTTTACAATAACAAAGGCGTAGGTTGATGACGCATAAGCGGAATTATGAAACTTGTCGTCATGCCGATGGATCTAATAATGTTTATGGATGAGTGAATACATTCATGTTTTTTAACATGACTGTGGTATGAAGCAGGTCGCGATTGGTAATGAGAGACAGATATCAGCACCACACGCAAGTCCCGCGGATATAAAGAAATGAGGACATTTCATTCTACCGAACTACCAGCAAGTGCTGAATTACTACTCACACAGGTCAGTTTATTTGACGAATGAAACTTGTGAGGTAATGCAGCGCTGTTTCACTTGGTCTACACTATCACACTAAACTGCATTTGAGTCTGTTGAAAGTTATGTTATTCTATGTTGGCTGTATGAGACTAGCAGTAAACTAGATTAGCATTAGAATAACATACTGATCATATTCTAACATTTCATCATGTTGAGTAAACATTGATTAGTTTTATGTACATTTGCTGACCTGTCTAATAAAGTACATGCAAGAGCGGCGTCTCGTCAAGTCGAAGTTAGTCGCGGACGTCTAGCTCTCGGAATCTCGAAAACGGCACGCTGATATTGATCCTCATTTTAGTTCTCCTTTTGTCCCAAAGTCACCTTGCCATGGTCCATAATGTTTGAACAAAACAACAACAGCGTGAGCATGAAGCAGACATTAAGCAGCTGTCCACGTCTGTCGCCATGGTTACTATGGCAGTAGGAGCGGAAACCAGGGATAACACAGATATTACTTCATTGACAGGCGGCAATGACCAGGGACGAGCCATTATTTAAAATAGGAATTTCTCTGAAATTAAAAAACTTTGGGAACTTTTGGCATATTGTAAGTACACAACTGCAGGAAATATATCACACTGTGCAAGTGATTTTTGGATATTTTATTACAAAAATCTTACATATTGTACCTTTAAATATCTTGCATTTAAAGACTGATATTATACAGAGATCATACTATCCTTACTAATAGTGATATTAAAACACGTTTTAGCCTTAATATTAAGAAATGTGCATTGTGCAATAAATCTAAATAAAGTTAAATTATAATATTTATATCAGTAAGTCTCAAGCGATATGTCAGTAAATATGTTATTGGATTTGTAGTATACTTAGCATGAAATAAATGTATTTTAAATACATTTTGGTATAGGGTTTTTTTTTTCACTGGGGGTATTATAAATGTCTATTGTTATTTTGCTCCTTTATTCCTTTGATGACAATATCATCCCTTCCATCTAAAAAAACAAACACCGTTTTCATGAACAGCTACCTACATAACACAATATTCTAATATACAGTATTACAAGTGTGACAAGATTAAGGGGTCATAACGATCACTGAAAGGGGAACCAAAAGAAAAACCATGAGTGTTATCTCACTTTTCAGACACACTTTGGGAGCCGATGCTTGAAACGGGCAGTGGAGGAGGTTTAGACGTTCCAGGGCAGGCTTACAATAATAATGCAAATAAACAAACAAGCCAAGATGACACACAACAAATGTATTCAAGCAAAAGACAGCATATATTAGTTCGGTGTAACACAGCAACACCTACGTTACTCGCGTATCGAGAAGACAGATCCATTTTTAGTCATTTCAAGTTTTATAAGCACAAATGCTCTCCTTGCTCTGTTCTGTGATGCGCGTTCGTGACGTCACGTAATACACAGTTACGTTGAAAAGGTCTCACAGAACAGAGTCATCACAGAACAGAGCAAGGCGAGCATTTGTGCTTATAAAACTTAAAGGTAACACTTTACAATACGGGTGCACTAATAAGCATTAATTCATGCTTAACTAATGCACAGATAATACTAAATTAATGTGTAACTAATGATTATCTAAGCTATTCATTAATGATTACCACATTAGGAACTAATTAAGAGTCTGTATGGTTAATGTATTAGTTCATACATTAATTGTTATTAATTAAGTTGGCTTGTGAAAGCCAACTTACTGAAATCCTATTTAAACTTATTATTCTTCTTCTTCTTCTTCTTCTTATTTTTCTTACCCAAAAAATTCTGACTGCTACTCCTCCTAGAGTTTTAACTCTACAAACTCCAAACTCGGGTCAGACCTTCAGACTGTTCTGACTCGAATTGCTATATCTTTTCAGACTGATTTGACTTTCAGATTTCTTAAAAATTAATATTAAAAATCATAAAAATCCCATTGACTTTCATTGCAACAGTTCAAATTGAGCCAAGACTACGGTGGCCCGGTAGTGTACAACACAAAAACTCAAATCTAAACTCCCTGAAGCCCTAGACTCAATTAAACTACCATTCTATATGTACTAATGAACTTATCTATCTATCTATCTATCTATCTATCTATCTATCTATCTATCTATCTATCTATCTATCTATCTATCTATCTATCTATCTATCTCTCTTTTTAACTAATCTTTCATTCTTTCTAACTAATCTTTCATTCTTTCTAACTAATCTTTCTTTCTTTCTAACTAATCTTTCTTTCTTCTAACTAATCTTTCATTCTTTCTAACTAATCTTTCTTTCTTTCTAACTAATCTTTCTTTCTTCTAACTAATCTTTCTTTCTTTCTAACTAATCTATCTTTCTTTCTTACTAACCTTTCTTTCTTTCTAAGTAATCTATCTTTCTTTCTAACTAATCTATCTTTCTTTCTAACTAAACTTTCTTTCTTCTAACTAATCTATCTTTCTTTCTAACTTTCTAACTAATCTATCTTTCTTTCTAACTAATCTTTATTTCTTTCTAACTAATCTATCTTTCTTTCTAACTAATCTTTCTTTCTTTCTAACTAATCTATCTTTCTTTCTAACTAATCTTTCTTTCTTCTAACTAATCTATCTTTCTTTCTAACTTTCTAACTAATCTATCTTTCTTTCTAACTAATCTTTCTTTCTTTCTTTCTAACTAATCTTTCTTTCTTTCTTTCTAACTAATCTATCTTTCTTTCTAACTTATCTTTCTTTTTTATTTCTAACTAATCTCTTTCTTTCTAACTAATCTATCTTTCTTTCTAACTAATCTATCTTTCTTTCTAACTAATCTTTCTTTCTTTCTAACTAATCTATCTTTCTTTCTAACTTATCTTTCTTTTTTATTTCTAACTAATCTCTTTCTTTCTAACTAATCTCTTTCTTTCTAACTAATCTCTTTCTTTCTAACTAATCTATCTTTCTTTCTAACTAATCTATCTTTCTTTCTAACTAATCTATCTTTCTTTCTAACTAATCTTTCTTTCTTTCTTACTAATCTATCTTTCTTTCTAACTAATCTATCCATCTTTCTTTCTAACTAATCTATCGTTCTTTCTTTCTAACTAATCTATCTATCTTTCTTTCTAACTAATCTATCGTTCTTTCTTTCTAACTAATCTATCTATCTTTCTTTCTAACTAATCTATCTTTCTTTCATTCTAACAAATCTATCTATCTTTCTTTCTAACTAATCTATCTTTCTTTTTTTCGAACTAATCTTTCTTTCTTTCTAACCAATCTATCTATCTTTCTTTCTAACTAATATTTCTTTCTAACTAATCTATCTTTCTTTCTAACTAATCTATCTTTCTTTCTTTCTAACTAATCTGTCTTTCTTTCTTTCTAACTAATCTATCTTTCTTTCTAACTAATCTATCTTTCTTTCTTTCTAACTAATCTTTCTTTCTTTCTAACTAATCTATCTTTCTTTCTTTCTAACTAATCTATCTTTTTTCTTTCTGACTAACTTATCTATCTTTCTTTCTAACTAATCTATCTTTCTTTCTTTCTAACTAATCTATCTTTTTTGTTTCTGACTAACTTATCTATCTTTCTTTCTAACTAATCTATCTTTCTTTCTTTCTAACTAATCTATCTTTCTTTCTTTCTCACTAATCTATCTTTCTTTCATTCTAACAAATCTATCTATCTTTCTTTCTAACTAATCTTTCTTTCTTTCTAACCAAGCTATCTATCTTTCTTTCTAACTAATATTTCTTTCTAACTAATCTATCTTTCTTTCTAACTAATCTATCTTTTATCTTTCTAACTAATCTATCTTTCTTTCTAACTAATCTATGTTTTTTTCTTTCTAACTAATCTTTCTTTTTAACTAATCTATCTTTCTTTCTAACTAATCTATCCATCTTTCTTTCTAACTAATCTATCGTTCTTTCTTTCTATCTAATCTATCTATCTTTCTTTCTAACTAATCTTTCTTTCTTTCTAACTAATCTATCTTTCTTTCTAACTAATCTATCTTTCTTTCTCACTAATCTATCTTTCTTTCATTCTAACAAATCTATCTATCTTTCTTTCTAACTAATCTATCTTTCTTTTTTCTAACTAATCTTTCTTTCTTTCTAACCAATCTATCTATCTTTCTTTCTAACTAATATTTCTTTCTAACTAATCTATCTTTCTTTCTAACTAATATTTCTTTCTAACTAATCTATCTTTCTTTCTAACTAATCTATCTTTCTTTCTTTCTAACTAATCTTTCTTTCTAACTAATCTATCTTCTTTCTTTCTTTTGTTTCTTTCTTTCTTTCTAACTAATCTTTCTTCTTTCTTTCTTTCTTTCTTTCTTTCTAACTAATCTTTCTTCTTTCTTACTTTCTAACTAATCTTTCTTCTTTCTTTCTTTCTTTCTTTCTTTCTTTCTTTCTTTCTTTCTTTCTTTCTTTCTTTCTTTCTAACTAATCTTTCTTCTTTCTTTCTTTCTTTCTTTCTAACTAATCTTTCTTCTTTCTTTCTTTCTAACTAATCTTTCTTCTTTCTTTCTTTCTAACTAATCTTTCTTCTTTCTTTCTTTCTCTTTCTAACTAATCTTTCTTCCTTTTTTTAGCTAATCTTTCTTTCTTTATTTCTTTCTTTCTTTCTTTCTTTCTAACTAATATTTCTTCTTTTTTTCTTTCTTTCTTTCTTTCTTTCTTTCTTTCTTTCTTTCTTTCTTTCTTTATTTCTTTCTTTCTAACTAATCTTTCTTCTTTCTTTCTTTCTTTCTTTCTTTCTTTCTTTCTTTCTTTCTTCCTAACTAATCTTTCTTTCTTTCTTTCTAACTAATCTTTCTTCTTTCTTTCTGTCTTTCTTTCTTTCTTTCTAGCTAATCTTTCTTTCTTTCTTTCTAACTAATATTTCTTCTTTCTTTCTTTCTTTCTTTCTAACTAATCTTCTTTCTTTCTTTCTTTCTTTCTAACTAATCTTTCTTCTTTCTTTCTTTCTTTCTTTCTTTCTTTCTTTCTTTCTTTCTAACTAATCTTTCTTCTTTCTTTCTTTCTTTCTTTCTTTCTTTCTAACTAATCTTTCTTTCTTTCTTTCTAACTAATCTTTCTTCTTTCTTTCTGTCTTTCTTTCTTTCTTTCTTTCTTTCTTTCTTTCTTTCTTTCTAACTAATCTTTCTTCTTTCTTTCTTTCTTTCTAACTAATCTTTCTTCTTTCTTTCTTTCTTTCTTTCTTTCTAACTAATCTTTCTTTCTTTCTTTCTTTCTAACTAATCTTTCTTCTTTCTTTCTTTCTAACTAATCTTTCTTCTTTCTTTCTTTCTTTCTTTCTAACTAATCTTTCTTTTTTCTTTCTTTCTTTCTTTCTTTCTTTCTTTCTTTCTTTCTTTCTTTCTTTCTAACTAATCTTTCTTTCTTTCTTTTTAACTAATCTTTCTTCTTTCTTTCTTTCTAATCTTTCTTCTTTCTTTCTTTCTTTCTTTCTTTCTTTCTTTCTTTCTTTCTTTCTTTCTTTCTAACTAATCTTTCTTTCTTTCTTTCTTTCTTTCTTTCTTTCTAACTAATCTTTCTTTCTTTCTTTCTAGCTAATCTTTCTTCTTTCTTTCTTTCTAACTAATCTTTCTTTCTTTCTTTTTTTCTAACTAATCTTTCTTCTTTCTTTCTTTCTTTCTTTCTTTCTTTCTTTCTTTCTAACTAATCTTTCTTTCTTTCTTTCTTTCTAGCTAATCTTTCTTCTTTCTTTCTTTCTAACTAATCTTTCTTTCTTTCTTTCTTTCTAACTAATCTTTCTTCTTTCTTTCTTTCTTTCTTTCTTTCTTTCTAACTAATCTTTCTTTTTTCTTTCTTTCTTTCTTTCTTTCTTTCTTTCTTTCTTTCTTTCTAACTAATCTTTCTTTCTTTCTTTTTAACTAATCTTTCTTCTTTCTTTCTTTCTTTCTTTCTAATCTTTCTTCTTTCTTTCTTTCTTTCTTTCTTTCTTTCTTTCTAACTAATCTTTCTTTCTTTCTTTCTTTCTTTCTTTCTAACTAATCTTTCTTTCTTTCTTTCTAGCTAATCTTTCTTCTTTCTTTCTTTCTAACTAATCTTTCTTTCTTTCTTTTTTTCTAACTAATCTTTCTTCTTTCTTTCTTTCTTTCTTTCTAACTAATCTTTCTTTCTTTCTTTCTTTCTAGCTAATCTTTCTTCTTTCTTTCTTTCTAACTAATCTTTCTTTCTTTCTTTCTTTCTAACTAATCTTTCTTCTTTCTTTCTTTCTTTCTTTCTAACTAATCTTTCTTCTTTCTTTCTGTCTTTCTTTCTTTCTTTCTAGCTAATCTTTCTTTCTTTCTTTTTAACTAATATTTCTTCTTTCTTTCTTTCTTTCTTTCTAACTAATCTTCTTTCTTTCTTTCTTTCTTTCTTTCTAACTAATCTTTCTTCTTTCTTTCTTTCTTTCTTTCTTTCTTTCTTTCTTTCTTTCTTTCTTTCTTTCTAACTAATCTTTCTTCTTTCTTTCTTTCTTTCTTTCTTTCTAACTAATCTTTCTTTCTTTCTTTCTAACTAATCTTTCTTCTTTCTTTCTGTCTTTCTTTCTTTCTTTCTTTCTTTCTTTCTAACTAATCTTTCTTCTTTCTTTCTTTCTTTCTAACTAATCTTTCTTCTTTCTTTCTTTCTTTCTTTCTTTCTAACTAATCTTTCTTTCTTTCTTTCTTTCTAACTAATCTTTCTTCTTTCTTTC
This sequence comes from Rhinichthys klamathensis goyatoka, assembly GCF_029890125.1. NCBI lineage: Eukaryota > Metazoa > Chordata > Actinopteri > Cypriniformes > Leuciscidae > Rhinichthys > Rhinichthys klamathensis. The sequence goes on from NW_026606840.1 coordinate 3,478,946, forward strand.
TTTCTTTCTTTCTAACTAATCTTTCTTCTTTCTTTCTTTCTTTCTTTCTAACTAATCTTTCTTTTTTCTTTCTTTCTTTCTTTCTTTCTTTCTTTCTTTCTTTCTTTCTTTCTTTCTTTCTAACTAATCTTTCTTTCTTTCTTTTTAACTAATCTTTCTTCTTTCTTTCTTTCTTTCTAATCTTTCTTCTTTCTTTCTTTCTTTCTTTCTTTCTTTCTTTCTTTCTTTCTTTCTAACTAATCTTTCTTTCTTTCTTTCTTTTTTTCTAACTAATCTTTCTTCTTTCTTTCTTTCTTTCTTTCTTTCTAACTAATCTTTCTTTCTTTCTTTCTTTCTAGCTAATCTTTCTTCTTTCTTTCTTTCTAACTAATCTTTCTTTCTTTCTTTCTTTCTTTCTAACTAATCTTTCTTCTTTCTTTCTTTCTTTCTTTCTTTCTTTCTTTCTTTCTAACTAATTCTTTCTTTCTTTCTTTCTAACTAATCTATCTTTCTTTCTTTATTTCTTTCTTTTTTTCTTTCTTTCTAACTAATCTATCTATATTTCTTTCTTTCTAACTAATCTATCTTTTTCTTTCTAACTAATCTATCTTTTCTTTCTGACTTATCTATGCATATTTCTTTCTTTCTAACTAATATTTCTTCTTTCTTTCTAACTAATCTTTCTTTCTTTCTTTCTTTCTTTCTAACTAATCTTTCTTCTTTCTTTCTTTCTTTCTTTCTTTCTAACTAATCTTTCTTCTTTCTTTCTTTCTTTCTTTCTAACTAATCTTCTTTCTTTCTTTCTTTCTTTCTAACTAATCTTTCTTCTTTCTTTCTTTCTTTCTTTCTAACTAATCTTCTTTCTTTCTTTCTTTCTTTCTTTCTTTCTTTCTTTCTGACTAATTATTTCTTTCTTTCTTTCTAACTAATCTTTCTTCTTTCTTTCTTTCTTTCTTTCTTTCTTTCTTTCTTTCTAACTAATCTTTCTTTCTAACTAATTCTTTCTTTCTTTCTTACTAATCTTTCTTCTTTCTTTCTTTCTTTCTTTCTTTCTAACTAATATTTCTTCTTTCTTTCTTTCTTTCTTTCTAACTAATATTTATTTCTTTCTTTCTTTCTAACTGATATTTCTTCTTTCTTTCTTTCTAACTAATCTTTCTTTCTTTCTTTCTTTCTTTCTTTCTTTCTAACTAATCTTTCTTCTTTCTTTCTAACTAATCTTTCTTCTTTCTTTCTTTCTTTCTTTCTTTCTTTCTTTCTTTCTTTTTTACTTTTTCTTTCTTTCTTTCTTTCTAACTAATCTTTCTTCTTTCTTTCTTTCTTTCTTTCTTTCTATTTAATCTTTCTTCTTTCTTTCTTTCTAACTAATCTTTCTTCTTTCTTTCTTTCTTTCTTTTTTTCTTTCTTTCTTTCTTTCTTTCTTTCTTTCTTTCTTTCTTTCTTTCTTTCTAACTAATCTTTCTTTCTAACTAATTCTTTCTTTCTTTCTTTCTAACTAATCTTTCTTCTATCTTTCTTTCTAACTAATATTTCTTCTTTCTTTCTTTCTTTCTTTCTTTCTTTCTAACTAATCTTTCTTTCTAACTAATTCTTTCTTTCTTTCTAACTAATCTTTCTTCTTTCTTTCTTTCTTTCTTTCTAACTAATATTTCTTCTTTCTTTCTTTCTTTCTTTCTAACTAATCTTTCTTCTTTCTTTCTTTCTAACTAATCTTTCTTTCTTTCTTTCTTTCTTTCTTTCTTTCTTTCTAACTAATCTTTCTTCTTTCTTTCTAACTAATCTTTCTTCTTTCTTTCTTTCTTTCTTTCTTTCTTTCTTTCTTTCTTTTTTACTTTTTCTTTCTTTCTTTCTTTCTTTTTTACTTTTTCTTTCTTTCTTTCTAACTAATCTTTCTTCTTTCTTTCTTTCTTTCTATTTAATCTTTCTTCTTTCTTTCTTTCTAACTAATCTTTCTTCTTTCTTTCTTTTTTTCTTTCTTTCTTTCTTTCTTTCTTTCTTTCTTTCTTTCTTTCTTTCTTTCTAACTAATCTTTCTTTCTTTCTTTCTTTCTTTCTTTCTTTCTTTCTTTCTTTCTAACTAATCTTTCTTCTTTCTTTCTTTCTTTCTTTCTTTCTTACTAATCTTTCTTTCTTCTTTCTTTCTTTCTTTCTTTCTTTCTAACTAATCTTTCTTTCTTTCTTTCTTTCTTTCTAACTAATCTTTCTTTCTTTCTGTCTAACTAATCTTTCTTCTTTCTTTCTTTCTTTCTTTCTTACTAATCTTTCTTCTTTCTTTCTTTCTTACTAATCTTTCTTCTTTCTTTCTTTCTTTCTTTCTTTTTTTCTTTCTTTCTTTCTTTTTTTCTTTCTTTCTTTCTAACTAATCTTTCTTTCTTTCTTTCTTTCTTTCTAACTAATCTTTCTTCTTTCTTTCTTTCTTTCTTTCTAGCTAATCTTTCTTCCTTTCTAACTAATATTTCTTCTTTCTTTCTTTCTTTATCTCTTTTTAAACTAATCTTTCTTTCTTTCTAACTAATCTATCTTTCTTTCTTTCTTTCTTTCTAACTAATCTTTCTTTCAGTGAAACCAATCTTTCTGTCTATCTAACTAATCTTTCTTTTCTTTTCTAACTAATCCATCTATCCGACTTCAAACTACTTTAAACTTCTTCAAACTCTCTGGTCCGGCTTTCTCAAGCCAACTTAAAGTTTGTCTCATCAAACTTTTTTTCTAGTTAAATATGTAATTGTGGATTAATTCCCTAATAACTCATTTTTTTAACTAATAGGGCCCTATTTTAACGATCTGAAACGCAAGTGTCAAAGCGCAAAGCGCAAGTAACTTTGTGGGCGGATCCCGGCGCTGTTGCTATTTTCCCGGCGGGATAAATGACTCTTGCGCCTGGCGCAAATCTAAAAGAGGTTGGTCTGAAGTAGCTTCATTATTCATAGGTGTGGTTTGGGCGTAACGTGGAATAAACCAATCAGAGCGTCATCTCACATTCCCTTTAAGAGCAGGTGCGCATGTTGCATGGCGGATTGCTATTATAACGGCGGATTTACCAGGCGCGCGTCAGGAGCGGTTCACAGCCGAGGAGACCGACGTTCTTGTCAGGACCGTGAAAGACAGAGAAGTGACGTTGTATTGCGTGCACCTGTAAACTATGGAATAAACCCTCATGCAGTAACACCCTCAGACGGCACTGTTTGACTGTCTGAAGTAGAATGCATGCAGAAATAACAAGAAATTCAACGTTCAAATCAGACTTATCTATCTATTTATCTCTCTATCTATCTATCTATCTATCGTGGGTGGGTTTCTCCCATCCCCATACAAATCAGCGTCGGTTAAACAGGCGTGGGAGGAAAAAAACTAAATTTTCATGGACACCACAATGATTTCCCTCATGTGTTAATATTTTTCCTTGTTATAATGTATGATTTGCAAAAATAAAAACTGCTGCATCTGTGTTGATGAGAGAATCAAAGTGTATGCGCGTTGTGCACCCGCTACATTATGGCCAAGCATGCGCGCTTAAAATAGCATAATGAACAACGCGCAACGCGCCACTGACTTTAGACTAGTTTTTTTCTGGTCAGTGGCGCAATTGTTTTATAGAACAGCAAAATAGCATGAGGGAAAGTTTGCGCCGGAACACGCCTCCTCTTTGCGCTGAACCGCCCCGGGGAGCGCAAGTGTATTTCTTAGTTAACAGACGTGTGTCTGTGGAGGGAAAAGTCCGCTTTGCGCGGGTGCAAAATAGGAATGATACATGCGTCAGTGTACAAAGTCATTTGCGCCGAGTGCAAGATAGAGCCCATAGTGTTAATTACCAGAATGAGCCAAAGCCTTGTATTTCAACTTCCAGATAATACAGGTACACTAATATGCATTAATACATGATTAATTACTTCATTGTTAGTGCAAATTCATGTGTAAATGACTACAATTACTAAATGACTAGTTAATAATAATGTGCCTCAACAAGTAAAGTCACAACATAATTATATATTTGCAAACCATTAGCTAATGATTAATTTATCATTAATGACCATCAGTAGAGTTTATAAAAGCTGTTTATTAAACACTTTCCAAAAACACATTTCCATAAAATATTACGGTAACACTTTACCCATAACCATAATTACATATTACTTAACAATTAGTTAATAGTCATGTGCCTCAACTAGTAAAGTCATAACATAATGATACCTTTGCAAATCATTAGCTAATGATTAATTAAAGCAGACAACTAAGTTTGTGGTAATTGTGGTAATTAACACATTAATTTACACTATTAGTTAATAAAATATGTTATTAAGGAATTAATACACAATGACACATTGAATTAATAGCAATTCATGTATTACTTCATCTATTAATCATATAGACTCTTTATTAGTTGCTGATGCAGTAATCATTAATTAATGGTTTAGTTCTTCATGAGTCATACATTAACTCATGATTATCTGTGCATTAGTTAAACATGAATTGATGCATATTAGTACACCCGTATTGTAAAGTGTTACCAACTTAAACTTTTTTATTTATTTTTGAAATGACCAATCGTTTCGCTAGATAAGACCCTTATTCATTGCCTGGTATCGTTTAAAGCCCTTTGAATCTGCACTGAAACTGTCATTTGGACCTTGAACCATTTGGGGCCCATTGAAGTCCATTATATGGAGAAAAATCCTGGAATGTTTTCATGAAAAACCTTAATTTCTTTTCGACTGACGAAAGAAAGACATGGAAATCTTGGATGACATGGGGGTGAGTAAATTATCAGCAAAAGTTTTTTTTTTTAAGTGAACTAATCCTTTAAGGTCCCTCAAGCGCTGGAAAGCTTCTCCGATATTATCGCAGGTCCTACTTCTTGCCTGATCGTAACCCGTCTTTTTAAAGTTATAATCCCCTGGCCTTTTCCTCTTTTGTATTTTCTCTGCCATCTCTCTCTTTCTATAGTCATTCTGTTAATGTTTCTTGTGCACTGAGCCCTCTCTCCTCCACCATGCATACGCCCCTTACTGCTGATTGGCCACGGATGTGTTTTGGTTCTCTGTCCGATCCACTTTTCAACAGAGTTTTTCGAAAATCGCTTACTGCACCTTTAAGCGGAGATGGTACTTAAAGTCTGTCCCAGGTCTCCCAGCCACTGCTACTTTCTTACTAGAGTACCCCATTGAACCAGGGACAACAACAATTTAAAAATATAACTGCAAGCAGTGATTGCGGGGCCAAGCACCTTTTGACCATGTTTGACATATTTGGATTTAATTTGAAAACTTATTCAACTTACCAATTGTTCAGATCAAAATTCCCATTGTTAAACAGTTGCTACATATTAAATTATTAGAATTTCTTCAAAGCTATAACCTTTTTTTTTTTTTACACAGCATGGTAGTCATAAACAGTGGTTTGTTCAAATTTTACGGAGACTTGAGTTGTTAAAGGTAAAACTGCAGCAATTGGCTCCAAATTACATAACATTACACAATGATTTGAAGTTGTATAACATGGGGCTTGAAACCACAACCGGAACAGCTCGGGATTAGTAACACATTGTTTAGCAGACTGCGCCACTCAGAGGACATACAATCACAAGCTGCAGAGGAGATCCTTCAGTGTAAGAATGAGCACACAAAAGCAGGTTAACCAGATTAGCATGCTAAGCTAGCTCAATGCTAATGTAGCTTATGACGTGGTACATCCAATCTTGGCAAAATAGATATCCTCGGATTCGGCATGACGCAAGGAATCGATAGACACCAATTTTATGATTTTGTGACAAACTGTTCACAAGTTACAGCCTCTGAACCAATTTTGGGTCGACCTCGTTAAGTTTGCGACATCATAACTTTTTTTTTTCCAGTATAGCAAAAAAATCTGTTCAGTCATTTCTATGCGGCTCAGTCCGAAGATCATTTGAGCAAATGTTTGGACAAAATTGGACAAAATTTGAAGGAAGAGTAGCAAGAAAACTGTTTATCATTTGCTCCAATATGGTGGACAGTCACATTGTTGGAAAATGACAAATGAGATATCGTCTGAATCGGCATAAACCAAGGAACATAATGACATAAAGCAATCAAAATTTGAACAATGTTTTCAAAAGTTATAGGCGTTTTTGCAAAAAACCTTATATCTCTGGAACAGTAGGTGACGCTGTGTTCAATCTTCTCATGTCCCTTCAGGACATGGTGTCGATCATCCCTACCAAACTTTGTGCTGATATGTCAAATAGTTTAAAAGATATTATTATATTGCAAATTATTAAAATTCAAAATGGCTGACACGTGGAACATCCAATCCTGGCAAAATCAGTATCCACAGAATCGACATGACACATGGAATCCATAGATACCACATTTATGATTTTCTGACAAACTGTTCAAAAGTTATTTGCCAAAATAGCTGTTTTTCATATATCATGACCCATAGGTGGCGCTGTTCCCAACTTTGGCATGGACCCTCAGACCATGCTTCCGATGAAGCGTACCAATTTTCGTTTCGATTGATCAAACTTTGGCCGAGCTATAGCTTCTGAACCAATTTTGGGTCGACCTCGTTAAGTTTGCGACATCATAACTTTTTAACAAAGATGAATAAAAAAAATCTGTTCAGTCATTTCTGAGTGGCTAAGTTCAAAGATCATTTTGACAAATGTTTGGACAAAATTGGACAAATTTTGAAGGAGGAGTAGCAAAAAAACTGAGTACTGTACTTTTCAAAATGGCCACTACTGTAATGGGCGGGGTCTTAATGTAAGGTATTGGTTGTGATCAGAATGATGAGAGGAATCTGGTGTGCCAAGTTTCATGTCTCTAGATCAAAGGGTTCAAAAGTTATAACCATTTCAATGTTGAATTTTTGAACTGGTGGTGGCGCTATAGAGTTGGTCCTAGAGGGTCAAAAATTGGTCCAATTACTATTCATTAGCATCACTACAAGTGTGCCAAATTTCATCATTTTCCTATGTACGGTTCATAGGGCTGCCATAGACTCTTATTTACGTAATAATAGTAAGAAGAAAACTAACAGATACAATAGGGGCTATCCCCTTCGGGGCTTGGCCCCTAATAATAATATTTTTATATATATATATATATATATATATATATATATAATATTATAATGTCGTCATTAATAAACACAGCCAGTTTTACTCACTGAGATATTTATTTGTGATGGAATAATTACCTAATATAATTTTTTATGATTTTTTCATTAATTTGAATGGTGACAGCTATTATGGCTTGATGCAGCGCATGAGATACCGGTAACTTAGTTAGAAAATGCTGTCTGCTGTGCCATTTGAAAAATATTCTTGACCCTTAAGAAACATTTAGTAATGCCGTCACAATACAAATCTGCTACATAGGGGAAATTAAATGAATTGCTAATTACAACATTGAAATAAAAATGTAAAGCCTGTACAAATACTAAAAATCGTGAAATAATGAAAATAATTGGGAATCATATAACAAACAGTACACATTTAATTGATCTATTTTATGTAATTTTGGTTGCTTGGCTGTTTCCTTATAAAGGTCCAGAAATTTGTCCAGTTTTGCGTCAGGTGCGTGATGTTCTTTTTTTATATATGATGACATTACGTTGCTGAAAATTTGTTTGAAGAACCAAATTAGTCAGAGATCGGTTATCATGATTAGAAGATCTGGTATCTGTCAAATCATCTCAGATGTATTAAGCGAGGTACGAAGAATGGACCCCTTGTTTCTTCAGGGATCTCCATGCATTTTGCATTGTTAAGCTCATATATATTCCTGCATCCTTTGATGCCCTAACACAGGTTTAATGATTACACAGATGGACTGGGATTGACAAATCTAAATGTGTTTCGTGGTTTGCACCCCACACAACTAGAGTGGGAAACACTGGTCTGGTGTTTGTCATTACACGTTATGCTCAGCTTCTCTGATGCTTAGTAATCAAGCATAAATCAGACTTGCAGCAGTTTGAACTTAACCCGTGCTATGTAAGCAACTCCACCTCAGCTCATTTTTCTTCCCTCTTAGCCCACACTGTTCAGAAAAAGAGTTTTTGAAGCCTCAGAAATGCACCACTTTAAATAACTCTCCATCCTATGTGGCCTTGCTCTCATTAACATCGATATACAGAATGCGCCGAAGTGAAAGAGAGACATGTTGAGAAAAAAACAATCCAGACATGGAAAGATAACTTGTTTTGCTTTGGTTTTTTTCTTTTTCAATTTTCTCATCATATGCAAGATAAGTCAATGGTGACTTTGTAAGTTTGGAGACTGTAACGAGGAGGATAAGCCACCATCTGCGTTTCATCTCCAACGGCCACTTTTTCGATAATGAGCCACCCAGTATGTGTACCTCTGCTGCCAATTGACGGTATATGGACGTCTTTTAGTAAGGCTACTGCTTTTTGGGTGGGTGAAACCATACCCGAGTTTCTCCAATTACTGAGACCCTCCAGCACCAGTGGCTTCACTGCCATACTGGAGCAGCTCTTTTGACAGCATGTCAGTTATAATGCCACCCCATGTCACTGTCATTCCCATAACTAGGCCTGACACGCTCGCCTCGCCAAAACGGTTCTCGAATGTTCTCATCATCTAACATTCACCACAGCGGAAGCCTCAAATTGAACAGGTATATTCCATGCCTTTATGGAGCAAGCCTACCTGATTGGAGCATGGCAGCATGCAGCGACACGGTTATAATTGGCCGTATCTGTTCAGATAATGTTTTTACCCTCAGGCAGCATTCATATCGATTCAGATTGATTGAGCCATAGATTAACTTGTTATGACTCTTCGCCTATTACTGTGAATTGATTGCCAGCCCTGGTCGTAACTGGTTGGTAAAGTGTAATTGCGGAAGGTGTGAATTGTGTAATTGTGTCTCAGATTCCTTGAATGCGTTATTTTGCTGTTGCGCCATCTCCTCGGTTCCGAAAAGTATGTTTGGGTGCATTTGCGTGTATACTATACAGTGTGTCAGAAGTTCTGACTGTCAGAGATTAGTGCCCAACAACATTGAATATGGAATAAGCTCATAAGCTGATGGGCGGACATACTCGCCGATGTTGACTTGTGCATTGTCTGTTTCAAAAGCCGTGCTATTACTGTATGTGTAATCCCCCTCGCTCCGGTGCCATTGATCTAACCCACCCACTTGCTCGGTGGGCATGACAATGTGACGAGAAGGTTTGCTCTCTCAGACGGTGTGGCTCTGATCCTGAGGAAACAATTCCATCTATCTTCTGTAAAGCACAAATCCCCCATCACACACCAGTCAAATTATCATCCATATCAAGAGGCTTTCTGTCAGATAATGTCATTTTCTGAGGCCAGACGCCAGTGAGTGAAAAGACATGAAAGGCTTCTGGTCCCTGCAGACAAGGGCAGCAAAGGATGACTCTTTCTGATATCTTTAGATCTTTTCTTTCCTGCTCTCTTTCTTTCCGTTCTTAAGGCATTCAAGAGGATCATGCAAATGTATCATTCTGTCCTCATTAAGGGTTACAATCCTGGCACTGTATCCATCTTTTTGAATAATGTTGATGTAACCGTGCTGTTGGCGGATCCTTCGATTCTTCATATTGAGCTTGATAAAGAACTCTGGAATAGTGCTGACATTTTATTGTGGAAAAAAACAACAACAACTTGTTTTAAAATCTTTTTTTTTTTTTGAAGACCCCATGTAATCAAAATGGTTTTATTACTTTTAGTAATCTTTAGTAATAGCTTTGAATTTAAAATTACTTTTAGCAGTCTTTAGTCCTATTTGATAGAAGAACATTTCCTTGAAGAGGTCAGATACAGGAAGTTTGTTTCACATATTTGATTTTAACTCTTTCAACGCCAGCCTTTTTCTTTTCTTTTTTTAAGTTGCCAGCCATCATTTTCATAAAACTTTCATGGCCCACAGAATATTTTGTTGCATGAATATCTGAACATCCAATATATCAAAATAAATAACAGAATCTCTGCTTTTAATCAACAATGAAAAAAACAATATTCTAGCATTATGTTTTATCAACACTTGGATATGGGTAAGTTTCATAAACAAAGCAACATTTTGAACAAAAAGCTAAGAAAATTGCATTTGTTCCCCAAAGATTACAACGTGCATAAGCAATGCTTTTTTCGCTTGTTTCTGTTCCCTTTTTCTGTTCCCATGTGTTTTGATCCAGAGATTCTGCACTCTTTCAGAATATGCGTTAAAGCGCCCCTACCATATAACAGTGAAAGCACAGAAAAAAATAAAATTCAGTCAATGGCGGGGAAGCGTCATAAATGGCGAAAAATTCTGCCAATGGTGGAGAAAGAGTTAACCTGCATGTCCTTGACACGGATTTGTTTGTATTTTTCTTGCACAACTTGGTTAAAATTAAATTTAATACAGTGCTTCTCATTTCTCATTTGAGCTTTGTTGAATGCTCAATTTCTTGCTGCCTGTTGCACCTTCATTATGGATTTAGAGCTTTTTTGCCAACTTCCTTGGTAAAACAAACTAAAGACTATTTGAGGAATCCAAGGCTATATGGGGAAAAAAGGGACAAGGCCCTCGATTAAATATTGCACTAACAACTTGTTTTAAAAGGAAATGTCAGGAAAACTGCACAAGTCAAATTATTTCATGGGGTATTTAATGTCACAAGGTAGGTTTTACTATATTTTCTCAAATTAACAGGTTTTAAAATGGCATGATTAATGTAGGCTATATAAAGCTGTTTTGTTAGGTTTTTTTGTTTGTACAGTATGTTGTTGTTTTTTTTTTGTTTTTTTTTGCTAGTATATTCATGGTTAAACCTTCCCCAGCCATAAACTGTCACAAGAGTAAGGTTTTTATATAAACTGACCCAGTATTTTTATGCCCTGTCTCTTTTTCTCATGTTCTGTTTCTTTTTCACTGTATAAGAGGACACAATTCCATTTGTGTGCTTGTTTTGCCTTTCATCTGTTGTACCGTTTTGGAATCTTAAAATAGGAAAGACACTCTTTATGAAATGACTGATGCTACTGTCAAACCATTTTCTATTGTATGCTGCAGAAAAGAGGAAGAATGGGACAATGAACTTTCTATTTGGGTTTAGTAACATTCAGAGTCTGAGGCTGTGGGGAATTAGAGCTGTGAATTAGTACACACCCATGTTGCTTTGTCCTTGCAGAAATTATCCTCTAATTAGTTCTATTATTCTGTAATTGTCGCCTTTCAATATGCGAAATCTATTTTCTGGCAGAGTTGTTGCAAAGCTTCGAGGGTCTTAAATATTCAATATGAATGCCTTTTGGAATGCCCAAGATTTTGGTAAATATTGGCACTGTACAGGTGAAAAATGTACAGGTGAAGGTTTTACTGTAATCATAGAATACTGTTTTTTTATTGTCAAAACAGACATAAATAGTTTTGTAATATAAAGCAAATTACATTTCTAAATGTAAATGCCTGTAAATCAGTGGATATCTGTTACAGAGAAAAGAATCATAAAATATATGTAATTCTCAATTTCTTCTTTTTAGCTAGGAATGAGAGCAAATGAAGACGTGTGTGCGTGTGTGTGTGTGTGTGTGTGTGTGTGTGTGTGTGTGTGTGTGTGTGTGTGTGTGTGTGTGTGTGTGTGTGTGTGTGTGTGTGTGTGTGTGTGTGTGTGTGTGTGTGTGTGTGTGTTTACAGCCCTACTATGAAAAGATCTCTTTTTTAACGATACCAAATTCTGCATTCAGATATATTTGAATGTTATGAGAAATGTTTGCGATTGTAAAGATATTCCAAGACCAGATTAGCTATGCTGTTATTACATCATTTCATTTTAGTTTTATATTCTTGTTTAAATTTTTGTTAAGCCTAAGGAGTTTTTAGGAGGAAACACAGAGACAAATTTTATAGTTAATTTTATAATTTTATACATTTAGAATGACTAAAACTTAAATGGCCTTCAATTAACCAATTATCTAATTAACTTGATTTATCTCTTAAGCAATTATGTAGAAATCTCTGAGCAAAATTATTTATCTGGATTTTTTTTTTTTACAAGAATCTCAGCAATGGATAACCCTGTGCTCAGATTTACCAAGACATAAAAGTCTGCAATCAAATCAGTGATTTCAATTTCAATCAAAATCTTCTAAAATCAGAAAATATGTCATTCACATTTTTAGTTCTATACTTTTAATGTATATCAAAAATTCGTATTTTTATTCTTCCTAAGGACTTTTAAGATACAATTCAGAGACTTTAGGTTTATAATTAAATGAAGTACAACTGAGTTGACAGAGCAGTGAAAAATAACTTGCATAAACCTTTTCCTGTCTGTATGTGTTGGTTGGTTTAGTTCAGAGTGAGAGACAGAAACATCAAGTTCAGACTCCACACTTCTCACCTGTGTGTGTATGTGTGAAATATTTGTTTAAAAAATGTTTGTGTGTATTTTTGCATGCATGCAGAGTAATGCTGTGTCCATTCATGCTTGGATGACTTCCTCAGGTTCAGAGCAGCAGCCCATGTTGCCAAGGGATTAATTGTTTTGTATTATGCAAAGGATGTGAATTCTTTTGTATGAAATGAAATATGCATATTTCTCACTTTTTCCACTCTGTTTCACAATGTGCCGCACGCAAAATTATTTATACTTTAGATTAGAAGCTGAGTGAACGACATCTGCTTGAATGCTCCGAGCTTTATTTTTCTTTCGTTTTTTTTTTTTTTTTTTTTTTTTTACTTCTTACCAATCTCACAATTTTAAGCTCACTTCAAAACTCTCTGCAGCACTTTATTTAAAATACGAGGGCTTTTTGCAAGCACACACTTTTTCCTCCTTCAGAGTGCGGTGTTTGTGTGTTCCCCGAATTTGCCGGTTTTATTTACTTTCCTTACTCATCCCCTGGCCTCTTGCCTCTCCGCTTGCCATCAGCTCTGTATATGAGCCGCCAGATTTATCTGTCCATAATGACTCCTGCATCCAGCGTTTGTAGAGAGTTTCAAATGAACGCATCAGCGAGCCGCCGCGAGTTGCTGGCTGCGTACCATGCAAGGGACCAAATTAAAGCGCCTGCTCTCTGCGGGGCAAGTTTGTCACGTCAGCTGATTATAAAAAGCTCACATCATACTCCTCACTTATTTCCTGGCCCTTAGGTCTCTGGAGCTCCGGGGTGGGGAGGGGGAGGGGGGGGGGGGGGGGGGGGGCTTGGGGGGGTGAAGGGAAACTGTGAGAGAGAGCGGTAGTGAAATGGCAGTGGTCCAAAACCAGACCGTTTTTCGTAGGACCCAGGCTGGTTGGGAAAGGTCACTGGGACTGAGATGAAGCAGGCTACGTAGAGAGGGGTTGCTGGGTAATTGGAGCTCTCAGCACACTGGCACTAGCCCATGTAACACTGTTGTCAGAGAGGTCTCACCAGCGCACGCTCTGCAGAATGGATTCAGGGGGCCAACGTTTGTCAAAGTAAGAGCCCAGTGACCATGACTGCTGTTTTTTAAGCATGCCATACATGACTCGAACTCACAGAGCTGCCCTTGGCTATGTGTGGACTCCAGGAGCGGGCCAGAGCATAGATATGCACTATGACTTTTCTGTAGAGACTGATAGGAAAAATAGTGTAGCTCTAGTTTGGGCTATTGAACTAGATTCTCCCGTGTATGTCGAGGTGATGGTAAATCAGTCAGGCTTTGTGCACAATGATATGAATTAGTTGAAAGTGTACAAAGTGTGTGAAACTCTTAATTTAACAATGCAATTGCATAAGATAGACTGTCAGCTTGATATTCTAAACTGAGCAATGGCTGTCTGTGTAATGTGAAGGCAGAAGAACTCAGTTTAGACTGCATGTTAATTTCTGTCAGCCTTGAATAATCCACTCTGCCAGACTAGTCCTCTGCCCACACAGCAGTCAAAATAGAAATAGAAAATAGAACTAAAAATTACAACTATTTTGTGTGTGTGTGTGTGTGTGTGTGTGTGTGTGTGTTTGTGTGTGTGTCTGTCTGTTTGTGTGCCCTGGTGAAAAAAATATGTACACATCATTAATATATTTATACAGCCTTATCCAGTCTATGAGAGCACAGGGAGAAAAAATCAGGTGCTTAGACATGTAGGTTCTCTTACGAGAGTATCTCTCGTACTGCGTAATAGCTTTACGCTAGGGGAAAAACTCTTTTCCACGAGATATTGAAGCCAAAACTTATCCTTAATTTTTTATTAATTTAAAACGCTTTGCAGCAGCAAGCAGACATAGGCGAAACAGCTCGCGCGCCTATTGGTTGCTCTTGCGGCAAATGCAGCAGCCTATCGAGAGAGACTCTGCGTGACGTAATGACCAATGGGGGCAATTCGCGCCCATATCGTCACGTCCCGCCAGAAAGGGCGTGGTCTCACCCTATAAATATGCTTGTTAGGCTGGTACAAGCTGATTTTTATCTCTTCAGCGACGCACACGCATCGCTGGATCCGGAGTGAGAAGCCGCGCCGTCGAAGCAAGCCTTTCAGCGGGACGAGCTCTGGAGTCGCTGGCCTCGCCGCCTTCAACTGCCGTACCTGCTGCGCTTTCTGGCGTTCTATATCCTTTTATACTCTGTGTATCTTTACTCTGCTGAGAGTGTTTGCTCGCTTACTTGACGCGACTCACACTTCTCTTCACAACAGATGCGTCTGTTCTCTCAGGCCGTGGGAAGCATCGGCCTCGATTGGGAGGCGCCCGCACAACCGCCGCGCAACAGGCGAGCTCTGTGGACCTCCGCCTTCTGTCCGCGAGTCGTCAAGGAAACGGGCCAGTGTAAAGACTCTGCTTGGGTCTGATCAATGGGGAATTTGCATGTCATAATTAATAATTAATAACTAATAATTATTCATACAGATTTGGATCAGCCCAGTCTTACATGTTAAAGACCCACTCCGATGAAAATAATGTTTTTCTAGGTGTTAACATGTTCTTGTGGCATTTTTCTTATGTTAGAGGACATATCTTGAGAAAAATAAGCTCAAAGTTGTATTTCTGAGTATTTCTACATTCAAATGGCTGTGAATCAGTAGCAGACGCTAAAATGCCGTTTAAAATAGACTGGAGTTGTGACGTAGTAACTCCACTGGGCGGGGCCACAAGCTTGTTAAAATTAATCGAAAGTGCCCCTCTCAAACAAATATCAATGATAATATTGTTTTCAATAAAACAAAATCCATTTGATTATAATTAACATGACAATGTGACAAAATTCACGTTTACTTGTATGTTTCTGTCGGTTTGAGCTGTCGTTGCCATGACTCGTTGCTATGGGTTGCGTCACTTGCGTGTCTTGCATCGGACTCGACTGAAGGGGTCAGTCTCCGTTTTCGAGGCCGAGGGTCAGTAATGTGGACGGCAGGAGCGCATAATCGTTGCAAAAGTTATGCGTTTTAAAACGAAAACGCACTGTACGGCTGGATAGCTCCAATATTGCTCTCAATTTTTGTTGCACCGGTAATGACAGGTTGGGGGTGTAAGCTAGCGGGAGAGACAGAGCTCTCAGCAACGGGGAGGGGGAGGGTCATCTCCGTGCCAACGGCTCCGCCCACAACGCAGAGGCGAATTGCTAATGAGCTATTGCCGCTCTGCTGAAGCAAAGTCCCAGAAAACGGCACAGGTTTTGTGAGTTTGGCTAAAAATGGCATAATCATAATTTAAAGACCACTGGGAATGTTTACAAATAGCTCAAAATATGATCGGAGTGGGACTTTAATAAATCTCCCATTAAGGGAGGCTTTGTCATTTTACCTGCGTGCATACATGTGTATCCCCACAATTAATCACAAATGAATTGTAACTAATTATACAGACCACGTTTTACAAGACAGGTAAAATTAATTAGCTCAATTAATTTATAGAGTTGTGAAAACGAATTCTGTGGCCACAAGAATTAGTTTTCTTGCTCTATAAAGTTTACACATACCCGTCTGAGGTATTTCTGTAAAGAGCTCGTAACGTTATCGAAGCATATCAGTGACTTGGGTTATGAGCAACAGGCAATGAGTCAATCAAAAGGATATAATGTATTTAATGAAGCTGAACTACTTAAGCATTTACTACAATGATACATGTATTTACAAACATTAAACACAAACTAAGACGACGCGGGGCGTTTAGACAATTGGTACCCATGTAAACATGAGTTGGAGAGAGAGAGAGAAAGGGAGAAAGTTGGTGAGAGAGTTGGTGAGAGTGTTGGTGAGAGAGTTGGTGAGAGAGCGAGGGAGAGAGACAGAGCTGGTACAATTTCACCTCGACATCAACCTTTCTGAAACAACACGAAAACACCATTGTAAGGCTTCTTAGAAGCTGTAACGGGAATGATACTTGCAAAGCATATGAGGTCTGTGTGTGTCGCGGGCTCCTTGCGCGGTCCGGTCGGCCCGCATGTTGAACGAAGGTCCTGTCCTGCTTGCGCGCGTCGTGTGGAGCGCGGCCGCAGCGTTTTTGCACGGCCCGTCCCGGCGCGTGCATGGTTGGCCGCTTGCGTGTGGCCCCTTTGTTCCATGGGGAATCACGTGGCGTTCGTTGGCATTCGGCGCGAGTGTTTGAAAGGCTTAAAGTCTTTGAGGTGACGTTACCCGAGGAAATAGTTCGGCAAAGTCCATTTCCTTTCCTGGGAGACGAACTCGGGAGTAAGTTAAAGAAGAGACGAACTTTAGACGAACAAAAGAAAAGATCCATGGTGGGATCAGATCTCCATGAGGAGATCGCTAGCATCACATGTTTCTCTGAGAAGGTCAGACTGCAAGAGAGAGTCCAGAGGGAGGTTCAGTCCTCTTTAGAGGAACTGGAGTCCACACCTCTGAGGTGCGAACTGGCCAATGACATTCAACGAAACTTTTGGCGGCCAAATTCTCTTTGTCTTGTCAAAGTTAAACTATGGCCGTGTCCGCCTCTTTTATGACCAGTCAGAATTTGTCAGAATCATTCCACAAGATGATAAAAACATAGAAAACATACATTTTACTGTAATCTTCTGTATCTGACCAAATCAGTTGGAACGAGATAATTAAAACGGTACCAAACACAACATTTACACATAATTGGAATATGAAGATACATCTTAATACATAACTTTTAAACTCTCAAGAGTTTCACTGATACGCTAGGAGATCATTTCTAAACTACCATGGACTGGGAAACACACAGACATACAGGAATATATCGTATACAATTGGTAATGGCTCGTTTTATGCGTGTAATATAAAGGTCCATTATGTGTGTGTGTGTGTTGGTTCGTGTGTGTGTGTGTTAGAGTTCTGTTATCTCTCTTGCAGAGATGGGGGAGGGGGCATGGAATGTTTCAAGCATTTTATGACTCTGGCCATTCCTGAGAGAGAGAGTGTGTGTGTGTGTGTTGCATTCAGTCTTTTTGGGTCTTTAGCAGGATGTATTTAGTTATTCAGATTCACCCTTTTAGCCCAGTCCTTACAGTCCCCCTTTTTGTCTGATGAAGTCCCTGTGTGGACTTAATCGGACAACAATCATCACAATGGACGGATGGCAGGTGAATCATGACTCATGCAGCAGGTGGTTATTAGGGCTGAGGATTCAGCTCTATGAGGTTCGAAGCTGCCTCTGGCCTGGTCTCTGACTTGGCACCCCCTTTTTGCGGGTTTCGTCCGAAACCTATAGTGAGCTTGGCTGAAGATGTTTGTATCTCGTTGAGTCTCCTGTATAGGATGAAGGTCAAGCCCAGTGTCAGGGCGTGTCTGACTACCATAGAGGTACACCGTGCAGTGTCGGCTGCAGTCCAGGCTTGGACAACAGGTGAGGTAGTCAGAATGGGTAGTCGAGACAAAGCTTGGAGAGCTGTGTCGATAGGAGCAATGTCAATTAGCTGGGATCACCCCCCCTTTCGCAAACCACAACTCCCGTTCTGGAGTTAGGGTGAAAGTGTGGTACCTGGAGAAGGATGGGATTTCCAGTTTTAATTTGTACTCTTTGCATGGAAGATGGTACCATGCCAGGTCGTCAAGGTGAAGGATGGCACTTTCCGGTGCTTGGATTCACAGGCTCTAGTGGAGCGAGGTGACACAGGTGTCGGTGTCATTCTGGTCGTAAGTGAGTGCAGCTGTGCGCACAGGAGTGTTAGCGAGCCGCCTGTCACTTACACTCTCTGCTTGGTTCTTGATGCCTTGAGTGCGTAGCTTGGCTTCGGCAGGGCAGCGGGTGTCGCTGATCTGCAGCCCGCAGATTCCGTCAGTGTTGTCTCTGAGGAGAGGCTTGTTAGGGCAGAGATAGTGAATTTCTTTGGTCAATGTGCACACGTACGGGTTCGGAGCTTAGGACGGCTTTGTGTTGCCGTCGTTGCAGTCAACCCCGTCCGGCGTGTGGATCTTGATGTGAATGTTACTTTTCAAAATCTGACCTTGACAATGTTCTTGAGCCGGTAGATTCGGCTTGACTCTATGATGGGCAAGTTCAAGAGAAAACCCCCCAACTTCTCTGCTTGTAGTCGGCGCAGAGAGGGATGGCACTACCCAGAGAGTAGGAAAGGTGTATTTGTACTCGTGGCGTGGTGATGGCGGACGCCAGCACGGTTTTCACGAGGCTTAAGGGTATCAGGTGCGGTGGAATTCTACCCCTGGCGAGGCTGTCGATGGAGGAGTTCACCCCCTGCAGCAGGTTTGTCATCAGGGCTGTTACCAGCTGAGTTTGAGCACAGTCATTCTGGAAGACAGTAAACAGCTGTTTCATGGAGTGAGTGTTGGAGTGCATGGGGTTCAACGCTGTGAGTGTTGAAAGTTACCACAGTTCCCTTCAGTGTCTTGTCGATGGTCTGCAGGGATGCACTCTGTTGTGAGTGCTCGTGACAGTCATTTTCTCAAGTTGCTTGAGCATGTGTTCAACCACGGTCTCAGCGTGAGTGCGGGAGTCCTTTGTCCATCGGCACCTACCCAGCTGCATTGTGTTGTTACGCTGGGGTAGTGTGTTCTGTAGGCGTTGTAAGGATCAGGTGGCACATTCACTTTCTGAGTGCGGGTCCGGCAGAAAAGGAGTCCTGGTGCCAGACCTGGTGAGATGTCCGAGTGCGGTTGCCCTCTGGTTGGCTGGAGGCACAGCAGCATCCTGGTAAAAGTGAAAGGGAGAGAGAAAGAGAGAATGGGAGGAAAAATTTCGCCGGTATGCCACTTGCTTCGGTGTCTTGCAAGTGTCTCTGGTGCTGCGGCGTGCAGCGGCATACATTGGCATTACCCCCCTTTTGCACTGTGGCATCACAAGCTGTGGCGCGGTGATGGCATCAGGTGCAGAACGCTGAATGTTGTTTAGTGCACGCAGCATGTGCTTGTTGACGCAGGTTGGCTGAAGGCACCGGTTGTCGGTGGGTGCAGACGGCGGTCGTGGGTGGTTGGAGGGGTAGAGAGGTGGTTGTCTCAAAGTTCATTTGGTTAGTCGCAGTCTTTGGTGAGCTGAAAGGTGCAGGGTAGCAAGTTCACATCTCCATTTGGTGCTGAGGCTGTGCCTTTATGGCTGGCTGAGGGAGTTCTTGTGACCTCTGTGACCTGCCAGTTAGGTTCTCTTGACCTGTGTGACTGGAGGGGGAGGGGTTTTTGAACTTGAGCTCAGACATTCAGTTGTTTAAGGTCTATTAAAGGCTCAAAGCGATTTAACAGAACTTGGCCAATCAGAAGTGGGTACGTGATCGGTACACTGGGTGAACGGGAGCTACCTGTTTTGAGCCAAATGTTGTTTTGGCTGTAGGATTGCACGTTCAGCTCACATGTTTGGGACTTGAGAGTTCGTTTTGATGCTCAGCTGTAGCACTGAGTCTTTCAGAGAGTTGGGCTGACATTAGCGTGATGTTCGAGCTAGTGTCTAGCAGGCCTTCAAGGCTCAAATCAATGTCTCTGGTGGTGGTTAGGTAGAGTTTTCGTGCCACCCCCTTTTTGATTAGGCTTCCCAGAAGTCTTGGCTTCTGGGCTGGTGTCGTGACTGATGAGCGGTTAGGCAGGGGCTCTGTGGCATTCTGGCACACTTGTTGTGAGTGATTAATGCGTGGCCCTAAAAGTTCAGAACTACTGCTTAATAGGTTCGTTAAGCATTTAGCATAAAGCTAAGTGTCTCTTGTGTCCTTATCTTAGCTGTGACTGTTAGGCTAAGTTTTGTGTGGTTCCGATGGTATTTCCTGGAAAGGACATAGCCGAGATGAAATAAATGACGTAAGGTGGTTCTTTTTTTTTTTTTTTTCATTTATATTTTATTGTCTTTTCACAATATGAATTTTACAGAACAACAAGGCAAACATTGACAATATTTAAATACAGTCAAAACTTGTTTTTCCTTGAATTCCCTTAATGATAAGACATTCGTTTTTTGAAACATAAACCAAACATAAACATAAAACTAAAACAAAAAAATAAAATTGTAGCTTAGAACTGGGGTGTGGTATGTGTTACTCTCTGTGACAATCCTTGCATATTAAATTTGCTTTCTTCATCCTTCTACATAGTACATTAAAGAGGTATTCATAAAACATTCAGACCTTACCACAAGCCTCTAAACAAAATCCGTTCTATGTTGCCTAATATATTTAATCCATCCTTTCCAGATATTGTTAAATTTATCGACTTCCAATCTTAATGACGCAGTTAGCTTTTCCATCTTATAAATGCTTAGCATTACATCTACCCATTCTTCCACTTTAGGCACCAAATCACTTCGCCATCTTCTGGTTATTGCTTTCCTACTTGCCAACAGCATAATTTGAAGCAATTTATAATCGTCCTTTCTTTTTAATTTTAGAGTCTCAGCTATCCCAAGATACATAATTTCAAAGCTGATTGGTATTTTCGTTTCTAACACCTCATCAATTACCACTTTTAATTGTGTCCAGTATTGTGTTATATGGGAGCAACCCCAAAAGATATGGAAGTGATTTGCTTTGGATTCACCACAGGATCTCCAACATTTAGTATCTCCATGTTTTCTCTGTGCTGGGGTCGCAAAAAACCTTAGTGTATTTTTCCATCCATATTCCCTCCAGAATGAGGAATTTGTGGTTTTCCAATGATATTTATTTATTTCCCCCCAATTCTCTCCTGACAACACTATGTTCGCCTCCCTCTCCCATCTTTCTTTTACATATACTGTGTTGTCTGCTTTCAAGTCCTCCAGAATCTTGTACAATTTAGAAATATCTTTCCGTTCTATCTGTGACCTATATGCTTCCATCATTATTTTTATGATCCCTGGCCATGTTGAACCAAGATTAACTTTTTTTAATTCTTCTCCCAAGTAATGACGTAGCTGTAGATATCTATGAAAGTCTTGCTTCCGGAGACCATAGACCTCCTTCATTTTCTGAAAACTCATTACAGTTTGATTTTTGATAACCTCCCAATACATTTTTGGGCCATTATTCCACAATTTAAACCTGCCATCCAATTTATTGGGTGTAAAATCTATATCATATGCGATCCACCTCAAAAACCTACAATGACCCGTTAAATTGTATTTCTTCACAATTTTAGACCAAATTTTAACCGATACCCCCAACCATGGATTTATTTTTAGTTTCAGATGAGACCTCAGTGTTTCATCACATAGAAAAGCTTGTATCGGGAGCCCCTCAATTAGTTTCCCCTCAATGTCTTTCCATTTTGCAGAATATTCTGAATCACACAAATGAATCAAAACCCTCAACTGTGCCGCCTGAAAATAACTTTTTAGACAAGGTAAAGCTAGACCCCCGCTCCCCTTAGGTAATTGTAATGTTCTATATTTTATTCTTGGCTTAGCACCCTGCCATATATATCTAGATATAATTTTGTCCAACTCATTAAATTCTTTTCCTGACATCTCAATTGGAAGATTTTGAAATAGGTATAGCAGCCGGGGTAAAACGTTCATCTTAATCACTTCCACTCTTGATACCAAACTCAAGTACGGTATTAAATTCCATCTTCCCAAGTCCATTCTAATCTTTGATATTATTTGATCGTAGTTTGAGGATTTCAGTTTTCCCAACTCTTTTGGTAGATTGATACCCAAGTACTTCATAGACGTCATATTCCAATTAACATTGATACTCTGTCTTATAACTTGATTTGGTTCATAGTTAAAGGTTATGACTTGAGTTTTTTGGACATTAACTGTATACCCTGACAGCATACCATAATCCTTAAATGAATCCATCAATATAGGCAAGGATGAATCGGGATTCTCCAGATAAATCAGGACATCATCCGCAAACAAAGCTATTTTCTGTTCTAACCCTGCCATTACAATACCTTTGATGCTATTATTTTGTTTTATCCACTGGCTTAGCGGCTCCAGAAAAACGGCAAATAGCAAGGGGCTTACTGAACATCCCTGACAGCAGCCCCTTTCTAACTTAATGATGTTAGATAAGCTACCGTTGACCTTGATCCTTGCTATAGGACCTGTGTACATAGCCCGAATGGTCTCAATGCACCTTTCATGAAAGTTAAACCTCCTCATTACCCGGAATAAGAAATCCCACCTTACGGAATCGAATGCTTTTTCTGCATCCATTCCCATTATTAAGGCTTCTAGCTTCTTATCATTAATATGTTGCATAATATGCAACGTTCTGCGGATATTGTCATGGGTTTGTCTATGTTTTATGAATCCAGTTTGATCTAAACTTATAATATCAGGTAAAATCTTTTCAAAGCGCCGTGCTAGAATTTCTGTGAATAATCTATAATCTATATTGAGCACACTTATAGGCCTATAATTTGAACAGTTGGTTTTATCTTTGCCCTCCTTAGCGATTACTGATATGATTGCTTCCCTCCATGAATCAGGAATAGCTCCCCCTTTTAATATCCAATTAAAAGTCTTGTGTAATAGTGGAATTAAAGTTTTTCTAAACATTTTATACCATTCAGAAATATATCCGTCTGCACCAGGGCTTTTATTATTTTTGAGTTTAGAAATTGCTAAGTCTATTTCTTCCGCCGTTATTTCTGACACCAAAGAATTATTTTGCTCTTCTGTTATTTGTGGTAAATTTAATCTGTTTAAAAATTCATCAACCTGGGATTCATTGTCATTATGTATCTGGGAGTATAACCTGCTGTAGTAAAATTCAAAACTCTTGTGAATTTCTTCTGTTTTATAAACCACAGAATCCGTCTGTGGATCTTTAATTTTGTAGACATGTCTTCCCGTCTCCTGTTTTTTAAGCCTATATGCCAGTAATTTTGCAGATCTACTCCCAGCTTCATAATATCTTTGTTTAGTATAAATCATTTTCTTCTGAATTTCTTGTGAGAAAATCTCATTAATCTCTGCCTTTTTCATTTTAATTTCAGCCATAATTTTGCTATCTACTTTGTTTTTATGTTCTTTTTCCAATCTTTTCAAATCACTTTGTAGAGTTTTAAGCCTTTCTTGTTTCTTTCTCTTCCTAAATGCCGATCTTGCTATCAATTTCCCTCTCATAACTGCTTTGCATGCGTCCCACAGTACTGATGGAGAAACCTCCCCATTGTCATTTTGTTCCACATATTCACAGATCTCTTTTTCAATTTCCTCCTTCATTTGACCATTAAGCAGGCTTGAGTTCAGCCTCCATACTGTTTTTTTCTTTTCTGTCCCCAACATTATATTTAAAAATATTGGACAGTGATCAGACAGGTCCATCCCTCCAATATCACAGCTTTCAATTTTGTATCTATCTCTTCCATAAATAAAAAAAATAGTCAATCCTTGAATACACCGAATGTGGTACAGAAAAATAGGTATAATCTCTCTTAGATGGGTTTAGTTCCCTCCAAATATCCACAATTCCCAGATATGATACTATCTTCTTAATTTTTTTGCCTATAGGGTTTTTCTGCTGTGCTTTTCCTGATGAGTCTAGCTGTGCATTAAGTCTCTGATTAAGATCTCCTCCTACAATTAGCATCCCCACTGCCTCCGTTGTCAACAGATCAAAAAATTGTTTATAAAACTCCCAATCTGATCCTGGAGGAGCATAAATGTTTAATAAGGTTACTAATTCCCCTTCCAATCTGCCTATCACCAAAACATACCTGCCCTGTTTATCTTTAATTATCTTCAGCATTTTGAAACTAATTCTACCTGATATCAGTATTGATACCCCTCTTCTCCGGCCTGATTTATAAGATGATGAAAACTCCTGATTATAACCCATTCTCTTCAACTTTTCATGCTCTTTATCCGTTAAGTGGGTTTCCTGTAAAAAAAGTATCCCAACTTCTTCTTTCTTCATTTTACTAATTACCTTGTTCCTTTTAACAGGGCTACCCAAACCGTTAATATTATACGAAGCTACTTTTAATGTACTATTTTGTATTGTCATTTACCAAAACACTATTGTTTAAGATCAATGTCTCTACCCCCTGTGCTACAAAGAACGAACTTTGTGAACAAAAAAGTACACTAGAACAAAACAAAACTCTCACTGTTTCCAAACCTGAGGTTTTACAGTCTTCAACCTTTCCTGAGCTCACACCAAGCTCTGAGGGGAATCCCCTGAAAGTTAGGGGGCCCTCGTGACCATTTATGGTCCTTCCCATCAGTCACTTCTATACACAGATTCCCCAATTACAACTTCAAGAAGAAAAAATAAAAATAAAATAAATCCTCACTTATCGTCCGCTGAAAACGAAAAAATTGCTCACCTAGTTCCTTTTTATTCAACGCTGAAAACATAATACGGAGAAAATGTCTTAACCCCCTATGTAGTATAACGTTACTGCCGGTTACTGTAGTTTGATGGGCCTACTCTTGTGCAGTCTCCGTAGATCTTATAAAGGCTTGTAGTTTCTCCTTGTATCCCAAATTAGAAGTCCCTGCCTGGTCCTGTCTGCCTGTTCCCCGGGTGGAGCTCCACATCCGACGCTGGGACCTCTCCAGTGGATCTATCGCTGGTTTGACCATACGCACTTGAAATCCTCTGTCCACCATGTCTCTAGTCGCCTCTGCTGCGGAGTTATAGAGGCATGTGTCTCCCTCATAGAAAACACGAAACTTTGCGGGAAACGGTGTTTGAAATCTGATTTTGTTTTCTCTCAGCACTCTCTTTGCTTCGGCGTATTCCTTTCTCTTTTTCATCACTTCAGGTGCGTAATCGTGATCTACATACACCCGTCTCCCTTCAAAGAGGAACCCTTTTATCTCCCATGCCTTCTTAATAATGTCCTCTTTACATTTGTAGCTTGAAAACTTAGCCACTATAGATCTTGGTGGTGCATCTTCGGATGGGGGAGGCCCTAGCGAGCGGTGGGCTCGCTCCAGACTGAGCTGGTACGTTGGTGGCAACTCTAGCTTTTCTCTGAGTAGAGCTTCCACAAAAGCCCCCACTGATTCTGCATCCTTTTCGGCCCCCTCTTTGATCCCATGTAAACGAATGTTTTCTCTTCTGGCCCTTCCTTCTTGATCAATTTGTTTATCCTCAATCTTTCTGTGGAGTTTGATGAGCTCACATGTGATTTCCTCAATGCTCAGAACTCGCTCCTCCGTTTTACCGATTCGTCTTTCAGCTTCATCGATCCTTACATTCGTCATTCTAAGATCTTCTCTGATGCCGTTTAGACCATCTGCTGTCTCACGCCTAAACTCCCTTATTTCCCGCAGGACTGCCTCCAAATCCGACATTTTCCCTTGTATTTGCGTTGTTCCGGGTGTTAGCTCCGCCGTTGACTCCGGCTCCAATTCCGCTAGCTCAAATGCTAACTTCACTTGCTCGTCGTCCTCGTTCCCGCGTTGCTTAATGTTTCCAGCTTTCCTTTTGGTTTTCCTTCTTGACATATCCCGAGCCCCCAATATTGTCTTCTTTAAATCCTCTATGTTACACTCAGGCTTTAGGTTTAGGGGGCAGACTCTGAAATTTTATCGGGGAGCTGCTTCACTACGCTGTCGCCATGTTCAAAACACGTAAGGTGGTTCTTATGACTAAATTATTTCTCTGGACTTAGAGATGGTTCGACGAAGTGAACGATGATAGGGAAAAGGACAGCTTTCTTATTTAAATTCTGCTTATTGTCAATCCTCAGGACTCTAGTAGTGGTGTTGAAGGGTCACAAAACGAGTGCACTGGTTGAAATTAAGCCAAAATAACAAATAAGGGGGTCTGTTTCCTTTCTGGGCCCTATAGGAGATGGAACCACACTCGGACAAGAGAGGCAAAAAAAAAAAATTAAATCATATAGATGACCTAATAGACCAGGGAATAGCTGCTTGCTATTATTATCAAGGTCAAAGGAATGAAATAATTAATGAGGAAAATAAAATAAAAATTAAAGCAAAATGGAATAAAATGATCAAACACAGGAATGATCTGAAGTCGAGAATAATCAGTGGCATTAGTGACTAAACTTTGGATTTGCTTTGATCAACACTTTATAGTGGGTTGTAGCGGTTGCATGTTCAAAACCACATCGTGTGTGTCCCTCCAAAGGTTTAGTCAACATGCAGATGAAAATTCCTATGGTTATACAAATTCTTCTGTAGTTAGTTACGCAGTTTACATGTAGTTAAACTTAAGTTTAATTAACAGGGGATCTGCGAAGTTAGTCTTCAACGGTTAGCAAGGAGTATTCCTAAACCAGTGAAGGTGAACTTTACCTAATAAGAATTGCAAACACGGAAAGTGGATAATTAGAAACCCTAACTGGTGTTGAGGAAAGTATTCTAGAATACTTTGCCCTGTGGAACACAGGCGGTGATTAAGGGTTCAAGTAAATGATGCTAGCTGCTAACTGTGGAAGTTATTTAGCTTAGCCTATGCTGTACGGGAGCTAGGTTAGGTTAGCTTAGCCTAAGTTAGCTTGATGCTAAGCTAGGTTAGCTTAGCCTAAGTTAGCTTGATGCTAGGCTAGGTTAGCTTAGCCTAAGTTAGCTGGATGCTAGGCTAGATTTAGCTTAGCCACCCAGGCTGGTTTGTTTACAAAAGTGACATTACGAGTTAACACTTCCTGTGGCAAGTTGTTGTCATGGGAACCAGAGCATGTCAGAACAATTCAACAGTACTTGAAGAATGTCTGTACATTTTACATGAATCACACACGTTTTAACGGGTTAACAGGAGGCGCCTATACTTTGTTTTTCAAGAACTTGATGTTCCATTTAGTAAACTGCAGATGTGTTTTGGCATTTGCTAATTGTACTAATGGAACTTTGCTCTTTACTTTACATGACTTATTCTATTTGTTTACAAAGTAAGGAAATAGAATTGCTGCAAGTCAAAGCTTGTCTTATTCTATTTGTTTACAGAGTAAGGAAATAGATTTGCTGTAAGTCAACGCTTGTCTAAGCGTATGTAGTTACGTCCCTTCTCGTGCATAAATGCTGATTTTTCAGCACGTGACTTGGTTTGATCGCTTAGTAGCTTTCTGCTTGTAGATGCAGCCAAAATTTAGGTGAATTACATCAATCTAGCAACAAATTTTTTTTTTTTTTTTTTTGAGGGCCTTTACATCGTAGAAAGGGGAGCATCACCCGGGTCTACATAGATAACACTGTTCTGAGTTTTCTTTGTCAGAAACAGGTTTTAGTCATACCGCGATTTGGATTTCTTTTTAACCAAAGCGGAATGGATATCGGTACAGATTACAAGCTGCTGAGATGATACCTTTTTCACACAGACTTACGCTTTAATGCTGAAGTTACTGATACCAGTTGAGAATCTAAGGCTCTTTTACTTGAAGTAGAGATGTCAATTCCAGCTATTGTTTTATCGGCATTTAGACAAGCCAGCGATCGAAACACGTATTGCACGTTTTGTTTTAGTTGGATCGCGATGATCAAGTGCACGCCCGTGGGTTAACGGTAGTTTAGAACTCAGGTGATTTTACTACACTCTGGCATCAAGGTAACGTATACCCTATTTGGAGCTGGTGTTCTATGTAACTCTTCACTGTCACGGAACCTAATGTTTAGCGGTGCCGATTTACTCAACATCTAGAAACCGTTTGTTTCAAAAGAGTCGTGCATAGTCTGTCGGCCGTTGAGGCTTACATGTCCGTCTGAGATTCCTTTAAATCAGTAAAATTCTAATTTTACAGACGCAGAGTCTTGCAACTCTTTGAGCACACTTTCATCTACTTTTAAAGTTTTATGTCCGATGTTGATCAAGGACCTTTTAGCTGAGTCTTGCACGGTGTTCGTGCAGTGTGTCTTCTGGTTTTGCAGTTCAGGAATTTGGGGTTTTAGGAATTCTTACTGAGGGGACCTTCACGCATCGTTGAGTGGGCATTGCGTGGGGGCAGAAGAACTATGGTGGCTGACGGGTTTTGGAGGGAAAGTTTCTTGAAACTTGTGTCCTCAGTCACAGGTTCGTTGTAAGTTCCACAGCAAACTCGTTCGGAGCCGGTGGTGGTAGCACAGGTTCTTCTAGGTCTGTGCTGCTGGGTGTCTGTGACGTGTGTTCACCGGTTGGAGACTGCAGGTGAAAAATCAATGTCCTGTAGATTGTCAGAGATGTGTGGAAGGCGGGCTTTTTCACCCCCCTTTTCAGCTCTTGTGCGTTGGCTGAAATGTGCGGACCGGTCAGGGGAAACTTGTGGTGTGTGTTTCCCCTTTTCAGGTCATGCTGCAGTCTATAAGAGTGTGGCAACTCTGTGTGATCGGTGCCAAGTTCGTGTTCGAGATCTTGTCTCTGTTGAACGGGCTTGTGGATGGTCGCACGGGCCTCTTTTGAGTTTTTCGCAGGCCGTGCGCTTTCGAGTCTCTTTCAGTTCGGTCTCTGCTCTTTGCAAGAGGCTTCACTTTGTCGGAGTTTCTCGTCGAGTTCCTCTCTGGTTCTTTTCTCTGACTATTCACTTCGGTTTGTGTCGATGAAGGTTAGCCAGGGCAGTTTGAAGTCTTTCCACTTCCTTTTGTAGCTCGGGGTCGTTGTCATCCTCGGCGTTGCAACCTTGTGCTCCAGGGCGATGCGGCTCCTTTGTGGAGGCGTGCTTGCGCGGTGAGCTGGAAAGCGAGGTTTTGATGTGTTTGGCCCAGTCTTTGTCGTGGGAGCTTTGGCTGGGTTGGTGCGACATTAGCGTGTCCACGTCTGCGTCCAGCTGCTCTTGGCTCGGGCTCTGTCACTGGCGACCTTGGGCAGGAATGGAGGTGTCATGAATCTCAGCCATGTCTCCATGTTGTCCCAGCGGGTTGTGGGACTGTAGGACCGGAACATACTGGCTTCACTGTGGGCGAGAGGAACACAACACACACAGAGAGACCAATGCAAGTTCGTCTATGTCTAACGAGCTACAATACCGGCTAGGCCGTGTATGAAAATTCTGGTTAACTGAGGCAGACAGTTAAACCGTTCGGTGGGACAATTTGGGTAGGTCATCATGTGTCTGAATGAAGATTTTTGACAGGGCGCTAGCTTAGGGGTCACCTGTTTATGCTAACGACTTGGTTGTCAAACTATTCTTCAGCTTTCCTTGGTGTCTCAGAGAGGTTCTGTCTCTAGGTGAACTGAAAGGAACAGAGCACAACAGAACAGAGCAATGGCAAGATAGCAAAGTTTGAAGTAACATGCAACCATCAAAAATGGAAAGGTCTGTAATGAAATGGCATTAATAGTACACGAGAAGTGTTAAAAGGGGAAAAGGAGGCCTAAGCCTGCAGTTTGTGGCTTTGAGAGGGAGCCAAACACTCCCATGACCGGGGAATCTCTAGATTCTGTGGCCAATATTAAGTGGATGGGTTTAATACCTTTTTCTAGTTTGCCTGGGGTGAAATGAGGTCATTCCGCTCGAAGTCAGCATCGTGGTTGGTCCTTCTGTCGCCCCAAACACTTGACAGCAGTGTCCCGGGCCTTTCGGTGCATCTGTACCTAGGTGCGCCCTCTCAAGCAACTTGACCTGGAACACAACCGGCGGTGCCGAATTGGTAATGTCGTGTTGCGGGCCGCACGAAGGGAAAGATACAGGAAAGTCCGAGACCCGTGCTCAGTCAGTGCTGGTGACGCAGATCAGACGAACCAGCCCGCCGGACCTCGAGCAGAGCTGACTGTCAAATCGCCACAGCCCGAGAGAGATTTCTACCTACAAACACAAAACAGGATGAAGAACAATTGAACCTCAACGTGAATTAAAGCTCTTTTATCTAAATCAAATTGAGTGTCTCTTTTTTTTTTAGAAAAATCAAAGGCAACGGCTTTACTAAAATTATGGTAAAAACAAAGGGAATTATGACAATGTTAATTATCAGAATAACCTAGTCTCCCTTCGGAGGAGAGTTTTAGAGCCGCAGGAAGAGCACAGGAGGAAGCAGGCTGTAGTGGCGCGTTTGGGCCACAAAGGGGTTTGGGCCACTTCCTCTTAGTGGTCAAGCTGGCTGACAGAGAACTTGATTTAAATTGCATTCAAACTGGTTTAAATACGATTCAAATCAAGCGTATTCATAGATGTTAAGTAACTTCTAGAACAGCAAGGAGACAGTTGTAATAAAATCAAATCAAAATTATTAAAAATAATTTGAAAAGGGAAATATAGAAAAAGCCATAAAAACAATTCCCAACGGGCAATGAGACTTAATTCAAATTAACCTTGAAATCTGTTTGTTTCAAACCAAATTTGAATAAGTGTAGGAAATTAAGGGTTGGCCTTATATTTGATGATCACGACCACAGTGAGGTGTCAGTGGTAGTAACCAACATAAGATCAACTGGGAGAAAGCCATTTCAAAACAGAGCGGTCATCAGAAACTGCTAAGACATAATTTTGAATTTTTAAGTTCAAATGTGGTTTGAACCAAAATCCAAAACAAGTGCACACAGTCAAGGCAGGGAAAATCATGTTAGTAAACGAGGCTGTAAATTGCCATGCATTGAAAGTTAGAAACACGAGTTCAAAATCTCACTGGTAAACTTTGAAGTTGTGGGAAGAGAAAATTGAAGAAAAGACACTTTACCGCTAGTGTCCACACGATGGCGCTATTTCGCTCATGGAGGGCGTGGAGGCAATCTGATACTGGAAAACACTCAAGGGCGCACCCTAGCGTTTGGCAGTAGTATTGCAACCAGCCCGCTTTCGAGTGTCTCGGGGGACATGCACTGTCTCATTTAAATCTTGACGGATTTCTTTCCGGTGCTATACTTAATTTAAACACATTGGCAGGTTTCTTCGCTGCGTTGTGCAAGGAAACAGGAATTATTCATCTGTTTTTCAACTCCAAATAACATTTATCAAATGGCATTGATTAAAAATGTTTTCAGTTTTGGATTTTTATCGGTGCTATATTTATTTAACACGTTAGCAGGTTTTCTTCGCTGCGTCGTGCAAAAGGAAACAGGAATTATTCATCTGTTTTTCAACTCCAAATAACATTTATCAAATGGCATTGATTAAAAATGTTTTCAGTTTTGGATTTTTATCGGTGCTATATTTATTTAACACATTAGCAGGTTTTCTTCGCTGCGTCGTGCAAAAGGAAACAGGAATTATTCATCTGTTTTCGACTCCAAGCATATATCAAATAGCACTTGTGATAATATGCTTTTCGTTTTTTTACAATTGAGTAGCTAAGTCAATGTTTTTTTCAAACCAGGAGTTCATCGTTACTCTAACGATTATAATATCAGGCCTTTTAAGGACAGTAAAAGAACATCGTTTTACCGAAACCCTGTCTTCCGCAATGTCAGAAGAATCTCGTTCTGACAGAGGAGTAAAAATTATTAAAAGTGTTGTTTATGCGCAGAGGTTTCTCTTCCATCTGTGCCAGAACAAATTTAATACTAAGGAAACTGCAGTTTACTTTTAGCGATTAAAAGTGACTAAGATGTTTGAACATTTAGCAGCTTGTTAAATCAGATCGGGAGTTCGCAAGCGTTCACTCCGATGCGCACGTGTAATATTAAATATTACATAAACAATATTAAATAACAATATACACATTAGATTGAATCTGAATTGCTCATAAACAAGTTTGAAATGCCCGCATTCTCCACCAAACTGTAAAGACTCTGCTTGGGTCTGATCAATGGGGAATTTGCATGTCATAATTAATAATTAATAACTAATAATTATTCATACAGATTTGGATCAGCCCAGTCTTACATGTTAATAAATCTCCCATTAAGGGAGGCTTTGTCATTTTACCTGCGTGCATACATGTGTATCCCCACAATTAATCACAAATGAATTGTAACTAATTATACAGACCACGTTTTACAAGACAGGTAAAATTAATTAGCTCAATTAATTTATAGAGTTGTGAAAACGAATTCTGTGGCCACAAGAATTAGTTTTCTTGCTCTATAAAGTTTACACATACCCGTCTGAGGTATTTCTGTAAAGAGCTCGTAACGTAATCGAAGCATATCAGTGACTTGGGTTATGAGCAACAGGCAATGAGTCAATCAAAAGGATATAATGTATTTAATGAAGCTGAACTACTTAAGCATTTACTACAATGATACATGTATTTACAAACATTAAACACAAACTAAGACGACGCGGGGCGTTTAGACAATTGGTACCCATGTAAACATGAGTTGGAGAGAGAGAGAGAAAGGGAGAAAGTTGGTGAGAGAGTTGGTGAGAGTGTTGGTGAGAGAGTTGGTGAGAGAGCGAGGGAGAGAGACAGAGCTGGTACAATTTCACCTCGACATCAACCTTTCTGAAACAACACGAAAACACCATTGTAAGGCTTCTTAGAAGCTGTAACGGGAATGATACTTGCAAAGCATTTGAGGTCTGTGTGTGTCGCGGGCTCCTTGCGCGGTCCGGTCGGCCCGCATGTTGAACGAAGGTCCTGTCCTGCTTGCGCGCGTCGTGTGGAGCGCGGCCGCAGCGTTTTTGCACGGCCCGTCCCGGCGCGTGCATGGTTGGCCGCTTGCGCGTGGCCCCTTTGTTCCATGGGGAATCACGTGGCGTTCGTTGGCATTCGGCGCGAGTGTTTGAAAGGCTTAAAGTCTTTGAGGTGACGTTACCCGAGGAAATAGTTCGGCAAAGTCCATTTCCTTTCCTGGGAGACGAACTCGGGAGTAAGTTAAAGAAGAGACGAACTTTAGACGAACAAAAGAAAAGATCCATGGTGGGATCAGATCTCCATGAGGAGATCGCTAGCATCACATGTTTCTCTGAGAAGGTCAGACTGCAAGAGAGAGTCCAGAGGGAGGTTCAGTCCTCTTTAGAGGAACTGGAGTCCACACCTCTGAGGTGCGAACTGGCCAATGACATTCAACGAAACTTTTGGCGGCCAAATTCTCTTTGTCTTGTCAAAGTTAAACTATGGCCGTGTCCGCCTCTTTTATGACCAGTCAGAATTTGTCAGAATCATTCCACAAGATGATAAAAACATAGAAAACATACATTTTACTGTAATCTTCTGTATCTGACCAAATCAGTTGGAACGAGATAATTAAAACGGTACCAAACACAACATTTACACATAATTGGAATATGAAGATACATCTTAATACATAACTTTTAAACTCTCAAGAGTTTCACTGATACGCTAGGAGATCATTTCTAAACTACCATGGACTGGGAAACACAGACATACAGGAATATATCGTATACAATTGGTAATGGCTCGTTTTATGCGTGTAATGTAAAGGTCCATTATGTGTGTGTGTGTGTTGGTTCGTGTGTGTGTGTGTTAGAGTTCTGTTATCTCTCTTGCAGAGATGGGGGAGGGGGCATGGAATGTTTCAAGCATTTTATGACTCTGGCCATTCCTGAGAGAGAGAGTGTGTGTGTGTGTGTGTTGCATTCAGTCTTTTTGGGTCTTTAGCAGGATGTATTTAGTTATTCAGATTCACCCTTTTAGCCCAGTCCTTACACCAGCATCAAGACCGCGAGCCCTAAAACCGCGGCTAGCTTTCTTTACGTTATAAGAAATCTACCCCGCCCCCCATGGGCGTGCGTCACCGGCAAATGAGAAAAGAGTGTGTTTTAGTCCCCGCCGAGGCCGGACTAATCTCCATTTCTTAAACATTTCTCAGCTCCTAGTTTGAGCGGCTGAAAATGTCATTATTGCAGCAATGAGCCTGTTGTATAAACACGCACACCTGCATACAAACGCCGACACACACAAAACTGTGATGACACTCTCTTATCTGCTTGCACTAGTGTAGTTCTCCCTGTGGCCCAGTGGCGGAACCCAAAGCTTTCACGCGAGAGACCCGTGTTCGATCCCGGCTCTCGCAGCAGATAAAAATTTTAGTCTCGCCGCGGCCAGACTTCCACCGAAACTTTTCGCTCGTTCAGTTCCAGAAAATGCGACTGTTCCAGTGTATTTTGCAGTAAACAAGCTGGTACCACGGCCCGCTTGCCTGCACATAAAGGCCGTTTCCACGGCGACCCAGAAAAATCATGTAATCATTGTATTTCTGGTTTTCCGGCCACCGCCGATGGTGTTATAAGTGTAATAAAATGCTCACAGCCCAGTGTTCATTTCTACACACAAACACAGCCCGCCACGGTACAGGGCTCGCACAAATGAAATCGACTCTTGTCAATTGTGCATTAAATGTAGTGAATGTGCCCACAACCCAGTGCCCACAAACACTACCACGGTTTCTGTAAAACGAAACCAACACAAGTCTTCCTAGCCTCCTAGGAAATCGACGGTGTTTCAGTCTCGCCGTGGCCAGATTTCCACTGAAATTTTCGCTCGTTCAGTTCCAGAAAATGTGACTGTTCCAGTGTATTTTGCAGTAAGCAAGCCAGTACCATGCCCGCTTGCCTGCACACAAATGCTGTTCCCACGGCGACCCAGATAAATCACATAAATGGTGTATTTTCTGGTATTCCGGCCACAGCCGATGGTGTTATGAGTGTATTGAAAATGCCTACAACCCAGGGCTCATTTCTACACACAAACACAGCCCGCAAAAATGCAGGGCTCGCACAAACAAAATCGCCTCATGTCGATTGTGCACTAAATGTAGTGAATGTGCCTACGTCTCAGTGCCCACAAACACTACACACCACATGTCCCACAGGTTCTGTGAAAACAAAACCAACACGCATTCAGTCAGCTCAGGCCGACGGTGTTTTTCAGTGCAGTAAATGTGCCCGCTGTCCTGCGCCCACATTCACTCACAGACATGTTAAGCCCCACGGGGCTCGCCCCGCTCTCTCTCCCTCAGCAAACTGCTATAAGGGTTTTGAGCGCGGCCAGGCTGCCCGCCGCGATCGGCGCGCCCCTCGCCTCACACACTGTAAACACAGTGTCTGCGTTACAGCACGCCGGAGCTCTCTTGCCATCACTATGTCTCGGCCAGAGCCCAGATCTCATTCTACCCCTAGCTATTCACGCGAAAGTGTGGGCACAGCTTCCTGGGGTATCAGAATGGGTGCTGAACACTATAAAAAGAGGCTATTCGCTACAGTTCGCTCGACGTCCCCGCTGTTATACAGCGCGCGTCGAGACGACGGTGGAAAACGAAGTATCTCATCTACTTCGAGCCGAGATAGCGAAACTACTGAGCAAAGGTGCTATAGAACCTTTATCTCAAGCTCAGAGCAAAGGGGGCCTACACAGCAGATATTTTCTGGTACCGAAAAAAGATGGAGGTCTCAGACCCATTTTAGATCTGCGACAGCTGAACAGAGCGCTTGTGAAGACCTCGCGCAAGTGCGCCACGGGGACTGGTTTATGTCAATAGATCTGAAAGACGCCTATTTCCAAATACAAATAGCATCCCATCACAGGCGATTCTTGAGATTCGCTTTCGAGGGCCAGGCATATCAATACACAGTCCTGCCGTTCGGCCTGTCCCTAGCACCTCGTACATTCACGAAGTGCATGGACGCGGCGCTCGCACCCCTGAGACTTCAGGGCATGCGAGTACTGAACTACTTGGACGATTGGCTGATTCTAGCTCGATCACGATCGGAGCTCATAGAACACAGGGCCGCATTACTCGAGCACCTCGAGGAGCTGGACCTCACAGTCAATTGGGCGAAGAGCTCACTGTCTCCCAGTCAGAAAATTTCCTTTCTGGGAACAGTGTTAGACTCGCTATCCATGACGGCACGCCTGTCACCAGAGCGCGGACTAAATATTCAGCGCGTCGCGAAATCCTTCCGCCACGGCTCGATAGTTCCGCTCAAAAGGTTTCAGAAAATGCTGGGGCTGATGGCCTCAGCGGCCTCTGTACTCCAGTGGGGCTTGCTTCGCATGCGCCCACTGCAGATGTGGCTGAAAGCACGGGTTCCACCCAGGGCATGGACAGCGGGTCTGTTTCGCCTCAGGGTCGACCTACAGTGTGTTTCAGCTCTGGAACCTTGGAAAATAACCGACTGGTATCAGTCAGGTGTGAGTCTGGGGACCGCTTCGAGTGTGAAGGTGGTGTCTACGGACGCCTCTACCTCGGGGTGGGGAGCGCTGCTCGAGGGCAGACCGCTAGCTGGCCTGTGGTCAGAACAGGAAAAGCTCCTTCACATAAACTGCTTGGAGATGATAGCAGTCGACAAAGCGCTACGGCGTTTTTGTCCCCAGGTAACAGGCCACCATGTCTTGGTCCGGTCTGACAACATGTCAGTGGTGGCATACATAAATCGCCAGGGCGGCGTCAGGTCACGAAACCTTCACAGGCTGACGGAACGCCTCCTGGTCTGGGCTCAGCACAGCCTGCTCTCACTGAGAGCAGCGCACATGCCTGGTCACCTGAATGTGGGACCAGACAGACTGTCCAGGAACAATGTTCCAGCAGGGGAATGGTCGCTGCACCCGCAGACGGTCCAGCTGCTGTGGAAAACGTTCGGCAGAGCACAGGTGGACCTATTCGCGTCCCACGAAAACGCTCATTGCCCGGAGTTTTTCTCGAAAAGCAAGGACGCGCTGGCTCATGTTTGGCCCCGCTGCCCCCTATATGCTTTTCCTCCTGTCTTGCTCCTGCCTCAGGTGTTGGAACAAATCAGGGAGAACGGATGCCCAGTGCTGCTCGTAGCTCCGCTCTGGACAAACCAGACGTGGTTCCCTGCCCTGATGCAGCTGACCAGCACTGCCCCATGGCCTGTACCATTGAGGAGAGACCTCCTCTCTCAGGCGGAGGGCTCGATTTGGCACCCTCGCCCGGAGTTGTGGTCCCTGCACGCATGGGCCATCAACGGGTACCCGCTAGCCTCCCAGAAGGAGTGTTAAACACGATCGCGCAGGCTAGAGCTCCGTCTACCAGGCGGCTCTACTCCTCGAAATGGTCTGTTTTCTCTGCATGGTGTCAAGCCCAGAGCTTTTCACCTGTGGAATGCGGGGTTTCGGAAGTGCTTTCCTTCCTTCAAGAGCTACTGGATAAGGGCAGGACCCCATCCACGCTCAAAGTATATGTGGCGGCCATAGCAACGTTTGCAAAACCAGTGTCTGGCCAGTCGCTGGGGAAAAACGACTTAGTCGTGTGTTTCCTTAGGGGAGCTCGGAGGCTGAACCCTCCCAGGCCCCCTTCAGTCCCGACGTGGGACCTTTCCACGGTCCTGGAGGCCATGAAAGGCGCCCCGTTCGAGCCAATCCAGCTGGTGGACATGAAACACCTGTCGTTCAAAACAGTGTTTCTCATGGCTCTCGCTTCAGTGAAGCGCATAGGGGACTTGCAGGCGCTTTCAGTAAGCGCGTCGTGTATGGAGTTTGGGCCTAATGACTCGAAGGTCATTCTCAAACCTAAGCACGGGTATGTCCCGAAATCCCTCAATACACCGTTTAGGGCCCAGGTAATTTCCCTGTCCGCCCTTCCGGTTCTCAGTGAGGAGGAGGACGCGAGTCTCCTTTGCCCCGTCAGGGCATTGAGAGCTTATGTGTCACGCTCGTCTGTTTTCAGACAGACGGAGCAGCTTTTCGTTTTGTTTGGCGGGCGTTCCAAGGGACTCGCCGCCTCAAAACAGAGCCTATCCAGATGGATAGTGGATGCCATTGCGCTCGCTTACTCTGCAAAGGGCCTACAGTGCCCCTTGGGTGTCAGAGCGCACTCCACGAGAGGCGTGGCCTCTTCGTGGGCTTGGTCGAGCGGGGTTTCCCTGCAAGATATCTGTACGGCCGCGGGCTGGGCCTCGCCGTCTACATTTATAAAATACTATAACCTGGAGGTACCCGCCTTACAAGCTAAGCTTTTGGCGGTCTAAAATTCAGTGCTATCTGCCCCGCTGTGCGGCCCAGATGCTGAGTTTACTGCAGCCCCATGGGTGTTGACACACGTATGGCCACCCAGATCAGGCTGAAAGCTTTCACCCTGGCTGCGCGTTTTATTGTCATATGATAACCCCGCTGGGTGCTTTTTTATAGGGAATGACGCTTCCAGCCTCCCTTCCTCCACTCTATGTGAGTTTATGGTGATTATGCACTACATGAGCCCTGGGCTTCGGCCCTTGGGACTTTGGTGTTGGATCCCTGTACGCACGGCGTGTTGCATTGTGTTCCCCTAGCGTAAAGCTATTACGCAGTACGAGAGATACTCTCGTAAGAGAACGTACTCGGTTACTAACGTAACCTCGGTTCTCTCTAGAGAGGGAACGAGTACTGCGTATCTTGCCGTGCTTGGAATACGCTCTGGTTCGCTTCAGCGATAAAAACCAGCTTGTACCAGCCTAACGAGCATATTTATAGGGTGAGACCACGCCCTTTCTGGCGGGACGTGACGATATGGGCGCGAATTGCCCCCATTGGTCATTACGTCACGCAGAGTCTCTCTCGATAGGCTGCTGCATTTGCCGCAAGAGCAACCAATAGGCGCGCGAGCTGTTTCGCGTATGTCTGCTTGCTGCTGCAAAGCGTTTTACATTAATAAAAAATTAAGGATAATTTTTGGCTTCAATATCTCGTGGAAAAGAGTTTTTCCCCTAGCGTAAAGCTATTATGCAGTACTCGTTCCCTCTCTAGAGAGAACCGAGGTTACGTTAGTAACCGAGTACGTTTGTGATAACACTCATTCATTTCACTTTTTTTAGTTAATTCAAGTCATTCAGTCATTTTTTGGTGAGGAAGACAAAAGGAGGACTTATCAACATTTTAGTTCAACATCAGTTATTATTATTGTTGTTATTCAAACGAAAAAAACATGCAGGTGGTTGGTTCAGTTTGTGTTCTCTGTCAAAGCCTGGTTTAGGGACTACTTCCTCATGTACACTTTAAACATATGTGATTCATACTGTATAGATTCACCCATGTTCCTTTAATATTGCATTACAAAGGACAGCCTTTTGCTGTTTATCAATGTTCCGATAGTTCCCTTTCAGTCGAGAACGTCAGACGTAGTCGATGTCGACTGAATGGGATCACGCCAGGGAGCCAGTCATCTTCAAATATTATTGAACGAGCCAATGGAATTTGGTGTGCGTGACTTACATCACACACTACGCCCCCGCGGCAAAGGTATAAATACGGAAGTGGATGCACGCACTAGTTGCCTTTCGCTTCGGAGCCGATCATTCTGATGTCTCTGAAGAGTGATGTTGTTTTCAACGAGCGAGTGTGTCAGTGGTTTTCTGCAAAGACTCTCCCGGTGCTGGTGGTTTTTACTGTGCAGTGCAGCGGTGGTCGCGAGCTTTGAGCTCTCAACTGCTGTTTTGACAGCAAGCAAATTTCTGTGTTTGTGTGTGTGTTGACGGCTGGTTGAGGGCGGAAAAGTGAGTGCTTCACTGTTTCAGTTCGCTGAATTCAGTGTTGCCGTGGTCATTCCCTGTGTGCTCCGGCACTGGTGACGGGTCCCATTTCTAAAAGAGCAACACGGGTGCGTTTGCATATTTTTCGAGTCCCCATCCCCAGGCCCTGCTCTAGTGTCTCTTCTGGGCTACCTTTCCAGAAGACACCTGGAGTGCTGTCTGGGCTGGGTGACCTGAGGATTACAATGAGGGGTAATCCACCCGGCAAAGCCCCGTGGATCCCTCACTCCTCTCTTACACCACAGCTGGTGGAGCTCCCTGATGAGCGTGCTGCTCCCTCTGTGGAGGACCGACCAGCCGTCTCATTCGGGGCCCCTTTAGAGGACAGGATGTCCATCGCAGCATCGGAAGGGGAGCTTGGCTCTGGAGATGACGACTCGGCTGCGCTGCCTCCCTCTGGGAGACCATGATCCAGAGATGGCAGCTATGCTCAAGAAGGCCGCAGAGGCGGTAGGTCCCGAACCATCTCGGTTGGAGAATTGGTTTCTCGGAGTGGGCCAGTCTGGTTCTCAGCCCGCCGCTCCGGTACCTTTCTTTCCTGAAGTGCATGAGGAGTTGACAAGGGCATGGATGGCACCTTTCTCTGCCAGAAAGCTTGAGTAGCTCCTCCCCCCTCACTACCCTTGATGGGGGAGCGGTGAAGGGTTACAAAGCTATCCCTCCAGTGGAGCAGTCTGTTGCGAGGCAGCTGTGTCCAGCGACCGCTACCTCATGGAAGGGGGATCCTCGTCTCCCCTCTGAGGCCTGTAAGTTTCCGTCCGTTCTCACGGGCAAGGCTAACAAAGCCTGTGGGCAAGCCGCTTCCTCTCTGCATGCCATGGCGTTGCTTCAGGTCCACCAGGCCCAGGCACTCATGAACATGCACAAGGGTAGCCCAGACCGTGAGCTCATGGGTGGGCTCCGCACTGCAACTGATCCTGCCCTCCGGGGCACGAAGGTTACAGCTTGCACGATCGGTCTGGCGATGTCCAACTTTGTGGTCTAGGAGCGCCATCTCTGGCTCAAACTGGCGGATAGCGGACAAGGTTCGGTTCCTGGACTCTCCCAATTTTTAGGTTGGGCTGTTCAGCGACGTGGTAGAGAACTTTGCCCAGCAGTTCTCGGCAGCCCAGAAGCAGACTGAGGTAATCCGGCACATCCTGCCCCGACGATCTGCTGCT
Source organism: Rhinichthys klamathensis goyatoka (assembly GCF_029890125.1). NCBI lineage: Eukaryota > Metazoa > Chordata > Actinopteri > Cypriniformes > Leuciscidae > Rhinichthys > Rhinichthys klamathensis. The sequence continues at coordinate 3,519,597 of NW_026606840.1, forward strand.
GCCTCCACCCATCCGTCGTGGCAGATCCTCCGCCTGCTCGTCGCCGAGGGCGCCCGCCTGCAGCCACCTCTGCTCCCTCTGGACTGTCCCAGCAGCCTCCACCCAGGTCTCAGAGTGGAGCCGGCCGCAGATGGGGCGCCTCGCCCGCTATCCCAGGGATGGAGGAATGCTCTTGGAGATGGTCTCCGACCACTGCCTTCACTCGTAGGAGGACCGGGTGAAATTTTTGTTTTTTATGTGAGTCTGTTCCGCCGCTGGTTCCCAAAAAATTGGAGCCAGCGGCACCCACATATTCAAAGAAAAAGCAATTTCTCCCTTCCTGGGCCCCAAGAGGGCTAGTTGGCGGTGTGTGACCCTGCAAAGCCTTGCACCCTTCAGCCCCCTCTTGTTCGCCAGCCAGCACCTGGGTGCGGTTCGAGGACCCAGTCATCCGCCTTCTCACGCATCCCCTGCCGTTCAGTGGAGTCAGGTAAGTGCTGCACTGCACACTCAGACCCTGCTTCGAGCCGCCTCCGGGCCTCTCGAGCTGGGTCACCGTTCTCCACCTCGCTGCCCCACCTCGGGTACGTCTGTGGTCTCCCTGGCCTCTGGCACGGTGTGTGTAAGCCTAAAAGTGCTTCCAACCGGTCCACCTGGCCCCAATTTGACCAGCAGACTCGGCTTGTGATTAATTTCGCTTGGCTTCCGCCCTGGCTCAGTGATATTCATCATACCTAGGTGTTGAGCAGAGATGCTCCTAAAATTTGTGATATTTATCACACCTACGTGTTGAGCGCAGCTCCTGTCCTGTGTGCGTACATCACACTCCTACTGGCGAAGGACGCGGTGTAGCCTCTTTTTCCATCCGATATGAAGACCGGTTTCTATAAACCCGTACTTCATTGTACCCTAGATATGTGGTGGGTTACGGCCATCTTGGACCTGTGTCAATTGAAACGGGCCCTTTTTCAAAAGCCTCCGTTCAAGTTGCTAACACAGAGATGCATTTCCAAATGCTACGTCCCCAAGGTTAGTCTACAGCGTTCGACCTGAAGGACAATACTTCAGATCTCTATCCTTCCGCTCCACAGACCATTCTGTGTTCTTGCGAAGTATCAGTACAAATTCCTACCCTTCGAGTGCTCCATAGCCAGTTGCGTCTTCAGGTCAACTGGGAAAGAGTAAACTCGCCCACGGGCAGATGCAGCCGCACGGCTTCCTCCATATGAAGACCGCTTCAGCACTGGCTTCGGCCGGGTCCCAAGGTGGCCGTGGCCGTGGCCGTGGCAGAGCGGCACGCCCTGTGTAACAATCACCCTGGCCGGCTGCCAAACCCTCAGCCCGTAAACAGACCTTTTGTTTCTCCGGGCCAAAGGCTCCTAGAACTAGTGTCTACCATTACCGGCTGAGGGGCCATGTACAAAGGGCATGCAGTAACAGAGGTCTGGGCGCCCTCTGACTGCATTGGTTTCAATTACCTCGAGTTGCTTGCAGTTCACCTCGCTTTGAGACACAGCTGCTCAGCGAGCTTATATTGGTCTGAAAAGACAGCATTGCGACTGTTGAGTTACTCTCCCCTCGCATCTTGCAACTCGCCCGCCACCTCCTCCACGGAGTCAGAAGCTGCTGAGATCGCTTCAATCCACGTATTACTGCTGGTGAGCTCCTCATAAGTGAGAGTATTGCTCCCTCCTAGGCGTTGACACAGTGGGCTCCTGTGGGCTCCCTTCACATGAAGCCAGTTTCACTGTAAGCCCGGTTCGAAGTGTCGGCTTGCTGCGCCATTCTCCTCCTATGGACTGGATACGTGTGCAATTCTTGCTCCAGTTGAGTTCCCCTTATTAGCTGAACCATGTTGAGTTCCTCCATACCCTTCGACAATGGACAAGGCGGGACGTCCGAACCCAGGCCTATCACTCGTATGCACTGGTGGAACCTGTGTTAGGCTGGGTCCATATATTGTGATCCCTACAGCGATCCCATATGTGTATTCATCCACAGTATGGCTCCCTCCGGCGAGCCCGGTTGTTCCTCCCCCTGTTATAGGCTGGAGTCATCCCAGTGACATTCCATGATATGTTGTACTGCCCGGTCATCCACCCAGTCCATGTGTATTCTCCACGTTACCTCCCTTCGGGCAGGATGTGATTTCCGCAGCGTCCCTTCCTTCCATTGATAGGGTACGCTTTCCCAGTGGTCCTGTGGAACAGCAGTGACTTCCTTGGCCTAAGCCCTTCCATCTCCGCCTCAAGTTGCGGAAGGTTCAAAAGAAGGCTTTTGTCCAAGCACTGGAAGGTGGCAGCACTAGTGGCGCTTTCAATTGGTGATCCCATTCAGTCGACGTCGACTGAATGTCTGACGTTCTCAACTCAAAGGGAACGTCCTAGTTGCGTATACCCTGAAGGAGGGAACGGAGGACATAGTCCCCTTGCCACTACTGCTGGACCACCACTGACTCCAAGTTACGCTCGGCTCCTCAGCGAAAAAGCAACTAGTCCGTGCATCCACTTCTGTATTTATACCCGCGCCGCGGGGGCGGTGTGTGTAATGTAAGTCACGCACGCCAAATTCCATTGGCTCGTTCAATAGTACTCGAAGATGATTGTCTCCCTGGCGTGATCCAATTCAGTCTACGTCGACTACGTCCTCCGTTCCCTGTGGGTTGCATATGCAACCAGGACGTTCTTGTCCAAGTATAAATATTTTAAATAATAAATGTTTACACTATTGGCCTACAGCAAACCATGTACTGTATTAAAGTGTGTTTTGTTTAAAAATGTCTTTAGGCTCATCAAAGATTTTGAGAGAAAAAACTACATACTGTAGATGTTGTACATGTCAAGCAGTAATACAATTTTTGTATAATGAGATGAAATAATTCAAATCCAAAGATAATATAATGATTAACATGAGACTAATGAAATACCATAAATTCCTGAATTACAAAATGTTGGTTGTCTACAGGTATCCTAACACTCCGATACGCCCTTTACAGATGCAGAAAGCTATGCGGATGTCAATGCATTTTAAAACTGGAATGAACTATGACGTTTAATGTGTGCCAGAGAGATTTGTCTCTCTAATCTGTATATTTCAACATCCTCATTCATATTAAAAGATGCCTTAGGGATCCACACTGAGATTTGAATTCATAAAGAAAGTGCCACTGGGCCAATGTTGGTCAGACCTTGTTTAAATCCTACTCTTCATCCAGATGTGAAATTATTAATTGCAGCTATTAGTCTCTTCCATCGTGTTATTTTGGTACACACTAGAGGCTTGTGGGTCTAAATATTGGGTGCATTTGGGGGTGAAGTTCAAAAGAGGATGTATTTAATGAACCGAGTGAGGAAAAGTTACTTAGTAAACACTGGAGAATAGAAATCTCCTGTGGGAAAATATAGTTTAGTAATTTTTTATTTTATTTTCTCATTGTTATGTGATGATAAAAAGCCAGATGCCACAGTTTCATCAAGACCCTTTCACTCCGGGTTTCACGGATTGGTGTAATTCTGATCCTAATTAATCACATATCTTTTTTTTCTTTTTCTTTTTTAGTAACATTTTCACAGAGAACGTGACTAGTTCCCTCAGAGGAAACTGAACTTTAGGGTGAATGACAGCAAGTCTCATGGCAATTGTTTCTTTTCTGCTTGTAGACAACCTCAAATACTCATTCAAATTAATGTTATAGCTCATTCATATGCAAATTATAGCATTATTTCATGGTGCCCTACTTAGAGAATGACTGATGGAAAATGTAAACCAGACCTGACAAAGTACATAAGGGCTTGTGTAGTCATATAAGAAGAGGCAGGTAACACATCACTAGAGGGAGCTCTAAACAGTGGTGATTAAAGAGTACAGACAGAACCTTCATTAAAAATATGTGTCGCATAAATCTGGCTCTAGTTTGAAGCTCCAAGAAGATGTGATTATTAGTAAATTATTTATGAATACAAATGTATAACCCCAAAATATGTCAATGTAAAAACACTCACACACCTACACACAGACAAAAGAGACAGGATGAAGGAATGAATGGTGTTCTGCACATCTTGTATTGTGTGGAAAATTATTCCATTTCCTGGCAAGGCTAATATTTGCTCATTTGCAATAACCGAGAACGGATGAATCGGTCATTCATTCATTTATAACAATTATCATTGTTTTGTTTTGCTTAGTTTTGGGGGTTTTTCCCCACTCCAAATTTCATTGAGGCAATAATCAAAATGTTAAATTCAATAGCAGAGATAGTCATTTGTCTCTGGAATCATTACATCTGCTGAAAGTCTTTCAAATTTTTCATTTTAGGACTGTGATCATTATCCATTATAAATTAAACTTTAAATTTTCACAGCATTCCCAGAATGCCTGAGGCATCCATTATTGTAAAATGTTTTTTTCCCCTCTCCCTGAAACCTTCTGTCAGTAGTGCAAAGCAATAAAACATAATGTTTGTATTCTATTTTATATGTATATGTGCTCCCCTAGCTGTAATGAACTGTTATACAGTACTAATGTGTTGCATTATAATGGGATACTGGGATTCACTTTTAAGAATAAGATTTTTTTTTACTTTATTTTTTTATGTCATTGTGTGGCACATCATTCTAATTGCATGTGACCCTGACATACATGACAGCCAAAATCTGCATGCTTTTTGGGTGAAGGAATGGGAGTATATTTATTAGCAGAATATAGTATAAGATCGAGCGGGCATTTTGATGAGTTCCTAGAATACCAACATGGCTGCGCTTACTCTACAAGTCAATAACAGGGAAAAAATGAGTTTGACAGTTCAAAGAAAGCACCTGCATACAGCAATGCAAATATTGTTCCCAGCTTCTCAGTGAACCTTAAAATGTAGTCAGTGCGATTTCATATTCCGGTGTGGAGAGTTATAATTAGCCATAGAGGAAGGCTTTCGGTTCTTTCTCGCTATCGATGTAGTTCCTCATTGGAAAACACCTTTTTCCCTCCTCCATCATGGAGAGATGGCACTTCAGTGTCAGTTTATTTATCTCATCTGCAACATGATGACAGCACAGTTAAACAAAGATGGCATATACTCACGAATGGGAGAGAGTGATTAATAATGAATACGGAGATGATGGACGGAATGGGGTTTTCCGACCATAGCCTGGCCATCAGGTTTGGATAACTCCAGATCTCATAAATATTTATTGCACTTTATAAGTTAAGTGTTGTTTTCTCCACAAATCACTTTGATTCAGTGGCGGTCCTTTCCAGTCCATCACCGAAGCACTGTCTTTATTGGTAACAGTTTTAAATGTTTTACACCAGTTTCCAAACAAAAACAATTTTTTTCCCCCTGTTAGTTTGGCTTAACAGGACGCCGAGCAGTTCAGTACTTGCTCTCTGTGCTTTCGTCCCTCTGCGCTCTGTCTCGCCATTCTGAACACGATTGGATTTGCATATCTAATACGCTGTAAAAAAAGACCCGCTCTGTCAATACTGACTGGCCTGCAGTTTCATGTTGACAACTTGTCCATTGTGGTCTGTTTTTCTATACAAACAGCAGAGGAGTTCCCTCAAGGTCTTATTTCATGTGTTTGTTTTATCAGCATCCTCCATTTCTCCTTGTTTACACTCTTGAGTTTGACTCGGTTTCCCCCAATGTCCGACTCAAAACTGTCCTCATTGTGCATGGATCAAGATTCGCCATGTGGGAAAGACAATCCAAAATTATTTATATTGATTACACTGAGGTGCTGTGGTGCAAAAGATGTTTTGAATGCTTTGAATAATTCAGGACCGACATGCTGTAAATTTTAAACCGGTTAAGTCAGAGACGGGTAGCAATCGATATGAAAGACACAAGATAAAAAAAGCAATGCAATGAAGAATATTGGTGTGTGAAGAAGACTCAGAACAGGCCATAAAACAATATTACAACTTCCAAATGTCTTCAGCTGTGCTTTATGCAGGACAAGTGAGAGATATTGATTTGCAATCAGTCTCTGTTACTGAAAGCTTTGGCTTCGGCATGGTCTGCGGGAGATACCTCCCCTTTATTATATTTTCCCTATTTATTTGATCTTTTTTGAAATCTTTTACTCATGAAGCATCGATCAATGCTGCCCTCATCAAACTGTATTCATTTTTATGTGCTTTCTGGTGATCCCATGAATTATATTTGTTTAGACCAGCGGGTCTCAGCTGGTGGTACATAATAAAAAGCAATTAACTATATTATTTTACATAGTTAGGATAGAAAAGTTCATAGACTTGTGAACTTAATAAAAAAGACTAGAAAAATGCAACCCATGCTAGATTAAATGCATGTTCACTCGCAGCGAAGATAAACATGGTTTGCGCCAAACTCAATTTGTTTTGTGTGGTGAATTATTGGCTGCAGAGAGCATGAAATCATCACAATTCAACAGACTGTTAGAAACCAAATTTTCCATATTCAGTTGATGTCATGTTAATGTTTTTATTGATTTTTTGTTGTTGTTGTTTTTGGGTTAGTTTATAGTGATTTTATTAAATTACAAAAATTGAATTAAGGACATTTTCATTTAAGTTTATATGAAAAAGCCACTTGATATACATTGGGTCTTAATGCAAGACCAGTTGATAATCACAAGTATTGTCGCGTTATTTACGCTATGTATTAAGTCGCACAACTAGGGACAATTCCAAAATATAGTCTTTTAATAAATCCATAGGAGGGTATCACAGGAGACAGGCAAATCCACACACTAACACAAGTTACACATAGACGAGATCGGACAAAGGACTGAAAGACACAGGGAGTATATATACCAGAACTAATGAGATAAGTGATAAACAGGGCACAGGTGAATGACATTGCTAATTAGACAGACAGGGGAAAACTAGGTCACAGGGACTGAACCAAAAACACACAAGACAGAGCATACATGTACAAGTATACAGTAGATATATTATTGCAAAATGAGTTAATACTAATTCATATTAGTTTATAATAATTAGTAGTTTCAACATTACATAGAGAGAGATATTACATGTTCTAGCGTGTTCTTTTGCCTCTTATTTCGCATGTGTGTTGGTAACAGAGAAGGTGAACTCATAGTGAGTGGTCAATCTGGGACAGACAGGCTGTTAGTAGAGAGAGCCTTGTCCTGATTGGGACCCCTGCAGCGGAAGAGAAAGGGCAAAGAAAAGAGCAACAGACTCGAGAGAACAGAGACAAAGAATGTCACAAATCAAAATCTGTTTTTCCTCCTCCTGCCACAGTGCTCACTATAGCCTATATCCTATCTGTCATAATTCCACATTTTCAGTGAATAGTATAATTCAATTTATACAGGACTAGTTATTTTAGGAGTGTTTCTTTCACATTATACAGCATATTTTCATATATTTAAATATGACACTGTTTCTTACTTCCTCTAAAGTAAATTCATGTACTTCAAGCTAAAATTTTGCCAAAAAAAAATCCCTTGGAAAAATAATTGTCTTATTGTGAAAATTAGCAAACACTTAAGCTTTATATTGTACAAAATAATAGAAACAACAATTCAAAAATGTATATAGCTAAATTGAATCTCTGACAAAGTTCCGGATAGATATCGGTCATAATTATGCTATTTGAATAAAACACTCATTTTACTTCTGTGACAGACACTTCACTCCGGAGGGGAGTAAAGGTGCAGTGGCCCAGGGAAAGACTCTTAGCCGCAACCTCAAGGTTGAGAGAACGAGAGCGGTAAAGAGTGGGAAAAAGGAGTAGCTGTCAGTGGGTGGCATCAGAGGCAAGGCTAATGATTTGGGGAGGAGAGTGACAGGCCCAGTTTTGGGGGAGAAAAGGGGAGAAGAGTGAAAGCAGCGAAAGATGACACACCGCCCCAGTGGCGCGCACACACAGGACATCTCTGACAGGCGCTGGAGGTCTTCCGACTCCTCCGGGCTGCACGGGCCTGACATCCACTGCTGAGAGGGACTTTGGAGTTCATAACCCCCCCCCCCCCCCACGCACTTGCATCTCTCTCTCACCTCTCTCTCTCTCTCCATTTCTCTAGCCAGCAGTTCAGGTGCACATAGTATATGAGTGTATGGAAGACAGAGTAAGAGCATGTCTTGACAGCACTTGACTGCTAAGAAGCAGGTAAGTGTGTGCAGATTGATGACTGGCGTTTGGCGGAGTGCAGACAACTCTCCCGCAGGTGTGACAGCCAGGAGGAGTGGAACTGGCAAGAGTGACATATCAGAGGCAGTTCAGAGCCATCGTGTCACTAATAGGAAATCAACAAAGGCCGTGGGAAAGTCTTCCCCCAACTGGCTATAAGTGACCAGCATAATTCAGCACTGGGACATGTAATTTTAATCATTAATCCCTAGGCAAGTGCAGGAAATGTCCAGTCAAATAAGTTGTGATGGGTACTTACACTTGTTAGTAGGTTGCGAGTATTTTCTGAGATTCTGCTGCGCGTGAAATTGTACGGCAATGTTTTCCCTTTATAAAATATGACTTTAACTGAATTGTGTTGCATTAATAATAGACATTAATTTTGTTTAATTCTGCATTTTTAATATTATAATATTACCAGGGGTGTAGAATACGCGTAGGGATGCAGGAGATGTGTCCCCAGCACTGTTAATAAATAGTACATTTATCCTCTGCACTTTTTTCAGGTAAGTGTTCACGTATGTTATGGGCTGTGTATACATCTAGATTTATATCTAGAATCTAGATTTAAATTTAAAGAGACAAGATGGTCTATGCATGACCTGACATTTTATTCTTATCCAAAATGAGGCGATGTGAACATTATGGAGTGCTAAACACTCTCATGTGTTTCATTCATACTCAAAGCTGGAGGGCGCTCTCTCCCAAAAAGTCCTAAACGTACTCATATAAGTCACAATCTATGTAGCTACCATAGACAGTAAAAGAAATGGACACAGCGACCCCATAGACTTCAACGGAGAAAAGTGAAGTCAATTAGAAGCACTCACTTCCTGATTGCCAAGCGCACTGCACAGGCTCACACTGAGCTTGATGACGTAGTGTGACGTGAACAACCTGTCTGACAGTTGTACGTCTTTTAGTAGCTGTGCCAAGTGGAATCTGAATCATTCCCTTCCGAATCTTGCAGAGCCGGAGATTGTCAGTATTAGCTGTGCATGAGCTAGCAGCAGGAGCAACTTTATGACTTGCTATGGGCTTCTCCCTTGACTTTATGCCTCCACGTCCCCCCTATTGCGCGCAAGCTTCTACTTCTGTCTATAAGGTAATTTCTCTACTGTGCGACAGAGAGTCGCGTGTTATGACGCAATCGTTAGCCTATTACAAAAACTGCTTCTACGGGGCCATAACGTAAGATACGAGGTAATTGAGCCTTTTATACATTGTCGTGTTTCTTTAGAAATAAACAATGGACAAGTGGAGTCTTTAACCCTCTGGGGACCAGAGTGTTTTTGGGGCCCTTGGGATGTTTTGACATGCACTGACATTTGTGCTTTTTTCCGTTATTTATAAACATGTTAATGGCAAAGGTGTAAATTCACTCTATATAGCACAAACTTGGCTACCATGATAAGTGAGCAACATGTATGTACATGTTTGTATTTTTAATAGAATAATGTTTATGCGTGGTTATTGAAAAAAATAAAAATGAAAGTTGCTGAAATAAGACCACAAAACACATATTGATTATTTCTTCACAAGACTTTTGAAAATTGTATCACATAGCCTAGAATATTTGCTCCAAAACTATGTGAGAATCATCCTGACTACTCATTCAGATAAGTCAATAAAGTCTTTTACATTTTTAATGACGTGTTTTGTTTGAGAAAGCTTTATGCAGGAGGCGTGATCTCTCATTAATATGTGTGGCATTCCACACCTGAGAAAGACAAAGACCCTCCCCATAATGGCCCTATTAGGTGCTATCAGGCCATATCATTACAGGAGCCTTGCACAAAGAATGAGGAGATTTAAAAAAGAATGGCTTTTAGATTGTTTGGATTTATATAAGGAAAATACAGGGTGCATACGTCTGGACACTTCTATCACACACCCTTCACCATATAGACATGGTTTTATTTCAGTTCAAAGTTCAAAGTTATAGTTGGAAACATCTTGAAAAGAAAATTGTCTTTCTCCATAAATGTCTTAGTTTGATCATACATATTTCAAAGTTGAGGATTCATTATTTTGATATAGCTTGAACAAACACTATAACATCTTAGTTGATTAGTTTATTGACAAAACATACTATATATTTAACATATGAGCAGAAACTCCTAAAAAAAGCTTATTTGATGTCTATTTTAGAGTAAAAACTTTATCCAAAACGAGTCAACGAAATGTTGTCTGTTATTTAGTCTGTAACAGTGCGTATCTGTGCGTTCATTCATTCATTCATTCACACACACACACAAACATGATTCACATTTAACAGTATGCTATTTTTCCGTTTACAGACACTACGTTATTCTATATCGCGATTAGAACAAAGCACTTGCAAAAAACACTTACTTCTCAGCTGAATCTGTTCATCCTCGAAGTGAAAATAAACCCAGTGGTAAATGTCCCAGGATTGTTCCTCATATAGCCGCGCAAGACGACAGTAGATTAATCTGACTAAAAAATAATGTGTGTTTTCAGAGTTTATGGGCGTTAACGCGTCTCAATGTATTGCTTCACATATTTGCGTTTGAATAGCGCGTGCTCTCCGTGGGCGTGTCACATTACCAGAGATAATCAGCTGAGAGAACGATAATGAGACGGGCTGACACGTCTCTCTTTTTATATAGATGACATAAACGGAGAATAATAATTTTAGTTTTGAATCGGATCATTTAAAAGTACAAACTCAAATGATTTAAAAAGATATATTGCTTATGGCTGGGTGAATAGTATTAGCTGAGTTGTGTTGAAGATTAGAGACGTGCTCCAGAAAAAAAGTTCACGGTGACCGAGAGGCAGAACGCACACCCTGTTTATTTTCTTTATTTTACAAAAGCACAATATTTTATTTCGATTGTATGTGGGCACATAAAAAAGTAGACATTTAACAGATTATTTTCTCATATTTCTTAACTCTATATGAACAGAAATGATGGTAGTACTTTAAGTCTATTTTTCTGCTATGTGAAAAAAAACGAGCAAAACGCGCCGGCGCGTTTCTGGTCCCCAGAGGGTTAAACGCCTCAGATGTAAAAGTTATTCGCTGTCAAAGTGACGCCAAAATGAATGGGAGTCAATGGAATGCTAAAAGCAGGTAAAGGCTTGCTAGCTAATGGCGGCCCCCGGGAAGACTTCAGTTTCCGGCTGGTGAATTACCCCCTTGGTAGCTACAGGAAATCCCTTATATGGACAAAGGCATCCAGAGTTCGCTGTGGCTGAATAAAAAGGAGAAACATTCTGACTGATGAAATGCGAAGACAATAGACTCGTGATTGTGACAATAGGTTTTTGTGTGTTTTCCAAACTATCTCGGGGTATTTTGACATTAAAGTATATGAGTGCTAAATGACAGCTTTATTACAGATTAGAAACTAATTATAGCCCATTTTCTGCCTTGTTCTGTGATCATTTATTTTTAATTTTTTACATGTTATAAAATACATGACTTAATGCACAAATGTTTGTATTACATAAATCATAAAATTGTCATTAGGAAAATATAGGGGAAAATATATTATAAAATACAAATTATTGGTTATTATTCAGCAGTGTATTTGATTTCTTACTTAGCCAATTAAAAGCTAGAGACAAAAAAAAAAATAAGCAAAACCTGTCAATTAGACAAAGTTAAAAACAGTTTTATTTTTGTGCAAAACTGTTATTAATTTAACATTATTTATATTGTATATATATATATATATATATATATATATATACGTATATATATATATAATTATTTAAATAATAGTGCTGTGTGCCTTTGAATTTTACCATCTGATCTTACAAGAGCTTTCGACTTTTTTTCTCTCGCTTTATTGTTGCCACAAGAATTGATCTGCGGAAGGAGCCGATATGTTGGTTGTAAATTATTCACATGGTGCATGACTTTCAGTGGAGAATGCACTATGGAAAACTGTGTCTTTGCCGGGCTCGGCTGAGCAGCACCTGCGAACGCCGTCAAACCTCTAGCCTCTACCCCCCACCTCTCTCCCTCTGACATCCACCCGGAGAGAGCAGCCATGATGTGGTCAAACAGCATAACATATGACCCTAAGGGAAGGCCAGAGGCAATGCTGCCTGCCTTCTCTATTTCACCCTCTCTTTCCTACACCTAGTGTACACACGCACTGGTCAGGCAGACAAGACGAGCACACACATGTTTGCCAGCCAGTCTGCAAACTGACATGCATATTCTTCGACAGACAGAAACAGATACTGCCTACGGTGTTATCTATATCAAGCCATTAATAAGTCAAATTGCCCAAATCAAACTATTTCCTTGACATGCCGAAGAGCAAAGTAAAACTGTGTTGCGGCGAGGCTTATGAACCGCAAAAAAACAATGGCAAAGCAAGGTACAAATGATACCATTCAAGCAGTGTAAATGTCCGCTTGTACAATCACTGTTTACGAAGTGCTGTATCAATGTGAGGCGTGTTGCTTGTCTCAATTTCTTTCCACTTTTTACTTAGAGGACTCGAGACATCACATCTCAATCTCAATGTTGTAAAGTGCTGGTCCAGGGTCAGCAGCCAATTCTACACTGTTAAACATTTTAGTGTGAAATTAGAGTATATTCCATGTTAATTGCATTACTTTCAAAGTAATTCCATAGTATAACTTATCTTGTGTCTAACTGCTCTCTTTCTTGTCAAATTTCTTGTAAAATCTACAATATCATACTGTACAATATTATACAGTGCATATGTACTATAAAGGTACGCAGCATGCAGTGTGGCATGAATAGATTATGCGTGTTTCTTGATTCTTGTTGGTTGTATCTGTGCTGCTGAACTTATTTTTGGTTAACTTTTAGCAGTTTGTGTTGGTTGTTTATTTTGTAATGTACAGAATTTATCATTATTATTAGTATTATTATTTGTTGAGTGTCACTATTGTTGTGTTTTGTATGTTGAGTATTGATGTCTGTGCCTCATTAGTTGATGAAAGGAAAAAATAATGTGTTGCAAAATGATGTCACACCAGCAGCTGCTTTGCTATTGTGAAATATCCATTTGAAATAAGATATTGGTAAATCTCTCTGCTGCATAACGCTAATAATAGTATAGTTTGACTAACTTAAAATCAGCCAATTAGCTTATTTTATATTCTAGCTTGTCATTGTTTTAACAAATGTTTTCATTTGTCTCACTTCTGACTTGGCTAGATCAGACATTTGAATATGAAAATACAAGGTCCAAGATCCCAAGCAAATGGAACTCTAATCACCATTATGGTGACTTCAAAACAATTACAGTATACTTAACAACATAATTTCTTACAGTGGCATGGTTAAAGACAACTTTATAATGTGAATTCACAGTAAAACAAGCAGTAAATTACTGTGATGTCTGCATAATTTTGCTGTTGATTAAGCATGAATTGATTTACTGTAAATTTCTGACTACAGTAATTTATTGTAAAATAATATTCTTTTATCCTGTAAATTCCTGGCATTTTTTTACAGTGTATTGTAACTCAGTCAAGTTAAGGGACAATTTGTATTCAGGTGAAATGAAATCTCTGCAGGATTTTATCTATCATTAATCTCTAGCCAATAGTATATATAATTTATTCATTAAATATTAATCTCTAGGCAAGAGCAGATATGCTCATTTTGTATACACCCTTATTAAACATGCATTACATAAAGTCCAACACTGTATATTTTTATGGACAAGACTGCCTGTATTGTCTGAATATACAGTATTTAATATAATTAGTGGCTACCTACAGTAACTGAAGAATATCATGTTTGTTGGATATTTACCTGGTCTGTTGCTTTTAGCCTTTCTAAATTATCATTATTATATAACTCATGTAGAATAATAGATGCCTTACTGAAAAGTATTGGTTTGGATGCTTTTGAAAGACCATAGAGTTGGAGGGTTTTGTGGCTAACTTAATGGGAAATATTTTCACTCTGCTTACCATATGAAGTATTCATTTTACCACTGTGTACATGTATTTCTGTGCGCATGAAAATGAGATCAAGCGTTCACAGTCTAAATTCCTGCTCAATTTGTCCAGAGCAGGACGGTGTACAGCCTTGTATTAGGGATCTGCTGCATTTCTAAGCCCGATTCTATTGTTAGTGCCGCAGGCAAGCTTATGTTTCACCTCAAGCCATATCCTAATGCTAATTCATACCTTAATTTAAAGCCAACATCTCTCTGAAAAGCCCAACAAACAGAAAGAATATAGGAATACAGTACAAATAAAACACATAATTCTCTCTCAATTAAGTCTCTGGGCAATGTTTAGCTTAGTTATTCAAGGTTTGTTTTTGTAGCACAATTTTGTTTCTCAGCTTTGATGGTTTTTGGTAAATAGTGAGTGATTTAATATATGATTTTAGTGTAGGCCTAGATCAATATCTGAGTATACATATTACTTTTAATTTCACCAACAGCATTTATTTATTTATTTGACACATCACAAACTGCATACCAGCAACAAATTAGGGAGGAAAACTCTCTGATTAGGATGAGACGTGCATCTATTTGGGCAGTTAAAGGAGCATGCAAGTCTTAATCACAGGATCCCAATCAATGAATGCAAATATCTAAATTTACAAAAGCCAATATGTTTAACTATGCACTTTTAAACTACTTTTTTACCCTCCAAAAAAGTATCATAGTCATTCTCCTTTTTCCATTGCCATTTAATCATGTTTATTACTATGTCTCTCTTTCTGCCTCCCTGTCTTTTTTTAAAGTCTCACCTGCAGTCGCCTGACATGTTGCAGTAATTGTCACCTTCTGAGTGTGTTCGCAGGTGCAAGAGATTGTCTGTTTACCGTCTCTCATCTGTATAATCTAGCACCTTTGCCAAATTAGGTCTTCTGTTCAGCAGGGGTTTCCTCTTTGGAGGCAGAGCTGCAGCATGTTAGGTCAGGAAATCAGCTCCCTAATGAGGACCAATGCCAGCCATATGTTGGGTTACAGCGGAGCAAAGACCTAGTTCATACACTAACTCATTTCCATCTTGCATCTTGTTTGACCCAGCACATATTTATCATTCTTCATTCCTGTGATTTCCCTATTAATGAAAGATACTTTCGCTGTTGTGTACAGTGTTTATGCGCATATAGTGTGTTATGCTTATGAAAGTAGAAATATGCTTGTTTGTTTGATTACTCCTCAGCGGGCTTTTAATAGGCACTCAGGTGAAAAATTTGTCGGAAATGCTTTGGGTACAATGGACACATATGTCTTAGATGCTGACCTATGCATTTTATTTCTGAATACTGAAGAGGTGCATTATTGTGTACCAAGTTCCAAAGGTCTGAGTGAAATAAAAAATAATGGTTATGAATTCAGAAGCTTTAAGAAATGTAAATGTAACATGTCAGCAATCTTTATTGGGAGACATGCTTTATCTTCTGTGACTAAGCAACAGTTTTAGTTTGAAAACCTATTTAAATGTCTGTTTTTAACCTACTGGGACGAATTTTAAAAAGTAAAATTCTGCCAAAGTTTGACCAAAGCTATTGTCTTCATTCTAAACATCATTTTAAGATGTCAAAGACTAATAAACTACTGTATTTTTGTCATTTGTGGTGTTTAAAGTGCGTGGTCATATTTAATTTTCTCTAACAGTTTTTTTCTAACCGCATCATTTTCATTTCATTATTTCATTATTTTCATGTAGCCTATTGTAGAAAGACAGGAGTGTGACAAGAGCATGTTCTTTTAATGCTGTCAAAGAGCAAAATGCAAAATGCCAACAAAAACCTGGTCTAAAGTCAATGGCGCAGTATTTTTTTTTTGTTATTTAAAGAGTGCACGTTTGCGCCTGTAGGCGGGTCAACAACGCGCATTCACTCAGCTTATTACACACACAGGGACGTGCAGCAGCACACAAGCATGCCAAATATTAAAAATAAAAAGATTACAATGTAAAAGATTATTATAGTGTAAATAAAGATATGGTTGAATCCGGCTTAACCCGTAGATGGCCTGCTCGCACGCTTTAACCTTGTGCATGAGCAGATCCGTTTCCTCTCTGGGTAAGCATTCAGTCTTTCCGCTTGCAAATTCCGCCATGTAAATAGCAACCCGCCATGGCGCGAGCGCAACTGTCTTTTAAAGGGAATGGGAGATGAGACCAGTGGCGTGCACAGAGGGAGGGGGGGGTTTGGTGGCTCAAGCCCCTGCCCCTTTTGTCTCAAAATGTATTGTGCCCTTTTCTGATCATTGTAAATAATAATAATTATTATTATAAATATTATAATAAATAACAATACACTTACACACCCTTGCCACTAACAATAATAATACAAACAAATATTAGGCCTATATTAAAAAGAAATTTGGCGGAGAAGTGGTAGGCGGAGTTTCCTTTGCAGCGCCTCGTACGCATTTAACGGTTCTGGTACGCACTGCGCTCAGTTCGCGCGAGTCTTCAAACGAGCAGCAGGTAACGTTAAAGCTAATACGGAAAATTACATTTATCCTACGATCACCATGCTACTCTAAAAGTTGCGGCAGCAAGCGAGGTATTCTTAACTATAATAAAAGTATAACTCGATTTCAGACGCATTCTGAGTGACAATGTTTTTCGTTTTTATCCAAGGAATAAAAGTGCAAGGGGAAATACATCTAGTTAAATGAAATCTTAAGTCAATGTCCAACTCTAAATTGTAAGGAACTTATATCTTTGATTTCATAGTAACGCTTTACAATAATGTTCATTTGTTCATTACTCATGTATGAACTAGCATGAACTAACCATGAGCAACACATTTGTTACTGTATATCTTAGTTAATAATACAACTGTTAATTGTTTATTCATGTTATGTCACAGTCAGTGCATTAACTAATGATAACAAATACAACTTTTGATTTTAATGTTTTAGTAAATGCTGCAATTAATATTAACTAAGATTAATAAATGCTGTAAGTGCAGTTCATTATTAGCTAATGCTAACTAATTTAACTAATGAAACCTTACTGTAAAGTGTTACTGATTCATGATAGCTAACACTGTCTTTCATACATATAATACATACATTAAGTTTACAACATCAACAAAACTAAAAATTAGTTTTCCATAAAATTATTCATTTTACCTTCTTGATTCTCACTGTTTTGTTTGGTAAAGTAAATAATATTTAGTAATATTATCATAATTTCCCTATTTTCATTTGATGTGTTATGCATTCTAATAATTGTAAAAACATATTTTCTTAGAATGCCAAGGAAAGAAAGAATAATAAAAAATAATAAAAAATCAAGGAACTCTATGATAGAGGCCAAAGGAAGCATCCCTCTCACAAGTTGGCTGAATAGAGAGAATAAAAATGCAGGTACTGTTAAATTAAATATAAAAAAAAATTAGTGCCCTTTTTGGTCCCTCCGCCCCTGCCCCTGAGGAGGTCTGTGCACGCCACTGGATGAGACTGATTGTTTTTTGCACGTTACGCCCAAAACACACCCATTACTCAATAAGAGAATAGAGACAACCCTTTTAGACCATGCGCCAGGCGCACAGACCAATTTTCCCGTCGTTAAACTAGCAAAAGTGGATTCGGACACGCCCTAAGTGCACTTGCGCCGTGCGCTTTAGACCATGCGCTTAGATCGCTAAAATAGGGCCCCATGTGTGCTTAATTTTAGTGTAGCACAGTCTCTTCCAGAGTCCTTAAAACGGAATGTCGGTTGCTTAAAGAGACATTCTTGTCTTTTCACTTTTGGTTTTGTGTACAAGCGCAGAGTTAGATGGGTGTGCGCGAGTAGTGGGAATAGCAATGGGAATACTGTTACATAGTGACAGGGTTTTAATGGTTCTGATCAAATCTATAAATGTTTCAGTGATGTTAACAGTACATTATGGAATTACACACAGTCTCTCATGGATCCAAATCCTGTTATTGATTCTGGGTTGTTTTTTTTACTTGTAAAAAGGGTTGTAATTGTCTATAAATATAAATGTTATATATTTATTATCATTAATACATTACTAGTTTTTGGGTCTATACATCACTTTATTCAGACAACATTCTGCCCAAATGTAGGGAACCCAACAAATCCCCCCAAGTCTAAAGAGATTTATATATTTGAAATATTTGCAAAGTACTGACAGAATTAAGCAAGTATTATTCTTATCAATCTCAACCCCATGACAGATTCCAATAAACCAGTGACCTTTCAATTTGCTATTGATGTATAGCCCAGGATGTGAGTTATAACCTCTGATCTGGGTCAGCGATAGGTAGTGGCGTCTGATATTCATTCATCATGCCTGAATATATTTATCATCAATCTGTGCAAATGATCTGTGGAATTATTGCTCTTTGCCAAAGCGCAGGAAGGAGGTTCATTTCAATTGGCTGATAAAGTCAATAAACGGAGAATGTGTTTCAACACCTTGGTTTTTTGCTGTGTTTAGATGGGAATTTTGGAGTTGACATTCCAGCACTGTGGGAGTGGAGTGAGGAAACATATTTAGGTTTATTCTTCCAGTGGCGCTCAATCAGTTTGACCCTTGCTGTTTACAAGTAGAACAAGCTTTTGATATGTCTCATTTTAGTTTGAGACGGATACCCACTCTGCCACTGGCTGTGAGGCACCATATGTGCCTCACGGCAGGAGATGAACTTTGTTTTCAAAGAGGTGATGATGGCAGAAAGGTAGAGGTGGTGGCATGTATTGCCTCTGCCTTCTCTGTTGTTTTTCTTTCTATTTCTGCATTCTGCTCTCATTTTCGTTTTCTGCTCCATACTTTATGCAACCTTTAGGTTCATGCCTATAGTTTTTTGCTTTTGTATTTGTTCATTGATGCACCAAATTTTTTTTTAGCTGAAAACTTAAACCAAAATTAAAGTTTAATAATCAACTAATTTGTCAAGTCAAATCAACTAATAATCAACACTCTTGCGTTTTATTCAAGTATTTAAAATTGCACATAACATTTTTCATATCAACTTTTAAATTATTCTACTCTAATTCACTGTTGAAATAGAAACATTTAAACGTTCCTCCAAAGCTGTTTTGGCTGAAGCCAAAAAAATATTTTCTGTTTGTGAAACTCATTTTCTGTGCTCATTTCTCAAACTCTTTGTTTTGTTTTGTTTTGTTTTGTTTTTTTGTTTTGTTTTGTATAGACAATCATTTTAGTTTTTTTTCTTTTTTCTTGTGAGTGGGGAAAATCATTCTAATTTGGTTGAACTTTAAGACTTTCTACAAAATTTAAAATCATGAAACTGATCAAATCATATAGGGCCCTATCTTGCACTCAGCGCAATTGACTTTGTACACCAGCGCATGTATCATTCGTATTTTGCACCCACGCAAAGCGGACTTTTCCCTCCACAGACGCACGTCAGTAAACTAGGAAATGAACTTGCGCTCCCTGGGCGGTTCAGCGCAAAAAAGGAGGCGTGTTCCGGCGCAAACATTCCCTAGTGCTATTTTGCAGTTCCAGAAAACAATTCCGCCACTGACCAGAAAAAACCTAGTCTAAAGTCAGTGGCGCGTTGCGCGTTGTTCATAATGCTATTTTAAGCGCTCATGCTTGGCCATAATGTAGCGGGAGCACAACGCGCATACACTTTGATTCTCTCATCAACACAGATGCAGCAGTTTTTATTTTTGCAAATCATACATAATAACAAGGAAAAATATTAACCCATGAGGGAAATCCTTGTGGTGTCCATGAAGATGTAAAAAAAAAAAATTTCCTCCCACGCCTGTTTAAGCAACGGTGATTTGGTTGGGTTTCTCCCATCCCCATACAACGTCACTTCTCTGTCTTTCACGGCCCTGACAAGAAAAAATCGGTCTCCTCGGCTGTGAACCGCTCCTGGCGCGCACTTGGTTAATCCGCCGTTATAATAGCAATCCGCCATGCAACATGCGCACCTGCTCTTAAAGGGTATGTTGGACGACGCTCTGATTGGTTTATTTCACGTTATGCCCAAACCACACCTATGAATAATGAAGCTACTTCAGACCAACCCCTTTTAGATTTGCGCCAGGCGCAAGAGGCATTTATCCCGCAGGGAAAATAGCAACAGCGCAGGGATCCGCCCACAAAGTTACTTGCGCTTTGCGCTTTGACACTTGCGTTTCAGATCGTTAAAATAGGGCCCATAGTGATATTAGTATTAGTTTTTGTTATTTATATATATATATTTGTGTGCTGTTAGCTAAGATAACATCAAAATCCACAAATCTTGTTCAGCGCTATTTACTGCTTGTATTTTATGAGGTTAGATGGTGGTTAGGATGCCGCCTTAGAAGGTAGCTCCCTATAGGACTTAGCACACTAGTTTTTGAGCTGGCTTTTAGATTCAAAGCCATAAGTGCTCTTTACAATCTTGACCACCTCTCTGAGCACATTGTTCTCAAAAGTCAAAAGTGTCATTCCTTTGTGTCCTTTGTGTTGTGCTGAGACAGAATGCATTAATTTGTGCAGCCATGCCATGGACATTGCACTGTGAGAGGTATATCCATGCAGGTGTTTGTTGTTGACTAGAATCATTGAAGTCCCAGTTCATTCTCATCTAATTTTATAGCATTTCAGATTCAGTCTTGTCTTACACTTCTCTTATTTGTTCCATAGGAATAGTCTATTCCAGTAGGATCTGTGGAAAGCTTGTACAATCTGTCAACCACAGTCTGTGTTATCATGAAACGGCAACCTGAGTAACATGATCACCATGCACAGAGAGAGAGACAGAGTGTTGAGAGAACGAAAAGGCTTTGAGCGTCTGTCCTGTTCCCATGAGCGGCTGCGTATGTATGTTCAGTCTGGGCTTTTGTTCGTTTGTCTCAGAGTGATCTCTGCTGTCATGTAACACAGCCATGGCCCAGAGACCTGCCATCACTGCCTCTGCTCACTCTCATTCTCTCTCTCTCTCTCAATCTCTCTCTTTCTCTCTCTCTTTCAGAACAGTCTCACGGAGAAACAGGAGAGCTCTGACAGCTTCTTATGATTCATGTCTTCTTATCATAACCACAGGCCTCCAATAATCAAGCCTCACACCATTACCACGGTATACCTTGAGGATGCCAGTCTCTTTGTATTTCTCTCCTTTTTTAATTTGAAACCAAATCATTTCATTTGCAGGTCTACAGGTAGCCACACAGACTTTTTTTTTTGTCTCGTTCCACAGAATTATTCAGACTCCTTTTATATTCAAATTAAGTACATGAAAGGAGTAAGTGGCAATTACCGAGACAGGAAGTTAAGAAAACACCACTGTGCTATACGCATAGGCCTCATATGTCTGAATTGGAGATCCGGCCGTCAATCATTTTTACACTGCCCTCCGATTGATTTTAATAAAATCGCTGTACTGCGTGATGCATCAGAGCGCTTTCTGCACAAAACTCAGTGGTGTGTTTAACTTCAGAAGTGTACAATTAGCAATCCGTAGTCCATATTCAGAGCGTGTTTAAGCTTTTATACCCATAATTCATCTACACTCATTTCCTAAACATAAACCAGCAATTTAGCCATGCATATTCAATATCACGTCTTATGTGATCAATTGCATTTATGTAAATTCTTACATAAAAAAGACATGGGGCACAGCAGTTGAAATGTCAGAATATGGGCACAATGATAATGTCTTATTCAGTACAAGAGATAGAAATGGAACCTTCAAAGATAAAAGGACAACAAATTATTTTACTCTCCCTCCCTGCTTGATTTCTTAAACTGATGTTTCTATTTTGTTCACAGCGAATTATAGTGAAACAGTACGAAGAATAAGCTTTGAATTTATTTCAGATGTAAATTGACAGTTCTTTATTAGTTTTTTTTTATGTGGAATATTGTCAAATATGTATTTAGCAGATATTTCAAAAGTTTAAAATTAAATCTACATAACATTTCTGTAGGAAGTAATGGCAGGAGCTTGAAATCTTTATTGCAACACCCCACATGATTTAATGTAAATAGTCACACAGAATTAAGAGTATTTAGTTTTGTTTTCATGTTACTTGCATTAAAAGTGTTAGGATTTAATAGTTTCAATCATGAAAAATGTTTGAAAGAAAATAGTTAAAGTCCTATAATATACCAATACAAATAAAACTAAATATAAAGTGTAGGTTAGCAGGAAAATTGGGGAGTGTCATAAAGTGTCATTACCTCTATTATTGTTATTTGAAATGATAATCTGTATTTTACACCCCATAATCACTGTACACTGTGCCATGTCTATTTCTATCCCCATCATCTGCACTCTACTGTTCTCTTGCCTATACCCATAACGTTTGCACTTGCACTCTATTATTTAAATAATATATTGCTATTTAGTTTATATAATAATATAAAAATAAAAATTCCTGGTTAGATGGAAACTATGGTAACACTTTACTTGAAGGGGTGTACATAAGACTGACATGACACCTTCATAACCATGACATGACGTCATGAATATGAAGTAGAGTTTATGCATGTTTATGACAACTGTCATTAAGTGTCTTTCGCTCAATAATGACATTTTGAATGCAAATATGACATTGTTTAAGATGTCTTTGTTATGACATCTTGACACAAACCATAACATCATAACCTGTCAGTGTCTTTGTCATGACAGCTTGACATTAAGTTAAACTGTCATGTGGTTGGTTTTGACATTGGCTGTCATCAGTCCATTATAACTGTGTCATGAATATTTTTCGTGACCTCAACTACAGTGGTACAAATTGAATTTGTCATTAAACAGTTATAATGGCTTCATGACAGCCAATGTCAAAACCAACCACCTGACAGTTTAATGTAATGTTAACCAATAAAGCTAAGTGGTTCCTTAAGTTTGATAATTAATCTGCTATGTCATGTTTATGACAGGTTGTGTTGTCTTAGTAATGTCAAGTTGTCATGACCAAGGCACTGACAGGTTATGATGTATTGGTTTATGTCAAGGTGTCATAACAAAGACATCTCAAACAATGTCATATTTGCATTAAAAATGTCATAATTGAGCGAATGACACTTAATGACAGTTGTCATAAACATGCATAAAACTTCCTTCATATTCATAACATGTGTCATGTCATGATTATGAAGGTGTCATGTTAGTCTTATGCACACCCCTTCAAGTAAAGTGTTACCGAAACTATTTCATTGGCTCTATATTTGTACTCTGCACAATGACAATAAAGTTGAATCTAATATAATTCAGAGTAGCTTCATATGAAGTGAATGTGAGTCAGGATTTAAACAGGATATTGTGATCGAGTTAGTTGACTACATCATTGAGAGGCAATCTTAAAAGGAGGTTGTTGAAAATGCATTGTTTTCTGAATTAGAAAATAGACAAAAGAAGTCATTATCTCTCCTTTCATGTTTAAAAGGGAGTTTTACAAAAGAAAAAAATAATTTGCTATATGATCTTTTAAAGCAGCACTAGGTTACTTTTCAACCTTCATAATATATTTCCAAGTCTCTTGTGATGGTACATCGACTTACAATAGGTTGAATGACACGTCTGCCATAGCCTGACGGGGTCTTTAGCGTTTTTAATCGTACTTTTAAACTTCGGGTTTCGGGTAGTAACCGGCGAACAAAGAGAACTACAAAATTCGACTGCTTTACGGCATATACGTCACTTCCCCCACCACCCCCACTTCCTTAAAATCGGACGTGTGAGCCAAATGTTATAGTCATGGCCGAAGCAGCACAGAAAAACAAGAAAGCAAAGGTTTTATCGGAGCAAAGCAAAAAGAGAAAAGGAGAAAGTGATCGCGTTAAAGGCAGAACGAGGATCAAAATTGGGCAAGCATTTTCTCGCTGGCGTGAGCTGAAGGAGGAGGAGGGGTGCCCGACCAATGCGGACTTGCGGAAAAAAAATCAAATGAAAGCCTGTGTCTAAACGGTGTGCACAAGTTTGGTAGGGGCTACATTCTTGCAAGTAAATATATAAGATGTACAAAATCATATTTTAGGATACCTAACATGTCTGTGATATTTGTTTATTTGTCTTGCCTCAAGCTATAATGCAAATCGATTTGTAAAATTTGCAGATTCATTTATGGTAGCTTGATATTATAATATTGACGATATATGGTTATTATCAACCACTCAAACATTGCATTGAAGTATCATATAGATTCAGTAAAACGGTAACCAATAGACTAGGCTACTATAATGACGCTGGCTTTTAAACGTGATCATCGCGATCATTTGTCGTTAGAAAAAAATAAAACCCATGAAATTATATTCATATGACATGCTGAAATATATGCCACTGTACCTGGGATGAAGACATTTCACACGCGACGCAAGCAGAACACCTGCATGTGACCTCCTCCTACAGTGTTCAGGGCTATCATGGTTGTCAACAATTGCACGTGCATGTAGGATGACAGAGTTTACGACAGTAGTAGAGGTCTAGAGGACAATACTGTTTCCCAACTGTAGGGGGACCCCACCCCGAGAGCAAAAGTTCCCTGGTGTTACTTTAAAAGGCACACATGGTTTTAATCTATGTTCAGATATAACATTGAATGTCTTGAATGGAGAAAATTGTCTAATTACAAATAGGGCAAACTGTTATAGTTATGTCTGTCCTGTATCTGTTTTCCTGAGTTTCCCCATCATTGTGGTTTCCCCCCATCTGGTTCAGTCCTGTTCCCAGTTTTCCCGCTCCTCGTTAGTGTTCAGTTTATTCACCTGTGTTGAGTTGATTTGCCCGTGCCTTGTTTCCCTATTCTGTTCTCTATGTATTTTAACCCTGTGTTCTCCCTCATTCCTGGTCGGTTCTCGTTTGTGTATGGTGTGTAAAAGTTATCCTGTGTTAATGAGTGTTCTCCTGAGTGTTATATTAAATCCTGTTAATTCCTATTCTCCGGCTTCCTTGTGCTTCCAACCACCACACGTACCGGTAACACAAACCATTATGTTTCCTGACTCCGATGATAATTCAGATATAAGCAATTATGCAATATATAATTTAGATGTATTTTTTTCATTGATTCAAATATGAGTTAATGCTAGTTTATAGTTTTGGGGAGAATGCAAACATAATTTAATATCAATTCATTTTAATCCTTTTAATAGTGTCTCTTAAAAGATTCCAGCCTGGTCTCATTGTTAATAGGTAGGTATAAATACGTTATTTTCAGATAGAAAACGTAACGTTACTTTTTGTACGTTTGGATAGATGCTGAAACGAATATGGACGTATCTGCAACATTTAAACGTAACATTTAGATTTTACAGCTACAAAACGTTAACTATTTACGTATATTTCATATCATAAAGATATCTGTATAATTTCCCTTTTACCATTTTATAGATAAATGTAAGATCCCTTAAGCCTACTCCCAAACCTAAACGGTCAGGGGATCTCTGGATAATCCGTAATTCGTTTGTAATTATATAACGAATATACCGTTTTTCAGTTTTTTGTTTCAAAACGAAAAACCAAATAACCGTTTTTGGTGTCAGAATCAAAAAACGGAAAACCAATTAAAAACGGCCCGTTTTTCGTTTTTGCCGATCATTTTATCGGTATTCCTTCTTGAACAAAGAATGAAGAGAGTCTTTGAACTTAAGTCAATTAGTTCCCTTTCGTTGTCACTCTGAGTTCCGTCGGATGACGACGAATGGGGGTTTCGCTTAGAAGCCTATCAACTTCGAGTAATACAAAACGAGCCAATGGCAAAGAAATGCCATGGGTCTGTGGAATTTGCATGGCGCAACTCCGCCCCACCTCGTGGGTATAAAAGGAGGAAGCCAGGCAGAATGCAGACATGTTTTCGCTTCGGAGCCAAGTTAATTCTTCGTTCCTTTAGCCATCTCTGATTTCGTCAGCTTTCTACGAGACGAGCAAACGCTCCAGTGTTGGTGTGGCGGCGATCTCCCGGCGAGTGCACACTTCCTGCTAATCTGTGCGTGGTTTGCCAGTTGCTGTGTTTCTCCGCGGGCGCTTCAACACTCAAGTTTTTTTTCTCAAAGAGCTTGCACGCGGCACGTCTTTTTAAAGATGCCTCGCCGTGCACTTCTGGTTGTGGTAGGCTTGTGTCTGACTCTGATGGGCACGAGCGCTGTCTAGTGTGTTTGGGCATTGATCACGCTAGAGCAGCGCTCGTGGATGACTCATGTTCTCTCTGTGGAAACATGACCATCGCACCACTACGATCGAGACTCAATGATCTCGCAAGAGTGAGAGCCCCCTCATCCACACCCCGATCTAGCGCCTCCACGAGAGGCTCTACTTCGGCTGGTGGCCAGGGTGATCTGAGGGTGACTGTGTGGACCAAAGCGCCGACTATCTGTCCGTGCCCCGCGGCAGGTGGGTGTTCAGGGGATTGCCGCGGGACTATCTTCGGGTGCCCCGTGGGTTTCCTTTGGCGCTCCAGAGGAAGACGCGATGTCTATTGCAGCATCACAAGGTGGGTCTGATTTGTCTGGAATTGACGATTTGTCACAGCTGCCACCTTCGGGTGTGAATACGGCTGTGGCTCAGTCTGATCCAGAGATGACGGCCATGCTTTCCCGGGCGGCCGCGTGCATCGGGTTAGAGTGGACCCCTCCACCCTGTCCCGAGCGATCGCGGCTGGACGATTGGTTTTTGGGTGAAGCTGCTGGTTCCCGTCCGCAACCTGCCCCAATACCTCTCTTCCCGGACGTGCATGATGAAATCTCGAAGTCCTGGAAGACTCCCATGTCTTCTCGTGACCGCTCGTTGATTTCATCCGCCTTTCCTCCTCTCGATGGAGCAGCTGCCCGTGGGTACACTGGGCTCCCCTCGGTTGAACGCTCTGTTGCGATGCAACTGTGTCCTCAGAGTGCTTCTTCTCATGGCGAGCCTAAGCACCCATCCAAAGCCTGTAGGTTTTCGTCTACGTTAGTGGCGAAGTCCTACAGAGCGGCGGGACAGGCGGCTGCTTCTCTGCATGCCATGGCCACTCTGCAGGTCTACCAGGCCCAGATGCTCAGAGACATGCACGAGGGTAGGACAGACCCAGGGCTCTTTGATGAGCTGCGCGCCGCCACCGACCTCGCTCTCCGGGCGACGAAGGTGACCGCACGCTCCCTGGGTTTGGTGATGTCCACAGCTGTGGTCCAGGAGAGACATCTGTGGCTCAACCTGGCTGACATGAAGGATGCCGAGCGGTCCCGGCTGCTCGACAACCCCATGTCCCAGGCCGGTCTCTTCGGCGGTGCAGTTGAGGAATTCGCCCAACAGTTCTCGACTGCTCAGAAACAGACTGAGGCCATTAAGCACATCCTGCCCCGTCGACCCGCTGCTGCCTCCACCCAGTCGGCCGGGCAGGCGCCTCAGTCTGTTCGCCGCCGAGGGCGCCCTCCTGCGGCTCCCGCCCCTCTCGCCCGGCCCAAGCAGCAGCCTTCACCCGGGCCCGGTCGTGGAGGAAGCCCCAGCCCTCTCCAGCCCTGTCCCAGAGCCGGATGACAGTGCGCGCCGTCCCCGGACCGTACCACTCTCATCCTCCTCTGTCGCCAGCCCCCTGGCAGAGCAGACCCCCGTGGAACGTTCGTCCTTCCCTGGTCTCCCCTGTCAGGGCGCGGTTAATGACTGTGCCCCCGCACCGGGCCGCTATGCCGTCCACGTCTGGGCCAGTCATTCCGCCTCGCTGCACCACCGATGGGAAGTCTGTGGTTCGCATGACCCCGCTGGCACAGTCATTGGGAGCCTGGCTAGAGCTTCCCAACCTTTCCCGCTGGGTCGCTCGGACGATCAGGCTCGGCTACGCGATTCAGTTCGCGCGGTCTCCTCCCCGCTTCAGGGGAGTCCGCTCCACTATGTTCGGTGGCAATGCCCCTATCATGAGAGCGGAGGTTGCTACCCTGCTGGCGAAGGGTGCGATCAAGACTGTCCCTCCAGCCGAAATGAGGTCCGGCTTCTACAGCCCGTACTTCATTGTCCCGAAGAAAACCGGTGGGTTACGGCCAATCCTGGACCTGCGCGTGCTGAACCGCTCCCTTCACAGGATGCCGTTTAAGATGCTCACTGCCAAACGCATTTTCGAATGTGTGCGGCCCCAGGATTGGTTTGCAGCGATCGACCTGAAGGACGCCTACTTCCATGTCTCCATTCTCCCTCGACACAGACCGTTCCTTCGGTTTGCTTTCGAGGGGCAGGCATACCAGTACGCGGTTCTCCCTTTCGGGCTAGCCCTGTCTCCTCGCGTCTTCACGAAGGTCGTCGAGGCAGCCCTTGTTCCCCTTCGGGAACACGGGGTTCGCATCCTGAACTATCTCGACGACTGGCTGATCCTAGCTCACTCTCGAGACCAGGTTTGCGAACACAGAGACCTAGTGCTCCGGCACTAATGGTGTGTTCTATTATAGCCTATGAACCGACTCGGACCTCGGATATGACGTCACGTCCACACTTCAAGCGTTCTATTATGTTTTGCGCGTCTGAGTCAGAGAAAAAAATGGACGCACTGGCCGAGTACCAGGCGCTCCAAAAGCACACCAGGCGTATGTGCTTCACCTTACAGAACACCGAGGAAGAACTTGAACTTGAAAATGTTCACTTTATTTAATGTTTTTCATGTTAACCTTCTGTTAGCAACGCTAGCAACGTTAGTAATTGCACTCACAACAACCGATTCCCATACCTACAGGGGACGCAGTAATACGAGTGATTATAGTGGTCATTTAAAATACCAAAGTGGTTCAAAAACAATGAAAACAATTCATACTTACAAGTCACACAGGGCGCAGCCATCTTGAATTCCGAAACGGAATTCTTGCTCGGTGTCCTCACGGTTGTCCGACGTCCGAGAGGAGAAATCCGAGGAAAGGGGGCGTGTTGCTAGGCAACGTCTGTCTTCCGATTCAGATCTCCGAGACGGATAAATAATAGAACGCACCATTAGCCCGTCTGGGCCTTCGAGTTAACTGGGAGAAGCAGAGAACCAGCCCCGTGCAAAGGATCTCTTTTCTCGGTATGGACATCGACTCGGTCACCATGTCCGCGCAGCTTACGAGCGAGCGCGCGCAGTAACGGCTGACTTGCCTGAGACAGTTCGAGGGCAAGAGTGCGGTTCCACTGAAACTCTTTCAAAGCCCCTGGGGCATATGGCATCTGCAGCCGCGGCAGCGCCACTCGGATTGCTTCATATGAGACCGCTTCAGCTTTGGCTTCGCGACCGAGTCCCGAGGTGGGCATGGCAACACGGCACCCTCCAAGTACCAGTTACTCCGACCTGCCGTCAGACCTTCACCCCGTGGTCGAACCTCAGTTTTCTACGGGCCGGTGTGCCCCTGGAACGAGCTTCCCGGCATGTTGTTGTAACGACAGATGCCTCTGCCACGGGCTGGGGCGCCATGTGCAATGGACGTGCTGCTGCGGGCTCCTGGACAGGACCCCACCGCCTATGGCACGTCAATTGCCTCGAGTTGCTGGCTGTACGTCTTGCTCTGCGCCGCTTCCGGGCAGTGCTCAATAATCAACACGTACTAGTCCGATCGGACAATACCGCCACTGTAGCGTACATCAACCGTCAAGGTGGTCTACGCTCCCGCCACCTCCTCATATGGAGTCAGAAGCATTTGAGGTCGCTTCGTGCCATTTATATCCCCGGAGCCCTGAACTGTGCAGCCGACAAGCTCTCACGGCTTCAGCCCCTCCCGGGAGATCGGCGACTCCATCCCCAGTCGGTTCAGCTGATTTGGGACCAGTTCGGGTACGCACAGATAGGTCTGTTTGCCTCTCACGACTCGACCCATTGCGCCCTGTATTATTCCCTGACCGAGGGCACGCTCGGCACGGATGCCGCGGGGCCGCAAATATGCGTTTCCCCCAGTGAGCCTTCTTGCGCAACTCCTGCGCAAGGTCAGGGAGGACGAGGAGCAGGTCACTCTGGTCGCCCCGTACTGGCCCACCCGGACCTGGTTCTCCGAACTTGTACTCCTCGCGACAGCACCTCCTTGGCCGATTCCCTTTGAGGAAGGACCTCCTTTCTCAGGGACGGGGCACCTTATGGCACCCTCATCCCGATATTTAGAACCTCCACGTGTGGCTCTTGGACGGGACGAGGCAGGTTTGAGTACCCTACCACCAGTGGTGGTGGCTACCATCACTTCCGCTAGAGCGTCGTCCACGAGACACATCTATGCGTTGAAGTGGAACCTCTTCATCAACTGGTGTTCTTCTCACCGAGAAGACCCCCGGAGATGTTCGATCAGTGTCGTGCTTTCCTTCCTTCAAGATGGGTTGGAGCGAAGGCTGTCTCCCTCCACCCTCAAAGTCTATGTTGCCGCTATTGCCGCACACCATGACCCAGTCGAAGGTAAGTCTGTGGGGAAGCACGACCTGATCGTCAGGTTCCTGAGAGGAGTGAGGAGACTGAATCCTCCTCGCCCTCCTCTCGTTCACTCTTGGGACCTCGCAGTGGTTCTAACTGCCCTGCGGAGTGATCCCTTTGAGCCTTTGCAATCAGTGGAGCTTAAGCTCCTGTCAATGAAGACAGCGCTCCTGGTTGCATTGGCCTCCATCAAGAGGGTAGGGGACCTGCACGCATTCTCCGTTGACGAAGCGTGCCTGGAATTCAGGCCGGCCTACTCTCACGTGATCCTGAGACCCCGGCCTGGATATGTGCCCAAGGTTCCCACCACTCCCTTCCGGGACCAGGTGGTGAACCTGCAAGCGCTGCCCCTGGAGGAGGCAGACACAGCCTTGGCACTGCTCTGTCCAGTACGTGCTCTCCGCGCCTATGTAGACAGAACGCAGTGTTTCAGGACCTCAGACCAGCTCTTTGTCTGTTATGGTGGGAAGCTGAAGGGAAAGGCTCTCTCCAAGCAAAGGCTGTCTCACTGGATAGTGGACGCCATTGCTTTGGCATACCAGCAGCAAGGCCGACCGTGCCTCCTTGGTGTGACTGCCCACTCCACCCGGAGTGTGGCGGCCCCTTGGGCTCTAGCGCATGGCGCTTCGCTAACAGACATCTGCAGAGCTGCAGGCTGGGCGATACCCAACACATTTGCCAGATTCTACAATCTCCGAGTGGAGCCAGTGTCCTCTCATGTACTCGCTTCAACCAGCTAGTACCGGACCCGCTCAGGTGTCTTCGCTTGCTCGCCATTCCACTCCTTCGGACTAGATACGTGCGATATTCTCCTCAGGTGAGCTTCCCCGAAAGCCCTGAGTTCCTCCAGCACTCCTGACGTCGGCGCCAGTGTCTATTGCCTGCGTGTCAGCTAGGTGCCTCCCGTGTGCATGGTACCTCCTCTGAGCTACCCCCACATGTGTATTTCCACTGTAAGCCTCTCTGAGCATGTGTCTTCCCCTTGGCAAGCCACCTTGCCACCCCTGGGGTTGAAATATTCCACCTGCGGCTGGACACCCAGTGTTCTCCATATGCATCCCTCTGGGTCATATGTGTATTTTCTAAGTACACAAAAGTAGTGCCACAAGTCAAAGATGTGGCTTACCATAAACCATTATGTAAATATCTGAAAGTGACAACAAGGCCCTTTTATGGTGCCAGAGGAAGGAGTGGTGTGCTGCTTTGTCCTGCCAGTCCAGCATTTATTTGAAGAGAGAGTGATTGTAGTTAGATTGTAGTGACTTGCTATACTATCATCAGTCCTTAAACCCTGCACACAGTGCACAGGATCACATCCTCCAGGTATTGGGGAAACTCTGGGAGGCCCTGACACGAGTACCAGGGAGAGAAAGTCCCAGAGCTAGAGATCATTTTTGACTGAGTAATGCTAGTTCCCTTTCGAGAGGTTCCTCCTATTGCGTAATAGCTTACGCTATGGGAAAACTCCTTTTCTCGAGAAATATTGAAGTCTTTATGTAAAACGCATTGCAGCTGCACAGCATACAGCAATGACCGAGGCAGCTCGGTCATTGGCTGTGTTGCGGCAACTGCACGAACCTATGACGGGGCGACTCTGAACCCGCTTCCAATGAGCGTGCTTCGCGCCCACGCGCATCAGAGCCCGCCAAGATGGGCGTGGCCAAGGGCTATATATTGGGCGCCCCGTCGTCTGAGTTCTTTTGATTTAATCTCCTTCAGCAAAGAACCTTCTCTTCGCTGGATCCTCCGGATTTCTTGGAGTCTTTTCGCCGCCGCCGTCGACAAGCCTACAGCAGGACTGCTTCGAGGACGCCGGCGCCTTCAGCCGCCTTCGATCGCCTTTTCTGCTAAGCCATCCGGCGCGCATCATCTTATATCCTTTCAAAGCTTTCAGTGTTCGCCCCCGCGACACTTTTCTAAAAGAGCAAATTAACAAGGCGTTGTTTCAAATGCCTTCCTGCGCCTCGTGTCAAAGCCCTCTTCAGGACGGGGATCGTCACATCATTTGCACCCGCTGCTTGGGACCGGACCACGCAGAGGCTGCCCTTACCGAGCTGCGCGCTCGCTTCGCCGTTTTCACCGCGAAAGAGCCCACCTCCTCCGTGCTGCCATCTCCTCTGGTCGAGCCGCGCAAGAAAAAGCACCACTCACAGAGGCCGCCGGAGTGATGTCACGCCGGGCCAATCCCCGCGTGCTTCACCACCACCCGAAGACTCCCCGCCGCCAGTCCAGTTCACACAGGCAGACCAGCACCCCTCCAGCAGAGCGATGGGGCTCGTCTTGTTTGGCGCGTCAGGGGATGACGATGACAAGGATGACAGTTTTTCCGGTGATGCTGCATCCGACGACTGGCCGGGTTCGTCGTTCGACCCCGCGCCATCGACATTAGCGGGCACGAGCGCGGGCTCCAGCATAGACTCGGAGATCGTCCGCATCCTGTCTAAGGCCGTGGAAGACCTCGGGCTCGATTGGTCTTCCCCGGAAGAACCCGTCCGCAGCCGACTGGACGAGTGGTTCCTGCAGGGGCGCCGACAGGCCCCTCAACAAAGGCCCTCCCCCTTCTTCCCGGAAGTTCACGACGAACTCACGAAGTCGTGGAAAGCCCCGCACTCCGCTCGCCTGAAGCCTTCTTTTTCTTTGTCGCTCTCCTCTGTGGACGGCGCGAAAGAAAGAGGCTATGAGGGGACTCCGCCCCTCGAGGAGGCTGTGGCCAATCATCTGTGTCCACCCTCCAACACTGGATGGAAAGCTAAAGCTTCTCATCCCTCGAAGCCTTGCCGGTCTACTTCAGCTCTCGCCGGTCGCGCATACGCCGCCGCCGGCCAAGCTGCATCAGCGCTTCACTCTATGGCTGTCCTCCAGGTGTTTCAAGCTAAACTTCTCCGCAGTATGGATGAGTCTGGACCCGATCCTGAGGCTTTCAAGGACCTGCGCAGCGCCACTGACATAGCGCTACGAGCTACAAAAGCCACCGCCCAATCCATCGGCCGTGCTATGGCTAACCTGACTGTCCTTGAGCGCCATCTGTGGCTGAAGCTAACAGAAATGAAAGATGCAGATAAGGCGCCATTTCTCTACGCTCCTATCTCCCAAAGCGGCCTGTTTGGACCAGCGGTGAAGGAGTTCGCCGAGCACTTCACCAAAGCCCGTAAGGACTCGCAGGCTATGCGTCACTTCCTGCCCAAGCGATTTAGCTCATCGCAGAGCCACCAAAGGCCGCCTCAGCAGCAGCGAGCACCCCAACTCACAAACACTGTTTATATGACCAAAAACCTCCCGCCACGAGCGGGAAGTTTTATGAAAGTGGCGCGCGTGCCTACCACAGTCTATGCACCCCCACCCATAAGCACTGCCCATACAGTGTTAAACATTTCCCCATCTCACTCTGTGAGCATTACGGCGAGCGTGCCTGTAATCTCACACGCACCCCTGCACTCGGCATTCAACAAAGCTGCTCAGCGCGCGCCCGCGCCGCTGAGAGCTGTAAGCTCGGTATTAGCACAGGGCGATTCGCTGGCGGGAGCCATACGTCACTGCGACACGCCCCCAGCCAGCATTCAGCCCATATCTGTGCGAGCGAAAGCTTGGGAAAATATCCCCGACATGCCGAAATGGGTTTTGAACATAATAAAACACGGTTACTCGCTTCAATTCGCTTGCAGACCGCCCCGCTTCACAGCAGTGGTCGAGACGAAAGTGAGAAAAGATGTTTCACATGTTCTACGCACCGAGATGCTCAAACTGATAGAGAAAGGCGCTATAGAGACAGTCCCGCCCTCTATGAGCGAGGCAGGTTTTTACAGCCGCTATTTTCTCGTCCCGAAAAAGGATGGCGGTCTCTGCCCCATTCTAGATCTCAGGCATCTGAACAAAGCTTTAATGATTCGCTCGTTCAGAATGTTAACAACCAAGCATATCCTCGCGCAAGTTCGCCCAGGGGATTGGTTTCTATCAGTGGATCTGAAAGACGCTTACTTTCACATTCCAATTGCGCCTCATCACAGGCCTTTTCTGAGATTCGCTTTCGAGGGACAGTCATACCAGTACACAGTACTACCATTCGGCCTGTCACTGGCACCCCGTACATTTACGAAATGTATGGATGCAGCACTTTCCCCCCTGAGGTAGCGGGGAGTGCGAATACTAAATTATCTCGACGATTGGCTAATCCTAGCACAATCAGAGAGCCAGTTAGTGACACACAGGTCTTGGATTATCAGTCATCTAGATTGCCTGGGTCTAAGAATCAATTTTGCAAAGAGCATGCTATCCCCCAGCCAGAATATTTCTTTTCTGGGAATAGTGCTAGACTCAGTGCAGATGACGGCGCGCCTCTCGTCAGAGCGCGCGCTCACTATCCGGCGCCTTGCAACATCGTTCAGAGCGGGTGCGCGCGCCCCCGTCAAGCGATTTCAAAGGATGCTCGGTCTCATGGCCTCAGCATCAGCTGTACTCCAGCTAGGATTGTTGCACATGCGTCCTCTCCAACGCTGGCTCAAAAGCCGTGTCCCCATTCACGCGTGGCGCTCGGGCCACTTTTTAATCAGAGCAAATCACGGCTGCATAAAAGCCCTGACGCCCTGGAAAGCTGTCGACTGGTATCAGTCCGGCGTGAGTTTGGGCGTAAACACAAGGAGAAAAATGATCACGACAGATGCCTCCAAAATAGGCTGGGGGCCCTTTACGAGGGCAGGCCTGTCTCCGGCTTGTGGTCAAACCCGGAGAAGCGCCTACATATAAACTGTCTGGAATTGAAAGCGGTCGCTGTGGATCTCAGAGCCCTGCTCCCGTACCTGAAGGACGAGCACGTCCTAGTCCGAACGGACAACATGACGGTAGTCGCGCATATAAATCGTCAGGGGGGACTCAGATCGAGCTCCCTGCACACTGTAAGGACTGGGCCAGGGTGAATTTGAATAACTAAATACCTTCCTGCTAAAGACCCAAAAAGCCTGGAATGTAAATTTACACACACACACGCACAGCCACACACACACACACACACACACGCACGCATCCCCCCACAAATGAAGCCTGCTCAGGACAGAGCGTGGTTTCCTGTTACGAGACACTTGTATGACTGACTTGGAATTTGATGTTCAAAGAGAAAGAAACTTCTTTTCTTTAAAAGACATTTAACCCGATATATTCGATGTGTTTTTATGTGTGTCCATTTGCCCATGTCACATTGTAATGACTATAATTTGTCCGTAACTTAAAAGTGAATTATAAATACCCTAGGTGTATTTTTAATGTAAATGTTTACCTATAACAGTCGTGTTTGATATCGTAAAAATGCCCTTGACTTGACTCAGCCAGATATATGTATGAACACACCTTAAAAGGTATGATTATGTGCATAACACATCTCTGCAGTAGAAATGACCCTTCCTAACACAGGTCATAATTTAATTAGACAAGCAGTCTGACAAGACAAAGAGAAATAAAACCCAAAGTCCCGCCTGTAAACTTCCAACCCTCTAATTGGCCAAGCCAACAGGAAGAGGCTGGATTTCTCCAAAAAGTGATAAAAGACGCTTCTCTTTTCTCTCTCTCTCTCTCTTCCTGCCGTGTCATGATGTAACGTCTCGCCTCCGGGCGAGCTCTTCGCCTTTCTTTTATTTGTTTCTAGTTTAGTTTGTGTTTTTCAGTTGTAGATAAGTCTCTGTGTTTAATTCCAATCGACGATTGAAAAGAAAACCCTGTGACATATCTCTTCAGCAAATCCATCTACGAGGGACCTTTAAACGAGCGCGCGCTCTCTTTGAAGGAGAAACACGCGCACGTGACCACGTGACGCGCCGGACCGAGAGACACACACGCTTCTTCAAAGCCATAGAAAGATGCAACGTTAACCCCGCGTGATTTCCCCGTAGAGATCTTTATTCCCTTTTTGTTAGTCAAAGTTTTGTTTTCCGTAGCCGACTCAGTTCACTTCCACGAAGTGAAACGAACTTAGCCGAACTATTTCCCTTTGGAAATGTTACAACAAAGACTGTAAACCTCCGTTCAACACGCGCGCCACGCAACCCACGTGACGCTTCCTCACACCCAAAAGGACTCCGCTCACGCGGCCAGACAGGGCCGTACAGGAATGTTTCGGCACAGAGAGAAACCATAACATACGTTGATTGCAAGTATAAATCTCTTTATAGAGCTTCTAAGAAGTTTTAAGATGATGTTCCGTGTTGTAATCGGAGAGGTGAATGTCTTCCTGCCAATGAAATTCTCCCAATTTCTCTGTTCTCTCTCTCCCCATCCCCTTTTCTCTCTCTCTTACTCGCTCACGCGTGTACGTTATCCATTGTCCAAACTTTATGCATTTCTCGTTCATTGATGTCTTATTGTATTGTTCATTGTTGTCTATGTGTTTGTAAATACATATATCCCATGTAACCGTAGTAAATACATAAGTAGTCATGCCTTTATTAAATCCATTATATTCATTTTGATTGATGTTACTGTGTCTGCTCATACTCCAGGTCTCTGAAATGAATAGATCAAGCTACGGCTTTATGAATTAAAAATACTTTTAAAGAGTATGTGTTTATAGGGCAGAAAACCCAGTTCTTCTGGCCAGAGAATTGCGTTTCCTGAAATCCTATGAAGTAAGATGATATGTGGGATTCCCCCAATATTAATCTGACAATTGAGCTAATTAAATTTTACCTGTCTGTAAAACGTGATCTATGCAATCAACTTGTAGTTAAAATGCAAGGATACACGTATGCATGCAGGTAAAGTGATAGATCCTCCCTTAGAGGGAGAGTAAATTCAATGTAAGATTGATCTAATCCAAACATGTATGAATAATTATTAATTACCAATTATTAATTAATTTATGCAAATTCCCCACGGATTAGATCCGCCCTGAATCCTTACAAATGGTGGAGAAAATGCTAAGCACATTTTAAACTTGTTTTATGAGCAAAATCAGTTTTCAATCTATGTCTATATTGTGATTTAATATTGTACGTGCGCCTCGAGTGAGCGAACGCAATGCGAACTCACCGCTGCAAAATAATGTCTGACATTCCGTTTGCCATTGTTAATAACTAAAAGTAAACTGCAGTTCATAGTATTAAATTTGTCCCACAAAAGACGAAGAAACCTCTTTTGAACGACGACATTTTTAATGTTAAACTCCCCTGTCCGAACGATGTTCTTCTGTCAGGGTGAAGACAAGATTTAGTGAAACGATGCTCTTTCACTATTCTTAAAAAGGCCTTATTTTATAATCGTTAGATTAACGATAAAAACTCCTGGTTAAAACATTGACTTAGCTACTCAATTGTAAAAAACCGAAAAGCATATTATCACAAGTGCTATTTGATATATGCTTGGAGTCGAAAACAGATGAATAATTCCTGTTTCCTTTTGCACGACGCAGCGAAGAAAACCTGCTAACGTGTTCAATGAATATAGCACCGATAAAATCCAAAACTGAAAACATTTTTAATCAATGCTATTTGACATATGTTATGGGAGTCGAAAAACAGATGAATAATTCCTGTTTTCTCTCGCACAACGCAGCGACGAATCCTGCTAGATGTGCTTGTAAAACATAGCACCGAAAAAAAAAAAATCCAACACTGAAAACATTTTTCATCATATATGCTATTTGATAAATGTTATTTGGATCCGAAAAACAGATGCCTAATTCCTGTTGTCCACAATTTACGTGTAGTGCAGCGAAGAAATCCTGCCACACACTTGTGTGAAATATAGCATTGAAAAAAATCCAAAACCTAAAAAACATTGTAAATCATAAAATGCTATTTGATAAATGTATTTGTATCCGAACGACAGACGTGTAATTCCTGTTGTCCCTATGTGTGTGTGTAGGAAAAATCCTGCCACGCCGTTTTGTGAAATATAGAACCGGAAAGAAATCCGTCGATATTTAAATTCCGCACTATTTCGGATTGATGCAGCAATTGAGGCGTGTAATTCTTTGCACGTCCTCTGAGACAGTCACTTGTGAAAGCAGGCGGGTTGCAATGCTACTGCCAAACGCTAGGGCGAGCCCTTGAGTTTCCCAGTATCAGACGGCCTCCACGTCCTGACTTTACCCTCCATGAGCGCAATAGCGCCATAGTGTGGACACTAGCGGTAAAGCGTCTTTTCTTCAATTTTCTCTTCCCACAACTTCAAAGTTTACCAGTGAGATTTTGAACTCGTGTTTCTAACTTTCAATGCATGGCAATTTACAGCCTCGTTTACTAACATGATTTTCCCTGCCTTGACTGTGTGCACTTGTTTTGGATTTTGGTTCAAACCACATTTGAACTTAAAAATTCAAAATTATGTCTTAGCAGTTTCTGATGACCGCTCTGTTTTGAAATGGCTTTCTCCCAGTTGATCTTATGTTGGTTACTACCACTGACACCTCACTGTGGTCGTGATCATCAAATATAAGGCCAACCCTTAATTTCCTACACTTATTCAAATTTGGTTTGAAACAAACCGATTTCAAGGTTAATTTGAATTAAGTCTCATTGCCCGTTGGGAATTGTTTTATGGCTTTTTCTATATTTCCCTTTTCAAATTATTTTTAATAATTTTGATTTGATTTTATTACAACTGTCTCCTTGCTGTTCTAGAAGTTACTTAACATCTATGAATACGCTTGATTTGAATCGTATTTAAACCAGTTTGAATGCAATTTAAATCAAGTTCTCTGTCAGCCAGCTTGACCACTAAGAGGAAGTGGCCCAAAACCCTTTGTGGCCCAAACGCGCCACTACAGCCTGCTTCCTCCTGTGCTCTTCCTGCGGCTCTAAAACTCTCCTCCTAGGGAGACTAGGTTATTCTGATAATTAACTTTGTCATAATTCCCTTTGTTTTTACCATAATTTTAGTAAAGCCGTTGCCTTTGATTTTTCAAAAAAAAAAAAAAAGGACACTCAATTTGATTTAGATAAAAGAGCTTTAATTCACGTTGAGGTTCAATTGTTCTTCATCCTGTTTTGTGTTTGTAGGTAGAAAGCTCTCTCGGGCTGTGGCAATTTGACAGTCAGCTCTGCTCGAGGTCCGGCGGGTGGTTCGTCTGATCTGCGTCACCAGCACTGACTGAGCACGGGTCTCAGACTTTCCTGTATCTTTCCCTTCGTGCGGCCCGCAACACGACATTACCAATTCGGCACCGCCGGTTGTGTTCCAGGTCAAGTTGCTTGAGAGGGCGCACCTAGGTACAGATGCACCGAAAGGCCCGGGACACTGCTGTCAAGTGTTTGGGGCGACAGAGGGACCAACCACGATGCTGACTTCGAGCGGAATGACCTCATTTCACCCCAGGCAAACTAGAAAAAGGTATTAAACCCATCCACTTAATATTGGCCACAGAATCTAGAGATTCCCCGGTCATGGGAGTGTTTGGCTCCCTCTCAAAGCCACAAACTGCAGGCTTAGGCCTCCGTTTCCCCTTTTTAACACTTCTCGTGTACTATTAATGCCATTTCATTACAGACCTTTCCATCTCTGATGGTTGCATGTTACTTCGAACTTTGCTATCTTGCCACTGCTCTTTTCTGTTGTGCTCTGTTCCTTTCAGTTCACCTAGAAGACAGAACCTCTCTGAGACCACAAGGAACGCTGAATAATAGTTTGACAAACCAAGCCGTTAGCATAGACAGGTGACCCCTAAGCTACCGCCCTGTTAAATTTTATTCAGGCCTAAATTGTCCCATCGAATGATTTAACTGTCTGCATCAGTTAACCAAAATTTTCATACACGGCATAGCCGGTATTATAGCTCGTTAGACATAGACGAACTTGCATTGGTCTCTCTGTGTGTGTTGTGTTCCTCTCGCCCACAGTGAAGCCAGTATGTTCCGGTCCTACAGTCCCACAACCCGCTGGGACAACATGGAGACATGGCTGAGATTCATGACACCTCCATTCCGGCCCAAGGTCGCCAGTGACAGAGCCCGAGCAAAGAGCAGCTGGACGCAGACGTGGACACGCTAATGTCGCACCAACCCAGCCAAAGCTCCCACGACAAAGACTGGGCCAAACACGTCAAAACCTCGCTTTCCAGCTCACCGCGCAAGCACGCCTCCACAAAGGAGCCGCATCGCCCTGGAGCACAAGGTTGCAACGCCGAGGATGACAACGACCCCGAGCTACAAAAGGAAGTGGAAAGACTTCAAACTGCCCTGGCTAACCTTCATCGACACAGACCGAAGTGAATAGTCAGAGAAGAGAACCAGAGAGGAACTCGACGAGAAACTCCGACAAAGTGAAGCCTCTTGCAAAGAGCAGAGACCGAACTGAAAGAGACTCGAAAGCGCACGGCCTGCGAAAAACTCAAAAGAGGCCCGTGCGACCATCCACAAGCCCGTTCAACAGAGACAAGATCTCGAACACGAACTTGGCACCGATCACACAGAGTTGCCACACTCTTATAGACTGCAGCATGACCTGAAAAGGGGAAACACACACCACAAGTTTCCCCTGACCGGTCCGCACATTTCAGCCAACGCACAAGAGCTGAAAAGGGGGGTGAAAAAGCCGCCTTCCACACATCTCTGACAATCTACAGGACATTGATTGTTCACCTGCAGTCTCCAACCGGTGAACACACGTCACAGACACCCAGCAGCACAGACCTAGAAGAACCTGTGCTACCACCACCGGCTCCGAACGAGTTTGCTGTGGAACTTACAACGAACCTGTGACTGAGGACACAAGTTTCAAGAAACTTTCCCTCCAAAACCCGTCAGCCACCATAGTTCTTCTGCCCCCACGCAATGCCCACTCAACGATGCGTGAAGGTCCCCTCAGTAAGAATTCCTAAAACCCCAAATTCCTGAACTGCAAAACCAGAAGACACACTGCACGAACACCGTGCAAGACTCAGCTAAAAGGTCCTTGATCAACATCGGACATAAAACTTTTAAAAGTAGATGAAAGTGTGCTCAAAGAGTTGCAAGACTCTGCG
Source organism: Rhinichthys klamathensis goyatoka (assembly GCF_029890125.1). Taxonomy (NCBI): domain Eukaryota; kingdom Metazoa; phylum Chordata; class Actinopteri; order Cypriniformes; family Leuciscidae; genus Rhinichthys; species Rhinichthys klamathensis. Next base: position 3,560,906 of record NW_026606840.1, read on the forward strand.
TCTGTAAAATTTGAATTTTACTGATTTAAAGGAATCTTAGACGGACATGTAAGCCTCAACGGCCGACAGACTATGCACGACTCTTTTGAAACAAACGGTTTCTAGATGTTGAGTAAATCGGCACCGCTAAACATTAGGTTCCGTGACAGTGAAGAGTTACATAGAACACCAGCTCCAAATAGGGTATACGTTACCTTGACGCCAGAGTGTAGTAAAATCACCTGAGTTCTAAACTACCGTTAACCCACGGGCGTGCACTTGATCATCGCGATCCAACTAAAACAAAACGTGCAATACGTGTTTTGATCGCTGGCTTGTCTGAATGCCGATAAAACAATAGCTGGAATTGACATCTCTACTTCAAGTAAAAGAGCCTTAGATTCTCAACTGGTATCAGTAACTTCAGCATTAAAGCGTAAGTCTGTGTGAAAAAGGTATCATCTCAGCAGCTTGTAATCTGTACCGATATCCATTCCGCTTTGGTTAAAAAGAAATCCAAATCGCGGTATGACTAAAACCTGTTTCTGACAAAGAAAACTCAGAACAGTGTTATCTATGTAGACCCGGGTGATGCTCCCCTTTCTACGATGTAAAGGCCCTCAGAAAAAAAAAAAAGGAAAAAAAAATTGTTGCTAGATTGATGTAATTCACCTAAATTTTGGCTGCATCTACAAGCAGAAAGCTACTAAGCGATCAAACCAAGTCACGTGCTGAAAAATCAGCATTTATGCACGAGAAGAAACGTAACTACATACGCTTAGACAAGCGTTGACTTGCAGCAATTCTATGTCCTTACTTTGTAAACAAATAGAATAAGTCATGTAAAGTAAAGAGCAAAGTTGCATTAGTACAATTAGCAAATGCCAAAACACATCTGCAGTTTACTAAATGGAACATCAAGTTCTTGAAATACAAAGTATAGGCGCCTCCTGTTAACCCGTTAAAACGTGTGTGATTCATGTAAAATGTACAGACATTCTTCAAGTACTGTTGAATTGTTCTGACATGCTCTGGTTCCCATGACAACTTGCCACAGGAAGTGTTAACTCGTAATGTCACTTTTGTAAACAAACCAGCCTGGGTGGCTAAGCTAAATCTAGCCTAGCATCCAGCTAACTTAGGCTAAGCTAACCTAACCTAGCTCCCGTACAGCATAGGCTAAGCTAAATAACTTCCACAGTTAGCAGCTAGCATCATTTACTTGAACCCTTAATCACCGCCTGTGTTCCACAGGGCAAAGTATTCTAGAATACTTTCCTCAACACCAGTTAGGGTTTCTAATTATCCACTTTCCGTGTTTGCAATTCTTATTAGCTAAAGTTCACCTTCACTGGTTTAGGAATACTCCTTGCTATCCGTTGAAGACTAACTTCGCAGATCCCCTGTTAATTAAACTTAAGTTTAACTACATGTAAACTGCGTAACTAACTACAGAAGAATTTGTATAACCATAGGAATTTTCATCTGCATGTTGACTAAACCTTTGGAGGGACACACACGAGGTGGTTTTGAACATGCAACCGCTACAACCCACTATAAAGTGTTGATCAAAGCAAATCCAAAGTTTAGTCACTAATGCCACTGATTATTCTCGACTTCAGATCATTCCTGTGTTTGATCATTTTATTCCATTTTGCTTTAATTTTTATTTTATTTTCCTCATTAATTATTTCATTCCTTTGACCTTGATAATAATAGCAAGCAGCTATTCCCTGGTCTATTAGGTCATCTATATGATTTAAATTTTTTTTTTGGACTCTCTTGTCCGAGTGTGGTTCCATCTCCTATAGGGCCCAGAAAGGAAACAGACCCCCTTATTTGTTATTTTGGCTTAATTTCAACCAGTGCACTCGTTTTGTGACCCTTCAACACCACTACTAGAGTCCTGAGGATTGACAATAAGCAGAATTTAAATAAGAAAGCACCATCGGAACCACACAAAACTTAGCCTAACAGTCACAGCTAAGATAAGGACACAAGAGACACTTAGCTTTATGCTAAATGCTTAACGAACCTATTAAGCAGTAGTTCTGAACTTTTAGGGCCACGCATTAATCACTCACAACAAGTGTGCACAGAGCCCCTACCTGACCACCACCAAAGACATTGATTTGAGCCTTGAAGCCCTGCTAGACACTAGCTCGAACACCACGCTAATGTCAGCCCAACTCTCTGAAAGACTCAGTGCTACAGCTGAGCATCAAAACGAACTCTCAAGTCCCAAACATGTGAGCTGAACGTGCAATCCTACAGCCAAAACAACACTTGGCTCAAAACAGGTAGCTTCCGTTCACCCAGTGTACCGATCACGTACCCACTTCTGATTGGCCAAGTTCTGTTAAATCGCTTTGAGCCTTTAATAGACCCTAAACAACTGAATGTCTGAGCTCAAGTTCAAAAACCCCTCCCCCTCCAGTCACACAGGTCAAGAGAACCTAACTGGCAGGTCACAGAGGTCACAAGAACTCCCTCAGCCAGCCATAAAGGCACAGCCTCAGCACCAAATGGAGATTTGAACTTGCTACCCTGCACCTTTCAGCTCACCAAAGACTGTGACTAACCAAATGAACTTTGAGACAACCACCTCTCTACCCCTCCAACCACCCACGACCGCCGTCTGCACCCACCGACAACCGGTGCCTTCAGCCAACCTGCGTCGACAAGCACATGCTGCGTGCACTAAACAACATTCAGCGTTCTGCACCTGATGCCATCACCGCGCCACAGCTTGTGATGCCACAGTGCAAAAGGGGGGTAATGCCAATGTATGCCGCTGCACGCCGCAGCACCAGAGACACTTGCAAGACACCGAAGCAAGTGGCATACCGGCGAAATTTTTCCTCCCTTTCTCTCTTTCTCTCTCCCTTTCACTTTTACCAGGATGCTGCTGTGCCTCCAGCCAACCAGAGGGCAACCGCACTCGGACATCTCACCAGGTCTGGCACCAGGACTCCTTTTCTGCCGGACCCGCACTCAGAAAGTGAATGTGCCACCTGATCCTTACAACGCCTACAGAACACACTACCCCAGCGTAACAACACAATACAGCTGGGTAGGTGCCGATGGACAAAGGACTCCCGCACTCACGCTGAGACCGTGGTTGAACACATGCTCAAGCAACTTGAGAAAATGACTGTCACGAGCACTCACAACAGAGTGCATCCCTGCAGACCATCGACAAGACACTAAAGGGAACTGTGGTAACTTTAAACACTCACAGCGTTGAACCCCATGCATTCCAACACTCACTCCATGAAACAGCTGTTTACTGTCTTCCAGAATGACTTTGCCCAAACTCAGCTGGTAACAGCCCTGATGACAAACCTGCTGCAGGGGGTGAACTCCTCCATCGACAGCCTCGCCAGGGGTAGAATTCCACCGCACCTGATACCCTTAAGCCTCGTGAAAACCGTGCTGGCGTCCGCCATCACCACGCCAACTGACTCTTTACAAATACACCTTTCCTACTCTCTGGGTAGTGCCATCCCTCTCTGCGTCGACTACAAGCAGAGAAGGGGGGGGGGGGCTTTCTCTCGAACTTGCCCATCATAGAGTCAAGCCGAATCTACCGGCTCAAGAACATTGTCAAGGTCAGATTTTGAAAAATAACATTCACATCAAGATCCACACGCCGGACGGGGTTGACTGCAACGACAGCAACACAAAGCCGTCCTAAGCTCCGAACCCGTACGTGTGCACATTGACCAAAGAAATTCACTATCTCTGCCCTAACAAGCCTTTCCTCAGAGACAACACTGACGGAATCTGCGGGCTGCAGATCAGCGACACCCGCTGCCCTGCCGAAGCCAAGCTACGCACTCAAGGCATCAAGACCCAAGCAGAGAGTGTAAGTGACAGGCGGCTCGCTAACACTCCTGTGTGCGCAGCTGCACTCACTTACGACCAGAATGACACTGACACCTGTGTCACCTCGCTCCACTAGAGCCTGTGAATCCAAGCACCGAAAAGTGCCATCCTTCACCGTGACGACCTGGCATGATACCATCTTCCATGCAAGAGAGTACAAATTAAACTGGAAATCCCATCCTTCTCCAGGAACCACACTTTCACCCTAACTCCAGAACGGGAGTTGTGGGTTGCGAAAGGGGGGTGATCCCAGCTAATTGACATTGCTCCTATCGACACAGCCCTCCAAGCGTTGTCTCGACTACCCATTCTGACTACCTCACCTGTTGTCCAAGCCTGGACCCCAGCCGGCACTGCACGGTGTACCGCTATGGTAGTCAGACACACCCTGATACTGGGCTTGACCTTCATCCTATACAGGAGACTCAACGAGATAAAAACATCTTCAGCCAAGCTCACGAAAGGTTTCGGACGAAACCCGCAAAAAGGGGGTGCCAAGTCAGAGACCAGGCCAGAGGCAGCTTCGAACCTCATAGAGCTGAATCCTCAGCCCTAATAACCACCTGCTGCATGAGTCATGATTCACCTGCCATCCGTCCATTGTGATGATTGTTGTCCGATTAAGTCCACACAGGGACTTCATCAGACAAAAAGGGGGACTGTAAGGACTGGGCCAGGGTGAATTTGAATAACTAAATACCTTCCTGCTAAAGACCCAAAAAGCCTGGAATGTAAATTTACACACACACACGCACAGCCACACACACACACACACACACACACGCACGCATCCCCCCACAAATGAAGCCTGCTCAGGACAGAGCGTGGTTTCCTGTTACGAGACACTTGTATGACTGACTTGGAATTTGATGTTCAAAGAGAAAGAAACTTCTTTTCTTTAAAAGACATTTAACCCGATATATTCGATGTGTTTTTATGTGTGTCCATTTGCCCATGTCACATTGTAATGACTATAATTTGTCCGTAACTTAAAAGTGAATTATAAATACCCTAGGTGTATTTTTAATGTAAATGTTTACCTATAACAGTCGTGTTTGATATCGTAAAAATGCCCTTGACTTGACTCAGCCAGATATATGTATGAACACACCTTAAAAGGTATGATTATGTGCATAACACATCTCTGCAGTAGAAATGACCCTTCCTAACACAGGTCATAATTTAATTAGACAAGCAGTCTGACAAGACAAAGAGAAATAAAACCCAAAGTCCCGCCTGTAAACTTCCAACCCTCTAATTGGCCAAGCCAACAGGAAGAGGCTGGATTTCTCCAAAAAGTGATAAAAGACGCTTCTCTTTTCTCTCTCTCTCTCTCTTCCTGCCGTGTCATGATGTAACGTCTCGCCTCCGGGCGAGCTCTTCGCCTTTCTTTTATTTGTTTCTAGTTTAGTTTGTGTTTTTCAGTTGTAGATAAGTCTCTGTGTTTAATTCCAATCGACGATTGAAAAGAAAACCCTGTGACATATCTCTTCAGCAAATCCATCTACGAGGGACCTTTAAACGAGCGCGCGCTCTCTTTGAAGGAGAAACACGCGCACGTGACCACGTGACGCGCCGGACCGAGAGACACACACGCTTCTTCAAAGCCATGGAAAGATGCAACGTTAACCCCGCGTGATTTCCCCGTAGAGATCTTTATTCCCTTTTTGTTAGTCAAAGTTTTGTTTTCCGTAGCCGACTCAGTTCACTTCCACGAAGTGAAACGAACTTAGCCGAACTATTTCCCTTTGGAAATGTTACAACAAAGACTGTAAACCTCCGTTCAACACGCGCGCCACGCAACCCACGTGACGCTTCCTCACACCCAAAAGGACTCCGCTCACGCGGCCAGACAGGGCCGTACAGGAATGTTTCGGCACAGAGAGAAACCATAACATACGTTGATTGCAAGTATAAATCTCTTTATAGAGCTTCTAAGAAGTTTTAAGATGATGTTCCGTGTTGTAATCGGAGAGGTGAATGTCTTCCTGCCAATGAAATTCTCCCAATTTCTCTGTTCTCTCTCTCCCCATCCCCTTTTCTCTCTCTCTTACTCGCTCACGCGTGTACGTTATCCATTGTCCAAACTTTATGCATTTCTCGTTCATTGATGTCTTATTGTATTGTTCATTGTTGTCTATGTGTTTGTAAATACATATATCCCATGTAACCGTAGTAAATACATAAGTAGTCATGCCTTTATTAAATCCATTATATTCATTTTGATTGATGTTACTGTGTCTGCTCATACTCCAGGTCTCTGAAATGAATAGATCAAGCTACGGCTTTATGAATTAAAAATACTTTTAAAGAGTATGTGTTTATAGGGCAGAAAACCCAGTTCTTCTGGCCAGAGAATTGCGTTTCCTGAAATCCTATGAAGTAAGATGATATGTGGGATTCCCCCAATATTAATCTGACAATTGAGCTAATTAAATTTTACCTGTCTGTAAAACGTGATCTATGCAATCAACTTGTAGTTAAAATGCAAGGATACACGTATGCATGCAGGTAAAGTGATAGATCCTCCCTTAGAGGGAGAGTAAATTCAATGTAAGATTGATCTAATCCAAACATGTATGAATAATTATTAATTACCAATTATTAATTAATTTATGCAAATTCCCCACGGATTAGATCCGCCCTGAATCCTTACAACTCGATGGCCAGAGAGCTCCTCCTATGGTCCCAGCGCAACCTGCGCTCGCTGAGAGCAGCGCATGTGCCAGGTGTTCTGAACCAGGGAGCGGACATGCTGTCCAGAGACAAAGTTCTCCCAGGAGAATGGTCTCTCCACCCCCTGACGATTCAGTGGTTATGGCAAACCTTTGGCAGAGCAGAGGTCGACCTCTTTGCCTCCAAGGAAAATGCGCACTGCCCTCTCTTCTTTTCAAAGAGCACAGACGCGCTCGCTCAAATCTGGCCGAGCCGCCCGCTGTATGCCTTCCCTCCGGTCACGATGCTACCTCAGGTCATCAGTCGGATCAGGGAGGAGAAATGTGCAGTGCTCCTGGTAGCCCCACTCTGAAAGAACCAGACGTGGTTTCCAGAACTGATGCAGATGATGCAATCTGCCCCATGGCCGATTCCACTGAGGCTAGACCTCCTCAGGCAGGCCAACGGGATGATCCTCCTTCCCCGCCCCGGTCTGTGGGCCCTCCATGCGTGGCCCCTCAACGGGTTCCCGGGAACCTCCCCAGTGGAGTGTTGAGAACCATCACTGAGGCGCGAGCGCCCTCTACGAGGCGCTTATATGCCCAGAAATGGAAGGTGTTCAGTGACTGGTGTAAATCCAGGAACCTGAACCCTGAGACATGCGAAGTTCCGAGTGTGCTCGTTTTCTTACAAGAGCTGTTGGAGGCAGGCCGCACCCCCTCCACGCTCAAAGTATATGTGGCTGCCATAGCGGCATCACACGACCCTGTAGAAGGACGCACACTAGGGAAAAACAACCTAGTTGTTCGTTTCCTGAGGGGCGCCAGGAGGATAAATCCCCCACGCCCCCCCTCGGTGCCGATCTGGGACCTGGCCACGGTCCTGGACACACTCAAGCGTGCCCCGTTCGAACCCCTCCGTACTGTGCACCTTAAACAGCTCTCGCTCAAAACTGCTCTCTTGCTGGCTCTCGCCTCGGTCAAGAGAGTGGGCGACCTGCACGCGCTGTCATTAAGCGCTGCCTGCCTGGAGTTTGGACCCAACGACAGCAGGGTTGTCCTCAGGCCAAAATACGGGTATATTCCTAAGGTGCTCTCTACACCTTTCAGAGCACAGGTTATATCTTTGGCCGCGCTATCGTCCCCAGCAGACGAAAGCGACGCTAATTTACTCTGCCCGGTCAGGGCGCTCAGAGTATATTTGGAATGTTCTGCCCTGTTCAGACAGACAGAGCAATTGTTCGTATGCTTTGGCGGCCGCACCAAAGGTCTCGCTGTTTCAAAGCAAAGAATATCGCGCTGGATAGTTGATGCTATAGCGCTGGCTTATGAAGCCAAGGGCCTCCAGTGCCCCTTGGGCATCAGAGCTCACTCTACGAGAGGCATGGCCTCCTCGTGGGCGTGGTCGAGTGGGATACCCATTCAAGTTATTTGTGCGGCAGCAGGCTGGGCCTCACCGTCAACATTTATCAGGTTTTATAACCTACAGGTCCCCTCATTGCACTCTAACATACTGTCGGTCTAGCTATGCATAGGCTGGGGTGTGTACATGCTGAGCATTGTCTCCTCCCTCATAGAATCCGTCTCTGACTGATGTAGAGGATTTTTCATGCATGACAGTACATAAAAATGTGCTTGTGTGTTTCTCTGGACGCCCATTGGGCCGTTCCACGTTGTCCTTTATAAAGCCCGCCTTCGGCTGGCTCGTTGGATAATTACTTTGCTTGAAGGCTCAGGAATCTGCCTCCGGCTTAATAGAGCGAAGTCAGCACGCACGGCGTTTTACATGGCGTTCCCATAGCGTAAGCTATTACGCAATAGGAGGAACCTCTCGAAAGGGAACGACTCGGTTACTAACGTAACCTCGGTTCCCTGAGAGGAGGGAACGAGTATTGCGTAATCTGCCGTGCTTGTGCTTGGTCAGTTTGCTTCAGTCGATTGAACCTAAAGAACTCAGACGACGGGGCGCCCAATATATAGCCCTTGGCCACGCCCATCTTGGCGGGCTCTGACGCGCGTGGGCGCGAAGCACGCTCATTGGAAGCGGGTTCAGAGTCGCCCCGTCATAGGTTCGTGCAGTTGCCGCAGCACAGCCAATGACCGAGCTGCCTCGCTCATTGCTGTATGCTGTGCAGCTGCAATGCGTTTTACATAAAGACTTCAATATTTCTCGAGAAAAGGAGTTTTCCCATAGCATAAGCTATTACGCAATACTCATTCCCTCCTCTCAGGGAACCGAGTCGGAGCACAGAAGGGAGAAGTGACCTCTGCTGGTTGAGCTTCCACAGAGCAAGAAGGGCTATAAATATGTTACAAAACTAAAATGTGAATTAAATAATAGAAACTTATAAATAAATAGGCTACCTGTTATCCTAAGCTACATATAAAATGAGTTCACTTGTCTTAATCTGAAGTTACAGAGGTCACCAATGGTCTTACAAATGTTTAATTTGAGGTATTATTTTATTACTTTTACCCAGTGCTACTTTAGTTGTACTAAAAATGTTATATTAGTTCAGTTTTAGTTTACAATCACCTCGCTAACTATATACTTTTATTTTGAAAGTGTTACCGGTTACTTTTGCTTCCAAAAAGGAATAGACCACGTGACTTCCGTTTTTCAAAGACTCTTCATTCTTTGTTCAAAAAGGAATTACGATAAAATGATTCCCAAAAAAACGAAAAATGGTTTTTAAATGGTTTTTCGTTTTTTTGATTCTGACACCAAAAATGGTTATTTGGTTTTTCGTTTTGAAACAAAAAACAGAAAAACTGTATTTTCGTTTTATAATTACAAACGAATTACGGATTATCCAGAGATCCCCTGACCCGGACCGACCCTAAACATACCCTTTTAATAAAGAATATAAAAAGGATAAAACGTAATGGACAGAGATGTGTAGGGAAATGGCAGTTTTATTAATAACAATATAGGTTACCATTAAAATTACAATAATTAATTAATTAAGAAAATATCAAAACCGGTACCAAAAGTCGTTCACATGATGATGTGTTGCAGTCCTCTCTGGCAGTATTATAATAGTTTTGTATGAGGTACAGGGTAGAATCTAAATTATTAATCCATTAAAAAATGTTAATCCGGTTTCGGTTCGCTCTGTGAAGTCGCGCGCGCTTCTCCATTTCAAATGTACTACACCGACTGAAACGTATGAAGGTAAATTAGTAGCAAAACTCGAGAGCACGTAGATGTGAATTTGAGAACTTGTACAATAAATATTCGTACGTGTACGCGAACATTTACACTCACAGCTCCAATGTGAAAACCTGTAAAATAAAAATCTGAACTTGAACGCTGAGATTTGCACTCGCAGACAATAGTCACAAACCTGTATTCTGAATTTGAGGCTGAAGACAAGTGGTCACAAATGTGTAAAATGCCATTCACAAAGATACAACGACAGACACAAACTTGTAATACAAATTTGCACTTCTTGTAACATTCAAATTCGCAGTACAACCTCAAATTGGCACTTGCAACTTCTCAAATCTGTCACTGCAAGTTCAAATTTCGCACCTTGACTTTTGCCACTGTTTTCGTGATATATGAGGTGCAAAACTGATTTGTGCACTTGTAACTCAGTAGTGGCGAGAGAGAGAGAGAGCCGTTTTATTGGTTGGCGCCTAGCCAATGAAATGGGACTTCTATTGTACGCGATGATGTCACGAAACCCACCTCCTCGTGGATGTTCTGAAACGCTAACATGGCTTAATGCATTAGACTGATTTAAAAGAAATGAATGATATTATCAAACTTAGTAAACACAATAATGCATACTACAGAAAAGCAGATGAGCACAGAATATGAACGCAACACGTTAAATTAAGACAGTGGTATTAAAAGACCAAACTCAGGAAACACCATAAATAAAGCATACAGAAAAGCAATTGAGCAGAATATGAACGCAACTCGTTTAATTGTGCGTTAAGCATTTTCCTCTCATAGAAAACCAAGAAAACGATTAATGATGCTTAATGGACCAACAGTTATAAAAAAAAAAACACAATTCATTATACATTATTAATAAAACACAGGCAGCTGGTTTATTTGCACTGAACACAAATTTGATTTCTTTCGTCATATTCTGTGCTCATCTGTTTTTCTGTAGTATACATTATTAGTATGGTGTTTACTAAGTTTGATAATATCATTTATGTCTTTTAAATAAGTCTAATGCATTAAGCCATCGGTTCCTAACAGGGGGGTCGCGGCCCACAAGGGGGCCTCAGCGAGCTCTGTGAATATATAGGCTTCTCCTAGGCTTACATTTTTAAATTAAAAAGGGCCTACTGATGTTTTTGTTATTGTATTTTCAATATTATAGGCTATTATTTGTGCATAAACATACCGTTTGTTTGAAAACAACATATTTTGTCATCCTTGCAGCAAGCTTACAAGAGCGATAATATCATTAAATGTAAAGGGGGGCCCTAAAATATCTTCTTGAGAAAAAGGGGGTCTCAGACAAAAAAAGGTTGGGAACCACTGCATTAAGCCATGTTAGCATTTCAGAACATCCACGAGGAGCCGGGTTTCGTGACATCATCGTGTACAATAGAAGTCCCATTTCATTGGCTAGGCGCCTACCAATAAAACGGCTCCTTTGAACACCCCCGCTCCCGCCCCCTTTTCTCTCTCTCGCCACTACTGAGTTACAAGTGCACAAATCAGTTTTGCACCTCATATATCGCGAAAAGAGTAGCAAAAGTCAAGGCGCGAAATTTGAACTTGCAGTGACCGATTTGAGAAGTTGCAAGTGCCAATTTGAGGTTGTACTGCGAATTTGAATGTTAGAAGAAGAGCAAATATATTTTACATGTTTGTGACTGTCATTGTATTTCTGTGAATGGGATTTTACACATTTGTGACTGCTGTGTATGCAGCTTCAGATTCAGAATACAGGTTTGTGACTATTGTCTGCGAGTGCAAATTTCAACATTCAACCTCAGATTTTTATTTTACAGGTTTTCACATTGGAGCTGTGAGTGTAAATGTTCACATACAAGTACGAATATTTATTGTACAAGTTCTCAAATTCCCATCTACGTGCTCTCGAGTATTGCTACTCTTTTACCTTCATAGAAACATGGCATGTCGCAATCTGTGACGAAGCAGGCAAGAGCCAATGAGCGTTTGATATCACGGCCGTAAAACATGACGTAACGCTTACGCTTTTTGAGGGCGCAATTTTTTTATTTGAATTCATCACCAGCGCGGGATTTGTTGGAGATGAAGATCACTGGATGAAGGGCTGAATTTGGATCTGTTTCTTGCAAACAACGTATGGATTCTAAAGATTTGGATTACATCTTAACTAATAAAATTGATGTCTTTTGTGAATTTATGTTCTGTTTTATAGAAGAAAACGCCTTTTGTGTCTCACGGTAAATAAATTAAATATTACAAAATGGTTAAACAATTAAAGAAGGTATAAGGTTTTAATTCTTGTTTAACACCATGCAGGCTCCTCCGAAACGAGTTTGCATCAGAACAGAGCGAAATGAGTAAACTAAAAACTAAATTGGTGCCTCAAATATCCTGTCGGATACTCAAGGAACTTAAAAGTGTAATTTAAGTGCATCAAAGCTCTTTCAGTAGGGTTACTGGTGGAGCACTGACAATCTTTGCGGTTCTTGCTGGAACTTATGGGATCCTTTAAGCACTTTGTGTTCAGTTCAGAGGAGTCACCTTTTCACTACCATGAGACCTCGAAGTGCTTTGGGGGGAGAGGAACTTGAATGCTATAAAAGGGTTATTGTAAGATCTTTTAACATTTAAGTGGTTCCTGTTAAACCCAGCATCTGGAGGAACCCAATGGTTCTGTGAGGCAGAATAAGATTATTATTATCCTATTATTTTTATACTTAAGTTTAAAAAAAATATTAATAAATATATATTCAGAAATTATACTTCTGATTCAGAAGGCCTACTTCCTTTTATTTAGTATAGGCCTATTTTATTGATTAATTTAAAACTTAAACAACGACAATAAATAGTAAGTAGCCTTATAATAATAATGATAATATGAAGAAGAAGAAAAAAGAAAAAGAAGCAGGAGGAGAACAGTTTTATTCTGTCACGATCATCGCTTTAGTGAACCTCGCGCTGCTCGCGCGCAACAAAGATCAGCTGATCGTCATCGGATTTGAAAGTAGTAATAACGGCTCACCAAAGCTTCAGGTGTTTGTTCGGGTCTCAGTTACAAGGTTTGTAAACTCGCCAAAGAAATATAAATACAGAGTCTACTCACTATATATTCAAACTAAATATATATATATGGTCAAACTAAATTTTTTATTATTATTATTTATCGTTTTTACAGTGTTTACCACTCGTTTCTTGCACAGAATGTGGTATGAAGGTTTGCTAACTAATCTAATGATCTAACGTTAAGGAAAATGGAAATCATTGACTTATTGTCTTAGATTGTTTTAGTCATTCACTTCAATGTATTCTGTACGACTGTGTCTTCAAATTGCTGATCTAACTATTAATAGCTGATTCCTGCTGTCATCATTGGTTTTGTGGATAGGCCTACAGTTAAAGGTACAATATCGTTGGCCTCATAGCATAATTGCCTAATATTTCAATGTCTTTGGAAAACAAGAAAAAAACACAAAATGACTTAGGCAAGTATGCTATGAGGCTAAAGATATGTAGGAATGTTTCGCCACAAGAGGGCAGGGCGCCGTTACCAACAATAACATAGGCGAAGCTTGATGACGCTATGAGGGAGGGTCACCGTGATTTTGCCAAGTACAACATCGTCCTGGATCAACATTCCTGTCTCAAAATCTAGTCCTTACCCAATCCCTACCCCTAAACCTAACCCTACCCATAACTTTTCCCTAAAATCAGAGGCTAATGATCATACCTGTCAACATTTGGTTTTCAAAATCCGGGAGATTTCTCCGGCGGGGGGGGGGGGGGTTGGGGGTTGTGGTAAATGTACAACTTGTAACGACTGGAAATAAGGTGTGGCCCCTTTAAGAGCTTTGCGCTCCCTGTTGAACTGTCGGCAGTCTGTATTGTGCGCGTCGAACACCCCTTTTACTGTCTATGCATGCGAACACCCCATGTATGTGGGTAATTTCTGTTTGATGCTAATTTTTATCTTATTTTGTTTATTAAGTAACGATGTGGACGGTAGAACGTGTGACAGACAGTTAGGCTACACGAGTTCGATTTGGGAATAAAGTGCGAGTTGTGAGATGTCAATCGCCTCCGTGTGTCTGTCTGGCCTCTGCATGCAATAACTTCAGTTGTGAGCTACCCCTAATCTTCCTGAAGCAACGCGTTACAAACTGTACTTCAGTTTCATTGCGGGGACACCACCTTCACCTGCCATCATGTCTATCGGCTCGCTTTCGGGTTAAACTTTCCGCGACTGCGCAACTGGGTTATAGGTCGCCAGGTTGAGGTGACAAACGGGTTGAAATTGTAAATGGTCTGTGGATTGTGTGAATATAATGCATTTAATACAATCTGGCAACTGGTCAACATTAGCAAACATATTGGTCCGATTATTCATAAAGGAGTTTGGGCCATGCAAATTACGGGAGTTTCCCGGGAAAAATAACAAACCGGGAGGGGTCCGGGAGATAGGGCTAAAAAACGGGAGAAACCCGGGAAAAACGGGAGTGTTGACAGGTATGCTAATGATAGGTGAATAACACTGATGTGAATAACACTGATGTCTAAGTAGCCTACTTCACCCTGGTTGTAAGCCTAAACTTGACATAAACTGTAAACTTGTCCCTCAAATCTGATTGGTTGATTGGAAAGTTGATCCAGGATCAACAAAGATGTTGATCCAGGAACATGTTGTACTTGGTGAAATCACGTTCACCATGAGGGTGAGTTGAACGATGGGAGATGTCGTTTTCACCATCCAGAGATGATATGGAATTAATGAATCATTCATGATCACGGATGAGGTAATTTATTTGTTTTTGTATTACCTGTACGTCTGATCGCAATATTTTATGTCACCATAATGAATTAACTGCATGGAACGCAAAATGGTATGCTATATTATTCTTACAGCTATTTGTTAAATGATTTGTTGGGTTAATGCTGTGCAGTTTTACGTCTTTATGGTTAATGCCCTGTTGTTTTACGTGTTTAAACCAATCGTACTCAAAGTAAATTTGAACGAACATTTGCAAGTAATGGCTAAATATTGTTTAAAGGTGACCTATAATTCAAAATTGAATTTACCTTGGTATAGTCAAATAACAAGAGTTCAGTGCATGGACATGACATAGAGTGAATCTCAAACTGGACTGTTTTCGCGTTCTCATTTAATTCACGTTTATGAAAAACACCCCTGAAAAATGGTCGGTTCTCCACACAATACCGACTGTGACGCAATAGTCGGGATCATTAATATGCACGCCTCCAAATATTTGCATAATGCCAGCCCTCAATGCCAGGCGGAACTGCGCAGCCGAAGCTGTTTCCTCAACTTGGGCCAATACAGAGCTGGCCTCGGATCGAGCTACCAAGCAACACTTTCTGATGTGTAATTGTTCAAGTTCAGACAGGTAATCTTTCTCTCAAAATCGTTCAATACTGTTTATGCATCAGTAAGTCAAGCCAGTGACTAAAATATCAGCTTCACATCGTTTCTTTTAGTAGGATGAAAATAATCGTATTTAAATTGTGAACAAATTATATACAGAAAGCGATCAAAGAAAAATCTTTCCACACAGCGCGAGTTTTTCTGGACACTTGCCAAACTCGTTATGAAATCAATGACGCACGTTACTGCACAACGAAGCTCTTACTGTATTTACATCATCGTGTTTGCATTGGTGAAAGCAGAGAGAGTGCAGAAACTGCTTTGCAATGATAAGATCTTCATTCTCGCGATCAACACACTCATCTGCTCAATGCTCATCACGGCAACATTTTATGTGATGGGAATAGATCTAAATACTTTAAAAACATCTCACGATTCGTTAATCTCGATAGCTGTTATAGTAAAAACGTATAATAGCAGTAGTAAAAGTATTCGGGAGAGAGTTTCACATGTAATGCGTTGCTTTTTCATATGCAAGCATGTCAGCCAATCACAGCAGTGGCCGCGGTTACACTGAATCCCACAGCAGACACGCCCCTTCAAACAGAGTGTTCAAATCAGAGGCTAAAAGCAGGCTAGGAAAAATGCCATTTATTTCTAAATTATAATTATTTTTTATCTAAAAAAACATACTAACATTATAAGGGTAACCCAGGAAACATTATAAAATAATTAACAAAAACATTCTAGGGCACCTTTAACAACACATATCCAAATATATTTAATTGCACTGCCATAATCTCGGTCAAAACACAAGTGATACAAAGCATTACCAAAGTACAAAGAGCAATATAACTGAATTTTCATCAGCATAATGATCACTTGATAGTTTTTGAGGTGAATCAACATAATGATTGATCTGTCACGTCATATAGGCCTATGTATCTCGCATTGTTTATAAGTGATATTATTGACAGTTGCATGTGTTGCAAGGAAACGTCTCTGGTTACTTACGTAACCTATGTTCTCTGAATAGGGAACGAGACGCTGCGGAAAGCGCAGTGGGATATCCTCTGGATGTGCCGATTGTCTGAAGCCCTATAGAATCACGCCAATCCATTGGCTGATGGCGCTCGCGCAAAGCTGGCTCCGCCCCGACGCTCTTACGTCGTAGCATGATGTACGCGCGCGCGCCATCTTCTCCTCAGATTTCTCTGCCGAAAAGAAAAACTGTCGGCAGCGCGAGGAGCTTGGCAGCGAACGCAGCGTCTCGTTCCCTATTCAGAGAACATAGGTTACGTAAGTAACCAGAGACGTTCTCTTTCATAGGTTCACTCAACGCTGCGGAAAGCGCAGTGGGAACGAAATACCAAACTCGCCAAGCTAAGCGCTGCCATAACCGGTACCAGACCAAATAAGAACAACCATGATAGGTTCAAGCAGATAGAACCTGGGAACCTGGAGTCATGTCAAGATCCAAATTATAGAACCTCACAAAGGTGTGCGGAGAGGACCAACCTGCCGCCACACAAATGTCTTCCAAGAGGGCCCCTCTAAAGAGAGCTTGAGAGGAAGCCACACTTCTGGTGGAATGCGCTCTGATGCTAAGAGGTGAAGGCAAACCACGCACCTCATAAGCCAGCGAAATAGCGTCCGTTACCCAGTGGGAAATCCTCTGCTTTGATGCTGCAAGCCCGCGGCGGCCAGCACCAAAACATACCAAGAGCTGGTTTGATTTCCTCCAACCGCTTGAGCGATCTACATACAACTTCAAAGAACGGACCGGGCAGAGCAAGTTAAGTTTCCTTTCTTCCTCAGAGGCAAAAGGAGGAGGGTGGAAAGCATTAAGGTTAACAACCTGAGAGCGGAACGCCGTGGAAAGAACCTTGGGTACATACCCCGACCTCGGCCTCAAGGTAACCCTAACCAGGCCAGGAGCGAAGTCCAAGCATGACTCACTAATAGAGAGAGCCTGCAAATCCCCTATCCGCTTCAGTGAAGATAAAGCTAACAAAAGAGCAACCTTAAGAGTCAGAATCCGCTCAGGAGCTGACTCCAAGGGCTCGAAGGGAGCCTCTGTCAAACCCTCCAGGACGACTGACAGGTCCCACGAGGGAACACTAGGGGGGCGAGCCGGTTTCAGGCGCCTAACCCCACGCATGAAGGCCGAAACTAACCTCAGTTTCCCCAAGGGAATCTCATCCGATTCTCTATGAGCAGCAATAGCTGCGACATACACTCTGAGAGTGGTAGCGGCCGCTCCGGAAGCAAACTTTTCCTGCAGGAATTCCAGCACTGAGCCTACTGGGCAGCTAACTGGGTTCCTATCATGTGCTAAGCACCACGCCTCGAACACCCTCCACTTGGAGGAATATAGCCTCCTCGTCGAAGGGGCTCTAGCATTCGCAATAGTCTCCTGAACGTCGGTTGGGAGATCAAAGCTTAAAGCTAACGGCCTCTGATAGGCCAAACGTACAGCTTCCAAATGTCGGGGCGAGGATGCCATATCCTGCCCTGAAGCTGGGAAAGCAGGTCCTCCCTGACCGGTATCTCCCAGGGGGAGGATTCCAACAGAGGGATCAGCTCCGAAAACCATGGCTGGGACGGCCAGAATGGGGCTACCAGAAGGAGGCGGACTCCGCTCTCCCTCACTCTGGACAGAACCGCCTGGATCAGCTTGATGGGCGGGAAGGCATAGAGTTTCTGCATCGGCCAAGGGTGGGCGAACGCATCTATCCCCAATGGAGCTGGAGGGCTCAGAGAGAACCAAAGCGGGCATTGGGACGACTCCTGAGATGCAAAGAGGTCCACTTCCGCTTTTCCGAACACCTCCCAGATCAGGGCCACCGACTGGCGGTTCAACATCCATTCCCCAGACCTGAGCTTCTGCCTCGACAGAGAATCTGCTGCGAGGTTCAGAATCCCTGGGACATGAACTGCTCTCAGAGAGAGGAACTTGTCCTGGGACCACAGGAGAAGGTGACGCGCATGCCTGTCTAGGGTACGCGATCGTGAACCCCCCTGTCTGTTTACATGGGACACTACTGCCATATTGTCCGTTCTGACAATGACATGGTGTCCTTCGAGGAAAGGGAGAAAGTGGCAAAGAGCCAGGAAGACAGCCCTCAGCTCCAAGCTGTTTATGTGCCACGAGAGGGTCTCGCCAGTCCAAACCCCACACGCTGGCCTGCCCTCGAAAACCGCTCCCCAGCCGGTCAGAGAGGCATCCGTCGTAACCATCTGGCGACGGAATACCGCACCCATACCGACTCCTTTCTGAAGGAAGAGGGGGTCCCGCCAGATTGACAGGGCGCGAAAGCAACTGCGCGACACCTTCAATAGGCGAAAGGCTGGCCCCGTGGGCCGAGCCCCTGAGAGCTTCATCCACCACAGAAAAGGTCTCATGTGGAGCAGCCCCAGAGGTAGCACAGGGGAGGCCGCGGCCATAAGGCCCAGAAGTCTGCGGCAGGTGCTCACGGAAACATGCTGGCCTAGTGCGAAACGGGACAGACATGTCACCAGACTGGAAATCCGTGCAGGAGCCAAACGGGCCTGCATAAGAACGGAGTCCATGCATACCCCCAAGAAAACCGTGTTCTGAGCTGGAGTAAGAACGCTCTTCTCCGTATTCAGCCTCAAACCGAGAGACTGAATATGACGGAGGACAATGTCCCTGTGGTGAGTCACCAACTCTCTGGAGTGGGCTAAAAGGAGCCAATCGTCCAGGTAGTTGAGTATATGGATGCCCTGGAGCCGCAGCGGGGCCAGAGCAGCATCCATACACTTTGTGAACGTCCTTGGCGCTAGAGCGAGGCCAAAGGGGAGGACCCTGTACTGGTACGCTTTCCCTCCAAAGGCGAACCTGAGGAACTTCCTGTGTCGCCGTACGACCTGGATGTGGAAATAAGCATCCTTGAGGTCTACCGTCACGAACCAGTCCCCCCGCCGGATATGAGATATGATGGCCTTCAGCGTCAACATTTTGAATTTTCCTTTGTAAAGAGAGAAATTCAACCGGCGAAGATCTAGTATCGGCCGCAGGCCGCCCCCCTTCTTCGGGACCAGGAAGTAACGGCTGTAGAAGCCCTGTTCGACTTCCCCCGAAGGAATCTCTTCTATCGCCCCCTTCAGCAGAAGGGATGAAATCTCCTGCTGTAGTACAGAAGCCTGAGCGGCGCTGTCGACTACAGTAGGAAAGACCCCGTTGAAGCAGGGGGGGTTGCGACAAAACTGAAGCGTGTAGCCGAGCCGAACTGTGCGAAGGATCCAAGGCGATACCCCTGGTAAACGCTCCCATTCTTGAACGAAATGTGATAGAGGCAGAGGAGTGTTGCAGTGCAAGGGACATACCTGAGGTAGGGTGTCGCGCTGGTTTCCATGGGGAGGCGCGGTTGACCGTGGAGGAGAGCGCTTGGCGTCCTGACACGTATTGGGGGGTACCACCACCTGGATAGAAGTAACTGGGTCCGCCTGCTCCAGAGGAAAAAGAACTGTGCCTCTGAGGAAGCGATTGGCGGGTGTAACGTGCACCGGGAGCGAGGGGAGAAAGCAAGATGCGTCTCCTTCCTCCTGCGCCGGACTGGGTGAAGAGAGTGAAACAGGACCTGCACTTCGAAACACGCTGGGTGGCGAAGGTGACAGGGTTGGATGAGGAGAGCCGGCTGGAGGAGGGCAGAAACGCTTGCGCGGTCTGTCCCAACCTCGTAGATCTGATGAGGCTCTCCTCTTCCTGCCCTGCGGGTCAGGAACGGCTCGAGGAGGCTGGAGCGGCCGATTTGTTGGACCGCTTCAGCTGAAGGCGCTTGTGAGGGCGCTGGCGAGGAAATGGACGACCTCGGGCTCCCCAGACAGTAGTTGGTGGGTGGCGAGCCGGGTCACTCCTGCTAGTAGGGAACTCAGCCCTATGAGCAGAGCGTTCTCGGGTTTGAGAAGGGGGAGGGTTGGAGTCACTGGGCCCTCTGACCCTCCTGGGCATAAACTGCCTGAACGCGGCCGACTGAGACTTAGCGGCGCGGAACTTGTCAACCACCGTGTTGACCGCCTCCCCGAAAAGACCTGAGTGGGAGATAGGGGCATCCAGGAGGAAACTCTTATCCTTGTCTCGGATCTCCGTGAGATTCAACCAGAGGTGGCGCTCTGCAGCAACCGAGCCCGCCATAGAGCGACCTACAGCCCGAGCAGTGTGCTTGGTGGCTCTTAGGGCCAGATCTGTGGCTTTGCGAAGCTCTTTGACAGCTTCGGGCGTCAGTCCCTCTCCTTCATCCATGTCCTTCAAGACGTCCGCTTGGTAGGCTTGAAGGATGGCCATGGTATGCAGGGCCATGCCTGCCTGACCAGCCGCCATGTAAGACTTCCCAATAAGGGAGGAAGTAGTCCTACAAGCCTTGGAAGGAAGAAGGGGACGCGCCTTCCAAGACGGTGCAGACGACGGGGCGAGGTGGTTAGCCAGCGTGTCCTCGACCGCTGGAATAGCGGAATAACCCTGCTCCACAAAACCAACAAGGTTGGTGAAGTCAGCGGCTGCCGCATTAGTTAGGCGTGCGGAGAATGGCTGCTTCCAGGATCTGGAGATCTCGTGATGCAGATCGCTGAAAAAGGGCAGCTTTCTTCGTTCTGGCCTAGAATTAGGGCCACGTAGGAACCTCTCGTCGAGTTTGGACGATTGAGACTCGCGGGGCTCATCAGGCCAGTCAATAGAGAGCTTCTCTGTAGCGCGCGACAGCACCTCAATAAGCTCAGTGTAGGCCGGAGTAGGCCGCGCGTCCTGGCCGCTAGGCGGGATAACGTCATCAGCCAGAGCAGGCCCGAAATCCTCGGAGTCGGAGGCTGCAGTGTAAATAACGTCATCCAGACCGAAAGAAACCGATTCGCGGGCTCCCGGGCTGGGACATAAATAATCATGCGCGAATTCAACCGCGCCGCGTGCGTGCTCGGGAGAGGGAGGGAGAGAAAGGGCGAGGCCCGTCTGCTCATACTCAATATCCTCGAGCTCAACATCCGAACCCCAGGCCGCGGATCCACGAGAGGCCTCAGCAGTCTCGGGAGCGCGACGGGGGGAAACGAATGTCTCCTTCTCAAAAACCGCGAGTCTAGAGCGGAGGGTTTTGAGAAGGAGATTGTCACAAAATTTACATTTCGACAATCCTAATACAGCCTCACGCGCATGCGAAAAACCCATACATTTAACACACTTACTGTGAGGGTCGTCGTTCGAGATGAAACGAACGCATGGCGGAGAGCAGCGTCGATAATCCATGACACTTCACTGTAAGGAGAACAGAGTTCCACTTATACCAGTCGCTGAAGTGTCGAGACGAAAGCTGAAGTTGAATTGAAGAATTCGGGCTCAGAAAAACCGCACGAAGGGCGAGATGTGACCGCTTCGTGAAGGCAGAGAAATCTGAGGAGAAGATGGCGCGCGCGCGTACATCATGCTACGACGTAAGAGCGTCGGGGCGGAGCCAGCTTTGCGCGAGCGCCATCAGCCAATGGATTGGCGTGATTCTATAGGGCTTCAGACAATCGGCACATCCAGAGGATATCCCACTGCGCTTTCCGCAGCGTTGAGTGAACCTATGAAAGAGAACAGATACATCCTTTTGTTTTATGTACATTTGCTCACCTTTCTAACAAAGTATATGCAAGAGCTGTGTTGCTCCAAGTTAGTCGCGGACGTGGATCTCCTGGCATCTCGAAAACGCCACACCGATATTGATCCTCATTTTAGTTCTCCTTTTTTGTCCCAAAGTCTGCTTGCCATGGTCCATAATGATTGAACGAAACAACAACAGCGTGCAGCTAAACGTTACGCACTACGCAGTTGTCCACGTCTGTCGCCATGGTTACGTTATGGCTATGGCAGTACGATCGGAAACCGAGGAAAGCGCGGATATTGTGTCATTGACAGGCGAGATTTTTTTTCCAGGACGGCCACTTATTTAAAATTGGAATTTCTCTGAAATAGAAAAATCTTTGGAGTCTTTTGGGATATTGTAAGTACACAACTGCAGGAAATATATCACACTGTGTAAGTGATTTTTGGATATTTTATTACAAAATTCCTACATATTGTACCTTTAACTTTAGTTTGGTCTGTTTTTGTTTATTTACTACAGGTGCCCTGATTCTTTCAAATACCATTTTAAAGCCCTTTACTGGCCAATAAATATTATGTTGTGAATGGATATAATCACCTTTGTTCTTTTGTTTCCCCAGAACAACCACTGCATTTCTAAAATCATCTGAACATTTCAGAGGCAACGTTCCGGGTTACTTGACTGTAACCCTGTTCCCTGAAAAAGCGGAACGAGATGCTGCGCTGCTTAGCGCATTGGGAACGTCTTTAATCGTGACCCGCTGTAAATATAGTGTGTAAACACGTCGATGGAATCGACCGGAAGTAATATAGCCTCGGTCGGTGACATCATCGGCGCGCACCCGCGACGCGAGGCTATAAATAGATGAGCCGCAGGTGCATCGTCAGGATATTTTGTCTGAATAGCTGTCCTGGGACATCATCAGCACGGCAATGCAGCGCAGCATCTCGTTCCGCTTTTTCAGGGAACAGGGTTACAGTCAAGTAACCCAGAACGTTGCCATTCAAAAGCTACAATCGATGCTGCACTGCTTAGCGCATTGGGAACGAGAATGCCCACGCCGCCGTGCTTGAAGGAGTCTGGACTCTTTACGGTTGTGTAGGTGTGCTCACAAGAACGCAAGAAAGCCCTAGACATTAGCTTGTGATGTCGACTCAAGGACGTGAGAGCCCGGAGTGGCATGAACATCCAAACTATAAAATCTTATGAATGTGTGCGGAGATGACCAGCCTGCCGAATCACAAACATGTTGTAAGGGGGCACCCCTTGCCAAAGCAGTAGAGGAGGCGACCCCTCTGGTGGAATGAGCCCTTAGATCCGTTGGCGAAGCTTGGCCACGCGCCTCATAGGCGAGAGCAATAGCATCCCTGACCCAATGTGACATGGTCTGTTTAGTGGCGGCAGCACCTCTGTTACTGCCCCCATTACAAACAAATAGTTGCTCTGACTTCCGCCACTGTCTGGTGCGGTGGACGTAAGTCTGAAGAGCACGGACTGGACACAGTCTATGAGATCTCTCCTGTTCCGGCGTTGTGAACGACGGAGGTCAGAAGGCCTCAAGAGTTACAGGATGTACAGCCGAGAATGGTACCTTAGGCAGGTAATCAGGATGAGGATGCAAAATCACTTTCACCATTCCTGGGGCAAAGTCTAGCAGGATGGCAATATTGACAGAGCCTGCATGTCCCCGATTCTTTTTAGAGAGGTTATAGCCATAAGAAAAACCCTCTTCAGGGTCAGAAGTTTGTCAGACGCTGACTCTAGAGGTTCGAAGGGGGTCTCAACCAGACCCTCTAGGACTATAGCTAAGTCCCATGAAGGGATCTTGGTTCTTACGGGAGGCCTCAGTCGTCTGGCCCCACGAATGAAGCGAGCGAGCAGAGGATGTCTCCCGAGTGGCACCCCATCATCCAAGGCGTGGCAAGCTGAAAGAGCGGCCACATAAACCCTGAGAGTGGCTGGGCGTGTGCCTGTTGATAATTTTTCCTGCAGGAAATCCAGAACTGAGGCAATCTGGCAGTTGACCGGATCTGCATTATGTACAACACACCACATTTCAAAAACACCCCATTTGTTGACATAACTCTTTCTAGTGGAGGAAGCCCTAGCACTTAGGATGGTCTCAATAACGGCAGGCGAAAGCCCAGTGTCCCTCAGTTGGTACCCATCAGGGGCCAAACATGAAGGTTCCACAGGTCGGGCCTGGGATGGAGTATCGTGCCCTCCGCCTGGGACAGAAGGTCCCTCCTCTTCGAGCCGTCGAGGAGAGATACTATCTCCAAGAACCATACTCTGTTCGGCCAATGCGGCGCTATCAGTAAGAGGCAAGACCCTTGTTGACGAATTCTGGCTAGAACTCCTGGGAGCAGAGCCACTGGAGGAAACGCATACAGGCGCATTTTGGGCCATGTGTGTGCCATCGCATCCAGACCCAGGGTGGCTGGGTGACTCAGAGAGAAGTAGAGGGGACATTGCGCTATCTGATGGGAGTCGAAGAGGTCCACCTCAGCTTCGTAAAACCTGGTCCAGATCTGTTTTACTACTTCTGGGTGGAGTTTCCATTCCCCCATCTGTAGTTTCTGTCTGGACAGTAAATCTGCTCCCACATTCAGATACCCCAGAATGTAAACTGCCCTGAGTGACAGGAACTTTTCCTGGGCCCAGAGAAAAATCTGCCTCGCTATTCTGTTCAGATTGCGTGAGCGCAGAGCTCCCTGGTGATTTATGTAAGAGACTGCCACTGTGTTGTCCACCCGCACTAGAACATGACAGCCTCTCAACTGGGGGAGAAAGTATTTCAGGGCCAGAAATACACCCATCAACTCGAGGCAATTGATGTGCCAATCGAGGTGATGACCCTCCCATTCCCCTTGAGCTAGACGACCACCTAAGACCGCACCCCAGCCCATCAGGTAGGCGTCCGTCGTTAGCAATTTGCGACAACAAGGCGCCCCTAGAGTGGGACCCAAGGCGAGGAACCGGGGTCTGAGCCACAGAGATAGTGTACGAAGCCCGCGGCGCGTCACTTTTATTTGCCTTTGAGGATTGGCTCTTGGATGAAATCCCCTGGCTTTTAGCTACAACTGAAATGGTCTCATGTGCAACAGCCCCAGAGGAATCACATTGTGCTAGTATTAACCAATCGTCGATATAGTTTAAAATACGAATACCCTGGAGTCGCAATGGAGCCAGTGCTGCATCCATGCATTTTGTGTATGTGCGGGGTGATAAGGCTAGGCTGAATGGAAGAACCCGAAACTGGTATGCTCGCCCCCGAAAGCGAACCTCAGGAACTTCCTGTGTTGTGGCAATATTGGTATGTGAAAGTATGCGTCCTTCAGATCGATCGTGACGAACCAATCGTGATGTTGAATTTGCGACACGACCGTCTTGACGGTTAACATCTTGAACTTGAGTGCTTTGACTGTACGGTTTAAGCCTCGAAGATCTAAGATTGGACGCAACCCTCCATCCTTCTTGGGGACCAGGAAGTATCTGCTGTAATAGCCCGACTCCCTCTCTGGAAGAGGAACATGTTCTATGGCCTCTTTGCTCAGAAGAGTTTGTAGCTCTTGTGACAGTACATGCATCAGCTCCGGTCTCACGGAAGTGGAGACCACGCCGTTGAAACGCGGAGGACGACGAATAAATTGGATTCTGTATCCTATTTGTACTGTGCTTAATACCCACGCAGAAATGCCTGGCAGAAATTTCCACGCTGCCAGACTCTCTGAGAGTGGTATTAATTTTAATACTTCCTCTTGAGGGGATGTTAGATGTTCCGTGTCCTGGATGACAGCAGGAAACAATGGAACATCTAACATTTCGCAGGAAACCGCTGCCCCCCGAAGCACCAAAGGTGGCGGGGATGGAGAGGTTTCGTGAGGGTAACGAGATGGAGTGATTTTTGGATGTAATATGCTACCCCCGCCGGACCATCACGACTTCCTCTTCTTATTAATGATAGTCCTGAGGTCTGGCTTGGGAGGTTGCTGAGCGCGACGAGCCTGTCCCCAGTTTTTCTGAGGGGGAGCACGACTCGCCACGCTCTGCTTCTTCACCTCTCGGGCTCTTGAAGGACTGGGGAGAGGTTGGGTGGCCGATGGCCCCTCCCCATGAGTGCGGCGAGGAAGAAACTGTACAAATGCTTCCTCGTGTTTTTTAACATCTCTGAACCTGCTGACGACTGTGTTGACAGAGTCGCCAAACAGGCCAGAGGGTGAGACTTGGGAATCTAACAGGAACACCCGGTCTTTGTCTTTAATCCCTGTTAGATTAAGCCACAGGTGCCTCTCCGTGCTGACCTCGAAGCAGACATCGAACGGCCGATGGCACGGGCCGTTTGCTTGGTCTCACGAAGAGACAGATCTGTGGCTCTCCGCAGCTCCGAGAAAGACTCCTCATCTATAGTGCTGCCCGCACTCAGATCCTTCAATAGGTCTGCCTGGTAGGCCTGTAACACTGCCATAGAGTGCAGCGCCGCACCAGCCTGACCTGCAGCTTGATAAGCTTTCCCCACAAGCGCTGATGTTATTTTACATGGCTTCGTGGGTAGGGTAGGTCTTTTGATGGAAGATGCCGAAGCAGGCGAGAGATAGCTCGCGAGTGTCTCTTCTACCTGTGGCATCTCCGCATACCCCCCGGACTTCGCACCCACGATAGTCGAAAAAGTCGACGTCGAAGGCACAAAGACACGGGAAGTATATGGTTTACTCCATGATTTAGACAGCTCGTCATGGAGGTTCTCGAAGAAGGGGAGAGACTGATGTTTTGGTCCCTCCCCGCTGCCACCGGACAGAAACCTATCCCCTGGCTTAGATTGTTTGGGGGTCTCTTGTTCGCGAGGCCAGTCAAGCTGTAACCTGGCCACCGCGTGAGTAACCACCTCGATGAATTCCTCGACAGATTTATCGTAGCGCGAGGAACGCTCAGAGGTTGGCTGCTCGAAGTCCGCAGACCCAAGAGATTCATTATCGTCCCCTGCGTGAGCCGAAGAGGCACCTAAGTGCGCTTCGGGATCACGCGAGGGAACTTGTGGATCTGGAGAACGAGCAAGCGAAAGGGACGGACCCGTCTCTTGCTCGTCATCCAAATCCATACGGGAGCCCCACGATGACAATGTGGGTGCGGACTGAAAGTTGCCAAGACGAGCATGAAGCATTTTGACTGTGAACAGTTCACAATGCTCGCACTCTCCTGACTCCAATGCAGCGATCGCATGCTCCTCCCCCAAACACACAAAGCAGTAAGCGTGTGTATCCAGTTCTGTCATAGGGCGAGAACATGGAGGAACACAACGCTCACTTCCTTGCTGACTCATTTCTCTTTTGACTTTTTAAACTCTTTTTAAAACGTTCAGAGATGAGAAAGAGAAAGATCTGCATAATGCCAGTTATAACTAAATAAACTCCTAACAAGATCTGTAGTAGACAGAGAGAGAGATATGCTTGCACACCAAACACAGAGAGGTCTCTGAAGACAAAAGACCTGACGATGCACCTGCGACTATTTATATTTATAGATAAAATTTATAGAGACTATTTATAGCCTCGCGTCGCGGGAGCGCGCCAATGACGTCACCGACCGAGGCTATATTACTTCCGGTCGATTCCATCGACGTGTTTACACACTGTATTCACAGCGGGTTACGATTAAAGACGTTCCCAATGCGCTAAGCAGCGCAGCATCGATTGTAGCTTTTGAAAGGGAACATTGAATTACAGTAAGTTACCTGCACCACATGCAAGTAGTTTATTACTATGAACTTTTCTGTGTGAATTTGTTTTGTTTGACAGTGTACTTGTGTTTTTTAATCAGTTATTCTCTGAAAATCTTCCTTGATGCTCTCAAATCTCATTCATGTTACTCAGAAAACTTTTTTGGGACATTTTTGGGCTAAACAGAATATTTAACCATTTTTACATAAATTGTTGGATTGAATTGAACTAGACAAGTGTACATAAGAATGGTTTCATTAATGATTTACACAATTTTGTTCTGCTTGTCTTCTGCAGTCAAATTGAATGATGACTGGGGTTGCATTATGCCCGAGATCTGCTTTTGGGTTCCACAGACAGAAAGTCAAACAGGTTAGGAATGTCACAAGGCTAAGGAAATTATTTTAAGTTCACAACTATCACTTTAATAACATTGCTAATAGTAATTTTGGTTCTTTGCAGGGACCTCGGTAAGCTGAAATACAAGTTTGAACAAGAATAAAAATCCTCCTGTAGACCTGAAAATCATTGAAGTGCCTGGACCATTCACCAGAAAAGAGGAAAACCAAACGGAAAATTAAGCTGCTGCACCTTTTTACTTTATTTACTCGTTAAGTATTGATTGCATTTAATGTTGCAGCGAGTAAAGGTGCGGTCACATTTGTGAAATTCGTGAAATTACACAGGCAAAAAAGTCCATTGACCATTGTCAGCAGTGTAGCGACGTAATGTATGAAGCACAGCTCACACAGGAGTCACTTTCCAGCAGCTTTCTGTTGGTCAAATCCAGCGAATTCCACTGACCAACTTGGTCCCATAGTGACATTTTTGACCACACACAAAATTGCTGATTGTGTGGATTCTTATTGAAATGACTGGAATTCACCAGTGAAAATTCAATAAACAACAGATAATTGTACTGCACCTTAACTATCTATCTTGTTTCTAGTGAGAATATACTCAACAACCATTTATGAGTCCTGTTGATGTCATGTGGATGGAGGAACGAACCCATGCGCAGACAGCAAATAACTCAAAAGGGGTTTAATGACAAAACAGAAAACAAAACCCACGATGGGGCAAAACAGGACTGGAGGTAGACTAAGACACGATGACAAACGAAGACTCTGACTTGACAGGAAACAAACTCACAATAAACAGGTTTCAGACAAAATACTCACAGAGAATAACTCACAATGTTTGACAATGTACCGACACAGGACAGCAAACACAAGGGGATTAAATAGGGAGACACTAATGACAAAGACAGGTGAAGCTGACTAGACAAGGACAGGTGAAACTGACTAGACAATAATGACGAGACAAGGATAACAAGGGGGCGGGGTAACGTAACGAGACAACACAAGCACATGGCTCAAAACACAAGACCATGTGCTTGCACACAAAACATGATTCTGTCATGATCCTGCCTCAAGACTAGAGAAAATCAAGGACACGAGGGCAGAATCATGACAGAACCCCCACCTTAAGGATCGGCTACCAGACGCTCCTCAAGGGGACATCAAACACGGGACAAGACAGACTGAGACATCGACACAAACCAACAAAACATGACAAATAACAGTAGTGGCAAACACGAAAACACAACAGCAGGGTTCGGATGAAACAATAAAAATAACAAACAAGGAAGAGGTGGCGGAGGAAACACAGAGTTCATGGGGGGTGGTCCAGGGTGGATGGGTGTGCTGGGGGTCTTAGGTCCACGGGATGAGGGCTTGGGACGAGGATTTCGGGCAGGTTTGGATCGGGACACATGAGGAGTCTTGGAGGAAACAGTCCGGGGTTGATTAGGGACAGGAGGAACAGTGGACGACGGAGAGGGAATCACGACAGGGGAAGCTGAGGGTGGCGAGACAAGACTTCTGACTGGGGAAACAGCGGGAAAAGGAACAGGACACAGAACAGGGGACGTAGCAGACGGCTGTGGAGCGGGAACTGAACTCACTGAATCAGACTCGGTACACATGAACACAGACTCGGATGAAGCGCTCAAATCTGACTCGGAAGAAGCGCTGTCTGCAGCGGGCTCTGTGACTGCAGCGGGCGAAGAACGGGAGGCTCCCCTCTTCCTCCTCTTTCTCCTGGGACGGGAAGCAGAGACCACGAGTGGATCAGTGCTCGGTTGGGGAACCATTGTCGGGTCCGAGACAGGCGGCAGAGGAACGGTCCTCTCAGGCTGGGTTGATTCCGTAGAGGACGTCTCTGACGGGGATTCCCATGAGATCCACCTCCCTCGTTTTCCACGGAGATCAAAAGGGGTGGACGGAGCTTTAGGAGTCATGGAAGAGTCAACCGGGCTTCCAAACATCGCGACCCCTATCCGGAGACCCTCAGGGATAACCGGCAGTCGAGCAGAAGGTGAAGACGATGACTCCTCACGACCACCGCCTCTACTGCGGCCTCCACGGGTCCCACGAAATCTGACCAGACGGGTTCCCTCAAACGAACGTCCTGACATTCTCTTGGCCCGTTCTTCTGTTATCTAGTTATGGTCGGTACATTCTGTCATGTGGATGGAGGAACGAACCCATGCGCAGACAGCAAATAACTCAAAAGGGGTTTAATGATGACAAAACAGAAAACAAAACCCACGATGGGGCAAAACAGGACTGGAGGTAGACTAAGACACGATGACAAACGAAGACTCTGACTTGACAGGAAACAAACTCACAATTCTCAATAAACAGGTTTCAGACAAAATACTCACAGAGAATAACTCACAATGTTTGACAATGTACCGACACAGGACAGCAAACACAAGGGGATTAAATAGGGAGACACTAATGACAAAGACAGGTGAAGCTGACTAGACAAGGACAGGTGAAACTGACTAGACAATAATGACGAGACAAGGATAACAAGGGGGCGGGGTAACGTAACGAGACAACACAAGCACATGGCTCAAAACACAAGACCATGTGCTTGCACACAAAACATGATTCTGTCATGATCCTGCCTCAAGACTAGAGAAAATCAAGGACACGATGGCAGAATCATGACAGTTGATTTAAGTCACACATTTAAGCTTTTCAAAAGCCATAGGCCTACTGTTCATTACAGTCTCCAGTCTCAGGGCATCCCTGGCTTCAATATTTTATGATTCAAAATAGCTGAATAACTAACCATCTGAGATTTCAGTAAAGTTAGTATCATCATTTTCAGGAATTTTACAGCACAATGAGTGTATATTAGCACCGTTTGTTGTTTGTTTTTGGCATCTGATAGAGCTTTGGATTTGGAAACAGTGACATCAGACTTAACAAGCTTAACACAAATTAAGTGAAGATGTACTTTTTTTTTTTTTTTACATTGATTTATTACATGGAACATATGTGTTTCCATGCATTTTGTTGAGATGTATTTTCTTGTATAGCCTATTGTATACACATGGTTGATTATTCATGTTGCTTATGTATTATACTATTTGTTTGTGTATTCTATTCATTGATATTAATCTATTATTAGCTTCTTTTCCCAAGTGCATGGAAGTGTATATTAAAATGGATCTAAAATATGTAATAAACAATTCTTATTTTGTATTTGGTTCAGTTTGTTTATTATAATAGAAGTTAATGGTAACCATAGTAACAACATGAAATAATAATAAATAAATAAAATTGGTTCCTGGAGGCAACCAAAACGGTTCCACACAGTGCCTAATATAAGAGTTCCTCAGAGAACCGCCCCTTTTTAAAGCGTGCCTAGAGGATCTACAGACGTTTCCGCCGGTGTGGCAAAGTGAAGAACCCCAAAAGGTTCCTCCAGGCACCTTTTATTTTTACAGTGTAGGCCTATAATATTAATAAACGTGACTGAAAACTTAATTGATAAGACCGTTGAATGCAATAGAGTCAAAACATTAATGCCATGATTTTAATATGCATGAATAGTAGGCTAATGGTAGATTTGTTCATAGGGAAATAAATTACGGTTTTGTGCAGTCAATACGTAAATGTTTTACGTTTAAGTGCTGTAAATACGTCAGTATTATACGTTTCTGCGTGTATAAAACGTAAATAAATGTACGTGTGATAGAACTACACTTTGCGTAAAAATACACACGTATTCTCATGAGATCATAATGCCAGCGTGTTTGTTATTAATAATATATCCAATTTGTCATTTCATTTGAAAAATGAGCTATGGAGTGAAGAGTGATGATGATGATAGACATTTAAAAGCAATACACTAAGTTGATTATTATTTGCCAAGAAACACAACGGAAAATGTTTCAAGTAGTATGACAAAAAATCCATCTGCTGTCCACTTTCCCACAATTTCCCTAGCCATGATAGTGATTTTCATTCAATCACTGTAATTGTCTCTCAATTTGTCACACACGATACTCTCATGAGTTTCTGAACCTTATTGCTTTACATACCTATCAATTCACTTTTGCCCCCCACATAAAGGCTCAGAGAGTTTGTCTTCTTTCATCTGATATGTGACAGAGCCCAGCAAGAACCTATCTTACCTGATCTGACAAAAAAAGTGCCATGACATTTCCTAATTCAATCCATTAATCTCTGTCAAAGTACTGTAGAGTGCATCACCTCTAATGCCCATTTTGTGACTGGAACAGCTCTGAGTTATTTGTAATTCAAGCAGTGTATAATTGTATGGATGCAGATAAACAGCTATACATTCGTTCCTAATTTTAAAATGCCCTTGAAATATAATTGCGTTCAAACATAATATTGCTTAAATGGTTTCCTTTTGTCATCAAAGAACAAGGTCAGGCAGCAGACAAAAGACAGACAGATACGGTGTGGCTGTATAAATGCATGTGTGTTTAAAACACTTTTCTAAGCGCGATGGTAGAGATGCTGATGTTTTACATTACTCTAGAATACTTCCTGGATTCTTTAGAAAAACAATTAAAGCTTGAGGGTAGGTTTTGTACATAGGAGATGAGGACCATCACAAAGTGTGCCATTGCAGCAAACAGATCAATATTTAATTAATCGTGGTGTTTGAACTGTGGGCCTATTATTGAGGATTTGCAAAGTCGCCTACTGCAGTGTTTAGAACTTGACTCTTACTGTGATCTCTAACTGAGATGCAAGGCCGGATTATACAATAGGTCAGTGATTCATATAGAACTAAATTTTTTATGTTATGTACAGATATAACCTGTATTTATTATTATGATTAATTTCTTATTAGCTGACTGGGTCCATACGTTTGTAAGAAAGTTAGGAGAACATGTTGCACTAGGGATAATATCATTCTCAACCAGGAATTTGTTTTTTTTGTTTTGTTTTGTGCTTTTCATTTTACTTCCCTTCTCTGCTTTTGAATTTGCATGATGCAATGACAACTGCATTATCATAAACCTTTCAAAAATGTCACATTTTTGGAAAGCTGTTACAAATATCTGCTCTCATTATTCAAATACAGCATTAGCATCTTGTCTCTCACTAATATGCGCTACACTTGCCAAGGCAAGTGAATGAACTTGTCATTGTTGGGAGCTAATTTGTTGGGAAAAAAACGTTGCCAAGTGAAGCAGTTCACAGCTGAAGGGCGATAATTCAATCGGCTGTTAAATCAACTATCATTGCTTGACATTGTGCCTGAGTACAATTAGGTTTAGTTGGGGATGTGATGTGCTTGCAGAAAAGCTCGCAGGACACGGCCATGCTAATAAAACAGAGCCGGCACAACTGGGTGGGAGCTGCAAGTGAGAGCTTCAGCATAGTGAATTTAGATAGACATTTTTTTGATGAGCTGAAATTACTTGGAGCATTAAAACGATGTGCTGACTTTCTTACACGCAATGTAAAAACAGGTAGGTCTAAAATATGAGACTATATTGTAAATTTTGGATGCAAAATATAGTTTAATTTGTCAGCGCCGATAGCCTTGGGGCATGTGTGCCGATATGTAGCGCTGTTGCGCTTCGGGCAACCCGAGGTCGAGTCCCGGCTCGTGGACCTTTCCCGATATCCCACCCCACCCCTCGTTTCCTGTCTAGCTACTGCCCTATCCAATAAAAGGCAAAAATCCCCAAAATAAATCTTAAAAAACAAAACAATTATAGTTTAAATCTGGAAATAAAATGTTTTAGGATTTTGAAATGTGGGGGGAATTTGAAACAAACAAGCAAATGCATTAATAAACAAACAATACAATATATGTTTTTAACAATAATATAATATTAAGTAATATCAAGTGATTGTATGTTGTTCATGTGACTTACAATTCTATTCCCTGATACAAAAAAAAATATATATATATTTTTGCTATATATATATTTAATATGTAATATGTAGGAAATTATAATTTACATACATCAAAATTCTATCACCGCTATCTTGTTATTTGTCTAATTTATAGCACATAAATAAACAAAAAAAATACATATTCAAACATAAATACATATACATACATGCATATGTAACTTTTTTATTTATATGCTATAAATTAGACCAATGTTTAATAAGCTATCATTCTCAGAATGTAGACTTTTGGTCCCCACTATATGTATCTATGCATAATCAGTTATTTTTTGTCTGTAATTTGTAAAATGTCAGCAAGCATTACCATAACACTCCAGTTTAATCCTGTTGTTTCATGTTAAAACACAGTCCTTTCTTTGTAGCACACGTATGGTTATTTACTTTTTTTTTTTATCATTTCACAATCGAACTTGATAACCTTTTATAATGTCAAGCATATCTTCAATGTCTCACTGCTTGTTAGTGTGCACATTGCATCTTAAAGTTGATTGATTGTTACATGCAACCCTGTCACATTTGAAATGAAAGATCCCATCAATTACAGTTTCAAAATGTGTAGTCGAAAGTCAAAGCCTGAATATCATTGGAGCCCACACAAGTGGATGTTGTACAGCTAGGATCATTTAAATTTAAAATCAGTCAGTTTAGGAGAATTCAAATTCAATTTAATGAGTTCGCAAACCGGAAAAGCTTTTATTAGAATTAATTTCTTGAGCTCGGTTCACAGTTCACACCCTGAATTAGCGGAAGTGAAAGTCTACACACCCCAGCCCTGAACGTTAAGTTTATTGGTTATTCTTTAACTGGTTAAATTGATATTAGATATTCAGGCTTTAAATAGCACATATCTGGGCCTCTGCTGTGTCACTTGCAAAACCTGCCCTGACTTTTCTCTACTCTCTCTGAGTGCAGAGTCTTACTATAGGGCAAAATAATGCATTCGGTTCGCCAATGTCCCGTAGCCCTTCAGGAGAGCACAGAAGAAGGTCAGCGTTTCACATTCATTGCTTATAAAAAGAGAGCTCTTAAAAATGACCAACAGCTCCATATAGGCAACTGCTACCCGAATTTGTGACATTTCAAAGATTCAATAACTGTTTATGTGAGCCGACACATGGCTTGGTCATCAGTGAATATGCTGAAGTGTTAAAAGTTTCATGCAGGATGGCTCAGTGATAACAAAAGCATTGTCAAAGTGAGCTGGTAAGATTTACGTGTATGTGTGTGGTGAATTATTGAGTGCTACCACAGGCTTTCTATGAATTATTGGTCTAAAACACCAGCTGACAGCACTATGTCAACCACAGAGAATCCAAATGCAGACAGTGCTCTTAAACCCCCCTCCCACAAAAACACCAACTATGTCATGGCAGGTGTTCTCTTCCCACAGTTAACACACAACAGAGCCTTCAGATGTTCTCTCACCCGCTCACGTAAGCTCTTCTCTATACCAAACACATTTAAACAGGATACATTTCATGCTTTATATACTTTAAACAAAGTTCCAAAAATGTCCTGGGGAGCTGTGAATCTCTAAGCATGTATAGGAAAGACTTTCACACCAAGCGTATGTGTATATGCTTCTAACTTTTTTTGCAAACTTTGCTCAAAGAAACATTCTAGGATTCCAGGCAGTAGGGTCTAGATGTAGATACATGCCGGCGTTCTTGCTTACTATATATTTGAAGTCAGGTACAGCAGCATGTTCAGGGTATCAAACTAAGAGTACATTTGAAAAATCAGGTATGGATCTGAGCACTTTTCTTGCAGCTTAGCTTTTCTTTAGTCTCATTTGAAACTTGTGCATTGTGAACGCTCAACATCACTGCATGTAACTGTGAGGGAGTAAGTGAAGTGCTACATTCATACAGCTAATAGCATCCTTGATATTTTGTTTTAAATATGGAAACCATTAGGTGTGATCTTGAGCTCAGGTTTGATATAAACACTTGAAAATATTAGCTTTTTAAAACTAGTATGACTAATAATCAGAATTTGATCATTACATTCCATTATGACCTTGTCACAAAGTTACCCCTGGAGATCCGCTTTGGAAAGCGTGAGGGTTTTTTTGTGAGAGGGGAAAAAAAATATGGCGCTACCTATAAATACACTGTTGTGCAAGGTGTAATTTATTTACAGCATTGAAGATATATACAAAAGTCCACGAGTGATGGCGTAAAGATGTAAACACCAAAAAATACCAAATTCATTTTTTTTGGATTGGATAAAATTAATTGAGAATATCTCGTGTTTTTTCATGGTTGCATAGCCATTTCGGTGCCATGAAAACAATGTACTAAAAACAGAAATGTTTTTCCTTTGCTTTTTCCGTGTAGGCGACAATGTTGTCAAAACAATCCCCGGACACACGGATCCACGAAAAATACTAAAAACAATGTATTATCTATGCCAGGCCAGTAGTTGGCGATGTAACTTTGTAAAGAAACACTAAATGTCACCAATTTCAGAAATTCAGTTTTTTTTTAGTTCGCACAGAGAAAAGTTGTGTAAATGAATGGCTAAAACGCATAAAAAAGTTTTCTATTTCTAGTTGAAAGCGGTGTAATGTAAACAGCCCTTATAGAAGAGAGAGAAAAATTAAAAAGTTACTTCTGCACAAATGCAATTGTAAAATTGTGGCTAAGAGTTTATGCAATTAAAATATATTTCATTTCCCAGTACCAGGTATGCTTTTCTTTTGTTTTCTTTGTTTACCTCCCAGGATCTTTTGCTGGAGGCAGTTCTTATTGGTAGTGTTGATTTATTTAATGTTTCTCATATCTGCAGCATTAAGACTTTATTCTTTTAACTTTGCCGCCATTGATTTGGATGGTACTTGTTTGATTATAAGTAGATACTTGCACAATGTGCAGTTTGTGTGAGGGCTCAGCATGATTCAACAATATCTGTTCGCTATGGTGTTGGACTCAACAGGCAAGAGAGAAATCCAGGATGGATGATGCTGTTTTCAGCTGCAGGGGAGAGCAATGTTAAAGTTTGTTTGAAAACTGCCTATGGCTGGGACTTACTTGTGTCTCCATACGTGTACAGTATTCCTCTGATGCTGTTGCCGTAGCATATTTAACCACAATGCACTGGGGCAGTGGCTGAAGTCTTCGGCTCTGAGATCCTCTTCTCTGTAAGCCTTGTGTGGCGATTCTTAGAGGTAAACATGTTGTTAGTCAAGAGATCTAGTATTAGTTCAATTAGTGCATGTATAAGTCTTACGGGACTGATATTTGCCTTTCAAGTCCTGACATAGAAAAGCTTAGAAATATGAAATTGTAATACGAAATTAAATTAGCACTAAGAAACACATTTTACAACACTGTCTTGTGAAATGTAGTTTTGATTATTCGTATGTAATCTTTCCCATTATTTAGCAGTTATAGTTATATGTTTCTGTTTTCGGTTTCCTGAATGGAACATTTTGGTTTTCTACATTTCTTCAATTTTACCAGTCCAAAGAAACTAATGCCATCAAAAAACCACCCAGCGTGTTGAATATAAATGCTTAATCTGACATGTATTTGCAGTCCAGTGGGTTTCATTTGAATGATGTAAATCTGCTGAAGTGTTTACCCTCAGCCCAAGTTGTCAACAGCCGTTGAATTGTAGAATCCGTGGAGGAGAGCAAGCTCTCACTTTCACCAACAGTTCACATGTGCTTGAGATAAGCTACTGTTGCCTAATACAGAGGAAAACAAGATGCATATAAAATGCTGTGAGAATTTAGTCTGTTTAGTCTTGCCATTTCTAATTACAAATTATTATGCATAATAATCTAATTTTAATTTAGAAAATGTAAGTTCTTTACCTTATTCAAACAGTATTAGCTAAGATATTGTAAACAAATATTTTACCAATTGATTCATGTTCTAGCAATTTCCCAGATGGCAAAACAGAAAAGTTTATCTTTTTAAAATTTGTATTTCTTGTTTTAAATGAACATTTAAAAAAAACTCCTTTGTGCATTTCTGTAGCCACAAATATCATCAGATCAAACTCAGCTAGCTGAAGACAATGTTGTCTTAATGATAAAAAATGTGAGTTGCCTCACCACTGTCATGTGGCCAGCCGAGAATTTCCGAAAGAACAGAGGTGGTTTGCCAAGCAGAACTAACGAAGGGCCTGTGGACAAGGCCGACTGCTGAACATGAGGAACGGGGAAGGAGTGAAGACATATAGATTCTGAAGTCTGCGGAGCATAATTCTCACATATGATTTGGCAAGAGCCCAACTAGACATAAAATTCATTTCTCCACGATGAATAACCTTGATTGTTGCACAGAAAGAATTGGGAATTTCAATAAAGCTTAAGCCATACTTTATTTTCTCTGTTTGAAATGTGTTCACTCGCTAGTCCCTTGTGGGTGGTTTCACAGGCATGCAGGCAATCTTTTGAGTTATTATTTCTTCTTCTGTTTTCCTTGTTACTGTAAGTTTATGAGGATAGTGCCCATATATTCCCAAAATGCTATGCAGAAGGGAAAATGAAACTCACCCTAGTGTAATAAACAATTTGATTTTTAATAAGCGCAGCATGACTCAAACATCGGGATGCTTTTAAACACGTACAGTCACGGTAATGACTATGTTTCATACGGGACAGTTAAAAGGATATTATTGGGAGAGTTGGTGTGGGTTAGTCTCCTTCATTTTATTGTTCGCTCATATGCAATCGTACTGCTCGCAAAGTATAATTTAACTGCCCTGCAGTTTACCCCTCAGATGAGCAGGAAAATGAATGAAAGCTGATTAAAATACTCAACCACAGTTTCGTCCCTGTTCCCAACTATATTCAAATACAGAAATGCATGCGAGTGTGAGATTTTATGATTACTTCTGTTGACTACAAAAGCAGCATCTTAGATATTCATTGGACTTTTGCTTAAAGTTGTACTAGTGAAACAGACAAAAAAGTCCTCTGTATTTCCCAAAAGTTTTATCAAACCTTCTCTACAATATATACTGTAAATATTTATTTTATTCTTATTATGTGTTTATTTGTTTTAACACCTGGCTTTATTGCACCTTTCAAACTTTATTGCACCTCACTGCAATAAAACTGTATTTATTTAGATTCTTAAGAGTTTCATAAAGTAATACAAATATTGCATTTATTGTTTAAAAAAGAGAATAATAATATGAATAATAATAATAACAACTACCAAAAAAAAAAATCATTTTAAAAAGGTTGTCCAAAATATCTACAATATAAAAGCATATGTGTGTAATGAACACGGTTTGCATCAAGTGAATTGTCTGTTTTAATTCTCATAGACCCACTGAAGCAATATTACAACAATAATTTTTTTCTTTTACTAAATATATGTAAACAATTGTACATTTTTTTTTTTACAATTGTAAGTGTCAGAGCAGCCCCCTGACACTTACAATTGTAAAAAAAATATATATATATACTGTATATATATATATATATATATATATA